>NC_091434.1:173830133-174554029 GCF_964237555.1 Oryctolagus cuniculus
GGCCTGGAAGAGGGGCAACCGGGACAGAATCCGGCGCCCCGACCGGGACTAGAACCCGGTGTGCCGGCGCTGCTAGGCGGAGGATTAGCCTAGTGAGCCGCGGCGCCGGCCGACAGCTTACATTTTAAATAAGGACATGGGTGGTTCTAAGTCTGCAGGTACCAATAATTAGTATTCTAATAACAATAATTAGTAGTGTTCCTTCCATTATTCCCTTTGGACAAAATCAAGTTAACAAATATGAAACAATAAGGTGAATGGAAGCAAGGGAAAGCAATGGAAGGTAAAGAATAGAACAAGGACCTCAATAGACATTTTTCAAAAGAGGAAATCCAAATGGCCAACAGGCACATGAAAAAATGTTCAAGGTCACTAGCAATCAGGGAAATGCAAATCAAAACCACAATGAGGTTTCACCTCACCCCAGTTAGAATGGCTCACATACAGAAATCTACCAACAACAGATGCTGGCGAGGATGTGGGGAAAAAGGGACACTAACCCACTGTTGGTGGGAATGCAAACTGGTCAAGCCACTATGGAAGTCAGTCTGGAGATTCCTCAGAAACCTGAAGATAACCCTACCGTTCGACCCAGCCATCCCACTCCTTGGAATTTACCCAAAGGAATTTAAATTGGCAAACAAAAAAGCGGTCTGCACCCTAATGTTTATTGCAGCTCAATTCACAATAGCTAAGACCTGGAACCAACCTAAATGCCCATCAACGGTAGACTGGATAAAGAAATTATGAGATATGTACTCTTTAGAATACTATACCGCAGTAAGAAACAACGAAATCCAGTCATTTGCAACAAAATGGAGGAATCTGGAACACATCATGCTGAGTGAAATAAGCCAGTCCCAAAGGGACAAATATCATATGTTCTCCCTGAGCAGTGACAACTGACTGAACACCAAAAAGGAAACCTGTTGAAGTGAAATGGACACTATGGGAAACGGTGACTTGATCAGCATAGCCCTGACTGTTAATGAACAACTTAATACATTATCCCTCTTAGTAGTTTTTTTGTCTGCTCTACTTATAACTGGTTTAATTCTGTAATTAATACACAGTTATTCTTAAGTGTTGAAATTTAACTGAAATGTGATCCCTGTTAAACATAAGAGTAGGAATAAGAGAGGGAAGAGATGTACAATTTGGGACATGCTCAAGCTGACTTGCCCCAAATGGTAGAGTTAGAAACATACCAGGGGACTCCAATTCAATCCCATCAAGGTGGCATGTACCAATGCCATCTCGCTAGTCCAAGTGATCAATTTCAGTTCACAATTGATCATAATGAAAGGACTAAGAGTCAAAGGGAGCACATAAACAAGTCTAGTACCTGCTAATACTAACTGATAGAATAAATAAAGGGGAGAGTGATCCAACATGGGAAGCGAGATACTCAGCAGACTCACAGAATGGTGGATGTCCTAAACAGCACTCTGGCCTCAGAATCAGCCCTAAAGGCATTCGGATCTGGCTGAAAAGCCCATGAGAGTATTTCAGGCATGGAAAGCCAAGACACTATGGCAAAAAAAAAAAAAAAAAACCAAACCCTAAATGAAAGATCTCTGTGAGTGAGATCCCAGTGGAAAGAACAGGTCTTCAAAGAAGGAGGTACCTTTCTCTGAAGGGAGGAGAGAACCTCCACTTTGACTATGACCTTGTCTAAACAAGGTAAGAGTCGGTGAACTCAAAAGGCTTCCATAGCCTTGGAAACTCATGACTGGAGCATAGGGAGATTACTGATGCCATAAACAGGAGTGTCAATTTGTAAAGTCAACAACAGGAGTCACTGTGCACTTACTCCTCATGTAGGATCTCTGTCCTTAATGTGCTGTACATTGAGACTTAATGCTATAATGAGTACTCAAACAGTATATTTCGCTTTGTGTTTCTATGGGGGTGCAAACTGTTGAAATCTTTACTTAATGTATACTAAACTGATCTTCTGTAAAAAAAAAAAGAAGAAGAAATTATCAATTCCCAACTTGACTCTCACTGGGATTAAACATGACAATAGGTCTGATCTGATTTCATCATCATTTAAAAAATCATCTATTATTTTTCACTTTATGCTTCTGTGTGGGAGCAAACTGTTGAAATCTTTATTTAATGTATGCTAAACTGATCTTCTGTATATAAAGAGAATCGAAAATGAATCCTCATGTGAATGGAAGGGGAGAGCGAGTGGGAAAGGGGAGGGATGCGGGTGGGAGAGATGATATGGGGGGGAAGCCATTGTAATCCATAAACTGTACTTTGGAAATTTATATTCATTAAATAAAAGTTTAAAAAAAAAAGAATAGAACACATTTGTTACCCATCAATTGTTGGTGATAGAACTCTAAAGTAAATAGTTCAGGTCAGAAACACCTGTACCCACTGATCTCCAAACAGAGATGAAAAAGTTATTACAAAGCTTCTCAAAAGTTTGTCCACATGAGCTCAATCCCACACTGAGCAGGATGGTAACAAAATCACAGTAAGTCAAAAGGCATAACAGAAACATGGAACATGGAGCAGAAGATTGGATTCCAGCCCACATCACTCACGCTGATTAGTGAAGCAATGCCATTTCTCTGGCCTTAGCACCCTGAACTAGCTCTATCTCTTATGCAGGCGTTTTGTGAGGCTCAGTTAGGAACTACCTGCTGTTGGCAAGTAAAGCCTAGAAGCTGGAAGACAGAATTGGCCTCTCAGAATTTACTACCTGTGGAGTGGAAAGACTCTCCTGAAGATAGTGTGTTCCGGCTGGTTCTGGAAATCAACTAGGGACAAATTTCCAAAGCGTCAGTTTTCAGAGTTTACAGAAGAAATACACTGGTCCACATGAGATCGGGGGCTTTAGGGATACAAATAGGGGATTCTGGTCTCAGGTCATGAAGCATCTTTGGCATGAGGACCCTTGCCATCAATCTGTGGCTCACCTGGATTTATTTACAGGCATGGAACATGGCTCTGAGGTCATCTCAAACTGCTTTCTGCCTGTGTATGTTTTTAAAGCACCACTGGAGAGCAAAGTCATCACTGAAGGCTTTGTTTCTTATTTTCTACACTGTAGGCGGTCACAAACATGCAGAGATTGTGAGGAGGCACCATCCAAGATGTCCTCAACCCTTCTTGGAAATGACTGTGTAATACAGTCTTAGAGTTGGGTGAGTGCTGAAGATTAACCCTGTTTGGAGTTAGATGACAGAATTCATGATGAGGAAGCACAGCCTACAGTTCCAACTACCCACGAGACTCCTGTCCTGGGGCAGAGATGAACACGGTACAACAGAAAAAGGGTGCTGTCACCCCCACTTCGGAATCCTCTATCACCACCTCTTTTTCCCCAAGCCAGTGAGGTCAGGAACTGAACTTGCTAAGAAGTATTTTGCAGTTGCAGGATATTAGTGGCCACACAAAGGAGCCCACTGAATGCGACCACTGTTTTCATGGCCAGGTCAACCTGTAAGGCATGAAACCCTTTCCCTGACCCATCACCTGCCTCCCAGAGATTTGGCAAACTTGGTGCTACCCAACACTGTTGTGAGCACCATGTCTACAGCCTCAGGAAAACACACAGCCTAAAACTGATGAGACACCTCTTTAAAAAAAAAAAAAAAAAAAAGCAAAGCAAGCCTGTGCTCAATAATCCTCCGCCTTGCAGCGCTGGCACACCGGGTTCTAGTCCCCGTCGGGGCGACAGATTCTGTCCCGGTTGCCCCTCTTCCAGGCCAGCTCTCTGCTGTGGCCCGGGAGTGCAGTGGAGGATGGCCCAAGTGCTTGGGCCCTGCACCCCATGGGAGACCAGGAGAAGCACCTGGCTCCTGCCTTTGGATCAGCGCGGTGCGCCGGCCGCAGTGCGCCAGCCGCGGCGGCCATTGGAGGGTGAACCAACGGAAAAGGAAGACCTTTCTTTCTGTCTCTCTCTCTCACTGTCCACTCTGCCTGTCAAAACAAACAAACAAACAAAAAAAGCAAAGAAGAGCTCCCCCTCAACCTTGCATTTGTAACATGTGCCCTTACTCTGGCATCAGCCAAGGCCATGCACAGCATCACAGGCTGGGACCGCCACTCAGAACGTGGCAAACACAGCAGGAAGAATTCCCGACCTGCAGCTGCTTCTGCAACACCCGCAGCTCTGGTCAAGCCTCAGCCAAAGAAATCTTTGGTGTCTCACAGCAGCTGAGGGGGAGGGAGGACATCAGAGCAGGGAGCTGAAAAATAGGAAGCTGAATGGTGCTGGGGCAGTGGTACCTGGGGGAGGCTACCCAGCTGGAGGTGGGGCTTAGAGACAGAAAGTTAGTGAGAAAAGAGACATTTTTTAGAAAGTGAAAGGAAAGAAGTGAAAGATGGAGAAGAAGAAGCCACTCCCTGACAGACAGCACCTTGGGGAGTGGCTGTCACCTGCTACAGTGCAGACTGAGACATCCCCTGGCGCTCACTGCTGCCAGAGGGGCTGGTCTGGCCGACTTCCCTCCGCCCCCATGGCCAAGGCTGTCCTACACATATAGAAGCGACTGGCTGCAGAAAGCAAAGGGCCCTGCCTGAGCCCTACCCAGCAATCCTGGCCTTAGACAGTTCAGGAGGGCTGAGACTAAGTGCTCTCAAGGGCGTGTGGCAGCTGCTCCCAGATGGACCAGTGCTTGACCCTGGGACAAGATCCTCCCTGCACCTACACCTTCTCTTATGGAAGCATCAGTGCCCACTCTGAGGACAAGAGTGGACACAGGCTGTGTGAAGTATGTAAAGACGTAGCTCCAGACTGTGATGGCCACAGACTGCATAATTCCAGATCTTCACGCGCACTTTCCAAATGAGAAATAGAGATCCTGGGGGAGTGGGTTAGAGACAACCGTCTGGGCAGTCTAATAACTTAAGAAAATCTCTTAAGGCACACAGATGCTTTGGGCCTTAATGCAGAACTACAGAATTACAACCTCTGGGAGCATGGTTTGGAAATTTGCACTTAAATTTAATTGAATTCCCAGTCAATCTTTATGCAGCCCATCTGCAGATAGGTCTGTAAAAATCCTGGGAAGTTTCAGTGTGTGAATTTGTCTCCTCTTTCATAAGAACAAGTATGGGGCAGGTTGCTGATGGACAGAGTGTAGTCCAGGGCAGAACTGCAGAGACTGTCCAAGGTAGGAGTCAATGGTGCATTCTGAAACAGAGCCCTTGCCTCACGCTCTGACACCATGTCAGAGCTACTGCAAAGTCATCTGAGTCTCAAAGTACCACAGCCCAGGCAGTGCTTGGGGAGGTATTTGCATTTGAAAACCCTTCCTTGTTTGCTCTGCTTATACCCAAAGCATTTCAGCAGAGGTCTACAGCTCTGAGTTAACAGCTTTTCCACATGGTGTCTTGTCCACTCCAGCCCAGAAACCTTGAACCCAGGCTCAGAAAGATGTGGGATGCTTCCTCCTCGATATATTGGTTGAGTCACCCGCAGGAGAGACGAGGGCAGCAGAAGAAAGCACTGTGCTTTTTGAGAGTACCTGTAGCTGAATCAACTCTGACCACAAAGTACAATGAAGGCAGCCACTGGTTATGGTGAGGGCCAAGGTGGGCAAACAAGGCTGGCCTTCTCTGCCAACCCTGGAGCAGAGCTGTGAGCAACTCAGCTGAGGCAGGGAATGAAATGTACCGCACTACGTACTGGCAGGGTACGCGCTGTGCACGCACTGAGGATCTTCATTGCATGCGTCACTGCAGGCATGGTGACGGGATAGGAACTCAGCTTTGTCTGAGCATGCTCAGCTTCCTGCTAGGAAGCAGCAGCACCCGCAGAGGAGTCTCACTGCACGGGAAATGCGAACTTGTACAGGAGACCAGAAGATGGGAAATTCTTCCAGTCCCTTGGCTGTTGTAATCCTGGGAGAAGCAGTTTGCTTCTCTTCTCCCTAGGCTGAACTGAGAGAACAAACTGGCTTGCAACTAAAAGCCTATTCTAGATTATTTTTCTAAATATATTAAAAATTAAAACTTAAAAATATTTAAACCAAATTTAAAATCTAAAATAATTTTAAAAAATTAAGAAGCAGGCCAGCGCCGCGGCTCACTAGGCTAATCCTCCACCTTACGGCACCGGCACACCGGGTTCTAGTCCCGGTCGGGGCACCGGATTCTGTCCCGGTTGCCCTCTTCCAGGCCAGCTCTCTGCTGTGGCCCGGGAGTGCAGTGGAGGATGGCCCAAGTGCTTGGGCCCTGCACCCCATGGGAGACCAGGAGAAGTACTTGGCTCCTGCCTTCGGATCAGCGCGGTGCGCCGGCCACAGCATGCCGGCCGTGGCGGCCATTGGAGGGTGAACCAACGGCAAAAGGAAGACCTTTCTCTCTGTCTCTCTCTCTCACTGTCCACTCTGCCTGTCCAAAAAAAAAAAAAAAAAAAAAAAAAGAAACAAGCATCTTGGGATAGCCTCTTGATTTTGTCAAGGATTTGAGGCACATGGAACCCTAAAAGGTTCCCCCTTTGTCCACAGGGGAGAAGAGATAAAGCTGCTGCTCTACGGGATCCTGCACACCTGCCTGGGTCCTGGCCTCCCTGGTAGGGGTGACACTGGGCGTTGGCCAGGCTGGCAAGGTTGCTGTGAGATTGCGCCTTTACCCCTGAGATGCACTTGGGGCTGATGGTTTGGAGGACAATTCAGCACAATGATAGGATCATTGGACGGAATCCATGAAACTCATGAAAGAAAGAAAAGGCTGAGTTAGCAGTGTTCATTGTCTTGCTTACAGCTGACTTGTTTAATGAGGTAAACCACCTTGGGCTAATAGTGGTGACCCAAACCCTGAAACCATGATGACCACACCTCCAAAAATATTAGGAAAACTGACAGCATCTGTAGATACCCAAAGAAACTCAGGGAACATGGCTCAGGAAGTGCAATGACACATCCCAGCTTAATGAAGAAAATCTATCAAAGAAAAGTCTTCCCTGACCTGCTCCCCACCACAGCTCACCTTGGCCCCAACAGCATGTTGAAGTTGCAAGAGGCCATCGTGGCAGAGTAACTGTAGGATCAGGAGCAGGCCAAAGATCCTGATAAACTGGAGCCTGTGATTGGCACTTGGTTACAGAGCCACATTCTGCCCCAAACACACCAAGATGGAGGTGGCAGGTCTGTTTCCCAAAGTCTTCTCTCAGCGTAGGTGAAGCTGGGACAATTCTACCAGTGGGGGCTGTCTGAAGGACCAGTCAAGGCTTTCAGCTCTTCAAAGTTGTGCACTTGGGGCTAGCCCTGCAGAAGAGAAGGTTGGGCCTCTGCCTGGTGGTGCCAGCATCCCATATAGGGTGCTGGTTCTTGTGCCAGCTACTCCTTTTCCAATCCAGCTCTCTGCTGGTGGCCTGGAAAGGTGGTGGAAGATGGCCCAAGTGCTTGGGCCCGTGCACTCACATGGAAGACCCAGAAGAGGCTCCTGGATTCTGGATCCTAGATCCTGGATCCTGGCTTCAGTTCAGCCCAGCTCTGTCCATTTGCGGCATGAACCAGCAGATGGAAAAACATTCTCTGTTTCTCTCTCTCTCTCTAACTCAGCCTCTCAAATACATAAATAAATAAAATCTCTTTTTTTTTTTGACAGGCAGAATGGACAGTGAGAGAGAGAGACAGAGAGAAAGGTCTTCCTTTGTCGTTGGTTCACCCTCCAATGGCCGCCGCGGCCAGCGCGCTGCGGCCGGCGCACCACGCTGATCTGATGGCAGGAGCCAGGAGCCAGGTGCTTTTCCTGGTCTCCCATGGGGTGCAGGGCCCAAGCACTTGGGCCATCCTCCACTGCACTCCCTGGCCACAGCAGAGAGCTGGCCTGGAAGAGGGCAACCGGGACAGAATCCGGCACCCCGACCGGGACTAGAACCCGGTGTGCTGGCGCCGCTAAGCGGAGGATTAGCCTGGTGAGCCGCGGCGCCAGCATAAAATCTTTTAAAAAGTGTGTGCACTCACTGGCTATGTCCATATCAGTATAGGCTGCCAGCTCCTCGTACAGGAAGGAGGAGCTACAGAGACACCAGTTGGCATCAGACAAGGCATGGATGCTGGGACACAGGAGAGACTGGGCAGCCAGCATGACCTTTTTATCCTTCTCCTGTAGCTCCCTGCTGAGTGTTGTAGAGTTTGGGGGAGGAAGGGCAACAAGTGAAACCAAGGGCACCCAGCCTAGCTAGCCCTGAGTAAGGCTTTTGGGAAATTTTCCATAGGGCAAAGGGAAATTTCCTGAAGACAGCAATCTAAATAACTTCTCTCTAAATAGGAATGGAGAATGAGTGAGATGAAGATGGAGAAAGAATTGGCCATATGATGTGCTCATCTAAGACACTGGCTGTGCAAAGTGTGTGTCTGAACAGTTGCAGTCTGAGAATTCTCAGTTATTATCTCCAGCAAGACTAGTACAGAAGTTGACAGTGAGCATGAGAAGTGTACAGCAATTTGACACTATCACCACACACAGGAGTAGGATAAGTAGAGTCATCAGTAGACTGGACCATGGAGGTGTCTATGACAGATGAGAAATAAAAACTGAAGCAGCACACATTTCAGGCCATCACAGATATTCTGAGACGTACTTTCATGGTCTAAGGTACAATCATGACACAAAGAGCTCAAACCATGGGCTACAGCTGACTCTGAGCCCGCATTTCACTGAGCATTATATGTAGTACTCATTGAACTGGTTCCTGGGGCATAGTAGACTCTAGGGTATGTGCTACGTAGGTACCTTGCTCTGGGTACTGTCATAGGATTATTTTTCTCCAAGGAAACTGGGATGACTATAACATGAACAGTCAACCGGACTCAGGGAAGGGAACCTAGCAAACAGCTCATCCTGGTGGACAGACACACAATGGGAGGCTGGGAGGACTTCCAGGACTGCAGAAGACTTCATTTCTCGGTCAGATGGCTTCTGGATTACTAAGTTGGAGAATTTGTGTCAATGTGCTATATCAAAATAGAATAAAGAATTTGGTTAAAACAAGTATAAGGTATTCAATGAATAAACAAATTCCTTGCATACAACATTTTCCTTATTTCCCATGAGTCCTCGGGCCTGGGTCCTGATCCCTTTGCCAGGCTCTGTTCTGAGTCACTTGAGGCCAGTGGCTCAAGTCCAGCATGTTCTTCCTCATGTTTATATATTCTGCAAACCAAATTCGGAATGAAACAGAAAGAAATTACACTTGCTTCACACGTCACAACCCAGGGCTTGTTTGCACATAGAATAGTGATTACTCCATGTGTGCATATAGGGTGAGTCTTCTGGGAGACCCCAAGTTGCATTTTCAGAGAGTATCCACAGGCTCATCTGAACTTACCAGGCCTATATACCCTGATCTAGTGATCACCATTTGGACTCCCTCTGTCCTGACTCACAGTGGAAACTTACAATGGTTTTTGTCCCATTGATCATTAAGTACTTATGCAGCTGCCATCTGGAACACTTCACATTCCATGTCCCACCACAGACTGGCTCCTAAGAGCACAGCCATGTGTCCCATCACAGCTGACAGGTAGAACCTACTCTTTTCTCTGAGGAGTTGCCAGACTTTCCAGCCTCACCTCTGTACCTGCCATCAGTAGATGGATTGATTGGTCAGTAGATGGATTGATTGGTCTCCAAGTCTGAGCTTGCTGGACTCCCTCAGGTGTTCTCAGGAAACTCTGAGTAAGACTCCAAGAATCACCAACATAGTTATAACTATTTCTTTTTCTTTTTCTTTTTTGACAGGGAGAGTTAGACAGTGAGAGAGATAGAGAGACAGAGAGAAAGGTCTTCCTTCCATTGGTTCACCCCCCAAATGGCTGCTACGGCCGGCGTGCTGTGCTGATCTGAAGCCAGGAGCCAGATGCTTCCTCCTGGTCTCCCATATGGGTGCAGGGCTCAGGGACTTGGGCCATCCTCCACTGCCTTCCCGGGCCACAGGAAGCAGGCTGGACTGGGCATAACAGGAGTCCACACCTGTAGGTCTTGAGGAGATGATGCATGCTTATTGGGAGAGCCTTAACTAAAAGTTGAGTCGGGATAAGCATCCCACACTTCAGGAAATCATATGCAAGAGCACTCCCTAGTGGTAAGTTTCTGGGACTGTCCCACTGTGTCTCTCCTTGCACAGTTATATTAGTGGAATGAACAACAAAAAAAGTGAAATATCAGTCTTCCCAAGGACAGAAGGCAGTCACTTTACACATGGAAAATTCAGTGATCTGAATACTGACTGTAGTGTAAGTGAGCAAAGTGCTGCTGTAGAACTCGCTGTACTCTTAATAACCATGGTGTGGCACACTAGAGCTTGTGCTCTAAGGTACTTTGCCCTGTCCACTTATCACTTCAGTAACTTTCAATGAGGTATTCTGCTCCCCTGTGCCTTTGTTTCTATCTGTGATATGGGGATAACAGTGAAAGTAACACATTTCAAAATTAAATTAGATAAGGATTGCTAAGAGATAAAGTGTTTGCTATTATTTTACCGTTATATTCATAATGGCTATGTTATTTCTATCAATTATACAAACTGGTCTGCACATTTAGGTTACACATGGAACTTACATCAATGCAGATTCTTGGGCTTATTTCCAGAAATTCACAATCAAAAATACAATGTAAAGTGGAATTTGTGTGTATGTCTATGGATTGTTCTGTTCTGTAAGATTTATGGAATGACTACATGATCTAGGCAATACTACACACACCTTTGGTGTGTACAAACTATATAGTACACAAACTGTGATGTGAATGTGAATTAAGTAGTGTGGTGACTCTTATGTGATTTCTAGGGTTTCTTTCAGTTTTAAGAATCTGTGATTCGGGCCGGCGCCACAGCTCACTAGGCTAATCCTCCACCTAGCGGCGCCAGCACACCGGGTTCTAGTCCCGGTCGGGGCGCCAGATTCTGTCCCAGTTGCCCCTCTTCCAGGCCAGCTCTCTGCTGTGGCCAGGGAGTGCAGAGGAGGATGGCCCAAGTGCTTGGGCCCTGCACCCCATGGGAGACCAGGATAAGCACCTGGCTCCTGGCTCCTGCCATCAGATCAGCGCGGTGCGCTGGCCGCGGCGGCCATTGGAGGGTGAACCAACGGCAAAGGAAGACCTTTCTCTCTGTCTCTCTCTCTCTCACTATCCACTCTGCCTGTCAAAAAAAAAAAAAAAATCTGTGATTCTATCCTATGTCCCAAATAGGTTAAGATCAGTGTAATCTCATAGTATGAATTGAGAACTCACTAGTTGCTTTAACACTAAGGGACCTACATTTTTGAATTCATAAAGATTTTAATTATTTGGTCATTACAATTTGGTTTAGACACAGTTCTATCTGGAAAGATTAGGTGAATATAGTCAGCCCTGTCCCCTGCAGACTCAACCAACCATGGACCAAAAATACTCAGAAAACAATGGGTTTTTGCTATATCAGGTAAGACACCTGTGTCCCATATCAGAGTGCCTGGATTTGATTCCCAGCTCTGGCTCCCAATTTCAACTTCCTGCTGATGGGATGCAGCAGTTGGTGGTTGAATAGTTGGGTCTGTGTCATGCTTGTGAAAGACCTGGACTGAGTTCCTAGCTTCTGGTTCTGACTCAGACCTAGCTACTGCAGATGTAGTGGAGTAAATCAAAGTGGAGCTCTCTGTTTCTTATTTATTTATTTGACAGGTAGAGTTATAGACAGTGAGAGAGAGAGAGAGACAGAGAGAAAGGCCCTCCCTCCGCTGGTTCACTCCGCAAATGGCCACACGGCTGGCACTGCACCCATTGGAAGCCAGGAGCCAGGTACTTCCTCCTGGTCTCCCATGCAGGTGCAGGCACCCAAGCACTTGGGCCATCCTCCACTGCCTTCCCAGGCCACAGCAGAGAGCTGGACTGGAGAAGGAGCAACCGGGACTAGAACCTGGCTCCCATATGGGATGCCTGCATTGCAGGTGGAGGATTAACCAAGTGAGCCACAGCACCGGCCCTCTCTGTTTCTATCTCTCTCTTGTCTCTTGTCTTGAATAAAAAAAGTAAAAATAATTGTATCTGTGTTGGACGTGTACAGGCATTTTTTGTGTGTGATAGTATTCCCCAAACAATATAGAATAACACCATTTGCATACTATTTGTAATAGGTATGATAAGTAATCTAGAGGTGATTTAAGATATATGGGAGGACAGTGTGGGTTATATGAAAACACAGCATCCCCTTACAGAAGTAACGGAACATCTATGGATTTTGGTATCCACGGGGTGAGGACGAAGTTGCCATCAACAGGGATAGCAAGAGACCTGTATGTGCCTGCAGGCTGAGACCAGCAAGCAACCTTGTGCCTGAGCATTCTTTGTTTCCCTTTGGCCTGACTGCTATCTTCACTGTTCTCTAAATGTTAGTGGTTTTGTCACAGCTTTCTCCTGTCCATCCAGGAATGAGTTGGGGTATAAGTAAATAAGATGATCCATGTTAACGAAAGTATTCTGTACCTCATTTATCCCCACAGCACCTTAATGGGGAAGAAGAGAATGCATCAATTTTCTCACGTTCAGAGAAAGAAAATGAGGCTCTGAGTTTAGTCTTCTATTGGAAGGTTTTTAGTATCTCCATCCAGCAGGTGGCAGAACTGCAACTAGAATACTTTTTTTTTTTTTTTTTTTGACAGGCAGAGTGGACAGTGAGAAAGAGAGACAGAGAGAAAGGTCTTCCTTTTTCCGTTGGTTCACCCCCCAATGGCTGCCATGGCTGGCGCACCGCACTGATCCAAAGCCAGGAGCCAGGTGCTTCTCCTGGTCTCCCATGTGGGTGCAGGGCCCAAGCACTTGGGCCATCCTCCACTGCACTCCCTGGCCACAGCAGAGAGCTGGCCTGGAAGAGGGGCAACCGGGACAGAATCCGGCGCCCCAACAGGGACTAGACCCCAGGGTGCTGGCACCTCAGGGTGCTGGCGCTGCAGGTGGAGGATTAGCCTATTGAGCCGCGGCGCCGGCCTAGAATACTTCTTACTTGCAGTCCAAAAGTTTTCTGATTATATATATATATATATATTATATGGAATTATACATACTGCACTTAGTGTAGTATACTGATAATGTATTATATTGTAATACATTATATTCCATACTTAATACAATAATAGTTATTACACACATATTGTGACATAATACCTAGGTATCTATACTGTACATTAAACACTTCCAGTTCCACTTTGCTCCATGTATATACAGAGCTGCACTAAAGAGCTGAGTTCACATAACAGATAGCCCTGCTCACTGGGTAGTTTTCAGATTAGGTCAATGCTTTCTGCCCCACAAAAGCAGCACTTTTTGGGGATAAGTGATGAAGGAGCACCACAGAGTAAATTCAGAAGTGATAAACTTGACTTCCTCTGGAAGCAGCGGTCACCAGGAACCCAGATTGGAGCCATCAATACAGGCAGGATCCAGGTAGCTATTGGCCCCAGAAGGCTCAAGGGACAGAGGTCTGTGTGAGAGCTTCACAAAGAAGGAACTGAGGCTGGAATCCTGCAGACAATCTGAGGGGAGGAGATGTGAGGGATGTAGGTGAGAGGGGAGGGGTCCCTGTGAGTTTGGATCTAGATTGAAGTGATTATTTATTGACTGATATTCATTAGTGACATGGAATGTCGCCTACTGGCAGAGGAGGAGAAAGGCAGCTACTCGTTAACTTTCACACACTCCACTCTCCATATCCAGTACAAGTCACTGAGAAAATCCAGTCTTAAGCCAACTACAACCAAATGCCCTCCTCACACATGGGCTAATTCTTGGAATCTGTCCTCTAGGAGGGGACAAAAGCTTTTCTATGGCCCACAGTCAAGGGACAACTGACCTAGCTGTAATGATGTGAGTCACAACTTCACTGTGCTGAGCGCTAGGCCATTGTCAGCTTCACAGAAGTTTCCAGAATGTTCCTTGGTCAGAGAAAGGTTAAAGGATGCCCTTCCACAGAGTGTCCCGAGGTACTCCCCGGGATGACACCCTCATGATCAAACTGGTACAGGAGAGGGACACAGCTTCTCAGGGTGCTCAGTGGTGCACAGGCTCTGGGGGTCCTGGGAGTCCTGAGGGTAAGTGCAGGATGAGACTCTGGGAGTGAAGCACACAAAAGGGCTCTCAGAGTTTTTTCTGCCTAACAGGGAATGACTTCCTCCAGTATCCACTCGGCGTCACATCATGACCCCAGCCACTCTCCATCTCACTGTGCTGCTCTCCAGACTTCATTTTTACCCAGAATTGTCACACTGAGTATTAAAATATGGTAGAAATGTTGCACAATGTGCTGTCCAGTGTGGCAACCATGAGCCACATGTTGTACTTGGAAACAAGAAACATGGCAATGGTGATGGAAGAAGTGAAGTTTTAAGCATGATTAATTTGGATTCTCATAGCCACATGGGCTCATGGCTACTGTACTGGACACACAGGTACAGAGGCCTTTACCCCAGAACTGTGAGAAAAAAAGTCTAGGAAGAGTTTCTCTGGCTGCTGACTATAGCAATGGCATCCATCTTTGTCATCACACTATTTCCTCTCCCATAACCAAACTTACAATGCCCTGAATCAGCTAGTTATTTTAGAAAGTATGCATTTGTCAGGAAGAAATTCATCCTTCATAGTCTGATCCCTGAGACCACCATGAAATGTTCTCTCAGCCCCTCTGTCTTAGCCTCTGTCTAAGCTGTGAGAGAGTAGGCTCCACACACAGCACAACACTCACCTCCTGCCCTCTTCTGAGGGTGTAAGAAACCATCACCACTAGTGGAGAGGATGAATAGTCTACAAATAGACAATTAAGGAAATAAGAGAATTGCAGCTGTCCCCACCTCCCTCTGGATGGGGCTGTGGGGGCTGTGGCTGGACAGTGGTTTCTGCACATGGCTCTTCCTGAAGGCAGAGTCTCCAGGTGTGTTCTCTGAGAATGATGTTTTCCTCCCCAAACTCTCCTGCATGTCCTCTCTGTGACAGGAGAACTTGATTCCTTGGGTAGTCAAGGAACCAGGCAGTGCACAGGCTCTAGGTAGTTATGGGACATTCTTAGCATTTCTCGTGGGTGTCAGGGCCTGACATGGGTCAGAACAACTGAGCAAACATCGGAGGATTAAAGGGCTCTTCTTCCACATCCAAACAGCTGCTGGCTCTTGTTCAGCTTGGGAGTTAAGAAGCTGAAACAGGTTCCGTATTAAATGCTGGGTTTGGAGGTAAAGAAGGAGTTTGTTGTGAGCTTGGGCCAAAAATCTGTGTGTAAGACAGATTCTGTGGGGATCCAGTTTTGGGAGTTGCCACCCAGTTGCTGGTAGGGACTTCCAGAGCAGGAGTTCCTAGGAGCCTTCTTGCACCTAGGATCAGGTGAAGAGCTGGCCTGTCTTCCGTCAGGTGTGCATTCCTGCCTTTGCAGAAAGGGTCAGAAAACAGAATCTTGGCAGGGCAGAGCAAGATGTCAGAACAGAGCCAGCTGGACTGGGTTACAGTGACTGAGCCTGGTAGGAAGGGGTACAACTCATTGTAGCCTTTGGAGAAGAGGATTGACACAGGCTTCCTAGACTCCTGTCTGAGGAAGAAATATAGAAGGAACATTCAGGATGCTCCACTGTTGGGAGCTGCAAGAAAGCGAGACAAGAGAAACCAGCACAGCACAGAGATTCCTTCCTCCGCTGCATACTCACACACTCTTTCTATGCCTTCTTCATGCCACTCTGATCCAACCCAGACACCAAAGGACATCTGTCTGTGCAGAAGCTCACACTTTCATGAGGTTGTCTACTTAGTCAGACCTCAAACCAAATTCATTCTGATTCATTCTGCCTGAAAGTGGAGGGTCACGGAGCTCCTCTCAGGGACCAGGGAGTCTGGCTTTTAGCTCAGAACACAGAAATAGCCCTGGAGGTAAGAGTCAGTTACATTTCCAAGTCAGTGGACTCAAGAGACTGGGTCAGGAGGAGAGTTCTCAGCAAACAGGACACACAGCACAACACCCATCTCCTGCCCTCTTCTGAGGGTGCAAGAAACCTTCACCACTAGTGGAGAGGATGAATAGTCTACAAATAGACAATTAAGGAAATAAGAGAATTGCAGAGCAACAAGTTCTATGAAAAGAAACAAATTAAAAACTGAGGCATGTGTGAGGATAAAATGAAACAACCAAGAGCACTGACAATTACAAAAACTGATCCTTGAGTTGGGAGTCAATTCTGAACACAACTGAAATTGGATCTTGCATTGCTGGTAATCTGTTAGAATAGCAATAGGGGCCGGCGCCGTGGCTCAGTAGGCTAATCCTCCACCTAGCGGCGCCGGCACACTGGGTTCTAGTGCCACTCGGGGCGCCGGATTCTGTCCCGGTTGCCCCTCTTCCAGGCCAGCTCTCTGCTGTGGCCAGGGAGTGCAGTGGAGGATGGCCCAAGTACTTGGGCCCTGCACCCACATGGGAGACCAGGAGAAGCACCTGGCTCCTGCCTTCAGATCAGCGCTGTGCGCCGGCCGCAGCGCGCTGGCCGCGGTGGCCATTGGAAGGTGAACCAACGGCGAAGGAAGACCTTTCTCTCTGTCTCTCTTTCACTGTCCACTCTGCCTGTTACAAAAAAAAAAAAAAGAATAGCAATAGGAAACTCAGACAGTGGTGACTTTGGATTGAGTTGATTCTAAAAAATTTCTGGTAGTGATTTGTTACTGTTGCTTCAGAACAATCACTCTTTTCCAAGGAATGTAAACTTTTTTGTAAAGAGGAGAAATGATATTGGATGTTGTACTGATCATCCTCATATAAGCAGTTTGAGCCCTGACTCTGACCTTTACTCTGTGTTCAGGGAACCACTAATGTTTGGTATTGTGTGAGGATTTGTTGGTTGTTCACAGGTGCATGTTTGGGGCTGGGTTGGGAGACTGCAACCTTAAATTTATAATTTTCTCCACAAGTCTGGTTGCAATCAATCACACGAAGGTTCATTGTCATATCAGGCATGGAGTTTCTGAACTCCCTTCCAACCAATTAGGAGCTTCCTGCATTCTGAAACTTTGAAGAACCATATTTGCATTCCCAACTTCTCTAGGGCATAAGATATAGGTAGAACCTCAACGAATCATCAGTAAGAAATAACAACAGCACCTTCTGAAGTGAATTCAGTGATCCAAGGAGGAGGCAATGGGAAAGTTCATTCTGGTCCCCACAACCCAATGATATACCCATCTCAAGATCCTTAGAAGTGTCCAGGGTTAGGGGCTGGTGCTGTAACATAGTGGGTAAAGTCATTGCCTGTGGTGCTGGCATCTGATATGGGCACTGCTTTGAGTCCAGGCTGCTCCACTTCCAATCCCGCTCTCAGCTGTGGCCTGAGAAAGCAGTAGAAGATGACTTAAATCTTTGGGTCCCTGCACCCACGTAGGAGACCAGGAAGAATCTCTTGGCTCCTGGCTTTGCATTAGCTTAGCTCTGGCTGCTGCGGCCATTTAGGGAAAGAATCAGCATATGGAAGACTCTCTCTCTCTTTCTCTCTCTCTCTCCCTCCCTCCCTCCCTCCCTCTCTGCCTCTGCCTCTCTGTAACTCTGCCTTTAAAATAAAATAAATAAATCGTTAAAAAATAGAAGTGTCAGGGTTAGTAAACCTTGTGCCATTGGTTGTGTCTAGTTTACTGAGCTAGTGGTAGGACCTCTGCCAGCTCCAGTGTCTATCAGAGTGTGCTCAAGTGACCCTCCCAGAGGATGCTGCTGTGTCTCCTGCTCTATTTAGACTGTCATTTACAATTCATGGTTCTCTAGTTTTTGATGGATTCAATGAAATATGTCTTTAGTAAAGTATATTTCAGACAAAATCAGCCAGACTCCCTTCCTAACCCTTCTATAGGGAGAGGAATCTAAGTAGGTAGGTGGTTCTCCCTGGGAGTGAGCTTAGTGCAAAGTTTACTTTCAGTTGCCTCTAATATTCTTTGATGATCATCATCCTCCATCTCAACAAAAGGGTTACCTGATGGCTGTGGCTACTCCACTCCTTGCTCTCTGTCCTAAAAATGAATGCTACCTGTCCCTCCTCGCTCTACCCTGCCAGTCCCAAATTCTAACCCAGTCCAGTTGCTAAAAGAAAAACAAAACCTCCTTCTACAAACAAGCACCTCACTTGCTATCCATTTCTTTAGCCAGCAGCTTCTTCCCTGGAATCTTCATGCTGTGTGGTAAGGACAGGATATATGGGCCTAGGGACATGATGACAATGAAGGAGGAAGGATACACATGGACAGTGCACCCATGGGCACTGTGAACAACAACCCTGGACCTACATACAGCATCTGCATGCATCACACACAGTCACAGTTACTTTGTCCATATAAATAGCATCACATTTTTATTATTTTGATTTATTTTAGATTTTTTTATTGATGAGACAGGCAGAGTTACAGAGAGAGGGAGAGATACACACAAAGAGGTTTTCTATCTGCTGGTTCACTCCTCATAAGGCTGCAATGGCTAGGGCTGGGCCAGATTGAGGCCAAGGCCTACAAGTCCATCTAGGTCTCCCATGCGGGTGTAAGGGTCCAAGCACTTGGGTCATCTTCCCCTGATTTCCCAGGCACATTAGCAAGGAGTTGGATTAGAAGTAGAGCAGCTAAGACTAGTACTGTTTTCCACATGGGATGCCAGCATCAGGGGCGGTGGCTTAACCTGCTGTACCACAATGCTGTTCCCATAAATGGCATTACTTTGTCTATTAAGTTGCATCTTTTTTCTTTACTTAAAAGTTTTGGGTGGGTATAACACATGATACTTGAACTCCTTCCTTGGTGTACAGCCACAAAAAAGATTAAGCATCCAAAGAATTGGGAAAGAGCTCTTTCTATCCTGCCATGGGAACCCTTTCTATCCTGCCATGGATGGTGGGCACCTGAATTCCGTGGACATATTGCCATTAGCGCCTCCTTGTGTGTTTAGTCCCCATTGGCCAGCTGCATGGAGAGGGAGGGAAGATATAAAAGGAAGATAGGGTGTAGCTTGGGAGAAGGAAAAGCCTGGGATGTTAATAACAGGGCATGTCTTACATTGATCAAGCAGCACAGGGTTCCTGGTTACACATCCCCTTGTAGACGACAGCTGGAAAAGTGGTCCAGTGATGTTGCTTAAACTTCATGAGGAACAGCTGTGTGGAATGGGCTAGTGCCCCTGGAAAAGGCAGATGGTGAGGGGGCAGGGGACTGACAGTACCCACTGTAAATAAGAAAGCTGAGAGTCCTCAAACTTCTTGGCTGTGGGAAGAAAATACCTTAGCATTACCTGGGAAGGAGATGAAGTGCTCAGTCTGAGCCACCAAATACAGTGCTGTGTAATTTGTGATAGTGAAGAAGTTGGGATTGCTCCTTGTCTAGCATGTCCTGTTGAGATGGTGGATGCAGTTGTAACCCTTGTAGAGCACTTTCGTTGTTAGGATGATTTTATCTTTAATGGGTTGCAGTTTAATGGACTCTTTAAACATGCCCATCATTGCTCTCCTTGCTCCCACTCACCCCACCTTCCTGGTATGTGGAAAGGAGCAGAAACACCTGCAAGTCTTCCCTAATTCAGGCCAGCTGATTCAGATTTCTCACCTGACCTTGTCCTCTTGTTCTTCTTCCTACCTTTCTCTCCTGCATACAGCAGTGCCACCAACTTGCAGACTATACCTAGGGCTGTGTCTGTGGCTTAGCCAGGAATGAACTCAGTTTCCTGCCAACAGGTTGAGGAAGATCCTCTGAAGGGAAATTTCCCTTTCATGGGTCTGTTTTTGGTTGCCCGGTGAGGGTCCTAGGAGAGTCTGGGGGGTGTCTGCCCTTCTTTAGGGCCTGGTTGCTGCCTAAGGATCTTGCAAGGAGGTGGATTACATGGCTACCAGGGAATAAAGTCAGTTTAGGCTCCAGTATTATTCAAGAAACGTCCCAAAAAGTTCAGAAGATGCCGAGATGTCCACCTGGCCACATTGCAGTCACTGCTCCTCCTGGCTGGGGGGACCTTTGTGAGTACAGCTCTGAGTGTGGCAGATGTTCTCTTAGGCTGCCCTCCTGAAGGCGGGGTTTTCAGCATGGACCTCACAGGGACATCTACTCAGCTCCTGGGGCTTCTTCACTTAAACACATAGGGTTGCAGAGAAACTGACATAGGAACTGATTAGGTGCTTTTCAAATGGAAGCTTTAATAGTTTTCCTGGGGTGATTATTGTGGCACAGTGAATATACAGCCCTTGGATACGCACACATCCCTTTTTTTAAACTTTTATTTAATAAATATAAATTTCCAAAGTACACCTTTTGGATTATAGTGGCTTTCCCCCCCCCATAACCTCCCTCCCACCCACAACCATTTCATCTCCCACTCCCTCTCCCATCCCAATCTCCATCAAGTGTCACTCCCCCATTCGCGGAGGAATGACACTGGACCCTGTGCTGTTCTTTTGTCTGCTCGGCCCTTTCCGGGTTTGCTGCTGGTCCTTCCAGGGTTGGCTGTCGACCCCTCCACCTCCGTGGAGGGGCGGCTCCCCCTGCCACTTTCCCCACTTCCGCGGAGGAGCGGCACACCGCCGGCCGGCTCTCTCGGGGGCTGCTCAGGTGTTCCTTCAGATGTTCCCTGTGCATGTTGTCTCTCTCCTCCTTTATAGTCCTCTTCCACCAATCCCAACTCTGCTACCCACACGCCGAGCACGCTGCTCTCCTCCAATCAGGAGCAGGATCAGCTCCTGCAGCTTGTCAAACTGATGAGGCAGCTGCGTAGAGGTTGTTTGGTCTCTTTCTCTCAGCGCCATATTGTGGGAGAGCAGATGCATAGAATAAGTCTTAATTCCAGTAACTTAGTCTAGTCCGAGTTGCTCCCCACAGTTCCCCCTTTCTTTTTATTCTTTGGCGTTGATACGCGCCTGTCTTCGGTGCCCCACGGCACACACTCTGCTCTGCTTGCTGGAGTTGCCCACAGGTGCTTACAAGCCCTACCAATCAGGCAAACCAAATCCGAGTCCTCTCTTCGCCATGTTGTGAGGAGGTTTTTAGGCGCTGATGCGTGCCTGTGTTCGGTGCCCTGCAGCGCATGCTCTGCTCTGCCTGCCGACAGGAGCTTACCACCTTACTAATCAGGCAGACCGAATCCGAGCCTTCTCATTGCCATATTGTGGGGAGACTTATTGATGTTGATTCGTGCCTATCTTCGGTGACCTGTGGCGCATACTCTGCCTGCAGGTGCTTATCGCCTTACTAATCAGGCAGACCGAATCCAAGGCCTCTCATTGCCGTGTTGTGGGGAGGCCTTATTTTTCTCTATTTCTCTATCTCCAGGCATTCCTATTTCTCTTATTTTACTTCTATCTGCCAGCATTCCTATTTCTCTCATTTTACTTCTATACTTCTGTTTCTCTTATCCCCGTGGCTTCCCGGCGCCCGCCCCGCAGTGGCTTCTCAGCGCCCCGCACCGCAGCAGCTTCCCGGCTCTGTGCAGCTTCAGCCCGCGCTTCTCTCATTTGCGCGGCTTCCTGGCTTCGCGCACACTCCGCGGTCTCCGCGCCCTTCGCGCCCGCACCATGGACTCCACGCCAGCCCCGCACTCTCCTATCTACTTGCGCCCCGTGCGCTCTCTCCGCTTGTGCCCCGCGCGCTTTCTCTGCGCTCGGCAGCTTCCGTAAATCACGGCCTAGCTCACATTTCTGCTTCTCAGTTTAGTTTTCAGTCTAAGTTCCCCGGGCTAACCTGATGAATTCCAACCTAGCTTATGTCTCCGCTTTTCGGTTTGGCTTCCCGTCTTTTTGCTCCCTGGGCTAATCTGATGGATCCCAACCTAGCTTACGTCTCCGCTTTTCGGTTTGGCTTCCCGTCTTTTGCTCCCTGGGCTGACTTGACAAATCCCAACCTAGCTTACGTCTCTGCTTCGACCTGCCCCCGCGGCTTCATTTTCCCTAGCTTATATTTTTCTCTACACGGTACTTTTCCTAAGTTTCTTCCAACAATATTTCTCTCATTTCTCCTGGCTTCTCCCCACAGTCTGTATCTGAGTCTAAGTTTTTTCTAGCTTTCACTTTCAACCTTAGCTTTCTCCTAGGTTCTCCCTGTAGTCCGTATCCGAGTCTAAGTTTCTTCTAGCTTTCAATTTCACTTTCAACCTTAGATTTCTCCCGGCACTTTTTCCGTCCGGCTTTCCCCTAGGCTCTTAGCTAGTCTCTCTCTCTGGTATTTTCCCGCTTTTTCCTGCTTCTTCCCTCCTAGGTTTCCTATCCGTGTCACGGCACCATTATGTCACTCCCCCATTCGCGGAGGAATGACACCCTGTGCTGTTCTTTTGTCTGCTCGGCCCTTTCCGGGTTTGCTGCTGGTCCTTCCCGGGTTGGCTGTCGACCCCTCCACCTCCGTGGAGGGGCGGCTCCCCCTGCCACTTTCCCCACTTCCGCGGAGGAGCGGCACACTGCCGGCCGGCTCTCTCGGGGGCTGCTCAGGTGTTCCTTCAGATGTTCCCTGTGCATGTTGTCTCTCTCCTCCTTTATAGTCCTCTTCCACCAATCCCAACTCTGCTACCCACACGCCGAGCACGCTGCTCTCCTCCAATCAGGAGCAGGATCAGCTCCTGCAGCTTGTCAAACTGATGAGGCAGCTGCGTAGAGGTTGTTTGGTCTCTTTCTCTCAGCGCCATATTGTGGGAGAGCAGATGCATAGAATAAGTCTTAATTCCAGTAACTTAGTCTAGTCCGAGTTGCTCTCCACAATCAAGATTCATTTTCAATTCTCTTTATATACAGAAGATCTACTTAGTATTTACTAAGTAAAGATTTCAACAGTTTACACCCACACAGATACACAAAGTTTAGAGTACTGTTTTAGTAGTAGTTTTACCATTGATAAACATAGTATAACACATTAAGGACAGAGATCCTACATGGGAAGCAGGTGCACAGTGACTCCATTGTTGATTTAACAATTGACACTCTTATTTATGATGTCAGTAATCACCTGAGGCTCTTGTCGTGAGCTGCCAAGGCTATGGAAGCCTCATGAGTTAACAAACTCCAATCTTATTTAGACAAGGCCAAAGTCACAGTGGAAGTTCTCTCCTCCCTTCAGAGAAAGGTACCTCCTTCTTTGATGGCCTGTTCTTTCCACTGGGATCTCACTCACAGAGATCTTTCATTTAGGTCATTTTTTTTTTTTTTTTTTTTTTTGCCACAGAGTCTTGGCTTTCCATGATTGAGAAACTCTCATGGTTTTTTTTTTTTTTTTGCTGGATCTGAACACCTTAAGGACTGATTCTGAGGGCAGAGTGCTGTTTAGAACATTTGCCATTCTATGGTCTGCTGTGTATCCTGCTTCCCATGCTGGATCATTCTCTCCTTTTTAATTCTATCAGTTAGTATTAGGATACACTAGTCTTGTTTATGTGATCCCTTTGACACTTAATCCTATCACTGTGATCAGTTATGAGTTGAAACTGATCACTTTGACTAGTGATATGGCATTAGTACATGCCACCTTGATGGGACTGAATTGGAATCCCCTGGCATGTTTCTAACTCCACCGTTAGGACTAAGTTCAACCGAGCATGTGCCGAACTGTACATATCTTCCCTCTCTTATTGCCACTCTTATATTTAACAGGGATCACTTTTCAGTTAAATTTAAACACCTAAGAATTATTGTGTGTTAATTAAAGAGTTCAACCAAAGGTATTAAGTAGAAAGAGAAAATACTAAAAGGAATAAAGTAGTAAGTTGTTCCTCGACAGTCAGAACAAGGGCTGATCAAGATATTATTTCTCATAGTGTCCATTTCACTTCAACAGGTTTCCTTTAAGGTGCTCAGTTGTTTGTCACCAATCAGGGAGAACATATGATATATGTCCATTTGGGACTGGCTTATTTCACTCAGCATGATGTTTTCCAGATTCCTCCATTTTGTTGCAAATGTCCAGATTTCACTGTTTTTTTTTTTTTTTTTTTTTTTTGCTGCTGTATAGTATTCTATAGAGAATACATCCCATAATTTCTTTATCCAGTCTACCGTTGATGGGCATTTAGGTTGATTCCATGTCTTAGCTATTGTGAATTTAGCTGCAATAAACACTGAGGTGCAGATAGCTCTTTCATTTGCCAATTTAATTTCCTTTGGTTAAATTCCAAGGAGTGGGATGACTGGGTTTTATGGGAGCATTATATTCAGGTTTCTGAGGAATTTCCAGACTGACTTCCATAGTGGCTTTACCAGTTTGCATTCCCACCAACAGTGGATTAGTGTACCTTTTTCCCCACATCCTCACCAGCATCTGTTGTTGGTAGATTTCTGTATGTAAGCCATTCTAACTGGGGTGAGGTAAAACCTTATTGTGGTTTTGATTTCCATTTCCCTGATGGCTAGTGATCCTGAACATTTTTTCATTTGTCTGTTGGAATTTGGATTTTCTCTTTTGAAAAATGTCTGGCCGGTGCTGTGGCTCACTAGGCTAATCCTCCACCTGCAGCGCCAGCACCCTAAGGTCTAGTCCCAGTGGGGGCGCTGGATTCTGTTCCGGTTGCTCCTCTTCCAGTCCAGCTCTCTGCTGTGGCCCAGGAGTGCAGTGGAGGATGGCCCAAGTCCTTGGGCCCTGCACCCACATGGGAGACCAGGGGAGGCACCTGGCTCCTGGCTTTGGATCAGCATGGTGCACCAGCCGCAGTGTGCCAGCCGCAGCGCACTGGCAGCAGCAGCCGTTGGGGGATGAACCAACAGAAAAGGAACACCTTGCTCTCTGTCTCTCTCTCTCTCACTGTCCACTCTGCCTGTCAAAAAAAAGAAAAAGAAAAAGAAAAATGTCTATTGAGGTCCTTGGCCCGTCTCTTAAGTGGGTTGTTTGCTTTGTTGTTGTGGAGTTTCTTGATCTCTTTGTAGATTCTGGTTATTAACCCTTTATCTGTTGCATAGTTTGCAAATATTTTTTCCCATTCTGTTGGTTGCCTCTTCACTTTCCTGACTGTTTCTTTAGAAGTACAGAAACTTCTCAATTTGATGCAATCCCAATAGTTAATTTTGGCTTTGACTGCCTGTGCCTCACTGTTCTTTTCCAAGAAGTCCTTGCCTGTGCCTATATCTTGCAGGGTTTCTCCAATGTTCTCTAATAATTTGATGGTGTCAGGTCATAGATTTAGGTCTTTAATCCATGTTGAGTGGATTTTTGTGTAGGGTGTAAGGTAGGCATCTTGCTTCATGCTTCTGAACATGGAAATCCAGTTTTCCCAGCACCATTTGTTGAATAGACTGTCCTTACTCCAGGAATTGGTTTTAGATCCTTGATCAAATATAAGTTGGCTGTAGATGTTTGGGTTGATTTCTGGTATTTCAATTCTGTTCCATTGATCTATCCATCTGTTTTTGTACCAGTACCATGCTGTTTTGATTACAACTGCCCTGTAGTATGTCCTGAAAGCTGGGTATTGTGATGCCTCTGGCTTTGTTTTTGTTGTACCAGGTTGCTTTAGCTATTCGAGGTCTCCTGTGCCTCCATATGAATTTCAGCATCATTTTTTCTAGATCTGAGAAGAATGTCTTTGGTATGTTGATTGGTATCTCATTGAATCTATAAATTGCTTTTGAGAGAATGGACATTTTTATGATATTGATCCTTCCAATCCATGAGCATGGAAGATTTTTCCATTTTTTGGTTTCCTCTTCTATTTCTTTCTTTAAGATTTTGTAATTCTCATCGTAGAGATCTTTAACGTCCTTGGTTAAGTTTATTCCAAGGTATTTGACTGTGCTTACAGCTATTGTGAATGGGATTGATCTTAGGAGTTCTTTCTCAGCCGTGGCATTGCCTGTGTATACTAAGGCTGTTGATTTTTGTGCATTGATTTTATATCCTGCTACTTTGGCAGACGCTTCGATGAGTTCCAATAGTCTCTTAGTAGAGTTCTTTGGATCCCCTAAATAAAGAATCATGTTGTCTGCAAAGACGGATAGTTTGACTTCTTCCTTCCCAATTTGTATCCCTTTAATTTATTTTTCTTGCCTAATGGCTCTGGCTAAAACTTCCAGAAATATATTGAATAGCAGTGGTGAGAGTGGGCATTCCTATCTAGTACCAGATGTCAATGGAAATGCTTCCAACATTTCCCCATCCAATAGTATGCTGGCCTTGGGTTTTTCATAAATTGCTCTGATTGTATTGAGGAATGTTCCTTCTATACCCAATTTGCTTAGAGTTTTCATCATGAAAGGCTTTTGTATTTTATCAAATGCTTTCTCTCATCTATTGAGATAATCATATGGCTTTTCTTCTGCAGTTTGTTAATGTGGTGTATCACATTGATTGATTTGCGAATGCTGAACCATCCCTGCATACCAGGGATAAATCCAGCTTGGTCTAGGTGGATGATCTTTCTGATGTGTTGTTGCATTTGGCCAGAATTTTATTGTGGATTTTTGCATATATGTTCATCAGGGAAATTGGTCTTTAATTCTCTTTCTCTGCTACATCTTTTTCAGGCGTAGGGATTAAAGTGATGCTGGCTTCACAGAAAGAATTTGGGAGGATTCCCTCTTTTTCTTTTTTTTTTTAAAGATTTTTATTTATTTATTTATTGGAAAGTCAGAGCTACACAGAGAGAGGAGAGGCAGAGAGAAAGGGAGACAGAGAGGTCTCTTCCTTATTTTTTTTTTAATTTTTGACAGGCAGAGTGGACAGTGAGAGAGACAGAGAGAAAGGTCTCCCTTTGCCGTTGGTTCACCCTCCAATGGCCACCACGGCCGGCACGCTGTGGCTGGCACATCGCTCTGATCTGAAGCCAGGAGCCAGGTGCTTCTCCTGGTCTCCCATGTGGGTGCAGGGCTCAAGCACCTGGGCCATCCTCCACTGCACTCCCAGGCCACAGCAGAGAGCTGGCCTGGAAGAGGGGCAATCGGGGCAGAATCCAGCGCCCTGACCGGGACTAGAACCTGGGTGCCAGCGCCGCAGGTGGAGGATTAGCCTATTGAACCGCGGTGCTGGCCCTCTCTTTTTCAATTGTTCTGAATAGTTTGAGAAGAATTGGAGTTAGTTCTTCTTTAAATGTCTGGTAGAATTCAGCAGTGAATCCAACCGGTCCTGGACTTTTCTATGTTCAGAGGGCCTTTCTTAGTGATTCAATTTCTGACTTGGTTATGGGTCTGTTTAGGTTTTCTATGTCCTCCTGGTTCAATTTAGGTAGGTTGTATCCACGAATCTATCCATTTCTGATCGATTTCCCTGTTTGCTGGCATACAACTCTTTGTAGTAATTTCTGATGATTCTTTTTATTTCTGTGGTGTCTGTTGTTACATTTCCTTTTTCATCTCTGATTTTATTGATTTGGATCTTTTCTTTTTTTAGTTAGTTGGGCCAATGGTGTGTCAATTTTATTTATTTTTTCAAAAAACCAGCTCTTCGTTTGGCTGATCTTTTGTAATTTTTTTTTGATTCAATCCTGTTGATTTCTTCGCTAGTTTTAATTATTTCTCTTCTCCTACTAGTTTTGGGTCTGGTTTGCTGCAGTTTTTCTAGATCTTTGAGGTGCACTGAAAGCTCATTTATTTGGTGCCTTTCCAATTTCTTGATGTAGGCACTTATTGCTATAAACTTTCCTCTTAACAGTGCTTTTGCTGTATCCCATAAGTTTTGATATGTTGTGCTGTCATCCTCATTTACTTCCAGAAAGTTTTTGATTTCTTTTTTGACTTCTTCTATGACCCAGTGTTCATTCAGGAGCATGTTGTTCAATCTCCATATGTTTGTATATGCTCTAGGGATTCCTGAGTTGCTAATTTCCAGCTTCATTCCATGGTGGTCTGAGAAGATGCATAGTATGATTTCAATTCTTTTGAATTTGCTGAGACTTGCTTTATGGCCTAGTATGTGGTCAATCCTAGAGAAGGTTCCATGTACTTCTGAGAAGAATGTGTATTCTTTATGTGTAGGATGAAAAGTTGTATAGATATCTGTTAGATCCATTTGGTTTATAGTGTTGATTAAATGTGCTGTTTTGTTGTTGATTTTCTGTCCAATTAATCTATTTCTGAAAGTGGAGTATTGAAGTCCCCTAATACTACTGTATTGGAGTCTAAGTCTCCCTTTAAGTTCCTTAACATATCTTTTAAATAAACTGGTGCCCTGTAATTAGGTGCTATATATTTATAATAGTTACATCTTCTTGTTAAATTGATCCCTTAGTCATTATATAGTGCCTCTCTTTATCTCACTTAACAGTTTTTCTGTTAAAGTTTATTTTGTCTGATATTAAGATGGCTACATCAGCTCTTTTTTGGTTTCTGTTGGCATGGAATATCTTTTTCCAACTGTTCACTTTCAGTCTGCATGCATCTTTGTTGGAAAGATGTGTTTCTTGTAAGCAGCAAATAGATGGGTTTTGTTTTTTAATCCATTCAGCCAGTCTGGGTCTTTTAATTGGGGAGTTGAGGCCACTTATATTCAATGTGCTTATTGATAAGTAGTGACTTTGCCCTGCCATTTTTCCAAAGATATTTCTAATATATGCTTTGAATTTCCTGTGATCCTTTACTGGGAGATTTTATTCCTTTACCTTCTTTCATATTGATGACGGTGTTTCTCTGTTTCTGTGTGTAACATGTCTTTAAGCATCTTTTGTAGAGCTGGACGAGTGGTGACAAATTCTTTCAATTTCTGTTTGCTATGAAAGGTGTTTATTTCACCTTCACAAATGAGACCTTTGCAGGATATAATATTCTGGGCTGGCAGTTTTTTTTCTTAGTACTTGGTCTATGTCTCACCATTCCCTCCTAGCCTGTAGGGTTTCTGATGAGAAGTTTGCTGTGAGTCTGATGGGAGATCCTGTGAGAGTAATCTGGTGTTTCTCTCTTGCACATTTTAGGATCTTTTCATTATTTTTCACTGTGGTGATTTGATTAAAATATGTTGTGGTGAGGATCTCTTTTGGTCATTTTTATTGGAGGTTCCATGTGCTTCCTGTACTAGGATGTTTCTTTCCTTCTCCAAAACCAGGAAGTTTTCTGCTACTATCTCACTTAAAAGGCCTTCTAATCCTTTCTCTCTCTCCATGCTTTCAGGAACTCCTTGAACCCATATGTTGGTTTTTTTTTTTAAGTATCCTGTAGATTCCCAATAATATTTTTTAGATTTCTAATTTCCTCTTCTTTTCTTTGGTTTGACTGTATACTTCCCTGTGCTCTGTCTTCTAAGTCCGATATTCTGTCTTCTGCCTCACTGATTCTGTTTTTAAAGCTCTTAAATGTGTTTTTTATTTGTTTTATTCAATTCTTCATTTCATTTTGGTTTCTCTTCAATATCTCAATTTCATATTCTACTAAATTCCTCATTTCAATTTCCTCCTTAAGATTTCATTTTCATGAAAAAGATTTTCTGTCCTTTCCTGTCTGAAATTCTGTAGTTCATGCATTTGTTTTTGAGAACTTCTAAATGTTCTAATCATAAATTTTTTGAAATCCGTATCTTGAATTTCTTCTATCTCATCATCTTCATAATCTTGTATTGGAGTGTCATATTCATTTGGGAGCATCATGATGTCTTTTTTGTTCTTGTTTCCTCAGTTTTTGTGTTTGTTGTTTGGCATTGTGGAGATATTCTTTGGTTTCTTTTTCTTTTTTCCACTGTGGTGGCTTTTCTTGTTATACTATGACTCTAGATGAAGTGGATTGTCTGCTGTTGGTGAATCTCTAGAGGTTTGTGGTGGGTGTGGCCAGAGAGCCCTATTCAGTTCTTCAGGGTTAAGGGTGTGCCAAGGTGACACACTCAGATTTGGCATGGTAAATCTTCTTTCTCTCTCTCTCTTTTTTTATTCTGAAGGGAAGTAATTCTGCTCAGCTGAAATCTTCTCTTCAATGGCAATCACTGCCTGAGTGCTAGCCCCAGTGGGTATAATATTTGTCTACTCTGTCCCAAGGACCGCACAAAGGATCTGTGCAGTCCTCAGTGTAAGCTCAGATTCCCCTGAAATGTCTCTCACCAGGCAGTCAAGGCTTCCCGAGTTTGTAGTGTCTCCCACTGAGACTACTCACGTGTCAGCCACACTGTGAGTTCTCCCACACACCCTGTTTTTTTTTTTTTTCCACAGTCCAGGTTCATAAGCTCTACACATTCACTAGGTCTTAGTCTAAAGTTATTACTTCCCACCAGAGTCAGGTTTTTCTTTTTGGCTGTGGGCGCGTGCAGCCCCGAGCTGGCGCAGCTGTTACGTATGTTCAAAATGGCACCTACTCTATTGTCTTACACGCCTTTGTAAGGTGTTTGGAGAGAGACAATCACATCTGTACTGTCCCTTTTATTTTTTTCTCTCCTCTAGTTAGGCTGGTATACTTTCCCCCACGGGGCTTCAAGCCTCATTCCCTCTAGGCTCTTCCTGCCACTTTTCCACCAGTGTCAGACTACTGAGGTTTCACCTCACCTCTCTTTCCAGTGCTGGTGCAGAGGAAACTCTCAGCAGCTGGGCTCCCAAGCCATAGGCACCTGTGTCCTTCACATAGATCCACCGTGTCCCTCTAATTCTGGAAGAGTTTCCTCTGCAGTTTTTCCCTAACTCTTCCCTGAGACTACACTATCTTCACTTTTATTAAGCTATCTTTTCCTGGACTATCAGTGAGCTCCCTCCTTATTCTGCCATCTTGGATCCCGCCCAGTGCCCACATCCCTTATCAAAGTGTTTTCAATACTGGCTTCCTGCTAATGCATCCTGAGAGACAGCAGACTTAGTACTCGAGTTCTTCCTGCCACCCACATGGGAGACTCTGATAATATTATTGGTTTCTAGCTTTAGCAAATTCCATACCTGACTCTGTGGGCATTTGTGGAGTGAACCAACAGATGGAAGACTGATTTCTGTCTCTCTCTGTCTCCCTCCCCCTCTCTCATCCTGCTTTACAAGTAAATGTAAATAAATAAATAGATAGAATGAGAACTTTCCTACTCAATGGATTCATGTTTCATATGGGCTGTTTTCTGCATTCTGCAAAAGTCCCTGTTCACAGCCTAAATTGACATTTTCTAACTTTGACATCTTAAAATAGTGCTGCTGCTAATAAGTTTACTCTCCTGTCTAAAACAACTGAAATACCAGTAGACAAAATACACAAAAGAATACTTTAAACATGAGAAAATAGGGAAAATGGCCATGTTGGGAAGCAAGCAGTAAGCCCCATCACTGCTGCACCTCCTTGCTGTGATAGGGTTTCCAGGTTAGGCACAGGGAGCAGATGCAGAGATCTTCAGTGGGCACTGTGAGATGAGCATACTGAGCTGAGGGACCAGGGAAGCCAAGAACACATGGAGTCCACAGGGGGGGAACCAGGGTGGGAATAGCAGAGAGAGTGAGATATGGAGAACCTCAGAAGGTGCCTGTCTAGTACATGACACAGTGCTGATTCCTGCAGGCATACTAGGAGAAGACCTATTGTCAGGGAAAAGCACTTCAAAAGCAGAGAGGGAGGCATGCCTGTCTCTCACACTGGGCTGGAACAAGGCCTGTTCCTCAAAGACAGACTTTTATAAATGCAATTGCTCACAAACAAAACATCATAATTCAGAGTGTCAGGGCACTAGGGAAGCTTTTGCCTGAGTAGTGGAAACTGATTAGCTGTAGACTGAGATTGCTCTACAACACCTAAAAATCATAAAACCAAGGATCTAAATGACCAAACTTTTCCCCAGCAACTTAACTGCATCCATGAACAGAACTCAAAATTCATATGAGCACAAAATAAGCATCAGTTGGTAAGATCAACTTGACCCTAATGGGTCACCATCAAAAGACAGGGAAATTACCACAATTGAAGGGACACACCAGCCATGTGAAACTAAGATAATGATGTAGATGTTAGAATGAACAGAGACAGTAAAATCATTGAGAAACTGCATCCCATATGTTCCAAAAATCAAGGAGACAAAAGGAAGAGAAAGAAGGCCCAGTGTAACTTTTTTTAACCCAGAAACCATTTATTTAAGGTATATAAACTTTATGAATTTTATATACACCAATTTAGGACATAATGATTCTTTCCACTCTACCCTCCCTCCCATCCATACTCCCACCCTTCTTCCTCTTCCCTCTCCTATTCCCATTATTATTTTTTACTAAGATCTATTTTCAATTAACTTTATACACATACGATTAACTATAAACTAAGTAGAGTTTAACAAATAATATGAAAATAAAACACCTGTTCCTCAACAGTCAAGACAAGGAGCTGTTCAAAGTCATCATCATCACATATCAAAGTGTTAATTTCATTTCTATAGATTACCTTTTAGGTACTCTATTAGTTACTACAGATAAGGGAGAACATATGGTATTTGTTTTTATGGTATTGGTTTACTTCAGTAAGTATAATGTTTTCCAGTTGAAATCATTTTGTTGCAAATGACAGGCTTTCATTTTTTAAAACATTGTGTAGTATTCCATTGTGTACATATACCATAACTTCTCTATCCAGTTTTTAGTTAATGCACATTTGGGTTGATCCCACATCTTAGGCATTGTGAATTCAGCTGCAATAAACATAGGTACAGATAACTCATTCATATGCTGATTTCATATCCTTTGGGTAACTTCCCAGGAGTGGGATGGCTGGATCATATGGTAGGTCTATATCCAGATTTCTTAAGTATCTCCATACTGTCTTCTACAGTAGCTATACCAGTTTACATTCCCATCAACAGTGGATTACAATACCTTTTTCCCACATTCTTGGCAGCATTTGCTGTTTATTGATTTCTGTATGAAAGCCATTCTAACAAGGGTGAGGTAAAACCTCATTGTGGTTTTATTTGCATTTCCTTGATGGCTAATGATCCTGAGCATTATTTCAAGTGTCTGTTGGCCGTCTGAATTTATTTTCTTGAAAAATGCCTGTTCAAGTCCTTTGCCCATTTCTTGACTGAATTGTTTGTTTTGTTGTTTTTTAGTTTCTTGAGCTCCTTATACATTCTGGATATTAAACCTTTATCAGTTGTATAGTTTGCAAATATTTTCTCCGATTCTGTCAGTTGCCTCTTCACTTTGCTGACTGTTTCTTTTGCAGTGCAGAAGCTTCTCAATTTGATGTAATCCCATTTGTCAATTTTGGCTTTGATTGCCTGTACTTCTGGTGTCTTCCAAGAAGTCTTTTCCTATGCCAATGTCTTGCAGGGTTTCTCCAATGTTCTCATAATTTCATGGTATTGGGTCATATATTTAGGTCTTCTATCCATTTTGAGTGGATTTTTGTGTAAGATGTAAGGTAGGGTGTTGGTTCATAATTCTTCACGTGGAGATACAGTTTGTTTAGGTTTTCTATGTGTTCATGGCTCAATTTGTTAAGTTGTAAGTGTCCAGGAATCTATTCATTTCTTCATTTCCATTTTTGTTTGCATACACCTCTTGTTAGTAATTCCTGATGGTTCTGTTTATTGCTGTGGTAGCTGTTGCTACATTTCTATTTTTATCTCTGATTTTAAATATTTGCAACTTCTCCCTCATTTTTTGGTTAGTTGCATCAATGGTGTATCAATTTTGCTTAATTTTTCAAAAAAAAGACAACTTTTCATTTCACTGATTTTTTTGTACTTTTTGTTTCAATTGTGTTTATTTCTTAAATTTTTTTTATTTGACAGATAGAGTTAAACAGTGAGACAGAGACAGAGAGAAAGGTCGTCCTTCTGTTGGTTCACTTCCCAATTGACCACAACGGCCGGCACTGCACCAATCCGAAGCCAGGAGCTATGTGCTTCTTCCTGGTCTCCCTCCCATCCTCCACTGCCCTCCCAGGCCACAGCAGAGAGCTGGACTGGAAGAGGAGCAACCAGGATTAGAACCCAGTGCCCATATGGGATGCCAGCGCCACAGGCTGAGGATTAACCAAGTGAGCCATGGCACTGGCCCCATCTTTAATTTTAATTTTATCTTTCCTCCTACTAATTTTGGGTTTGTTTTGTTCTTGTTGTTTTTAAAACCTCTGCAATTATTAGCTTATCAGTATCATCCAGGACTCAGATGTTCAGTATTCCTCCTGAAATTATGCAAGCAAATCCAAATGAAAATAATCTAAATCAAAATTATATAACAAAACAGCACTCCATCAAAAGCAATTGTAAAATTACAAGAATGCTATTTTAAAACATTGGCACTTTAAGAGAATGATAATCTCAAAAACCACAAAATTGCCAAATTGTTCTCTAAACTGCTAGGTAGATAAACATGATTGTAATGAATTAAACTTTGTAAAGAATAATCAAATAAATTGGATAAATCATATAAGACACTAAGTTTTAAGTGTCTTCTTCCTTAAATGGCCACTTGATTTTTAAAGAGGCAAGCCACAATATAGGAAAATACATCCTACTTTGAATGTGGCTTCCTAATTTCAATAGCTGGCCTAGTTAATTAAAGCTATTTTTAATGGAGAGTCTCAGATTCCTGAGCAATCCATAGTTAGATAAATGGGGGAGATATGGAAAGCCAGCACTTTTGTAGCCTCCACTGGGACTAATGGACAAGAAAAACTATTTCCTATACAGTCTTGTGTTTTAAGCTCACACTTTTGGGGACACATTCTCAAGTCTTTTTTTTTTTTTTTTTTTTGACAGGCTGAGTGGACAGTGAGAGAGACAGAGAGAAAGGTCTTCCTTTGCCGTTGGTTCACCCTCCAATGGCCACCACGGCCGGCACGCTGCGGCTGGTGCATTGCGCTGATCTGAAGCCAGGAGCCAGGTGTTTCTCCTGGCCTCCCATGCAGGTGCAGGGCCCAAGCACTTTGGCCATCCTCCACTGCACTCCCGGGCCATAGCAGAGAGCTGGCCTGGAAGAGGGGCAACCGGGACAGAATCTGGCGCCCCGACTGGGACTAGAACCCGGTGTGCTGGTGCCGCAAGGCGGAGGATTAGCCTATTGAGCCACGGCGCTGGCCTCAAGTCTTCTTTAATGTGGGAACTGCAAAATATAACTGCTATTACATGGTAATTGGAGTTAAATTTAGAATCCTCAGGTAAAGATTAGAATACACTTTTCTGTTAGTCCTTCAAGGACAGATTTTCAAAATGCTTGATTCTAATAATTCCATACTACGAGTAGACTGGTTACCCTTCACTTGTAGATGTAAGTGGGTTATGTGAAATCTGTTATTAGCTGATCAAAATTCTGTAGTTTCAGTTATAGATGCAAGCAATCTGAATTTAACTTCTACTAACCCATCATGATATGCAAGGTGTGTAGACAAAAGCTTTCTATCTGCTAACTACATGAAAAGATAAATAATTGATGTGATCCAAAGTTGGCAAAAGCAAGACTAGCTCATTCTTAAGAAGAAAAATTTCAGACCTATGAAAATGACAACAATACCAATTTTTTAAAAGATTTATTTATTTATTTGAGAGTCAGAGTTACACAGAGAGAGGAGAGGCATAGAGAAAGAGAGAGGTCTTACATCCGATGGTTCACTCCCCAATTGGCCAAAATGGCCAGAGCTGCGCAGATCCAAAGAAAGGAGCCAGGAGCCAGGAGCTTCTTCCGGGTCTCCCACGTGGGTGCAGGGGCCCAAGCACTTGGGCCATCTTCTACTGTTTTCCCAGGCCACAGCAGAGAGCTGGAACGGAAGTGGAGCAGCCGGGTCTTGAACCAGCACCCATATGGGATGCCAGCGCATCAGGCCAAGGTGTTAACCCACTGCACCACAGCACCAGCCCCAACAATACCAATTTAAAAACTGTATTTACTTAGAAGCATTCAGAATGTCAACAAAACAGCTACAACTTTTATTTTTGCAATTACAGAATGGGATTAAGTTAACAGAACAAAAATTATTTTGTATAAGCTGCATCAGAGACAACTGAAAATGAAAAACTACTGTCCCCTATATAACTAATTTGTGCTCTGCACCAACAAGAACCTGATTTAAATTTCCATGCCAATTTACAAACCCTTACCAGGCAAGGTTAGTGGCTATTGAAAATACCACCAGGACAGGGCTATCTAAAGACACATTCAGTAGTGTGTTAACCATACAAAAAAAAAAAAAAAAGGAAAGAAACTGTACAGCTTAAAAACAAATCTTACATAGCCCTAAATTTCAATTTTTTTTTCTTCAAAGGGAGTTGTGTACGGGGGGTTAAATGCTTTATAGACAACGGAATAAAAAACCTGCACTAGAACCAATTTATTTATCATCATCTTCTTCATCTTTCTCCTCCTCATCCTCTTCATCTTCCTCTTCTTCCTTTTTTTTTTTTGCTGTGTCAGGTTTCCTTTACCTCAGTACACAACAATATCCTTTTTGTGTTTTTCCTTCAATTTAGCAGCCTTATTTTCATAACATTGCTTGCTACCTGAAACAGTATTATTCCACATCTCTCCCAGTTTCTTTGCAACATCACCAATGGATAGGACAGGATGTTCTCCTTTGATTTTTGGGCGAAACTCAGGATAGAAAAAGAAAAAGGGTGAATTGGGATCCTTGGCCTTCTTCTTGTCTCCCCTTTAGGAGAGATATAAGTTTTCATTTCTGTTTCATAATGAGCCTTGTTCCCCTTTGCCATGTCTTCAAATTTTCCTCTCTTTAGCAGACGTGGTCTTCCACCTCTCAGTACTTCTTAGAAAACCCTGAGAAGTTGATGCAAGCATCTATGGAGCTCAATGTAATGTCTAATGTTGGTTATCTAGGTCCTTGAGATGCATTGATAGCTCTTTCATTTGGTGTCTTTCAAATCTCTTCACGTAGGCACCAATTGCTATAAACTTCCCTCTTAGCACTGCTTTTGCTTTGGCCCATAAGTTTTGATATGTTGTAATGTCATCTTCATTTGTTTCCAGAAATCTTTTGATTTCTCTTTTTAATTCTTCTATGACCCACTGTTCATTCAGAAGCATGTTGTTTAGTTTCCATGTGTTTGCAAATGTCCTAGAGATTCTTGAGTTGTTGATTTCCAGCATCATTCCACTGGGGTCAGAGAAGATGCATGCTGTGATTTTGATTTTTTGAATTCACTAAGACTGGCTTTATGGCACAGTATATGGTCTACTTAGTGAGAGTTTCATACACTGGTGAGAAGATTGTGTATTCTGCCACTGTTGGGTGAAAAATTCTGTAGATATCTGTTATGTCCATTTGGTCTTTAGTGTCAATTAACTGTTGTTTATTTGATGATTTTCTGTCTAGTTGATCTGTCCATTACTGAAAGTGGAGTACTGAACTCCCCCAATACTACTGTATTGGAGTCTATGTCTCCCTTTGGATCCATTAACATTTATTTTAAATAGTCAGGTGCCCTGTAATTGGGTGCATATGCATCTATTATAGGCACATCTTCCTGTTGAGTTGATCAATTCATCATTACACAGTGCCCTTCTTTATCTCTTTTAACAGTTTTGCTTGATTTTTTTTTATTTTGTCTTATACTGGGATGGCTACACCAGCTCTTTTTTGTTAGCATGTAATATCTTTTTCAACCCTTCACTTTCTGAGTGTATCTTTGTTTCTTTGTTCGTGAGACGGTTTCCTGTAGGCAGCAAATTAATGTGTTTTTTTTTAGTCTTTTCAGCCAGTCTGGAAGGTGTTTAACAGGAGAGTCGAGGCCATTTACTTTCAAGGTGACTATTGATAAGTGACGACATGCTCTGGCCATTTTTCCATAAATATTCCTATTGTTTACTTTGCATTTCCTTTGTATTTTTACTGGGAGATTTTTCTGCCTTCACCCTCTTTCATAGCCATGACCATGTTTCTGTGCTTCTGTGTGTAGCCCATCCTTAAGCAACTTTTGTAAGGCTGGATGAGTGGTGACAAATTCTTTGAATTTCTCTTTGTTATGGAAGTTGTTTATTTCACCTTCATTCATAAATGAGAGCTTTGCAGGGTACAGTATTCTGGGTTGACAGTTTTTTCCTCTTAAGAGTTAGACTAAATCTCACCATTCTCTTCTATCATGTAGGAGAGTCAGCTGTGAGTCTAACTAGAGATCCTCTGAAAGTAATCTGGTGTTTCTCTCATGCACATTTTAGAATCTTTTCTTTACGTTTTACTGTAGAAAGTTGACTCCAATGTGTTGTGGTGAAGATCTTTTCTGGTCATTTTTATTAGGAGTTCTATGTGCTTCCTGGACTTGGAACATTCCCCACTTTGGGGAAGTTTTCTGTTATTATTTCATGAAAAAGGCCTTCTTATACATTTTATCTTTCTATGCATTCAGGAACTACTAAGGCCCATAAGTTGTGTTGTTTGATAGTGTCTCATAAAGCTCTACCATTGTTTTTAATTCCTCTAATTTCTTCTCCTGTTTTTGGTCTGACTGTAAAATTCCCAGAGATTTGTCTTTAAACTCAGATATTCTTTCTTCTGTCTTACCAAGTCTGTTGTTAATGCTTTCCACCACATTTTTTATTTAATTATTGAATTCTTCTTTCTAATATTTCATTTTGATTTCTCTATAAAATCTAAATTTCATGGGGGAAAACCAGGGATCCCTGAGCATGTGGATCAACCCACAGCAACTGCCCAGTGACCCAGCCAAACCCTGTGCCCTCCCATGCAGCCATAGTATTTCCACAGTCCCAGCAACGTAACTTTAAGAAATGAGAACTACCATAAGTAAATGGAAATGTACTGCTTGGTAGAAACAACAGATTAGAAACTGCAAAGAAAAGGACAGGTAATGTGAAAGCACAGCAAAGAAATTATCCAGAGGAAAACATGGAGAGAAAAATTTATCAATTTTTTTTTTATAAAAAGCAGGTAGGAGCAGCCTTAAGCTGTGGGACAACTGAAGCTGCAAATCAGAGTCCACCAAGGGGAAGAAAGCACAGGTAGAAAGACAATGAAGAAGCAGTGACCAGACATTGAGCAATCCTAACCTGATTTATGAGTCCATGGTTCCATGGAAAGCCATATATCCAAGCAAAGAAACAGAAAGACATGATATAAGGGCCCTGCAGAAACTTCCTAACAGCAGTAAAGAGAAACAGTGACAAGTAGCCAGAGGAGAAACCCATGTAAACTATCCAGGGACAAAGACAAACAGGGAATCAGATTTCTCACCAGAAACAACACAAGTGAGAATACAGGGGAGCACCTCTTCTAATACTCCAGGATGAAAATTCTCCATACAGAATCTTACACCTTGCAGTACTTGCAAAAAAGAGATCATGATGTGCAAAATAAAATACATATAATAATAGAATAACAGTAATGAAGGGTAATATAGTTGGATTATCTTATTAGATATATCTCAGCATATGGGATGTGGCAGAATATCAGTATAAGACAGAGACTGTTAAGTAAAAGATATGTAATATGAAAATATATGTAAATATGTAAATTTTATGCAATAAAATTCACCCGTTGTAAATGTATAATTCCAAATTATAGAGTTGTTCAACCAGTTCCATCATCCAACTGTGGGGACACTTCCTTGACCCTTGCAAGTCCTGCTCCCTACTCTAGCCTCAAGCCACCTTAATCCATTCACTGTCTGTATAAGTGTGTCTTTTCCAGAGATGTATATAAATGGCATCATATAACATGGAGAATTTGATTGGCTTCATTCATTTGGCATAATCATTCTAAGTTTCCTCCATGCTGTGGCATGTAGCACATATCTAGCTTCTTACTGATGTTCTACAAATAAACCACATTTTATTTGTCCATCTATTGGCAATAGACACTAATGTTTCCAGTTTTTGCTCATATGGTAATATAGTCACAAACATCTCAAAATGCTTTTTCTTTGAACCTATATGTTCATTTGTATTGGATAAGATTTTTTATTCACTTTTAGAACTGTCTTTCATTATACTGAGTTGAAAGCTTTCTCTCCATATTGTGACTATAATATTTATTTGCAAATATTTTCACCTGCTCTGTAGCTTTTAATTTTTTTATATTTTTTTAAGATTTATTTCTTTATTTGAAAGGCAGAGTTATTGGAAGAGGGGGAGAGACATAAGAGATCTTCCATTTGCTGGTTCACTCCCACAAATGGCTCCAACAGCCAGGAGCCAGGAACTTCTTCCAAGTCTCCCATGTGAGAGAAGGAACCTAAGCACTTGGACCATCTTCTGCTGCTTTTCCAGGCACATTAGCAGGGAGATGAATCAGAAGTGGAGTAGTTGGGAACCAGCAATCATTTGGGATGCTGGCATCACAGACAGCAGCTTTACCTGCTGTGCCACAATGCCGGCCCCTATGGTGTCTTTTGAAGCACAGAGTTTTTAATTTTAATGAGATCCAAATCATTAATTGTTGCAGTTGATTTCTCAACAATGTTGCAGTGGATTGTGTCTGAGAGGAGGAGTGTGGTGGGGGCAAGAGGCGCGGAGTCACCACACAGACCCTCGGAGTCAGGTGAAAGCTTGCAGAATGGAAGCTCTCAGGAACTTCCCTTCATTCCACTCTGCTCACACAGTTGCTATGGTCTCTCATCCTGCAGCCTTCTTCCTCGCCACAGAAACAGCCTCCCACTCCTCCTCCCTGTCACTGATTCTGGGGACCCTTTCCTTTTTCACTGAGCTTCCCAAGTCTTAGGTCCAAACCCTGCACCCAGAGCAATATTGTCACCTCCCACTCCTACCTGCCCAGACCTTTATTTCTAAACATTGTTTCTGCTGTCCTGAGAATCCACAGTACATGTGTCTACAAAATGAAAAGGAAGTACAGGCCAAGACTCTTCATGGAGTAGGGGGATCTGTCTGCTGAGTCAGAAACCAGCTGGCCCAGGTCATTTTGGATGAGATTTCTGTAGATGTTAAACCTGAATGGTACAGGGAGGACGTGACTGAAAATACAAGGATTAGTGCATGATGTGTTACCCTGGGTCTACACATCCCGTGTACGCACTTTTGCTTGATGGCTTTCATAAAAGTTGCACAATCTGCACATTTTGGTTTGAGTTTTTTTAACCCACAATGGCTTAGATTAACATAACACAAGATCCTGTATTTCTGCTCCTTCTTGTATAACTCAGAGACATGGATGTCCCAGGACATCTTCACAAATTGAAAGCAACTCAACATTTCAGGCATGGAAAGCCAAGACACTTTGGCAAAAAATGTCCTACATGAAGGACCTCTGTGGGTGAGACCCAGTGGAAAGAGGTAGCCATCAAAAAAGGATGTACTTTTCTGTGAAGGGAGGAGAGAACTTCTACTTTGCTTATGGCCTTGTCTAAACACTGATGGAGTTTGTGGACACAAAAGGCCTCCATAGCCTAGGCAGCTCATGTCAAGAACTTCAGGTGATCACTGACATCATACATAAGAGTGTTAATTGTTAAATTAACAAAAGGAATCACTGTGCATTAACTTCCCATACAGGCCCTCTGTCCTCAATGAGTTTTATTATGAGAGTTTAGTGTAAAACTTGTTCTCAAAGATTTATTCCATTTTAGTATATTAAGTAGAAGATATATAAAGCCCTTGTGTCAACTGTGTGTATGTGTGTGTGTGTGCAAATTGCTGAAATCTTTAGTTAGTATAGAGCTGGTCTTCTGTGTATAAAGTTAATAAAAATTAATCTTAGTGGAGAATGGGACTGGGAAAGGGAGAAGAGAGAGGAGGAGGGGTGGGAAGGTGGGTAAAAGGGCAGGTATGGTGGGACAAATCACAATATTCCTAACATTGTACTTATGAAAGGCATGAAGTTTGTATTTCTTAAATAAAAGGTTTCTTTGAGAAAAAAAGCAACTCAAATGTACATCAATAAAAGAATGGAAAGACAAAGTCTGATTTTTTTTCATTGACACTGAGAATAAGAAACTGACGACTACCAAATCAGTAAGTTTAAATGACAAAAGCCATCAAGTATAGGAAAATAAACTCTGAGTAATAACAGATTAAAACCCAGACCTGTTCAGAGCACACAAGAAGCAGAAAATTGTAATCTATAAAAAGAATAGAACATTATGAAGATAAGATCATAATAAGTGCTCAGGGCAGGGAAGGAAGAGAGATAGGAAAGGGCATCTTGGAACCTTCCAGAAGCAACCTGTATTCTAGGTATTAATAGGAGTGCAGGATACATTAACTTGTTGCAATTTGTTAAGGGGCATATTTTTGTTTTATATACCTTTCTGCATATTGGTTTACACAGCTAAAGAAAATTTATCATTTATGCCAACATGATATACCAGGAAACAAACTGTGAAGAATGCAGTTGGGTTATGTCAATCTACAGGGCACAATAAGGTGTGAGGGTCACAATGTGCATAGGCTGCACTGGGAAATTACAGGACAGAGGAAGTATAAAAGATGACCCCTGGTCCCACCCAGATCAGTGACAGTGCTGGCACTGCAGGATGCTCCTTGTGTACACTGTGCTGGCAACCACAGACATGACCTGATGTCCCTGCACTGCAGCATTGCCTCTGTGGATTCAGGAACCCTTGGCATTCTACAGCCTTGAACTGAGATATGAACTCTTTCCAGTGGGTGACAGATGTGCCCTAATTTATGAAGCCTGTGCAAGAAGCAAGTGTGGTGAGCCTGGCAGAGTAGAGCATTTCCCATTGCTCCAGGTATTCCGAACTGAGGGCAGCTCCTGGAGAGTAGGACTGCTGGAGTGTTTCAGGTGATGAAGAGGCTTTTGGAAATTAGGCCCCAAAGCAGAGGAGAATGGTTGGTGGTTTCCAACAAAGTCTCACAAACTTGGAAATAAGTCACAGCCAGAGAAGGGGTAGTACCTACATCCTCATTCTGGTGTGTCCCTACAAGCCATCTCAAACACAAACTTATGGAATGGGGTGCACTATATGTGCACACATGCACAGGCATGTACATACCCATGTGCATGTACTGCACACACACACACACACACACTCCCATGCACACAGTATCTGACAGCAACAGCAATGAAGCACCAATGAGGTGCAGGAAAAAAGGACCCTCCACACAGCCAAAGTTGCTACTCCTCTGCAGTCTGCAGAAGTTTGAGGAGCTGTGCCAGACAGAAAGTGCAGGGAGCTGTCAATGTGAAGGGAGGATCAGGATAACCAGAAAGAAGAAAGGGATCTTGGAAGCTCAAGGTTAACAAAGAGGAGGAAGACTGGCTCAGGTGAGGCTGAGAAGATCTATTTGGCCAAGGCCTCCACTCGTGGGGGAAAAAGGAAATGAGCTTTCACCGAGGGCTTCTGCAGTCCCCACTAACGCTTACTCCGGCAGACGGAGCTGCCCAAAGCCCATGGTGGAGCCATCACCAACCCACCTCCATCCCTGTGCCACCATATGCCTGCCCCAGACACTGGAGCTACTGCTGTCATGACGATGCCCAGGCCACAGACCCCCGCATGGCCAACACTGCTCACGTCCATGGTTCAGAACCCAGCACCACCCCTACCGCGAGGCAGCCTCCATCCCAGCTCTTCATGTGTTCCCGGAGCCCAAACCAGTCACCTCGCATGCTCGCTCCCGCCATGGTCTCCTCTCCTCGGCGGTCACCCCCAGTCTCACCCCTGCTCAGCCCGCCCGTCGCCTCATTCTCTGACCCGCACAGCGCGTCTCCTCCGCCCGCACTTCACCTCGGCCGCAGTCCCTCACGCCACGTCTCTGCCCCGAACCTCCTGTCATGTTACTTCTCGCCTCCTCCGCCAGCCCCGACACTTCCGTCCGGCCTCCTCAGCCGGCCAGCAGCAGTCCTGTCCAGTCCTGTCCCCTCTGCCTGTCACACACGTCACTTCCTGTGTCCTGGGCCCACCACGTCACATCCCCCCTGGTCTCCTCAGCCCGCCTCGTCCCGTCCGCCTGCATATGCAGTATCTCAACGCCTCCCTGACTCGGCACCGTGTACGCAGTCGGAAGCTGCAGACACAGGACGTGCGACACCCACATGGCCTCACCTGGAGGAGCAGCCTCACGTCAGGACGTCCGTCCTTGTGCGCGAGAACACGCGTCACGTGCCGCAGGCTCACTTCCTGCACAGCACCGCAAGGTCTCCAGGACCCCGCACGCCTGCGTCCCGGGCCCCGTGCGAAGGCCGCACCCGGCCCCAGTCGGGCGGCGGTGCTGGACTTGGTTCCAGGGCCCCGGGAGTCCCAGGGCCCACTCCGGCCGGGGCCTCCACAGCAGCCCTCAAACGGCGGGAAAGGCCACGTGGGCAGAGGCCACGCCCCTCGTGCGTCATCGGCGCAGGCCCCGCCCAGCCGCGCCTCAGCGCCGCGGTCCCTCAGGCGGCTGAGGCCGCGCGCACCGACCGCACAGGGACGCCTCAGCCCTGCCTTCACCCTGGAGGACGTCGGCGGCTGGAGCCCTTGAGGCCATTGCTGGGGACACCTGCTCGAGGGAGAAGCCGCCGAGAGCCAACACCACGGCCGGGCCCAGGAGCGGAGGCGGCCTGGCGGGATGGCGCTGAGGAACAGCGTTTCCGGAGGGCAGAGCGCCGACCCGGCCTCAGAACTGACGCTCAGAGGGAGGAAGACGAGGGAGCGGCGCGCACAGCTTCCTGGGAAGAGCGAGGTAGGGAGGGCGGTGGCCGCGTGCAGGGGCTGGAAGGCGCGCCAAGGCCCGGCGCAGGCGCCCAGGCCGGCGGTGCAAGCCCAGGTAGCCAAGCCTTGGCCGCCCCGCCGGGAGAGGAGTCTCAGAACACCCTGCGTGGATCGGGCGGTAGGAAATGCTGCCTTCGTCTGTCCAGTCTCTCACAGGAATGATCGTTTCCTTCTGCGCGTGGGCGTGAGCGTCCTTCAACCCGCGAGCTTCGAGATCTGTCAGGGTTTGGTTGCACCGGACAGGAGCTGGAGACGTGTCCCTAGGAGCCCTGTCCTCCGTGTCTCCCGGAGCTGCGGGGTTGGAGGAGGCGCAGGGCCCTGGGGTGCTGCAGCACAGTACTTTAAAAATGAGTTTGTGGTTTACATCCTCTTTTTTTTTTTCTTTTTTTTTTTTTTTTAATTTTTTGACAGGCAGAGTGGACAGTGAGAGAGAGAGACAGAGAGAAAGGTCTTCCTTTGCCGTTGGTTCACCCTCCGATGGCCGCCGCGGCCAGCGCGCAGAGGCCGGCGCACCACGCTGATCCGATGGCAGGAGCCAGGAGCCAGGTGCTTCTGGTCTCCCATGGGGTGCAGGGCCCAAGCACTTGGGCCATCCTCTACAGCACTCCCTGGCCACAGCAGAGAGCTGGCCTGAAAGAGGGGCAACCAGGACAGAATCCGGCACTCCGACCGGGACTAGAACCCGGTGTGCCGGCGCCGCAAGGCAGAGGATTAGCCTAGTGAGCCACGGCGCCGGCCTTTTTAATTCTTTTTAAAGATTTATTCATTTATCTGAAAGTCAGTAATATAGAGAGGTGGAGAAAGAGAGAAAGATCTTCCATCCGCTGGTTCACTCCCCAAATGGCCGCAACAGCAGGAGCTGTGCTGATCTGGAGCCAGGAGCCTGGAACTTCTTCCAGGTCTCCCACGAAGTGCCATCTTCCACTGCTTTCCCAGGCCATAGCCGAAAGCTGAATTGGAAGTGGAGCAGCCAGGACTCAAACCAGCATCCATATGGGATGCCAGCACTGCAGGCAGTGGCTTTACCTGCTACACCATAGCGCCAGCCCCCCTCCACCCTGCTTAAATCATATGTTGAAAAATCTGGCCTTAACTCCAGAGATTTAAATTAATACAATACTAAACAGGATTTTGAAAATGAATCTGCCCTCCCACAAGGGTCAAAGCAATTTTGGGTCTTCTGTGCTTCCACATGAATTTTAGTGTTGTGTTTTCTAGTCCTGTAATGAATGATGTTGGCAGTTTGATGGCATTTGCCTTGAGTCTGTAAATCGCTTGGCTAGCACAAATATTTTCATAATATTATTTCTTTTGGATGTGTCTTCTCTTCATTAGTCTTGTGATTTTCTTTGTAGAGATATTTTACATCCTTGTTTAAATTTATTACAGTTTATTTTGTAACATTTGCAAATGGGGTTGCTTGTGTAATCTCTTCTACAATAAATTCATCATTGGTGAGTAAACATTTCTTTGCATGTTTATTTGATTTTGTGTATGCACCTTTATTGAAGTTGTTTAGTGTTGGTTGTTAGTCTCTTCACAGAGTTTTTAGGTTTCTGTCTATGCAGAATCATGTCATTTGCATACACAGACTATTTGACATCCCTCTTTCTTATTGGGTGCCCTTTATTTCTTTCTCTTCCCTTATTGCTCTAAATTTTCCAGTATTATATTGAATGAGAGCCATGAGAGTGTGCATCCTTTTCTGGTTCTAGTTCTTAAAGGAAATGTTTTCGGCTTCTCCCCATGCAATCTGTTGTTGGCTGTGGGTTTTCCTATACAGTCTTATGCAACTTCCATCACTACATTGGTTCAGTTTTATTATAAATGGAGGTTTGGTTTACTTAATGCTATTTCTGCTTTAACTGACATTATTGCAATATTTTTCTCATTGGTTCTGTTGATGTGATATATTATGTTCATTGATTTGTGGGTTTCAAATGGTTCCTAAATTTCTCGGATAAATCCCACTGGATCATGATGTATAATTTTTGTTTTTCTCTTTAATTTTTTTTGAATGGCCAGCATTGTGGCATATTCGGTAAAGTTGCTGCCTGTGATGCCAGCATGCCAAGTGTGAACCACTTCAAGTCCCGGGTGTTCTACTTCCAATCCAGCTCCCTCCTGAGGTGCCTGGGAAGGCAGTGGAGGATGGTCCAAGTACTTGGGTCCCTCTGCCCACTTGGGAGACACAGGAAAATCTCCTGGCTTCGGCCTGGCCCAATCCATGCCATTGGCAGCCATTTGGTGAGTGAACCAGGAGATTAAAGATCTCTCTCTCTCTCTCTCTCTCTCTCTCTCTCTCTGTGTGTGTGTGTATGTGTCTCCTTCTCTCTAATTGCATTTCTAGTAAATAAATAAATCTTTTTTAAAAATAAAACTAATAAGAATTGTCTTTGATGTGATATTGGATTAGATTTCCTAGACTTTTGTTGAGAATTTTTATGTCAAGGATGTTGGTCTGAAGCTTTTTTTTTTTTTTTTTTTTTTTTTTTTTTTTTTTTTTTTGTTATATTCTTGTGTGCTTTGTGGATCAAGGTAGTATGGCCTCATAAAATTAGTTTGGAAGCCTCATACCCCCTTTAAATGTTTGGAATAGTTTGGCTAAGGCATGTACAGAGAAAAACTAACCACATGCCCCATTTGGACACAAGCGAAGGTTCTCAGGGATCTGGACACTCACTAGGAGATGATGGCTTCCTGTCCTCATGGTGGTCTCTGGAACCTCAGCAGTGTATCTTTGGCCTTGACCCTGGCCTGCTGACAACTCTTGCACTGGGGGGACATCCTGGGCAATCGCTGTCCTCTTTCAGTGCACCAAGAGCTACCCTGCCTAATTGGGGAAGGACATGAAGAGCTGTCTAATCCAAATGGCAAAACCACACAGTGTCACTGCTGTTAGCAGTTAGGGATGGAGGGTTCTCTCAGTGTTAAAATTCAAATTTAACCAAGGGACTGTGATCACTACTTATCCCACCGTGGCCATGATGTGCAATCAAAGATCTGCAGAGCTGTGGTCAAAAGTAAGTTATCTGACTCAAGTTGGTGGTAGTAATCCCTCCTGGACCTTTTCCTTCATACCTGCCTCTCTGTCTTTCTATTTCCTGCCCCCATTCCAATCTTTCCCTCCCGCTCTCTTTAATTTTCTCTATTCTCTCCCTACTGCTATATTGTTGCCATTTTCTCCTCCTTGACTGACACATTGTACCCTCTTTCCACCTGTTGCATCCCCCTGGCTAAGTCAGCAACATTGTACTAGGTAGAGCACTCTGCATGAGTTCAGATGATGCCCTTAATGTTCCCATGATGGGAAACTTGCTTCAATGCCAGCATGAAGGTTCAAAGAATATTCACTTTTGAATGTCTTTCACATCCTCCCATTCTGAGATCCTCTAGAACTAAAAGTTTACTGGCACCTCAGGCCCTTGTAGCAAATATTTTCTTTTTTTTTTTTTCCACTGAGGATTTACTAGGCACTATCAGGTGTCAGGTCCTGCTCTGGAAGGGATGTGCATAAGAAGCACATCCTAAGTCCTTTGCTCATGAAACTCAGTTTTGGAGTCACTCAGAAGGAGCAGCAAGTGCCCTCCTAATTAATTGTGCCACAATTTTTTAAAACTGAAAATATGAATATATGTTTGTTAGGATATTCACAAGAATGAATGACACATTTGTACTGTCATGTGATAAAGAATCCATTTGACCTATGGTATGGTAGGAGATGGAGATAAGAGCCCTTAAAGCTCAAGTGTCCACTGAAGACATTGCTATTCACCAGAGAAAGGATGCTTCCGCGGATTCTATCATCTGCACTATGTCTTCCAGCTAGGTCTACCATGATTTTCCCAGATTCCTTCATTCTAGAAAATAATAGATCACTGAATTTCTTCCTACTTTATTATTGTAGACAATCCTGGCAAAACCACCAGGTCTTCACTCCTCTCTAAAATAATCTTACCGTGAGCATCTTCATACCCTCTCCTTACACATTTCCTCTAAGATTCCTAGGTTGTGTTACCTACCTTGCTGCAGCAAGCTCCAAACAGACCCAATTTGATATAAGGTGTATCTAATGTTATTCTGGGAGAGTTCACAGGTATGGAGATCCTGCCCAGATGCAACCAAGACTCCCTTTGCTAAAAACAGATCTTCCACCCAGTAAGAATCTACAAAGCACATGAAATCCTTTGTGTCTCAGTCTTCTAATAGTCACTCTGTGGAAAGCTGCAATGCATACTTTGAGCCTAGTATGTACTCTGATTATTTGAGTGCAGCCCTTCAGTGTTAGGTTTTATTTGTGTTCCTAAGACCAGTTGCTCCTGATATTTATTGGTCATCTGATCCTGATCTTAGTATTCTTTGGTGAAAAGCTTATGGCCTTGTAAAATTCACTGCTGTTTCCCAAGTGATAACCCAGTTCCTTGAGTCTCATTGTTCTGTAACAGGAAATGTCTCCCAGGGAGAGGACAGGCGCAGCCCCAAGGAGTCCTTTCTCTAAGGGGTGTTGCCTTTGGTCACTATTTCTAAACCCTTCAGGAACTTTCCCCCAGGTCTTATCTCTGTGTCCATTAGAATTTCCCTGTTCAGTTTTATGTCCCAAAGGTAGGAGGGCTCACTGGGGATGACTTCTCTTGGGGCAGGTTTTAGAGATGTGTGGTTTCACAGGCACCATTCTAATCAGCCAGTCTCAGAGGCCTCATTACTGTAAACTGCATCATCTGGGCCAAATAGCTACTTTATTCTTTTTTTTTTTTTTTTTTTTTTTTTTTGCTTTTTTTTCTACAGATCCTATTCTTGCCTATTTTCTTCTTTCTTCTAAGTCAGGGATAACATGGGTTGTTTTATTTATTTGCTTTAGGTGACAAATGAAAAGTGTGCTTGAGAGAACAGCATGATGTTCATGCACCTGTGTTTCTAACTGGCAGTTTCACAGAACAACTGTGCCTACAATGACCACTTTACAAACCATTGATAGGAGTAAGACTGCTCCTTTCAGACGCTGTTTGGAATTCAAGGACAGCAAAAGAAAACTCGACCTGCCAAATGCTCAGCTTTCTTTGATGAGTAGGACGGGTTTGCAGTCGCAGCTTTTCTTTTACAACTGTGTCTCTAAAAACTTTAACCAAAGCCATTGAGGAGTTTCAGAACATCAAGCAGTTGTACTTGTGGCTTCATGAGAGGGCTGCTCCCCTGTTCTTGTTTGTCTCTTTTTAGTTTTCCAGATTATGACTAGTACATACCTCTTAAATTTGATTCTGTTCAGATCCCTATGACATTTTTTAAAGATTTATTTATTTATTTATTTGAAAGGCAGATTTAACAGAGAGGCAGAGGCAGAGAGAGAGTTTTCCACTGTTTAGTTCACTTCCCAAATGGCTGCAACAGTCAGAGCTGGGCCAATCCAAAGCCAGAAGTCAGGAGGTTCTTCCAAGTCCCCAACATGGGTGCAGGGGCCCAAGGACTTGGGCTGTCGTCCACTGCTTTCCTAGGCCGTAGTAGAGAGCCAGATCAGAAATGGAGCAGCTGGTACTTGAACCGGTGCCCATATAAAATACCAGCACTGCAGATGGCAGCTTTACCTACTATGCCACAGTGCCAGCCCCTCCCTATGACATTTTAAAGATTTCCCAAACTCTCAGATGCAGAGAAAAAAGATGTGTTAAAGAATTTAGGCTTATCCTGGGCACACTCCCTCCAGACTTCCCTGATCACCATGTTTTGATAAGGCCAGAATACCAATACTTTGATTGGAATAAAAGAATTGGCATAATCCTGCTAATGATTTACAAAGTAATGCATTTTAAGATATTTATTTTTAATTTTCTATGATCATATCTGTCAAATTTTAAACAAGGGTTTATAGGAGAACTAACACTACCATCCAAACTAAAAGAGAAAGGAAAATATTAAATTTGTAATATGTGTTGTTTTCTAAATTGTATCATGCTCAAATATTAGCATTCCCAGGAAAAAAATAAGAGAGAGGTTTAATTGTGAGTTAAGCTAATATCGTTGGTTAAATTTGCAGGATTTAGAAACTGAATACATAGCGATGGGTATTTGACCTAGCCCAAGGTCCTAGGCTTATTGACTGGTTCTGGGTCCTGGCTCCAGAAATTTACTCCTAATGCACATGCTAGGGTAGGTGGGGTAGGTCAGATGGGTAATTATGATGGCTCAAGAAATTGGGTTCCTGCCACCTGCCTGGGAGATTTTGATTTAATTACTGCTTTCTGTCTCTGCCTCAACCAATACTAGCCCTTGTGTGCTTTGGGGCAGTGAACCAATAGGAGATTACTTGAGCTCTTTCTGTCATTTTGTCTCTGAAACAAATTAATTTAAATTTTTAAAGAATTCCAAAATGAATACACAGAGCTTTGGCTGTATTTCAATTTGATTATTAATGCAGAGGTTTATAAATTACCTTTTTGAAATGACCTGAAATATTCCTCATAAACAAGTAAATATTAGGACACATTAGAGTGAGTTAATACTGATTTAGAGACAACACCATGGATCATTTCTCAAATTTTTTCATATAAAAATTCTCTTATCACAATATTTTAACTAGTGCAAATTCATGATTAGGAATTATGATAATGTGCAGTGCTTTTGAAGTGACTTTACATTATAGGTTTGTTTTTGTCATATTACATTTGAAACCAAGAATATAAAATGTATGTCTGCTGAGAAACCAAAAAAAGAAAGGTAGCAAAACAATTCTAGTTTTTCTTTCCATTTGTTTTGTTTCTTTTTTTTTCTTTTAGTTTTGTTTCTTATTTGAAGGAAGCAGTATTGTTTACTTTTGTCAAATTTGGTATTTAATTAATACTTTATAGACAAAAATCCATTGACTATTTATCAAGAAAATTATTGCAGAAGATTAAGATCATAAATCCAATATAATTAATGTAGTTTTATTTAATACACTTATAAAATTATATATTAAGACTAAAGTTAAGAGGCTGGCATTGTGGCACAGAGGGTTAACACCCCGGTCTGAAGCGCCGGCATCCCATATGGGCGCTGGTTTGAGACCTGGCTGCTCCACTTTCTGATCCAGCTTCTGCTATGGCCTGTGAAAGCAGCAGAAGATGGTCCAAGTCCTTGGGCCTCCACACCTGCATGGGAGACCTGGAAGAAGCTCCTGGCTCCTGCCTTCGGATCAGTGCAACTCCAGCCATTGTGGCCATCTGGGGAGTGAACCAGAGGACAAAGACCTCTCTCTCTCTCTCTCTCTCTGCCTCTCCTCTCTCTATGTAACCCTGACTTTCAAATAAATAAATAAATCTTTAAAAAAATACTAAAGTTAAAAATCTACATTTATCATCTATTTGTATATTTATATATCTCTGTAAGTCTAAATATAACACAAACAATATTCAAATCTCTGCTAAAAATCTTCAGTTGTGATCCAAAATATATTATATCAGTTGGGAACCAAAAGAAGTGAATTACAACTTGGGTTGTTTTTCTGTAAAATGTGTCAGGTATTCTATGTCACAGTGGTACTTCATTTTTATCATTACAGTGGTCTGCTAGGCCTTCATTACTTTGAGCATGCTCCTAAATAATTTTAACCCAAATTACTTAAAGGGTAAAGTTCCAGTTGATTATTATTTCTTGTGTTGTACTTTTTTTTTTTTTTTGACAGGCAGAGTGGACAGTGAGAGAGAGAGACAGAGAGAAAGGTCTTCCTTTGCCGTTGGTTCACCCTCAATGGCCGCCGCGGCCGGCACACCGCGCTGATCCGATGGCAGGAGCCAGGAGCCAGGTGCTTTTCCTGGTCTCCCATGGGGTGCAGGGCCCAAGCACCTGGGCCATCCTCCACTGCACTCCCGGGCCACAGCAGAGAGCTGGCCTGGAAGAGGGGCAGCCGGGACAGAATCCGGCGCCCCCAACCGGGACTAGAACCCCGGGGTGCCGGCGCCGCAAGGCGGAGGATTAGCCTAGTGAGCCGCGGCGCCGGCCGTGTTGTACTTTTTAAATATTGCCTGGACAGAACAAAACATTGGTAACTGCTGCTTTCCTTTAGAGACTATGTCTTATGTTTACATCTTTTCTCATTTGATAACTTTAAAAACAATTATTGATTTATTTGAATTGCAGAGTTACAACAGAGTGAGGGAGAGGGAAAGGGAGGGGGGAGGGGGAGGGAAAAGGGGAGGGGCAGAGGATCTTCCTTCAGCTGATTCACTCCTTAAATAGCTGCAATGGCTGGGACTGGGCCAGGCCAAAGCCAGGAGACTGGAACTCCATCTGGATCTCCTATGTGGGTGGAGGAGCCCAAGGACTTGGGCCATCCTCTGCAGCTTTCCTAAATGCATTGGTGAAGAGCTGGATCAGAAGTAGAGCAGCCTGGACTTTGTGCTGGTCTGCAGCACAATGAACCAGGTTTCCTGAAACAGAGAGTGGGAATGGGGAGGACAAGGACGCAAAGAATGGAGCCAAGACAAATCCTGATCAAGGCTCATTTATTCAACAAGTCCAGTAGTATTTAAACATGACCAGTTGTATACAAGAAGGCACACAAAAGATTTACATATCTAAAAGACTTTTGGGGTTACAAAGAGTTCCCGACAAGGTTCTTCCACTTAACAGATTGTAAAATGTTATCAATCATTGATTACAAGGGTATAATAAAACACCTAGGTGATAAATGCAGGTTTCAGGTGTGACTGCTTATCTGCATCATCTCTTGTGAGAAGTGTAACAGTGAGATAGGGGTCTTCCTGCCTCTTCCTGGAACCTCCTTAGCCTTTTGTCTGTGCCAGGATGTCACCATTCATATGTTTAAGCGTAGACAAAAGGGGCGACTGCCTGTGGCTGCCCACAGGACTTGAGTTGGCACCCATATTGGATGCCAGCATTGCAGGCAGTAGCTTAATCACTGTACAACAACACTGGCCCCTCTCATCTGAAAACTCTTGATCTTGACTTTCTCAATTTCAGAAAAATAAAAGTGGATGACAGCATTGATTTTCAGTTGAACTGCAAATATTCTGTCTTATCTCTACATCTCTTGGATGGCATCTTCGATTCTGAGCCAAGAAAGGGGAAGTTTTATAATCTGTTGGTTAAAGGTAAACTTATCCTGGCAATTCCTCCAGCCCCAGAATCAGTTTCTTTACTGGTACTGCTCAACTGGCCTTACCTAAGTTAGCTGGGCTTGGTTATCTGGCTAAAGAGATCCAAGAATCCCTGCTGGGAAGTCCAGGCTTGAGTTCTGTCCTGAGCAGAGAATCCTCACGCAGACCCTGGTGGCCCTGTGTGTCTGTGTCTGAATGCTTGGAGCATTGTGGGGGTGGTTACCTCTGTGACCTCTAATGCCCTTCTAAACTCTCTGGCTGTACTTCTCCTCTGCCCTGCCTCTACTTCAAAGTGTACCTGACTACATTCTGGAGTCCAGTGAGTCCTTTAAATAGCCCAACTTGCTCAAACTTTTCACTTAGTTTAGTAATATCTTCTATGACTAACTTATCTTTGGATTTTTTTTAAAGAGGGATCACTAGAAATCAGAGATTTATTTTAAAAATAAGTAAAAACATTGATATTTGTTTCACATTCTCCAAATTTTAATTAATTTGGAGCTGTTGCACAAACTCTTCTGTTTACCAAATTAATAAGGAAGGGATGGAGGAAGAAAACTGACAAATCATAGTGAAAATTCTTCTCGCTTTAATCATGTATACATAAATATATTAATATAAACGCACATCAACATATATGTATGTATTTCTCAGGTTAAAAGAAATATACCATGTCTACATAAATGATCATAAAATAATTATCTACTAAAATATCTTTTTCTATGACTTAAGCATTTTTATCAATGGAAAACAATCAAACTAAACTTCATGGAATAAGTTAAAGGCCATGAAATGCATTATTGCTATCATTGTCTCTTCAGATACCACTGTCCTTACATTGAACACAGAAATTCTTCTTTCCTACTTGAACAAGAAAAATCCCTTGATTATTTAACTTATTTTAGGGAACTATCTGCATTTTGTACAGATCTTTGAATATTCCTTTTCTTTTTTAAAAAAAGTTTTATTTATTTATTTGAAAGCCTGAAATACAGGCAGAAAGAGGAGGAGGAGAGAGAGAGATCTTCTATCTGTTGATTCATTCCACAAATGGCTGCACTGACCAGGGCTGGGCCAGACTGAAAGCCAGGAGCCAGGAGCTTCTTCCAGGCCTCCCACGTGGGTGAAGGGGCTCAAATGCTTGGGCCATCTTATGCTGCTTTCCCAGGCCATTAGCAAGGAGCTAGACTGGAAGTGGAGCAGCCAGGATTAAAATCGGCACCCAAATGGGATGCTGGCACTGTAGGCAAAGGCTTAACCTTCTATGCCACAGTGCCAGCCCCGGATATTCCCTTTCTAAAGCATGCATTCATTTCACCTGGTCTGAATTGACCAAATACCTGTCTCTAGACCTGCCTAGAATATGATATTGATCCTTAACAATACTAGTGAGGGTATTAACTAAAAGTAAATGATGTTATATAACCTTGTGTCTCTGAGTTGCTTAAGAACAGCATACATCAACCTGTGTTTAATATTAATAATTAGATTTATAATTTGCCCCTGGTTTTGGTGCAGCTTGTTGGGGCTAAGGTTGGTCATATGATGAAATATGTCAATGAGACAAGCTCATGCTAAGACACTCTCTCCTAGAACAGGCTGCAGGCTTCCCAGTAATGAGGGGTTCATAGACAAAATAGTGATTTGATACCTGACAGCAAGGCATGCTTACATCCCATAATAGAGTGCCTGGGTTCAAGTCCTGGTTCCACTTGTGATTCCAACATCCTGTGAATGCACAGCCTGTGAGGTGGCAGGTGAAAGTTGAAGTACTTAGGTCCCTGCCACTTACTTGCTAAACCCGGCTTGAGTTCTTGGCTCCTAGCTTTGTTCTGTCTCAGCTCCAGCTGTATGGGCATCTGTGGGAGTGACCCAGCAGATGAAAGATCTCTCTGTCTCTGTTTCTGCCTTTCAGATAAAATGAAAGCAAAGCAATCAATATTTTTCAAAGGTAACTATTTGGCTGTAAAAATTTTTGAAATCCACACATATAAATGATCTTTAAGGTGTTTATGAAAAATGCATGTATGAAAAAAGTATGCATGGCTGGCGCCACAGCTCACTAGGCTAATCCTCCGCCTGCAGCGCTGGCATTCCGGGTTCTAGTCCCGGTTGGGGCGCCGGTTCTGTCCTGGTTGCTCCTCTTCCAGTCCAGCTCTCTGCTGTGGCCCAGAAGGGCAGTGGAGGATGGCCCAAGTCCTTGGGCCATGCACTCATATGGGAGACCCTGAGGAAGCACCTGGCTCCTGGCTTTGGATCGGCGCAGTGCTGGCCGTAGCGGCCATTTGGGGAGTGAACCAACAGAAAAGGAAGACCTTTCTCTCTGTCTCTCTCACTAACTCTGCCTGTCAAAATAAATAAATAAATAAATAAATGAAAATTTAAAAAATAAAAAAGTATGCATGAATTTCAAAAAATTTGCACTCAAAGAGACATAAATTTTAATTCTGTTTGTCCACAAACTTTCTAAGGTAATCTTTTTTTTAAAGATTTAATTTATTGAAATCTTTACTTAATGTATGCTAAACTGTATATAAAGAGAATCGAAAATGAATCCTCATGTGAATGGAAGGGGAGAGGGAGTGGGAAAGGGGAGGGATGCGGGTGGGAGAGACGATATGGGGGGGAAGCCATTGTAATCCATAAGCCATACTTTGGAAATTTATATTCATTAAATAAAAGTTGAAAAAAAGAAAGACTATAGAAATATGAGGAAACTGCGTGCAATCCTAATAAATACTAGCTGTCTATAGTGGCTGAAGTACATCCAAAAGAATGCCAATCAGTCCAACATCCAACAAGTATCTGAAATGCATTATCATATTTTAAATTTTTAATAAAAATGACAATTCATATCCAATTCATTATAATTAATAAAACATATTCAATTTCAAAAAAAAGATTTATTTTATTTGAAAGTCAGAGTTACATAGAGAGAGAAGGAGAGGCAGAGAGAGAGAGAGAGATCTTCCATCCACTGGTTCACTCTCCAGTTGGCCACAACAGCAGGAGCAGCACCAATCCAAAGCCAGGAGCCAGGAGCTTTCCCAGGCCATAGCAGAGAGCTGGATTGAAAGTGGAGCAGCCAGGACTTGAACTGTGGCCCATATGGGATTCCAGTACTGCAGGCAGTGGCTTTACCCATTACACCACAGCACTGGCACCTAAGGTAATCTTATACTGTTGCCTTTGAAAAATGTGTCTTATGAGTTTAAACTTTCATAGTGGCTGTACCAGTTTACATTTGGATCCAACAGTGGATTAGGGTACCTTTTCCACACATCCTTATAAGCATTTGTTGTTTGTTGATTTCTGCATGAAAGCCATACTAACATAAGTGAGATGAATTCTCATTGTGGCTTTTGTTTTGTATTTTCCCGACTTAAAGCAATCCTGACCATTTTTTCATGTGTCTGTTGGCCATTTGGATTTTGTATTTTGAATGTGTAAGTTTTTGCCCATTTCTTAACTAGGTTGTTTGTTTTGTTGTTGTTGAGTTTCTTGATCTCTTTGTATATTCTGGTTATAAATCTTTAATCAGTTGTATAGTTTGTAAATAATTTCTCCCATTCTGTCAGTTGCCTCTTCAGTTTGCTGAGTATTTTTTTTAAAGATTTATTTATTTATTTATTTATTTGAAAGTCATAGTTACACTGAGGGAAAGAGAGGCAGAGCAAGAGAGAAAGAGAGAGGTCTTCCATCTGCTGGTTCACGCCCAAGTTGACTGCAACAGTCGGAGCTGCACTGATCTGAAGCCAGAAACCAGGATCCAGGAGCTTCTTCTGGATCCTTCTCCCATGAGGGTGCAGAGAAGCCTAAGGACCTGGGCCATCTTCTGCTGCTTTCCCAGAAGTGGAGCAGCTGGGACTCCAACCAGCGCCCATATGGGATGCTGGCACTGAAGGTGGCAGCTTTACCCGCCTCACCATAGCACTGGCCCCTGCTGAGTGTTTCTTTTGCAGTACAGAAACTTCTCAATTTGATGTAACCTCATTTGCTAATTTTGGCTTTGATGGCCTGTGCCTCCGGGGACTTTTCTAAGAATTCTTTTCCTGTGCCAATGTCTTACAGGGTTTCCCCAATGTTCTCTAAATAATTTGATGATATTGGGCCGTAGATTTAGGTCTTTAATCCATTTTGAGTGAATTTTTTTGTAGGGTGTAAGGTAGGTGTCTTGCTTCATAATTCTGCATCCAGAGATCCAATTTCCACCATTTGTTGAAGAGACTGTCCTTGCTGCAGGAGTTGATTTTAGCTCCTTGGTCAAATGTAAGTTGGTTATAGATGTATGGGTTGATTTCTAGTGTTTCTATTCTGTGCCATTGGTCTGTCCATCTCTTTTTATACCAGTACCAGGTTATTTTGATTTTAACTGCCCTGTAGTATGTCTTAAAATGTGGAATTGATATGCCTCCAGCTTTGTTTTTGTTGTTTAAATTGCTTTAGCTATTCAGGGTCTCCTGTGTTTCCATATGAATGTCAGCATCATTTTTCTATATATGAGAAGAATGTCCTTGGTATTTTGAATGGTATCACATTGAATCTGTATATTGCTTCTGGTAGTATAGACATTTTGATGATATTGATTCTTCTAATCCATGAACATGGAAGACTTTTTTGTGTGTCTTCTATTTTTTAAATATTTTGTAATTCTCTTTATAGAGATCTTTGACATCCTTGGTTTAATTTATTCCAATGTATTTGATTTTTATTGGTAACTCTTGTGAATGAGATTGATTTTAGAAGTCCTTTCTCAGCCATAGCATTGTGTGTATATAAAAAGGCTGCTGAATTTTGTGTGTTAATTTTATATCCTGCTACTTTACAATACTCTTCTATGAGTTCCAATAGTCTCTTGGTGGAGTCTTTTGGATCACCTATATAAAGGATCATGTCATCTGCAAATAAGGATTGCTTGACTTCATCCTTCCCAATCTGTATCCCTTTGATTTCCTTTTCTTGCCTAATGGCTCTGGCTAAAACTTCCAGGACTATATTGTATAGCAGTGGTGAGAGTGGGCATCCCTGTCTGGTTCTGGATCTCAGTGGGAATGCTTCCAACTTTTCTCCATTCAATATGATGCTGGCCGTGGGTTTGTCATAAATTGCCTTGAAGGAATATTCCTTCTATATTAGAGTTTTCATCATGAAAGGGTGTTGTATTTTATCAAATTCTTTCTCTGCATCTATTGAGATAGTAATATGATTTTTGTTCTTCTATTTGTTAATTTGCTATATCACGTTGCTTGATTTGTGAAGGTTGAACCATCCCTACATACCAGGGATAAATCCTACTTCATTCGAGTGAATGATCTTTCTGATGTGTTGTTGGATTTTATTGGGTAGTATTTTGTTGAGGATTTTTGTGTCTGTGTTCATCAGGGAAATTGGTCTGTGATTCTCTTTGTTGCATCTTTTTCAGGTTTAGGAATTGAGGTGATAATGGCTTCATAGAAAGAATTAGGGAGGATTCTCTCCCTTTCAATTGTTTTGAAAAGCTTGAGAAGAATTGGACTTTGTTCTTATTTAAATACCTGGTAGAATTCAGCAGTGAAGCCATTTGGACCAGGGCTTTTCTTTGTTGGGAGGGTCTTTTTTTATTTTATTGTATCTCATAAATACAACATTAAGAACATAGTAATTCATTCCACCTTACCCACCCTCCCACCTACCCTTCTCCCCACTTCCTCCTTCCTCTCCTGTTTAGTCCAAGAAAGAAAGAAAAAAAGAAAGGATGAAATAAAAAAAAAAAAAACTAAGAGAAATGTTCCTGAACAGTCTAGATAGGGGCTGTTCTATTACTGCTTCTCAAAAGTGATTTTACTTTTTTTCCCCATTCCTCTTTTCCCTTCCTTCCTCCCCCTTCTTTCCTTTTAGAAACTTAATTGTTTTTAAAGAACCCAAGGATTGGGCTGGCGCTATGGCTTACTTGATTAATCCTCCACCTGTGGCGCCGGCATCCCATATGGGTGCCAGTTTCTAATCCTGGCTGTTCCTCTTCCAGTACAACTCTCTGCTGTGGCCTGGGAAGGCAGTGGAGGATGGCCCAGGTGCTTGAGCCCCTGCACCCACATGGGAGACCAAGAAGAAGTAACTGGTTCCTGGCTTCGGATCGGCACAGCACCAGCCGTAGCAGCCATTTGGGGAGTGAACCAACAGAAGGAAAACCTTTCTCCTGTCTCTCTCTCACTGTCTATAACTCTACCTGTCAAATAAATTTTTAAAAAGATTAAAAAAAAAAGAACCCAAGGATTATATGCCTTTTGTGAGCTCTTAAACATAACTATAACTTATGAGACATAATAGTATCCTCCATTTAATAAACTATAAAGAAGTAATTCTTGAGAACAAGCTTTACTATTAAGTCTTACGGTACAACTCTTTGGGGATAGAAGTCCTGCATGGGAAATTAGTGCACAATGACTCTTGTTGTGTATTTAACAAATAACAATCTTATGTATGATGTCAGTGATCATCCAAAGCTCTTGACAAGAGCTGCCTAGGCTATGGAAGCCTTTTGACTCCACACACTCCAACAATATTTAGACAAGGCCATAAGCAAAGTGGAAGTTCTCGCCTCCCTTCAGAGAAAAGTACATCCTTGTTTCGTGGCACTTTTTTCCAGGGATATCACCCACAGGGCTCCTTTATGTGGGACATTTTTTGCCAGAGTGTCTTGGTTTCCATGCCTGAAATGTTCCCTCTGAGCTTTCCAACCGGACCAGAGTGCTTTAAAGTCTGATTCTGAGGTCAGAGGAGAGGGTCTTTGTTACTGATTCAATTTCCATCTTGGTTATGGGTCTGTTTAGGTTTTCTATGTCTTCATGGCTCAGTTTAGGTAGGTTGCGTGTGTTCAGGATCTATCCATTTCTTCTAGGCTTTCCAATTTGTTGTCATACAGATCTTTATAGTAATTTCTTATAATTTTTATTATTTCTTTGCTGTCTGTTGTTACATTTCCTTTTTCATATCTGATTTTATCGATTTAGGTCTTCTCTTTCTTTTTTGGTTAATTGAGCCACTGGTGTGTCAATTTTGTTTATTTTTTCAAAAAAACAGCTTTTTATTTGGCTGATCTTTTGTATTTTTGTGGTTTCAATTTTGTTTCTTCTCTAATTTTAATTATTTCTTTTATACTAGTTTTGTATTTGATTTACTGTTGTTTTTCTAGGTCCTTGAGATGCATTAATAGCTCATTTATTTGGTTACTTTCTGTCGCTCCCCCTCTTCGTGGAGGAACGACACTAAGCCCTGCCTAGGCTTCACATCCGAGTCACGGCACCATTATGTCGCTCCCCGTTTTCGTGGAGGAACGACACAGGACCCTGCGCTGTTCTTTCGTCTGCTCGGCCCTCCCCGGGTTTGCTGCTGGTTCTTCCCGGGTTGGCTACTATCCCTTCCACCTCCGTGGAAGGGCGGTTCCCCCTGGCCACATTCCCCACTTCCGCAGGGGAGCGGCACACCGCCGGCCGGCTCTCTCGGGGGCTGCACAGGTGTTCCCTCAGATGTTCCCCTTAGATGTTCCCCGGTGCATGCCGTCTCTCTCCTCCTTTATAGTCCTCCTCCGCCAATCCCAACTCGGCTGCCCACACGCCGAGTACGCTGCTCTCCTCCAATCAGGAGCAGGTCCTACAGTTCATTGGCTGAACTGGAGGCAGCTGTGTAGAAACTGTTTTCTTCTCTCCCAGCGCCATATTGTGGGAGAGCAGATGCATAGAATAAGTCTTAATTCCAGTAACTTAGTCTAAGTCCGGGTTGCTCCCCACAGATCCCCCTTTCTTTTTATTTTTTGGCGTTGATACGCGCCTGTCTTCGGTGTCCCGCGGCACACACTCTGTTCTGCTTGCTAGAGTTGCCACAGGTTCTTACAAGTCCTATCAATCAGGCAAACCGAATCCGGGTCCTCTCTTCGCCATGTTGTGAGGAGGTTTTTAGGCGCTGATGTGTGCCTGTGTTCAGTGACCTGCGGCTCACACTCTGGTCGAGCCGCCTGCTGGTGCTTACCACCTTAATCAGGCAGACCGAATCCAAGCCTCCTAATTGCTGTATTGTGGGGAGGCCTTACTGATGTTAATTCGTGCCTGTCTTCGGTGACCTGCGGTGCATAAGCTGCTAGCCGCCCGCAGGTGCTCACCGCCTCCCTAATCAGGCAGACCGAATCCAAGCTTTCTCATTGCCATGTTGAGGGGAGGCCTTTCTATTTCTCTATTTCTCTATCTCCAGGCATTCCTATTTCTCCCATTTTACTTCTATCTTCCAGCATTCCTATTTCTCTCATTTTACTTCTAAACTTCTGTTTCTCTTATCCCTGCGACTTTCCGGTGCCCGCCCCGAGGCTGCCTCTCGGCGGCTTCCCGGCTGAGCCGCTTCAGCCCGCGCCTCTCTCATCTGCGCGGCTTGGCTTCGCGCGCTCCGCGGTCTCCACGCCCTTCGCGTCTGCACCACGGCCTCGCGCCAGCCCCGTTCCCTATCTATTCACGCCCCGTGCTCTCTCTGCACGCGGCGGCTTCCGCGAGTCACACAGCGTAGCTTGCGTCTCCGCCACTAGCATTCAATCTAAGTTCCCCGGGCTAACCTGGCGAATTCAACCCAGCTCACGTTTCTGCGCCTTTCGGTCTAGCTTCCCGTCCTTTGCTCCTCAGGCTAATCTGACGGATTCCAACCTAGCTCATACGTCTCCGCTTCTGGTTTCAACTCTTCGCCCCCCATTCCCGGGCTAACTTGAGAATCCCAAAGTGGCTTTCGTTTCCGCCTCGGCCTGCCCCCCGCGGCTTCAATTTCCCTAACATTTTTCTCTACCCGGTATGTTTCCCCAAGCTTTCCTCCAACAATACTCCTCCCTCATTTCTCCTGGCTTCTCCCCACAGTCCGTATCTGAGTCTGTTTGTTCTAGCTTTCACTTTCGCTTTCGACCTTAGAGATTTCTCCCAGCTTCCCCCCGTAGTCCGTATCCGAGTCTATGCCTAGGCTTTCAATAGCTTCTTCCGGCACCTTTATCGTCCGGCTTTTCCCTAGGCTGTTTGCTAGTCTCTCTCTCTCCAGTATTTTCCCATTTCTTCCCGTTTCTTCCCTCCTAAGTTTTCTATCCGTCCTAGGTTTCCTATCCAAGTCACGGCACCATTATGTCGCTCCCCGTTTTCATGGAGGAACGACACAGGACCCTGCGCTGTTCTTTCGTCTGCTCGGCCCTCCCCGGGTTTGCTGCTGGTTCTTCCCGGGTTGGCTACTATCCCTTCCACCTCCGTGGAAGGGCGGTTCCCCCTGGCCACATTCCCCACTTCCGCAGGGGAGCGGCACACCGCCGGCCGGCTCTCTCGGGGGCTGCACAGGTGTTCCCTCAGATGTTCCCCTTAGATGTTCCCCGGTGCATGCCGTCTCTCTCCTCCTTTATAGTCCTCCTCTGCCAATCCCAACTCGGCTGCCCACACGCCGAGTACGCTGCTCTCCTCCAATCAGGAGCAGGTCCTACAGTTCATTGGCTGAACTGGAGGCAGCTGTGTAGAAACTGTTTTCTTCTCTCCCAGCGCCATATTGTGGGAGAGCAGATGCATAGAATAAGTCTTAATTCCAGTAACTTAGTCTAAGTCCGGGTTGCTCCCCACACTTTCCAATTTCTTGATGTAGGCACCAATTGCAATTAAGTTTCTTCCTAACACTGTGTTGCTTTATCACATAAGTTTTGATGTTGTATTGTCATTTTTATTCATTTCCAGAAATGTTTTGCTTTCTATTTTGAGTTCTTCTATGGCCCACTGTTCATTCCAGTGCATGTTATTCAGTCTCCATATGTATGTTTATGTTCTAAAGTTTCTTGAGTTGTGGATTTTAAGCTTCATTCCATTGTTTTCAGAGGAAGATGCATGGAATGATTTTGATTTTTTTGAATTTGTTGAGGCTTGCTTTATAGCCTAGCATATGGTCTATCCTAGAGAAAGTTCCATGCACTGGTGAAAGAATGTGTATTCTGTCACTGTTGGGTGAAAAGTTCTGTAGATATTCATTATATCCATTTGGTCTATAGTGTCAATAAACTCTGTTGTTTCCTTGATGATTTTCTGTCTGGTTTATCTGTCCATTGCTGAAAGTGGAGTTTTGGTGTTCCCCATTAATATTGTATTGGAGTCTGTCTCCTTTAAACCCACTAACATTTATTTTAAATAGCAGGTGTCCTGTAATTAGGTTCACATATTTTTATAATAGTCACATCTTCCTGTTGGATTGATCCCTTAATCATTACACAGTGCCCTTCTTTGTCTCTTTTAACAGTTTTTGTGTTGGTTTTTCTGATATTAGGATGGCTACACTAGATCTTTTTTTGGTTTCTGTTAGCATGGAATATCTTCCTCCATCCTTTCACTTTCTGTCTGCATGTGTCTTTGTTGGTGAAATGTGTTTCTTGAAGGCAGCAAATAGATGGGTTTTGTTTTTTAATCCATTCAGCCAGTTTGTATCTTTTAACTGGAGAGTTGAGACCATTTACATTCAAGGCACTATTGATAAGTAATGACTTGGCCCACATATTTTTCCATAAATATTCCTGTTGTTTAGTTTGGATTTCATTTGTACTTTTACTGGGAGATTTTCTGCCTTCTCCATCTTTCATAATGATGACCTTGTTTCTGTGTTTCCTTAAGCATCTTTTGTAAGGCTCAATGAGTGGTGACAAATTCTTTTATTTTCTGTTTGTTATGCCAAACAATTCAGTTTTTAAAATAAGTGAAAGACTTGAACAGGCACTTCACTAAGAGGATACACTGATGAGAAATAAATACTTGAATCATCATTTGGTACTTGGGGAATAAAAATTAAAATATCAATGATATACCACAGAAAACCTATTAAATTAGTGTAAATTAAAACTAATGATAGGCCGGTGCTGCAGCTCAATAGGCTAATCCTCCGCCTTGTGGCACCGGCACACCAGGTTCTAGTCCCGGTTGGGGTGCCGGATTCTGTCCCGGTTGCCCCTCTTCCAGGCCAGCTCTCTGCTGTGGCCCGGGAGTGCAGGGGAGGATGGCCCAAGTCCTTGGGCCCTGCACCCCATGGGAGACCAGGATAAGTACCTGGCTTCTGCCGTTGTCTCTCTCTCTCACTGTCCACTCTGCCTGTCAAAAAAAAAAAACTAATGATAATAGTAAGTCCTGTCAATGTTGTGAAGCAACTACAACTTATATACATTTTAATGGTGATTCAAAATAAGACAATCACCCGTGCGGCAAGATGGTGGAATAAGAAGGGAGCACACTGATAGTCCAGGAAGAGACAGTTTAATAAAAGTGGAGATACTGCAGATTCAAGGAAGAGTAGGGGAAGAAACAACAGAGGAAATTCTTCCGGAACTAGTGATTCATGGTGGACCTGCGTGGAGGGTGTGGGAGACCACGGCTCAGGACACCAGCGACAGAATCAATGCACCAGCACTGGAACACGAGGTGAGCCTCAATAGCCCAAGACACCGGTGGGAAAGTGGAAAGAGGAGACTAGAGGGAACGAGGCTTGAAACCCCATGGGGAAAAGTTCACCAGGCTAACTAGAAGAGAGAGGAAAAAAAAAAAGTACCGGTATGGACACAAGTTTCTCTCTCTCCGCTCACCTCTCAAATGCGAGCAAGACAGAGCAGGTGCCATTTTGGACATACGTCATTAGCAGCGCGACCTCAGGACTGCACCTGCCCTCAGCCAAGCAGAAAAACCAAACTCTGGTGGGGGTGAAATAACAGGAGATTTGGACCTAGTGAATGTGTGGTGCTACTGAACTGAGACTGTGAAAAAAGAGACGGTGGGTGAGAGAACTCACGGAATTCATGTGAATACTCTCCAGAGACGCTACAATTTGGAAACCTTGGCAACCCAGTGGGAGACTGCAGGAGAATTTGAGCCCACGCTGAGGGCAGAACAGATTCCCTGTGTGGTCCTTGGGAAAGAGCTTCCGATCTCTGGCTCCTGTGGGTATATCATTTGCCTGTTAACTACCTTCAATTCCGCTCAGCCGTGCGGAATTATTTCCCTTCTGAATCAAAAAATAGAGAGAGAGATTTACCACGCCTAACTTGGAAGTGTCACCTTTGGCACACCCTTAACCCTGAGGAACCAAACAGAGCTCTCTGGCTACACCCATCTCAAGCCTGTAAGGCTCCATCAAAAGCAGACAGTCCACTTAATACAGTCATAGTATAACAAGAAAAAAACACCACAACGAGGGAAGAAGAATCCAAAGAATATCTCCACAATGCCAAGCAACAAACGCAGAAATTGAGGAAACAAGAACAAGGAAGACATTATAGCACTCCCAAATGAATAAGACACCCCAAGCCAAGATTATGAAGATGAAGAGATGGAAGCAATGCAAGATATGGATTTCAAAAAATTTATGATAAGAATAATTACAAGTTTTCAAAAACAAATGCTTGAGCTACGGAAATCCTTACTGGACAGGATAGAAAATCTCCTTCGAGAAAATGAAATCTTAAGGAGGAATCAAAATGAAATGCAGAAACTAGTAGGACAGGAAAGTGTGATAGTGAAGAGAAATCAGAATGAAATGAAGAACTCAGTAGATCAAATGACAAACACATTAGAGAGCCTTAAAAACAGAGTCAGTGAAACATAAGAGAGAATATCAGACTTAGAAGACAGAGCACAGGAAAGTTTACAGTCAACCCAAAGAAAAGAAGAGGAAATTAGAAATCTAAAAAATATTGTTGGGAATCTACAGGATACTATTAAAAAAACCAACATTTGGGTTCTAGGAGTTCCTGAAGGCATGGAGAAAGAGAAAGGATTAGAAGGCCTTTTTAGTGAGATACTTGCAGAGAACTTTCCAGGTTTGGAGAAGGACAGAGACATCCTAGTACAGGAAGCTCATAAAACCCCAGTAAACATGACCAAAAGAGATCCTCACCACGACACGTTGTAATCAAACTCACTGCAGTGAAACATAAAGAAAAGATCCTAAAATGTGCAAGAGAGAAATGTCAGATTACTCTCAGAGGATCTCCAATCAGACTCACAGCAGACTTCTCATCAGAAACCCTACAGGCTAGGAGGGAATGGTAAGACATAGCCCAGGTACTAAGAGAGAAAAACTGCCAGCCCAGAATATTATATCCTGCAAAGTTCTCATTTGTGAATGAAGGTGAAATAAAGACCTTTCATAGCAAACAGAAATTGAATTTGTCACTGCTCGTCCAGCCCTCCAAAAGATGCTTAAAAATATGTTACACACAGAAACACAGAAACACGGTCATCAATATGAAAGAAGGTAAAGGAAGGAAACCTCACAGCAGAAGATCACAGGAAGTTCAAAGCATATATTAGAAAATATCTTTGGGAAATGGCAGGGCAAAGTCACTACTTATCAATAGTCACATTGAACGTTAATGGCCTGAACTGTCCAGTTAAAAGACACCAATTGGCTGATTGGGTTAAGGAACAAAACCCATCTCTTTGCTGCTTACAAGAAACACATCTTTCCAACAAAGATGCATACAGGCTGAAAGTGAAAGGCTGGAAGAAGATATATAATGCCAACAGAAATGAAAAAAGAGCGCGCATAGCCATCTTAATATCAGACAAAATAAACTTTAACACAAAAACTGTTAAGAGAGACAAGGAGGAGCACTATATAATGATTAAGGGATCAATTCAGCAGGAAGATATAACGATTATCAATATATATGCACCTATTTACAGGGCACTGGTTTATTTAAAAGATTTGTTAAGGGATTTAAAGGGAGACTTAGAGTCCAATACAATAGTACTGGGGAACTTCAATACTCCACCCTCAGAAATAGATTAATCGGACAGAAGATCAACAAGGAGACAGTATATTTAAACGACACTATAGCCCAAATGGATCTAACAGATTTCTACAGAACTTTTCATCCTACACTTAAAGAATTTACATTCTAATAGTGAGGGCGTGCACCAATAGTCCGGGAATAGATAATTTAATAAAAGTGGAGTTACGGTAGCCTCAGGAAAAGGATCAGGAAAAAATTGCAGAGGAAACTCTTCCAGATCTAATGGATGTGACACGGAGGACCTACAGGGAGAGCAAGGTCACCAACGGCGTGGAAGCTGAGCCACGGGAGCCGAGCCGCAGAGTCTGCGTGCCAGCGCTAGAAGGGGAGGTGAGACAAAGACCACATGGACATTGAACAACATGCTCCTGAATGAACAATGGGTCGTAGAAGAAATCAAAAAAGAAATCAAAAACTTTCTGGAAGTAAATGAGGATAACAGCACAACATACCACAACTTATGGGATACAGCAAAAGCACTGAAGAGGAAAGTTTATAACAATAGGTGCCTACATCAAGAAATTGGAAAGGCACCAAATAGATGAGCTTTCAATGCATCTCAAGGATCTAGAAAATCTGCAGCAAACCAGACCCAAATCTAGTAGGATAAGAGAAATAATTAAAATCAGAGAAGAAATCAACAGGTTGAATCCAAAAAAACATTACAAAATATCAGCCAAACAAGGAGCTGGTTTTTTGAAAAAATAAACAAAATTGACATCCCGTTGGCCCAACTAACTAAAAAAAAGAAGAGAAAAGATAACAATCAAAATACCAAAGACATTCTTCTCAGATCTGGAAAAAATGATGATGAAATTCATATGGCGACACAGGATACCTCAAATAGCTAAAGCAATCTTGTACAACAAAAGCAAAGCTGGAGGCATCACAATACCAGATTTCAGGACATACTACAGGGCAGTTGTTATCAAAACAGCATGGTACTGGTACAGAAACAGATGGCTAGACCAGTGGAACAGAATTGAAACACCAGAAATCAATCCAAACATCTACAGCCAACTTATATTTGATCAAGGATCCAAAACCAATCCCTGGAGTAAGGACAGTCTACTCAATAAATTGTGCTGGGAAAATTGGATTTCCACGTGCAGAAGCACGAAGCAAGACCCCTACCTTTCACCTCACACAAAAATCCACTCAACATGGATTAAAGACTTAAATCTATGACCCGACACCATCAAATTATTAGAGAACATTGGAGAAACACTGCAAGATATAGGTACTGGCAAAGACTTCTTGGGAAAGACCCGGGAAGCACAGGCAGTCAAAGCCAAAATTAACTATTGGAATTGCATCAAATTGAGAAGTTTCTGTACTGCAAAAGAAACAGTCAGAAAGTGAAGAGGCAACCAACAGAATGGGAAAAAATATTTGCAAACTATGCAACAGATAAAGGGTTGATAACCAGGATCTACAAAGAAATCAAGAAACTCCACAAGATCAAAACAAGCAACCCACTTAAGAGATGGGCCAAGGACCTCAATAGACATTTTTCAAAAGAGGAAATCCAAATGGCCAACAGGCAAATAAAAAAATGTTCAAGATCACTAGCAATCAGTGAAATGCAAATCAAAACCACAATGAGGTTTCACCTCACCCCAGTTAGAATGGCTCACATACAGAAATCTACCAACAACAGATGTTGGCTAGGATTGGGGGAAACTAAATTGGCAAACAAACAGGCTGTCTGCACATTAATGTTTATTGCAGCTCAATTCACAATAGCTAAGACCTGGAACCAACCCAAATGCCCATCAATAGTAGACTGGATAAAGGAATTATGGGACATGTACTCTATAGAATACTATACAGCAGTCAAAAACAATGAAATCTGGTCATTTGCAACAAAATGGAGGAATCTGAAAAACATGCTGAGTGAATTAAGCCAGTCCCAAAGGGACAACTATCATATGCTCTCCCTGATCAGCGACAACTAACTGAGCACCAAAGGGGAAACCTGTTGAAGTGAAATGGACACTATGAGAAACAGTGACTTGATCAGCCCTTGTCCTGTCTGTTGATATATAATGTAATACTTTATCCCTTTTAGTATTTTTTTTGTTCTAGTACTATTGGTTTAACTCTGTAATCAACACACAATTATTCTTAGGTGTTGAAATTTTAACTGAAAAGTGATCCCTGTTAAATATAAGAGTGGGAATAAGAGAGGGAGGAGATGTATAATTTAGGACATGCTCAATCGGGCTTGCCCCAAATGGTGGAGTTAGAAACTTGCCAGGGAATTCCAATACAATCCCATCAAGGCGGCATGTGCTAATGCCATTTCACTAGTCCAAGTGATCAATTTCAGTTCACAGTTAATCACACTGATACGTGTTAGAGTCAAAGGCATCACACAAACGAGACTAGTGTCTGCTAATACTAACTGATAGAATCAAAAAGGAAGAGAACGATCCAACATGGGAAGTGGGATACACAGCAGACTTATAGAATGGCAGATGTCCTAAATAGCACTCTGGCCTCAGAATCAGCCCTTAAGGCATTCAGATATGGCTGAAGAGCCCATGAGAGTATTTTAGGCATGGAAAGCCAAGACACTCTGGGGAAAAAAAAAAACCACCTAAAGGAAAGATCTCTGCGAGTGAGATCCCAGTGGAAAGAACAGGGCCATCAAAGAAGGAGGTACCTTTCTCTGAAGGGAGGAGAGAACTTCACTTTCGCTATGACCCTGTCGGAATAAGATCAAAATCAGTGAACTCAAGAGGCTTCCATAGCCTTGGCAACTCATGACTAGAGCCTAGGGAGATTACTGACGCCATAAACAAGAGTGCCAAATTGTTAAGTCAACAACAGGAGTCACTGTGTACTTACTCCTCATGTGAGATCTGTCCTTAATGTGTTGTCCAATGTGAAGTAATGCTATAACTAGTACTGAAACAGTGTTTTTACACTTTGTGTTTCTGTGTGGGTGCAAACTGATGAAATCTTTACTTAATATATACTAAATCTATCTTCTGTATATAAAGATAATTGAAAATGAATCTTGATGTGAATGGAATGGGAGAGGGAGCGAGAGATGGGAGGGGTGCGAGTAGGAGGGAAGTTATGGGGGGGAAAGCCATTGTAATCCATAAACTGTTTTGGAAATTTATATTTACTAAATAAAAGGTAAAAAAAATAAAATGAGCCAATCCTTCTGATAAAGTTTTGGCAGTTTCTTAGCAAGTAAACACAAACTTACCAAATGAACAAATAATCCCACTCTTACATATTTACCCTAGAGCAATGGAACTTAATGTTCATATAAAATATCCTACACAAATGTTTACAGAAGTTCTATTCACAGTCACTCCAAACTTGAAACAAACCAAATACCTTCTATGGGGCAATATAGAAACAATCTCTGATATAAATATATATTATGGAACACTACTCTGAAATAAAAGAGGAAAATTTTTATACACAGTTGCATAGATGAGTCACAAAGGCATGCTGAGTGAAAAGCCACTCTCGAAAGATTACATGCTTATAATTCTATTGATATATTCATGTCAAACGATACAGCTATAGTGATGAACAGGTAGTTATTTCCAGGGTAGTAAAGGGAGAGTGTGACTATAATCAGGTAGATTGAAGTTCTCTGGGTCATGGAGCTTTCTGGTATCCCCATTATGGTATAGGTTATACAAATACATACATGTGCTAACATTCATAAACAGGAAAAAGTCAATCATAATAAAAAACAGAGTAGCATAAGTTAACCAACATTTAAGCATGCACAGCTTACACAATATGCACTTTTAAATCCATTTACAAATGATGTTGAATTCTCTTCTACCTGAGCTCTACACTGCCCGAGCCTAGTTTAATTACTGTGTCTGCTGGCTAATTATGTAGAAAGCAGCAGGATCACAATCTTTAACCAGCTTTGAAGCCATCAGGATCAAAGCTCTCATTTTACACACAGCACCGTCTTTTTGAGGAACACTGTAATGAATATTTGTTCATTGTTTCCCTAACGTTTACCTGTTTCCCAGCTGACCCTCATTCCAAATTTAAAAATTGCTTCTAATTATCTTAAGGCCACCAGTCTTTTATTTCCTTTCACCACTGTGATTGATTTGGTGATAGATCCATGATCCAAGAAAGGCAATTGAGGACAACATGACTGAATTTCTGCATTATTGTGTAAGTTAGAGAATAAGTGAAATTTCCTTCTCCTTGGGTTGATGCTGCCACCATGTCACTCCAAGGACAGGCATAAATACTTTTCAGTGATAATGGGAGAGTCTGCTGACAGATAGGGGAGGCAGAGAGACAGCCTGCAATGTGGTAAACTGGTCCTGGCCGTATTTGTTTCTCTAGTGTAGTGGTTCCCAAACTTTACTGGAGATAAAAATTAGAAATTTTCTCCTGGTCACGCTGCCTTCGGATCTCCAGGGAAATACTGGAAAACTGTTCTAGTCTCCCTGAATTTAGCCTTATTGCTAGAATTTCCAAGAATTATGAACCAATAAACTTCCTTTTTAGTTAAAGTGAATTTAACATAACGCCTTCATTTCCCACGAAGCACCTTGACTGCTAGACGTTAGATAAATTTGTTTCCTCTTTTTAAAAAAAAATATCTTTTTTAGAGAAATAAGTATACATTTCTCAAGGGATTATGTTATTTAAATGCTCTGATGACATTCAAAAGACAATCATCCTCAGGATTTCCTGGACAATCTGGAAAAACAAGATTGAGATATAGATCTGTCGATCTCTCTTTCCTCCCTCTGCTCCTCCCTCTGAGCCTCCTCTTTTAACTAAATATGCCTGAGACACCTTTTCAGAAAGACTCTCCCTCTGGTGATCAGAGCCACTCCTAGCAAGTTGAAAGCTCAGGCTCTGTCTTCAAGATGGACCTCAGTGCTACAAGTCACCGCATTCCTCTGGGTGATGGAAACAGCATTCCCATCATCGGACTCGGTACCTATTCAGAGCCTAAAACGGTAAGCTTGCTCTCTTCCCATTGTGTGTATATGTTTAGCAGTTGTCTAGAGCAAAATGTAATCTGTTTCTGCTTGAATCTTTTTGATTAACTTTTTGTAATAGTGGAAGCAGCCTCCAAGGAGTACTGTGCCTGAACATTGAGCCAAAGTTTAAACTAATCAGTTCAAGGTTACAACTAGTTTGGATATATGGGCGAATGGAATCTTTCCCTTCACTGAAATTCAGCTGAATACTGATGACTAGAATGACTTGAGGCACATGGCACTTGGATTTTACAGCTGTTGATGCTCATAAGAATAATGTCTTTCCTCAGTGCAGCTCTACAGGAAAGACTGATTCTCAGAATAAACAGTGGCATATGTGAAATGCTACTGAAATTTCAGCAATCATGTATGAATGAATTTTGTAAAGCTGAGTATGATTTAACCAGGCAGAGAAACAGAGCTGAGGCGCGACATCTTGGGAGGAAAGGTGAGTATAGACACAACAAAGATGTATGATATGTCCAGGGAAGGCCGAGCACATGGTGGTTGGCATGTGGAATTAATAGTGGAGGTGATGACAGCTGGATCTGAAAATGCAAGTCAAGCCTGGATTATCACTGACCTTGAATATCATGCTTAGGTGTTAGAACTTTGTTTTATAGAATGGAGAAATCATCTGTGTGGCAGGTATTTGACCTAGTAGTTAAGACACTAGTTAAGATGCTCGTGTCCCATATCAAAATAACTTAGTTTAATACTCATTTCTGGTTGCTGTCTCCACCTTCCTGCTAAAGCAGTTCCTGGGAGGTAACCATGCTGGCTCGCATAATTGAGTTCCTACCTCCCACAAGAAAGATCTAGATTGAGTTCCTGGCTCTTGATTCCAGTCTTAGCCTAGTCTTGACTGTTGTGGACAGTTAAACAGTAGATGGGAGCTCTCTCTCTCTCTAAAAAAACGAACATTTTTTTAAAAATTGAGGAGAGGAGAAACAGCATCACTGGATCTATGTTTCTAAAAGGTAACTGTGGTGACCACTTGAGAAATGGAAGTTAGGAGCAAAACTAAACCAGAGACATGATGATACATTGTATCACAATCCCACATTCCACCATAATTACCCACTTCCTTTGGGGCACAGCAAAGAAAATCACTTTCCCAACAATTACTAGTCTGTGCCCTTGACTGCTTCCTCTTCTTTCTTTGCTCATTGTCTTTGTATGATCTATTCATAATCTTGGTTTTTACTACGGACACGTACTCCTCAATGTGTATTTCCTGTTATGTTTGTTATATCTCCCTCATGCAGCCACAATAGAACCACCTGGGACTTATTTAATATACAGTTTCTTGGTCCTCCCCTCCAAACTAGTAAATATGGTTCTATAGGGTATAGTCTAAGAATCTGCATTTTAACAAGTTCCTTGCAGGGGAGGGGAATATAGGGAGCAGGCATTTGGTTCAACAGTTAAGAGGCTGCTTGGCATGCCCTTATCCCCTATTGGAGTGATGAGATTCAACTCCTGGTTCTCAATTGTAGCTTCTTGGTCATGTGTACCCTGGGAGTTAGTAAGTAATGGCTCAAGGAGTTGGGCCCTACCACCTACATGGAAGACCTAGACTGAGTTTTGACTCCTGGCTTTGGTCCGGTCTAGCACCACCAGTTATTTCAGGCATTTCTAGAGTGAACCAGATGGGAGATCAACCTAGCAACCTAGTGCTCACGCTCGCTCACTCTCTACCGCCCCCATCTTTCAAAATAAAATTAATTAGTTTAAAAAATAAAGTTCCTCAGGTACATCGTATGTACAGGCAGTTTTTCACTCTGCTTTCTTCAGGCAATTCTAACTCAACACAACAAAACTACACTGACCATCCTCCCTTCTCAAACCTCCTAGCAAATAACACTGCCACTAGCAATGACAGAAACCAAAAATCTGATTATGCCTTCACCCTGCCTGCTTCCTCATATCTCTCCTTCCTTTTCACACAGCTTTCAAATGATTGCTAAAACTTTGTTGACTTTTTTTCTCAAATACTTCCAATTCACACCCTACTGTGTATACACATTGTCACGTGTACATTCTTATCTTGGGTTATTCTTCCAGTTTTGTTTCTTTCCAATTAGTTATCTTATCCAGGCTGGGACTTATCAGAATCATTCTCAGACCTGAAGATAATTGTGTCATGGCCACACTTAATGCATTTCAATATCCCCCTATTATTTATGGAGTGATGGCCACTCTCCTTGGCTGTACACAGAGCTTTTATGGTTTAGCTAAGACTTGTCAGTCCAGATACATCAACCACCACTCTCCCACCTTTTCCTATTTATAAAAACATTACTTAAATCCCTTGAATAACTTCCATTTCTTTGAACTTTCTGCCTTCTACCTACAACACTCCTTTTCCTCATGTGCTCATTTTGTAATTTCTACTAAACCTTCAAGATTCAGTTCAAGGAATACATTCTCTGAGCAACCATCTCCTAGCTGCCACACCTTGACTGTCCTACATGGTCACATAGGACTTTGGGCTAGATTCTGTGTAGCACTTATCACATTGCATTGGAATCATTAATTCCCTATACTCTTCCTCACCAGCCTGCAAAATTCACCAAGAAAGGGACCATGTTTTGTTCAGCTTTATATTCCCAGGATAGGTCTAGTATGTAATGGCTATTCAACTAATTCTTGTCAAACTAATGAATGAGTTTGTAAGAGGGTAAGTTGTCGCTCCCCCTCTTCGTGGAGGAACGACACAGGACCCTGCGCTGTTCTTTCGTCTGCTCGGCCCTCCCCGGGTTTGCTGCTGGTTCTTCCCGGGTTGGCTACTATCCCTTCCACCTCCGTGGAAGGGCAGTTCCCCCTGGCCGCATTCCCCACTTCCGCAGGGGAGCGGCACACCGCCGGCCGGCTCTCTGGGGGCTGCACGGGTTCCCTTAGATGTTCCCCATAGATGTTCCTGGTGCATGCCGTCTCTCTCCTCCTTTATAGTCCTTCTCTGCCAATCCCAACTCGGCTGCCCACACGCCGAGTACGCTGCTCTCCAATCAGGAGCAAGTCCTACAGTTAATTGGTTGAACTGGAGGCAGCTGTGCGGAAGCTGTTTACTTCTCTCCCAGCGCCATATTGTGGGAGAGCAGATGCATAGAATAAGTCTTAATTCCAGTAACAGTCTAGTCCGGTTTGCTCCCCACAGATCCCCCTTTCTTTTTATTTTTGGCGTTGATACGCGCCTGTCTTCGGTGTCCCGCGGCACACACTCTACTCTACTTGCTAGAGTTGCCACAGGCTCTTACAAGTCCTATCAATCAGGAAAACCGAATCCGGGTCCTCTCTTCGCCATTGTGAGGAGGTTTTTAGGCGCTGATGCATGCCTGTGTTCGGTGCCCTGCAGCGCATGCTCTGCTCTGCCTGCAGGGGACTTACAAAACCTATCAGGCAAACCGAATCCAAGCCTTCTCATTGCCTTATTGTGGGGGAGACTTATTAGTGTTGGTTCGTGCCTATCTTCGGTGACCTGCAGCTCATACTCTGGTCGAGCTTTGCTGGCGCTTACCGCCTTAAATCAGGCAGACCGAATCCAAGCTTAATATTGTTGTATTGTGGGGAAGCCTTACTGATGTTAATTCGTGCCTGTCTTCGGTGACCTGCGGCGCATAAGCTGCTAGCTGCCCGCAGGTGCTCATCGCCTCACTTGATTAGGCAGACCGAATCCAAGCTCTCACATTGCAGTGTTGTAGGGAGGCCTTTTTATTTCTCTATTTCTCTATCTCCGGGCATTCCTATTTCTCCCATTTTACTTCTATCTTCCAGCATTCCTATTTTTCTTTTACTTCACTTCCAAACTTCTGTTTCTCTTATCCCTGCGGCTTTCCGGCACCTCGCCCCGCCGGCGGGTTCCCGGCTCTGCGCCGCTTCAGCCCGCGCGCCTCTCTGCGCGGCTTCCCGGCTTTGCGCGGTCCGCGGTCTCCACGCTTAACCCTTTCGCGTCTGAACCACGGCCTACGCCAGCGTTCCCTATCTATTCACGCCCCGTGCTCTCTCTGCACGCGGCGGCTTCCGCGAGTAACACAGCGTAGCTTGCGTCTCCGCCACTAGGATTCAATCTAAGTTCCCCGGGCTAGCCTGGCGAATTCAACCCAGCGTACGTCTCCGCCCCACGATCTGGCTTCCCGTCCTTTGCTCCCCGGGCTAATCAGACGGATCCCAATCTGGCTTACGTCTCAGCTTCTGGTTTCAACTTTTCGCCCCCTATTCCCGGGCTAACTTGAGAACCCCAAAGTGGCTTTCGTTTCCGCCTCGGCCTGCCCCCCGCGGCTTCAATTTCCCTAACATTTTTCTCTACCCGGTATATTTCCCAAGCTTTCCTCCAACAATACTCCTCCCTCATTTCTCCTGGCCTCTCCCCACAGTCCGCATCTGAGTCTGTTTGTTCTAGCTTTCACTTTCGCTTTCAACCTTAGAGATTCCTCCCAGCTTCCCCCCGTAGTCCGTATCCGAGTCTATGCCTAGGCTTTCAATAGCTTCTTCCGGCTCCTTTTTCGTCCGGCTTTTCCCTAGGCTGTTTGCTAGTCTCTCTCTCCGATATTTTCCCAGTTCTTCCCGTTTCTTCCCTCCTAAGTTTCATATCCGAGTCAGGTTTCCTATCCGAGCTGGGTTTCCTATCCGAGTCACGTTTCTTCCCTCCTAAGTTTTCTATCCGTCCTAGGTTTCCTATCCGAGTCACGGCACCATTATGTCGCTCCCCCTCTTCGTGGAGGAACGACACAGGACCCTGCGCTGTTCTTTCGTCTGCTCGGCCCTCCCCGGGTTTGCTGCTGGTTCTTCCCGGGTTGGCTACTATCCCTTCCACCTCCGTGGAAGGGCAGTTCCCCCTGGCCGCATTCCCCACTTCCGCAGGGGAGCGGCACACCGCCGGCCGGCTCTCTGGGGGCTGCACGGGTTCCCTTAGATGTTCCCCATAGATGTTCCTGGTGCATGCCGTCTCTCTCCTCCTTTATAGTCCTTCTCTGCCAATCCCAACTCGGCTGCCCACACGCCGAGTACGCTGCTCTCCAATCAGGAGCAAGTCCTACAGTTAATTGGTTGAACTGGAGGCAGCTGTGCGGAAGCTGTTTACTTCTCTCCCAGCGCCATATTGTGGGAGAGCAGATGCATAGAATAAGTCTTAATTCCAGTAACAGTCTAGTCCGGTTTGCTCCCCACAGTAAGTGTGTGTGTATATCAGAGTATCGAAATGTAAATGGATATGATATAATAGTTAAAATTTATGAGTCCTTAACATGAGCCAGAAACTCTTTTAAGAGTATGTGGTCTTTTTTTAAGGATTATTTATCTATACAAAAGTCAGAGTTACAGAAAGAGGAGAAACAGAAAGGGAGATCATCCATCTGCTGGTTCACTTTCCAAATGGTCGCAATGGCCAGAGCTGGGCCAGGCAAAGCCAGGAGCCAGGAGCTTCATCTGTGTCGCCCACATGATTTCCAGGTACCCAAGCACTTGAGCCATCTTCCACTGCTTTCCCAGGCCATTAGCAGGGAGTTGGATTGGAAGTGGAGCAGCTGGGACATGAACTAGTGCCCATGTGTGATGCTGGCATCTCAGGTAGTGGCTGAACTTGCTGGGTCACAACGCCAGCCCCTTAAATGTTTTATATGACATTCATTCTTTTTTTTTTCTTTCTCTTCTTTTATTTTTTTTTATTATTATTTTTTTCATTGTGTAATGTAATATTTTTTTTTTATCTTTTATTTAATGAATATAAATTTCCAAAGTACGACTCATGGGTTACAATGGCTTTCCCCCCCATACCGTCCCTCCCACCCACAACCCTCCCCTTTCCCACTCCCTCTCCCCTTCCATTCACATCAAGATTCATTTTCGATTATCTTAATATACAGAAGATCAGCTTAGTATACCTTAAGTAAGGATTTCAACAGTTTGTTCCCACACAGAAACATAAAGTGAAAAATAATAGATGATTTTTTTTAAATGATGATGAAATCAGATCAGACCTATTGTCATGTTTAATCCCAGTGAGAGTCAAGTTGGGAATTAATAATTTCTTTTTTTTTTTTTACAGAAGATCAGTTTAGTGTACATTAAGTAAAGATTTCAATCGTTTGCACCCCCATAGAAACACAAAGTGAAATATACTGTTTGAGTACTCGTTATAGCATTAAGCCTCAGTGTACAGCACATTAAGGACAGAGATCCTACATGAGGAGTAAGTGCACAGTGACTCCTGTTGTTGACTTTACAAATTGACACTCCTGTTTATGGCATCAGTAATCTCCCTATGCACCAGTCATGAGTTTCCAAGGCTATGGAAGCCCCTTGAGTTCTCCAACTCTTATCTTGTTTAGACACGGTCATAGTCAAAGTGGAGGTTCTCTCCTCCCTTCAGAGAAAGGCACCTCCCTCTTTGAAGACCTGTTCTTTCCACTGGGATCTCACTCACAGAGATCTTTTTGCCAGAGTGTCTTGGCTTTCCATGCCTGAAATACTCTCATGGGCTTTTCAGCCAGATCCGAGTGCCTTTAGGGCTGATTCTGAGGCCAGAGTGCTATTTAGGACATCCGTCATTCTATGAGTCTGCTGAGTATCTCACTTCCCATGTTGGATCACTCTCCCCTTTATTTATTCTATCGGTTAGTGTTAGCAGATACTAGACTTGTTTATGTGCTCCCTTTGACTCTTAGTATGACATTCATTCTTAATATAATCATCCTAACATAAACTACATAGCCAGTTGATAGATAAGGAAACTGATAAACAGAGAGAGTTAAGTTGCCCCAAGATTATATTGCTAAAGGACAGATCTGAGATTCAAATCCACATGGTTTGAGTCTAGACTCTATGCTCTGAATTTCATACTCTATTGCCATTGACACACACACACACACATACACACATAAAATTCTGTAGGGTTCAAGGTGCTGTCTCTACCAAAAAATATTAAGTGCGTACTGTGTGCCTAGTAATATTAAATCCTTGGACTGGAAATATTCATAGTGATCACATGCCATTCCCACAAAAAGTTGTAATTGACTTCAGAAGAGGAGGCACACTGCATAGAGAATTTGGCCTAAGAATGGAGATCACACATATGCCAACCACATTTGTAATCAGAAATATTACCAATTGACGTGTGATCTATTTGATTAACCAGTGTGTTCCACAAGATCAAAAACTCCGATGTTAAGAACATATAACAATTTTTTGGAAGATCTGAGGTAAAGAAAGTTGTAGAGCTGGGGTTATGGAGGGAGATGAGGAGTGGGGAGAACAGAGTATCTCAGAAAGAACAAACTCACATTTTTCTGCTCTGAGTCATACAACTGATCAACACTTGAGTCACCACCCCAGTAAGATGAGACAGAAACTTACACTCTCTCTGCCCAGTTTGATCACCCCAAAATAAAATCTCTGGATTAGCTATAATTTCAGAATCAGTCTTAGTCCTAGAGTAGCACTCAGATGCCAAAATTTGATGTTCTCCACATGTGACTGACAGTCTTTTCAAATCCATTAATTCCATAAGCAATAGATGGTGAATGCCATTAACTGGGATTTAGTCACATTCTGTGTGCAGAGTTAAATCTGTCAGTGTTTGTCCTGGGAGCCTGTTCAGTTTTTGTTGTTTTTTTTTTTTGTTTGTTTGTTTGTTTGTTTTTTGACAGATAGAGTTAGACAGCGAGAGAGAGACAGAGAGAAAGGTCTTCCTTCCATTGGTTTACCCCCTAAATGGCCGCCACAGCCAGAGCTACGCCAATCCGAAGCCAGAAACCAGGAGCTTCTTCCTGGTCTCCCACGTGGGTGCAGGTACCCAAGCACCTGGGCCATCCTCCACTGCCTTCCCGGGCCACAGCAGAGAGCTGGACTGGAAGAGGAGCAACCGGGACTAGAACCTGGCGCCCATATGGGATGCCGGCGCCTCAGGCAGAGGATTAACCAAGTGAGCCACAGCGCTGGCCCAACCTGATCAGTTTTAATAAGGAAGTTAGAGGATGCCTGGGTAAGATACAGGAAGGTGTGCAGGGGAATGCAGGGATAGGAGCTGAGTGGGGAAGACTGTCTATATAGAGCATGTTGGGTTGAAACTGAGAAAGCAGATTGGAAGAACATTATGTGGCACTGTGGGAAACTGAGAAGCCCAGCTTCCCCTGTCTTAATACCAATTTCTTTTCCTCTAGATATGTCCAGCTTCACGCCTGAACTCAAAATTTTTTTATGTAGGCCGGCGCCGCGGCTCACTAGGCTAATCCTCCGCCTAGCGGCGCCAGCACACCGGGTTCTAGTCCCGGTTGGGGCGCCGGATTCTGTCCCGGTTGCCCCTCTTCCAGGCCAGCCCTCTGCTGTGGCCAGGGAGTGCAGTGGAGGATGGCCCAGGTGCTTGGGCCCTGCACCCCATGGGAGACCAGGAAAAGCACCTGGCTCCTGGCTCCTGCCATCGGATCAGCGCGGTGCGCCGGCTGCAGCGCGCCGGCCGCGGCGGCCATTGGAGGGTGAACCAACGGCAAAAGGAAGACCTTTCTCTCTGTCTCTCTCTCTCACTGTCTACTCTGCCTGTCAAAAAAAAAATTTTTTATGTAACCAACATTTAGCAGCACAAAACACTCTGTGCATGACCTAACCACATTAATAACATCTATAACCTAATTACACAAATTTGTCCCATGGGACAAATGGGAGGTGGGCTCAGGTCCTTTCTTCAGAATGTGTCATCCTTTAGAGCAGGGTAGGAAGCCTTTTTACTGCCAAGAACCACTTTGATATTTATTTATAATACCAATGGCAGGTCATACAGAATTATGAACTTAAAAATTTGCCTGGTATAGATTAATTGAATTTGAACTCCTGACTGTGGTTGCTTGACAGGGCCATACCAAATGATTTATCTGACCTTATATGGCCCTCAGGCCAGATATTCTTCACCCCTGCTTAAACCTTTCTTCCTTTATTCCCAGTGCCTATCTAATTTCCTCTCTTCCTATCAACCCAGGGGACCCTATTTCATCTGGGAAAGGTAGAGCCTTGTGCTCACATCGAGTATCTTTGTCAGACCTGTACTTAAACTAGGAATGTGTTGAAGGCATCCCACAAACTCTCCCTGGACTGGACAGGGAGCATAAATAAGTGTTCTGGTGACCTAAGTCTATTTCTCAGATTTTCTTCCGCTTTCCCATTTAAAAAATATTTATTTGCAATATTTTATTCAAATATTTTATTTGAAAGGCAGAGTTAGATAGTGAGAGGGAGAGAAGGCGGGGACAGAGAGAATGAGGGAAAGAGAGAGAGAAAGAGCTCTTCCATCTGCTGGTTTACTCCCAAAATGGCCACAACAGCAGAGGCGGGGCAAGACCAAAGCCAGGAGCTTCACCTGTCTCCCAAAAGGGTACAGGGGCCCAAGGACTTGGGCTCTGCTGCTTTTCTCAGGAGCATTAGCAGGGAGCTGGATCAGAAGTAGAGCACTCAGGACGCAAACGGGCACCCATATGGGATGCTGGTGTTGCTGGAGGTGGTGTCACCCACTATACCAGTGTTGGCCCCAGCTTTCTCATTTTGAGAGTAGGCATGAGAGCAAGAAATGTTTTTATTTTTCTTTTTTGAATTTTTTAATGATTCATTTATTGATGTTGAAAGTCAGAGTTGCAGAGAGAGGGAGAAACAGAGAGGGAGCGAGATCTTCCATCTGCTGGTTCACTCCCCAGATAGCCACAACAGCCAGTGCTGGGCCAGGCTGCAGCCAGGCGCCTGGAACTTCATATAGGTCTCCTACATGGGTAGTGGGGACCCAAGAACTTGGACTATCGTTCTGCTGTTTTTCCCAGGCCATTATCAGTAGCTGGATTAGAAGTAGAGCAGCTAAGGCTCAAAATGATACCCATAGGGGATGTTGGCATCACAGGCAGTGGCTGTACCTGCTATGCCCCAAAACCAGCCCCTATTTTTTCTTTACTACAAGCAAAGCACCAGCACACCCTCAGTAGACTTGTTGAGGACACAATAAGTAGATCTCCAGAGATCATGTACTCCGTTCTACTGCAGCCAGTTGTCAGGCATAAACAGTACTCCAGTTGTTCCCTGGTTTGCTAAATTTTTTGAAATTTTATTTAAGCTATACAAGTTTCATGTATTGCATATATATGGATTTAGGAACATAGTGATACTTCCCCTCTTACCTCCCTCCTGGCCACACTACAAAACTACTTTCTACTCACTCTCACATTCCCAATCTTAATTTTTACAAAGATCTATTTTCAGTATACTTAATGATTGTATAGTTAACCCTACACTAATAAAAGACTTCAACAAATAGTATGAAGAAAAAAAAAAACAAATACTGTACCTCAATAAGATAAGGGCTGTAAGAAATCATTGAATCTCAAAATGTCTATTTCACTCCAATACATTACATTTCAGGTACTCTATCAGTTACCTGAGATCAGGAAAAACATATGATGTCTGTCTTTTGGGGACTGGCTTATTTCACTAAGAATAATGGTTTCTTGTTGCATCCATCTTGTTGCAAAAAACAGCATTCCTTTTTTTTTTCTTAACAGCTGAGTAGTACTCTGTAGTGTATTCATAATGTACGTTCTTTATCCAGTAAACAGTTGATGGAAATCTGCATTGATTCCATATTTCAGCTATTGTGAATTGTACTTTAGTAAACATGGAGGGTACAGATAACTTTCCTACACTGATTTCTTTTGGTTTGGGTAACTTCCCAGGAGTGGGATTGCTGGATCATATGGTAGGTCTATATTCAGATTTCTGGGGTGTATCCATACTGTCTTCCACAGTGGTTGCACCAGTTTACATTCCCACCAGCAGTGGATTAGGGTACCCTTTTCCCCACATCTTCACCAGCATTTGTTGTTAATTGATTTATGTGTGAGAGCAGTTCTAATTGGTGTGACCTCATTGTGGTTTCAATTTGCATTTTCCTTATGGCTTGTGATCTTGAGCATTTTTTCAAGTGTCTGATGGCCATTTGAATTTCCCCTCTTGAAAAAATGTCTGTTCAAGTCCTTTGCCCATTTCTTAACTGGATTGTTTATTCTGTTGTTGAATTTCTTGAGCTCTTTATAGATTCTGGATGTCAACCCTTTATCAGCTGTGTAGTTCACAAGTATTTTCTGCTATTCTGTCCATTGCCTCTTCACTTTGCTGAATGTTTCTTTTGCAGTGTAGAAACTTCTCAGCCTGATATAACCCCATTTGTCAATTTTGGCTTTGACTGCCTGTGGTTCTGGGATTTTTTTTTTTTTTTTGACAGGCAGAGTGGACAGTGAGAGAAAGAGAGAGACAGAGAGAAAGGTCTTCCTTTGCCGTTGGTTCACCCTCCAATGGCCGCTGCGGCCGGCGCACCGCGCTGATCCGATGGCAGGAGCCAGGTACTTATCCTGGTCTCCCATGGGGTGCAGGGCCCAAGGACTTGGGCCATCCTCCTCTGCACTCCCTGGCCACAGCAGAGAGCTGGCCTGGAAGAGGGGCAACCAGGACAGAATCCGGTGCTCCGACCGGGACTAGAACCCGGTGTGCCAGGGCCGCAAGGCGGAGGATTAGCCTAGTGAACTGCGGCGCCGGCCTAGTTCTGGGATCTTTTCTAAGAAGTCTTTGCCTGTGCCACTGTCTTGCAGAGTTTCTTCAATGTTCTCTAGTAATTAGAGGGTATCGGGTTTTAGATTTAGGTCTTTGATCCATTTTGAGTGGATTATTGTGTAAGGTGTAAGTATGGGTCTAGTTTCATACTTCTGCATGTGGAGATCCAGTTTTCCTAGCACCATTTGTTGAAGAGACTATCCTTGACCCAGGATTGATTTTAGCTCCTTCATCAAACATAGTTTCTTGTATATGAATGGGTTGATTTCTAGAGTTTCTATTCCTTTCCATTGGTCTACAAGTCTGTTTTTGTGCCAGTATCAGGCTGTTTTAATTATAACTGTCAGGTAGTATGTCTTGAAATCAGGTATTGTGATGATGCCTCTCGCTTTGTTTTTGTTGTATAAGATTGCTTTAGCTATTCAGGGTGTCTTGTGTTTATATGTGGATTTTAGACTAATTTTTCTAGATCTGTGAAGAATGTCATTGGTATTTGGGGAGGGATCACATTGAATCTGTAAATTGCTTTTGGTAGTGTGGACATTTTGATAATGTTGATTCTTCCAAAACATGAACATGGAAGATTTTTTTCATTTTTAAATGTCTTCTTGAATCGAGTGCTGTGGCATAGTGGGTAAAGCTGCTGCCTGCAGTGCCGGCATCCCATATGGGTGCTGGTTTGAGTCCTGACTTCTCTGCTTCTACTCCAACTCTCTGCAATGGCCTGGGAAAGCAGTAGAAGATGACCCAAGTCCTTGGGCCCCTGCACCCATAAAGGAGACCTGGAAAAGGTCCTGGCTCTTGGCTTCAGATTGGTGCAGCTGTGGCCATCATGGCCATCTGGGGAGTGAACCAGCAGATAGACTTCTCTCTCTGACTCTGCATCTCTCTGTCTGTAACACTGCCTCTCAAATAAACAAATCTTTAAAAAAGAAAAATAAAAAAGTCTTCTATTTTTTTTTTGTTTTGTCATTTTCATCATAGAGATCTTTTACATTGTTGGTTAAATCTATTCCAAGGTATTTAAGTCTTTTTGGAACTATTGTGAATGGGACTGATCTTAAAAGTTCTTTGTCAGTGGAGGATGACCCAAGTCCATGGGCCCTACACCCTCACGGGATACCAGGGGAAGCACTTGGCTCCCAGCATTGGATCAGCGCGGTGCGCCGGCTGCAGCAGCCATGGTGGGGTGAACCAACGAAAAGGAAGACCTTTCTCTTTGTCTCCCTCTCTCACTGTCCACTCTGCCTGTCAAAAAAATTTAAAAAAAAGTTCTTTGTCAGCCATGGCATTCTCTATATATACAAAGGCTATTGATTTTTCCGTGATGATTTTATATCCTGCCACTTTACCAAACTCTTTCATGCATTACAATAGTCTTTCAGTGGAGTCTTTTGGATCCCCTATACATAGAATCATGTCATCTGCAAATAGGGATAGTTTGATATCCTCCTTTCTAATTTTCATACCTTTTATTTCATTTTCTTGCCTAATAGCCCTGGCTAAAACTTCCAGGACTGTATTAAATAGCAATGGGAGGGCGCTGGTTCTGTGGCATAGCAGGTAAAGTCACTGCCTGCAGCACCAGCAAACCATATGACCTCCAGTTCAAGTCTCAGCTGCTCCACTTCTTTTTTTTTAAACTTTTATTTAGTAAATATAAATTTCCAAAGTACAGTTTATGGATTACAATGGCTTCTCCCCCCACAGAAACACAAAGTGTAAAATACTGTTTCAGTACTAGCTATAGCATTACTTCACATTGGACAACACAAAAAGGACAGAACCCATATGAGGATTAAGTACACAGTGACTCCTGTTGTTGACTTAACAATTTGACACTCTTGTTTATGGCGTCAGTAATCTCCCTTGGCTCTAGTCATGAGTTTCCAAGGCTATGGAAGCCTCTTGAGTTCGCTGACTTAGATCTTATTTAGACAAGGTCATAGTCAAAGTGAAAGTTCTCTCCTCCCTTCAGAGAAAGGTACCTCCTTCTTTGATGGCCCTGTTCTTTCCACTGGGATCTCACTCGCAGAGATCTTTCCTTTAGGTGGTTTTTTTTTTCCCCCAGAGTGTCTTGGCTTTCCATGCCTAAAATACTCTCATGGGCTCTTCAGCCATATCTGAATGCCTTAAGGGCTGATTCTGAGGCCAGAGTGCTATTTAGGACATCTGCCATTCTATAAGTCTGCTGTGTATCCCACTTCCCATGTTGGATCGTTCTCTTCCTTTTTGATTCTATCAGTTAGTATTAGCAGACACTAGTCTCGTTTGTGTGATCCGTTTGACTCTAACACGTATCACTGTGATCAATTGTGAACTGAAATTGATCACTTGGACTAGTGAGATGGTATTGGTACATGCCACCTTGATGGGATTGTATTTGGAATTCCCTGGCAAGTTTCTAACTCCACCATTTGGGGCAAGCCCGATTGAGCATGTCCTAAATTATACATCTCCTCCCTCTCTTATTCCCACTCTTATATTTAACAAGGATCACTTTTCAGTTAAAATTTCAACACCTAAGAATAATTGTGTGTTAATTACAGAGTTAAACCAATAGTACTAGAACAAAAAAAAATACTAAAAGGGATAAAGTATTACATTATATATCAACAGTCAGGACAAGGGCTGATCAAGTCACTGTTTCTCATAGTGTCCATTTCACTTCAACAGGTTTCCCCTTTGGTGCTCAGTTAGTTGTCGCTGATCAGGGAGAGCATATGATAGTTGTCCCTTTGGGACTGGCTTAATTCACTCAGCATGTTTTCCAGATTCCTCCATTTTGTTGCAAATGACCAGATTTCATTGTTTTTGACTGCTGTATAGTATTCTATAGAGTACATGTCCCATAATTCCTTTATCCAGTCTACTGTTGATGGGCATTTGGGTTGGTTCCAGGTCTTAACTATTGTGAATTGAGCTGCAATAAACATTAATGTGCAGAGAGCTTTTTTTTTTTTTTTTCCTGCTCCACTTCTAATCTAGCTCCCTGCTGTGGCCTAGGAAAGCAGTGAAAGACGGCCCAAGTGCTTGGGCCCCTGCATCCTGGGTCTCCCTGCATGGGAGACCCAGAAGAAGCTCCTAGCTCCTGGGAAGTGAACCAGCAAATGAAAGACTCTCTCTCTCCCTCCCTCCCTCCCTCCTCACCCCTCCTCTTCTCTCTCTCTCTCTCTTTCTCTCTCTCTCTCTCTCTCTCTCTCTCTCCCTCTCTGCCTCTCTGCCTCTGCCTCTACCTCTCTGTAACTCTGCCTTTCAAATAAAATAAATAAATCTTTAAAAAAAAAGCAGTGGGGAGAGTGAGCGTCCTTTCTGGATGCGGATCTTAGGGGGATGCTTCCAGCTTTTCCCTATTCAATAGGATGCTGGGCATAGGTTTGTCATAAATTGCCTTGATTGTGTTGTGGAATGTTGAGGAATGTTCCTAGCCTTCTCCCAGCCAGGTTCAAAGTCAATGGGGACTGCAGATTGTTCCCTCCACTCTGGATCACATGTGTACACAAGAGCCTCTGGCCAAATGCTGCTCTCTCTGCCTGCCACGCCATCAGTACTGCTGAGAAGATGTCATCCTATTTCAGCTAGTTGCTGTGTACATACACAAAATCTTTTGCAGCACCCACCCAAGCCCAAAATGTCTCCCACTCTCTCAGCCAGGCAGTGGGCACTGTGTGGAAATTGGGGTAAAATAATGATGTCCCCTCAACTTCCACTGGGTCGATGGGCAACTGCTAGCAACCACTAGCCCCCAGGGCTCCAGTCTGGACTCATGCCGTGCTCTGGCTATTTCACCATGGGCTGCTGCAGACCCACCTCACCTCCATCTCCACGCTGGTACCTGCTCGGCCCTTGGCTGCTGCAGCTGTCCACTGTGTTCATGTTCATGCTGCATGTCACACCCTCCATTCTCTTCCTCTTGTAGGAATTCCAGTGTGGTAGTCTCTCCAATTCTCCTCTTTAGAGTGCACTTACCATACCCTTTTCTCTAGTATTTATCCCTAGCCTAGCACAGTATGTTGTTCCCTAATCTGCTATCTTGGAATCTCCCTCTACTAAAATTTTTCAGGGAAGGCTGAAATTATAAACACGTAAGCAGTGGCATCTCATTCAGGTTTTTGTAAAAGTTGAGATGGCCTGTTATTTTAAGGGCCAAAGAACAAAAGAACAAATTCAATTGGTGTTTGTTTGTTTTTACTTCTAGAATAGAATGTGTCCTGGATTCTTGTTAGTACCTGTGACCCCTTCCTAGTCACACCCCTGCCATGGAAGCCTTGGCTTTTGGAAATCAGATACCAAGGACTGACTTCTGGGGTGTGCTGGGCAAATCCCCTCCAGAGGAAATACATGTTGTACATCAAGCTGCAAGGATGCTTTGGTGCTGGGGGTAGAGATAACAAAAAAAATTACAAGGAGGAAAGTATAAGTTCTTGTTACAAAATTTTTAACCTGCCAAACTTAAAAAGAACTAAAATGAGAACAGATGGCAGATAGAATAGATAGAATAAGTGAAAGAGCATCTGTAATAAATGAGAAAAATATGAGTACTGGAACTGTTTCCAAACACCACCTCAGACTGGTTGTAGGCTTTGGTGTAGAACATGCAAGCTGTGTCTGCTAACCCAACGTGGAGAAAGCCAATCACTGACCTTGAGATGGTGGAATAAAGTAGATATCTATTGCATAGTGAAGATCAAGGAACCAGTCAGTTATTGCTTAATTTCCAGGCTCCCTGAGGAGTTGGGAGTGAAGATTTTCATAGATTGAAATTGGGACTGAGAGGTGTATGATCAACTTGTATCTAACTTCCTGGTTGGTCAGTGGAACTTGTGACCTTCCATTTATTGGTCAGTGTTGCTGTACTCTTTAAGGAATTTATGGTGGCCACATGGGCACAAGTGGCCTGGGGTTTACATCAAAGCAGCAGTTACATTCTGCCCAGACCTGCAATTCACAAAAACCAAATCACCCCAGGACAACACTGGCCATCAAGGTTCTAATCTGAAGGAGAAGTAAATGACTCCTTGAATTCAGTAATTAGAACTTTGTAAGACTAACTGGATCACTCCCTTAGGTCAGTTTATTTCTTTTGATAAAGGGAAGGCAAGGACATCTTAGGCTAAGGGAGACAGACAAGAGTCTAGGTCCTGCTTTTATATAATGGGGGTTCAATTTCAGAACTAAGTTGATGACTGTGTGTTGCCTAGAAAAGAAATAACTTGTCCAGTTGACAAATCACTGAGGTAACTATACAAAGCTTGACTACCAATTGGATCCAGGCAAAGGACAGAGGGTAGTAGGTTTAAGACCATAAATAGGCCGGCGCCGTGGCTCAATAGGCTAATCCTCCACCTAGTGGTGCTGGCACACTGGGTTCTAGTCCCGGTCGGGGCGCTGGATTCTGTCCCGGTCGCCCCTCTTCCAGGCCAGCTCTCTGCTGTGGCCAGGGAGTGCAGTGGAGGATGGCCCAAGTGCTTGGGCCCTGCACCCCATGGGAGACCAGGAGAAGCACCTGGCTCCTGCCATGGGATCAGCGCGGTGCGCCGGCCGCAGCGGCCATTGGAGGGTGAACCAGCGGCAAAAGGAAGGCCTTTCTCTCTCTGTCTCTCTCTCTCACTGTCCACTCTGCCTGTTAAAAAAAAAAAAAAAAAAAAAAAAAAGGCATTTCAAACTCAGGTTCTTACATTTCTTCGACCTAAGGTTTCTTTTGGTTTTCTTTTTTTCTTATTTTTTTCTTTTATAAAGAGAACAAATGTCATATATTTCATATATACACTTTTAAAAACAAAATGACACCTCCTTCATTCCTACTCACCCCTCTCCTTTCTTATTTTTCTTTTAATTTTTACAATGAGATACTTTCAATTTACTTCATAATCACAAGCTTAACCTCTCAGTAAATAAAGAATTTAGCAAGTGGTAAATAGAAACATCCCTGTTTCTTAGGAGTATAGACAAGGACCGTAAACAAATAATCAAATCTTAAAATGTCAGTTTCATTTACATATATTATATTTTTGCACTCTGTATATTAGTTACCACAAATCAGAGAAAACATGATATTTGTCTTTTGGGACTGGCTTATTTTACCCAGCATAATGGTCTCCAATTGCCTCTATTTTTTTTTTTTTTTTTTTTGGTGGAAGACAGGATTTCTTTCTTTATTACAGCTGAGTGGTATTCCATCATGTATATATACCATTATTTCTTTATCCAGTCATCAACTGATGGACATTTGGGTTGATTCCATATCTTAGCTATTGTAAGTTGAGTTGCTAAAAACATGAGAATACACATAACTCTTTTACATGCCTATTTAATTTCCTTTGGGTAAATTCCCAGGAGTGGGTCATATGGTACATCTATTTTCAGACTTCTGAGGAATTTCCATTTCCATATGGTCTTCTATGATGGTTTACTAGTCTATATTCATACCAACTGTATATTAGGCTACCTTTTTCCTCACCAGTATTTGTGTGTGTGTTTTCTTTTATTTTTGGATGATAGCCATTCTAATTGGGGTGAGGTGAAATGTCATTGTGGTTTTTATTTTTATTTTCCTGATGCTTGGTGATTCCTGAGTGTTTTTCATACATCCTCTGGCCATTTTATTTCATCATTTGTGAAACAAGCTAAAATCACTCCCTTGGAGAAAGGATAGTCTCTTCAACAAATGGTGTCTGGAAAACTGGATTTCTGCAAGCAGAAGTCAAGACCCCACCTTATACCATATATAAAATCAACTCACAGTGGATCAGTAATTTAAACCCAAAACTGTAAACTATCAAATTACTAGAGAAAAACCTAGGGGAAGTACTGCAAGACATTGGCATAGGCAAAAATTTCTGCATAGATTTAAATGTTTTTGCTGAAAGAATAAATTTATCTTTGATTTCATTTCCCACAAGCACTTTGAAATGTCCTTATATGATCTCTGGTACGATAGAGCGTGCTGCATCAAATGACCTGAATGGCAGGGATGTCTGTGGCAAAGCCTGGACCTTCTGCTGAGCCCTTTCCCACACTGTGCCTGCTTGATCCTGACACTGTTCTTGTCACTAAGTACACTGGTAGAGAGAGCCTGTGAGTGTGAATCACACTGCTTCTAAATCCTCAGGAGCCAATTCTGGGCTTTATACTTCCTTCTTAATACTTTTGCAGTCTGCAATGATAGCTATGATTTTTTTCTTAAAAGAACTTTGCAGCAGTCTTTCAAAAATTCACACTTAATTGCTTGTCTTATGCAACTTTGGCAATACCCTATCAGCAGCCTATCTAATTTTCCCTTAAGTTAGGGTTGCCAGATTTAGCAAATAAATGTATAAGATGCTCAGGTAAATTTAAATTTCAGTTTAAAAATTGATAATTTTAATAGAAGCATACCATATCTAATTTAATATTTTGGTTGTAATTATACCAAAAATAATTCTTGCTCATCTGAAATGCAAATTTATCTTGGCATTCTTTCTTTTGGAAACTACCCTAAAATTTCATGTCCATAACCATGTCCATAGCTCTCTGTAGGTCATGTTCTCTGGCTAACACTCATTAAGATAACTTTGGCCACCTCACTTTGGAGCTTAACTGCTACCATGCGGCCCTATTGTTGAAAATTCTGTCATTTCTAATTTATCAATCAGCCCAGATCTGCAATAGCATCTCCCACAATCTGCCTTGGTCCACTGAGGACAGCTGTAACTGACCTCAATGATTTTGGTGTTTTTTGTTTTTTGTTTTTTGGTTTTTGGTTTTTTTTTGCTGAACTATTCCTATATTTTGACAAAAGGAATGTCTTCTGGGCCCTGCTGCAGAACATAGACCATTGTTGGGTTTTCTGGCCTGTACAGTATATTCATTCTCACAGTATATTTGTTCTCTTCTCTGAGGGTTTTGATCCCTCTCCTAACCATTTGCCATGGCATTTGTGGAAAGCCAACATCATTTAGTGTGGATCATTACTTTTTCCAAGGTTTCAAGAACTTTGCTGGTGGTATGTCTTTTTGGTGGTATAATATTCTTTTTTAAGGTGTTAAGTCATACATCAGAGGATAAGATTCCTGTATTAATAAGCTGTCCTTTATCCAGCCTGATGTTCAGCTGTCTCTTGGTGCAGTACCCCAAGAGCCACCCCTATATTTACTCCCCTACTTCTCTTGTACCTATTGTCTAGGTCTGCCATTCCCTCAGTATACCATCTTCTTCCCTTAGCAAACCCACGTTTCTTCCATAATAGATTGCCGAGATGTCTTGTGACTTAATCGTGCTTGTTGATCTGGTGGCTAGGAGAAGATGTACAAGTAGATCCTGCATGGAACACATGTTGCATGCAGAGCCTGCCACATCATTTTCAAAGGAAACAGGGAATGCTAGCCATTAAGAGGGAAGAGCAGATCACTTAAGAAGTGCTGCATCATTTCTTCTACTCTATCTTCCTTTCCCTAATTCTTTTCATCTCGTCTTTTTCCAATGTTACCTTTTATTTTTAGATTTTGTACTATATTTTTGTTTTCAGAATTGTTTTGTTGTTTAGATCTTTCCTAAATCTTTTATGGCACTTTTCACAATTTCCAGTTCTCTGAAGTTGCTTTCAAGTTTGTTTATTTTTTAATCAAAGCAAGCATACATGCTTTTTTTTTTAATTTGAGAAGTTCAGAGAGAAAGCGAGGAGCGGGGAGAAAGACTCCTCATGGCTATTTCACTCCCCAAATGCTCTCCAACAGTTGGGTTTTTCACTTGTCAAATATCCCCAAGAGTTGGAGCTGGGCCATGTAAAAGCTAGGAACTCAGTGGATCTCCAGTATGGGTGACAGGGACCCAACTACTTGAGTCATTACCTTCTGATGTGCAGAGTTTGCAGGAAGTTCAGTGAGCAGAGCTGGAACTCAAACCCAGATACTTTGTTGATATGGGATGTGCCACTATTGAGTTTAAATTAAATCCGTATGTATTTTGCATAGTAACCCCTTATTAGATATATGCTTTGTGAATATTTTCTCCCACTCCATGGGCTGTCTTTTCAGTCTGTTTCCCTTGTTGTGCAGTCCTTTTAGCCTGATGTGGTCCCTTGTGCTTTTGGTGTCATATCCAAGAAATCATTACGTAGTCCAATGTCATGACTCTTTTCCCTTTCTTCTAAGATTTTCAATTTTCTGTCAGAAATCTTTAATGCACTTTGAATTGATTCTTCTGTGTGGTGTACAAGTCCAACATCATCTTCAGGGTGATGCCAATTTTAAGTATCTGTGGCTGTGGTTGGGTGTTTGGTTGTTCCTGCCAGCTTTCACTATGGAATCTTATTTTCTTGGGTATCTTGATTCATCAAGAGTGCAGGTAAATGCTCCTAGAAAAAAGTAATTTTTAGCCTGCCTTTTTAAAACCAACTGTTATCTGTGCTTGCTTTACCCAGGTGCCCTAACACTTTCCAGTACTACCCAGTGACAATAATAAACTGGTCACAGATTCTGGAAGTGAGGGATAAAATTCTCCCGGGAACTAGAACATAGCCTTTGTCTTTACTTTCATTTTTTATCTCATAAACTCATTTTTGCATTCATATTTTCCACAAAAAAATCTCTGATAGATGCTTCCTGTCTTTTCAACATTTCAGTATTAAGACCAGTTTTTAAAAAGTTTTAATCTAACATTTTTTAATAAGTGCAAGGTGGTGCTGTCACTTTCAACGACAGAAGTCTTTGTCTTATTGCTCAATGAGATTACCCTTAACTCTGGAGTCAGAATTTAAAAAGGTTTTTTTGTTTATTTTTATTTATTTGAAAGACAGACACCTAGAGTGAGAAAGGCAGGCAGACAGAGATCATGCAACTGCTGATTCAATTCACAAGTGCCTGCAACAACCAAGGCTGGCTGGGCCTGACCAAATCTAAGATCCTATAATGGATTCTGGGTCTCCCAAATCCAAGAGCCTATAGCTGAGTTCTGGTCTCCCATGTGGATGGCGGGGATCCAAGTACTTGAGCCAGCACCCGCTGCTTCCCCTGGGTACACATTAATGGAAAGTTGGATTTGGAAGCAGAACTGGAACTTAAGCCTCGGCATTCTGATACGCAATTCAAACGTCCCAAGTAGCATCTTAAATGCTGTGCCACATGACCATCCTTGTAATCAAATTTTTGTATTTTAGATATCACCTACTTAAGTATCCAAATATGGTGTCCTGTTTGATATTTCTGATTTATATTAAAATGGATTTTTCTAAATTTATTTTAGAGTTTATGAAAAATATATTTTTGTTACTGCTATGAATTAGAAAGAAGGGCTTTTCTCATATTCACTTTTCCAACTAGTTCCTCCAGATTCGTTAGAATAATGCACCAAATAGTCATTTGTCTCACTACTGCTTTTGCCTATTGAGAGAAAATATATTTATGAAAAACACCAGGCACCCAGGCTTAAGAACAGGCTCCTTGATGATGCCTGAATAACTAAGACTCACTTGCTCCTGTGCCACACTCTTCAATAACACAGTATCACCCATAGACTATGTCAGACTGGACAGTGCGTACCAACTGCTACCTCAGCTTCTCCTTCCCTTTCTCACCTCTCTCCCCCTGCCCCCAATTCTCTGCCCTGTGCTTCCTTTCCTAGATTAATCTTTGAAAATACAAGCATATACTTAAATACCATTGATTGGGGCTTATCCTTTTGTCTCTTGTAGCTCTCTGCATCTCAGTGAACCAGTGGAGAACTCTCTTTTTCCCTCTTCCTTTTAAATAAAAATCAATAATAATACATCTTAAAAATTAAATCTTGGCCGACACCGCGACTCAGTAGGCTAATCCTCTGCCTGCAGCGCTGCCACCCCGGGTTCTAGTCCCAGTTGGGGCGCCAGATTCTGTCCTGGTTGCCCCTCTTCCAGTCCAGCTCTCTGCTGTGGCCAGGGAGTGCAGTGGAGGATGGCCCAAGTCCTTGGGCCCTGCACCCACAGGGGAGACCGGGGTCGGGGTTGTGGGGGCTGGCTCCTGGCTTCAGATCAGCGCAGCTCGCCGGCTGTAGCAACCATATGGGGGTTGAACCAATGGAAGGGAGACCTCTCTCTCTGTCTCTTCCTCTCTCACCGTCTAACTCTGCCTGTCAAAAAAAAAAAAAAATTAAATCTGTACCTACATATGTACTGGCTTTTTCTTGTCATTTTTCCCCAAACAGTTTAGTATAATAATCTTTTACACAGCATTTGCATTGTATCAGGAATTATAAGTAATCTAGACATAATTTAAAATGTTCAAGACACAATCAGTTATATGCAAAAACTACACCATTTTGTGTTATGCATTTGAGCTTCACGAAATTTTGCATCTTCAGGCAGTTCTGGAATCAGAACTGCCAAGGGCAGCCGTACGGGAAACTGAGTGATTTATAAATAACAGAAATTTATTTTATTGTAGTTCTGGAAATGGGGGAGTCCAAGATCAAGTTCCTAGCAGGTTCGGATCCTGTGTCTCTCTGCTTCCTAGATGGCACCATTAACACTGAATTCTTTGGAAGGAGGAGCACTATTTCTCACACAGCAGAGGAACAAAAGAGGGATGAACCCTGCAGGCCCTGTTCACAGCGCTGTCATGCTCTGTTCTCCCATTAGGCCCCCCTGCCCACACTGCTGCCCCAGGATCACATTACAACAGGAAGCCAGAGGGGCCAAAACATTCAAACCACAACAAATGGGTAATCTCTACTCAAGCGTAAAGAATCTGCCAGGGCTTTTGTCCTGTCAGTGGCCATATATTCTGATTCTTACGCTTAATGCAGATAAATAAAATGAAAATGATTTATTTACTAAATTTGATAAAAAAAAATATATCTTGAAATTGCTGCAGTATCTCCCAGCAGTCTCCACTTCTACCCTGCTTTACTGAGGTAGGCGTGACAGACAATGGGCTGCATATTCTGAAGAATGCATTTTGAGGAGTTTAGCAGATCTGTGCACCTGTGAAACTGGCACCACAGTGATGGTAATGAACTCAGCCATCAGGCCCAAAAGTCTGCTCATGCCACAGTGTGGTGCCTTCTTCCTACTGCTACCCCTCCCCTGGCATTCAGTGCCCTGTGTTTATCCCTACAGAGCAGTTCCTGTTTTCCAGCATTTTGTATACATGGAATCAATAGAGTATTCATTCTTGTGGGTCTGGTTTTTGAGATTCGTTGCTGTTGTGTGTATCAACAGTCCATTCTCCTTTATTACTGAGTCATGTTCTATTCTGTTTTGTTTACCTAAACCTTTATAATTCAGCCTTCTCCCAAGAACTTAGCCCCCCCCCCCCATAATAATGCTTTCCTGAATCCTCCTGCCCTGACAAGACTGATCAAACCAATTCTGAAGCCACATAGCTGAAGGCAGGCTTGGGATGAAGGAGTCTCCTGCTGAGGAAGGAAGGCCCCTGGAAGTCATTCCCTCCTATCACCAGACACCATTTTTTTTTTTTTTTTTTTTTGGACAGGAAGAGTAGACAGTGGGAGAGAGAGAGACAGAGAGAAAGGTCTTCCTTTACCATTGGTTCACCCTCCAATGGCCGCTGTAGCCGGCGTGCTGCGGCCAGCGCACCACGCCGATCCAAAGCCAGGAGCCAGGTGCTTCTCCTGGTCTCCCATGTGAGTGCAGGGCCCAAGGACTTGGGCCATCCTCCACTGCGCTCCTGGGCCACAGCAGAGAGCTGGACTAGAAGAAGGTCAACCGGGACAGAATCCGGCGCCCCGGCCAGGACTAGAACCGGTGTGCCAGTGCCACAGGCGGAGGATTAGCCTAATGAGCAGCGGCGCCGGCCCAGACACCATCTTCTGGTCACCAGTGAGGAACTGGGAACTGTCAAACAACTGTTCTGACTAATGATGACTAAACTACAGGCAACACTCATTTTTCTTCTCTCCAACCCCAACCTCCTTGTCATTTCAGACCCCTAAGGGGAGCTGTGCGACATCAGTCAAGATTGCCATTGACACGGGGTACCGACACATTGACGGGGCCTACATCTACCAAAATGAGCACGAAGTGGGCGAAGCCATCAGGGAGAAGATAGCAGAAGGGAAGGTGCGGAGAGAGGATATTTTCTACTGTGGGAAGGTGAGTTCTCGCCTCCACCCCCACCCCGACCCTGTCTCCTTTGTCAATGGTAGGTCCAGTACCTCCTTTCTCTGCTGAAGAAACTTGAGCTTGCCGAGGGGAGGAGGATGTGCTCCCTGTCCCTCACCACTGTGCTCTTCCTCACTGTGAGCCCCTGAAGGGGAGGGCAGAGCTCTTTCTTCATCCCTGGCTGTTGATTTAAGGGGGCTTAATGTGAGAAAAGCCGAATCTACAAAGCAGAACACTTGGGCAGTGACAGGAAGAGTGTTGGTTGTTCATATCCCATAAGCCTTTGCCAGTGCTGTCTTTAAAAGAGCAACCTCCTTCAAGTTTGTATGTACCTGCTTTTCTGTAGATCACCATTTTTTAATTGAGATCTAATTCATCTACCATAAAGTTCACCGTTCTTATCAGGGGTTTTTTGTACATTGACAAACCTGTGCAAGCATCACCTTTACGTAATTGTACAGCATTTGCATTACTCTAAAAAGATACTCCAACTCTGTTAGCAGATATTTTCCATTTATTTCTCTATCCTTGTCACTTGGAAGCCAGGAATCTGCCTTGTTATGTCTTTATAGTCTTTCTGTTCTGGACATTTTATACAAGTGGTATCTATGATACATGAACTTTCACATGTAGCTTCTTTTATGTAGTAGTATAATGTTTTTAAGATATACCCATGTTAAGGCAAAAAGGTGTACATCTTTTTAAAAATATTTATTTATTTAAAAGGCAAAGAGAGAATGTGGGATTGGAAGCGGAGCAAATGGGACTAAAAGAGGCACTCTTATTTGAGCTGTGGGAGTCTGGTGGCTCAGAGGGTTAAGCCTGCTTCTCCTGCATAACTTAAGACTTAGTAATTCTCTAATTATACCTTTACACCTACACCAGAGAGCACTTTTGTCTTACTTAACTACTGTCACTTGTAACAATATCCAGAGTACCGCTGTTTATGATGGCTGAGAACTAGAAACAAACCAAAGCCCCATCAACAGTGGAATGGGGGAATGAAACCAGCTGCTTCTCCCCGGACCTCCCTGCCTCAGAAGCCAGGAGGTCATGGTGCTGGCTAGGGTCCTAGGGCACCCCTGTGCTGAGAAACCTAGCTCCACACACCTGTCTGCAGGAGATGAAGGAAGAACCCAGATTCCCAGAGTGCACCAAAGGGGAACCAGGGACATAACCAGTGGCTCCCAACAGAGGGAGCCCCACCAGAGAGTGGCTGCCAGTGCTCAAAGGAATAAATTCTCGGCCCATGGATTTCCAGGAAATCAAGACAGCCTTCAAGGTTGAGCAGCGTTGGGTTGGCAGACAGGTGTTATCTGTCATTCTATTTTTACTGATAATGAGATCCGTGCAGAGCTGAGACAGAGAGAGCAGTGACAGGACTGATGACCACGGAGGGCCTGGAACAGGGAACGGGACTGCTGGGCAGTCAGCGAAGCCAGGTACTCACTCACGTGAACATGTGGGGAAAGTCAGGAACGGAGGCTTGGAAATCTGGGGTGGCGTTTGTTGAATGAAGCTGTGATGAAGAAGACTAACTCTAATACTGAAGACGTCCCTGTAGTCGTGCTTGACTGTGGCTTTGACCGCTGCCATCACAACCTTTTTTTCAAACTTTTATTTAATGAATATAAATTTCCAAAGTATGGCTATGGATTACAATGGCTTTCCCCCCATAACTTCCCTCCCACCCACAACCCTCCCCTTTCCCGCTCCCTCTCCCCTTCCATTCACATCAAGATTCATTTTCAATTCTCTTTATATACAGAAGATCAGTTTAGCATACATTAAGTAAAGATTTCAACAGTTTGCTCCCACACAGAAACATAAAGTGAAAAATACTGTTTGAGTACTAGTTATAACATTAAATCACAATGTACAGCACATTAAAGACAGAGATCCTACATGAGGAGTAAGTGCACAGTGACTCCTGTTGTTGACTTAACAAATTGACACTCTTGTTTATGGCGTCAGTAATCACCCTATGCACCAGTCATGAGTTTCCAAGGCTATGGAAGCCTTTTGAGTTCACCGACTCTGATCATATTTAGACAGGGTTGTAGTCAAAGTGGAAGTTCTCTCCTCCCGTCAGAGAAAGGTACCCCCTTCTTCATCACAACCTTTTTTAAGCAATTTTAATCTTTCAAAGGTAGACCTCAATGGTTGGGAAGTATACGAAGACAAATTAAACCTTTTATGTCCTTTTGTGTTTCACTCGCAGGAGTACACACTGAACTGACATTTAACCTCATCTTAGTTATGGTGCTCGCAAAACAAAGGAGGACATCAAGTAGCCCTTCTTACACAAAAATGATATCCCTTGTACACTTTGTGCCTTCTATGAGTAAGACTTAAAATACAAATTACTGTTATGTTTTTGGATTTTTTTTAGAGTTTGAAGAAGGCAAGGAGGTGGCAAGGTAAGCAGAAAAGACTTTTATTGAAGACTAAACAGCACAGCAGGGGAAAAGTCAGGTTTCAGCCTGCCAGGACAAGGGGCAGGAGGTCTGAAGGAGAGACTTGAGCCTGCTAGGCAGCGGTGGCAGCCAATTTATGCTCTTTATTGGTAGGGGCCATATGAGGTGGGCCTGAAAGGAGAGAAGGCCCCCTTGGGTCAGCAGTGTCCAGTGTGTGGTGTTATCAGCTCAGGATGTCCCTAGGAAGGAGTTGTGAAACTCAGAGTCAACCTAGAGGAATTTTAGGCAATAAAATAGCACAATGTTATCTTCAGGGCCATTATGCTTGTGCTCACTTTTACAAGATATGGAGTTAACCATTTGAGCCCCAACAACCTAGTAAGTCCTAACAATGATAGCATGTTGGGGTTAGGGATACCCACTTCCTCTGTGCTTACAGGTTTTAAATTTCCAAACTGTTCTGTGACCAGATGTGAAGAGGACTCTGTCTAGTCACTTCTTGTACAACTTGCCTGGTAAAAGAAATTCATGAAATGGATTCCTAGCAGTGTTTTAGTATTTATCAAATAACATCATTTCCTACAGAAAGTTAAGAAAGCTTAGGCTTTTTTAAAGGCAGAGTGACAGATAAGAGAGAGAAAGAGAGACAGATCTGGTTCACTCCCAAATGGCCACAACTGGGGCTGGGCCAGGACAAAGCCAGGAGCTTCCTTCAGGTCTCCCATGTGGATGCAGGAGTCCAAGGACTTGGACCATCTTCTGTTGCTTTCCCAGGTGCAGTAGCAGGGAGCTGATCGGAAGTAGTACTGCTGGGACTTGAACTGGTGCCCATATGGGATGCTAGCACTGCAGACGGTAGCTTAACCTGCTGTATTACAGAGCTGGTGCCAGGTTTGTTTGTTTTTTTTTTTTTAATTGGATGATACAGCACTTAGCTGTCATTCACTTTTCTTAACTATTGTATATATTTAATTCTGTAAGATAAGATTTTTATACATTGGTCTTCCTTAGCAATCATATATTGGCAAAGAAAATGCAGAATGTGAGACACCAGTATGTCTGACTTCATGCAATCATGATGAATCAGACGAGTTGAAAACCTTGATATTTTTGGATTATTATCTCCACTTCTTATTTAGCTCCCTGCTGGTGCAACTGGGAAATCAGTGGAGGATGGCCCAAGGGCTTGGGCCCTTGTCACTCATGTGGGAGGCCTGGATTGGGTTTTAGGCTCCTGGCTTCTTCCTAGCCCAGCTACAGCTTTTTCACCAATTTGGGCATTTAGACAGTAGATGGAAGATCTCTTTCTCTGTCTCTCCCATTTTCTCTGTCATTCTGCCTTTCAAACAAATAAAATCTTCAAAAAATTAACCGTATCCCCTATGTTATATCTTAATGTTAGCCGTCGCAAAGCACACCGGACACCGGAGTAAGGGAGAGGGTTTATTGGGGAACAACCTACAGACCAGAGTGAAGGGGCGGCGAAGGAAAAAAGGGGGTGCGTGTCTGGAATGGGGGTCTAATATAGTTTTTCCAGGGGGTGGGCAGTGAGGTAGGAATTAGGCAATCCCATTAGGTTGAGGGTGGAGCTAGGCACAGGTGATTTGGGCTATGTGGCTACCTGGCTTTCAGTAATGGTGGCTGGTACCGGGGCATAGAATGTAGATCGCGCCACAGATAAGAGACTACCCCTGCGCCAGTTGCCTAACATTCCCCCCTTTTGTTTTTTATAAAGCAGGCATTGTATGGGATAACAAACGCCCAGGAGGGGAGAAGGGGGCGATGGTCTGTCTTCCATAGCTGCTTCCTGCTGGCCCAGGCGATGAGTCTTAAGTTGTTGTTGTTATCTCCTGGGTGGGGAGCCGAGCATATCCCTGCAGCAGCACCTGGTTGACAGCCTGGTTGGTGAAGACTTTGGTTCGCTCCATGATTACTTCCTGTAAACACTTAAATAGACATGGTAATGCAAAAGACAGGGTTAAAATAGCGGCCAATGGTCCTAGGAGTGGCATTAACCAAGTGGCCAGTGGACTCCATAAGGGAGAGGAAAAGAGAGATTCTCCGGACCCTAGGGCAGACTGCTTTATAGAGGTGGCAATTTGCTGGAGCTTGTTAACATTTTGCTCTACCTGCCCTGATTGATTAACATAATAGCAGCATTGTTCTCCCAGGAAAACACAAGTTCCTCCCCTTTCAGCTGTTATAAGGTCCAGAGCCCGTCTGTCTTGTAACACTATGTTTGCCAGTGAGGTAATCTGGCTTTGGAGGCCTCGAATGGCATCTGCGGAAGTTTCAATGGACCTAGAGATCGCCTCTCGTAATTGCTGGAGCTGCTCTTGGAACCGGTTGATGGACATAATGTTGTGGCCCAGAGCAGTTCCCGAGACCACCACGGAGAAGAGGGAAGCTGCGAGGCTGACTCCAACCAGGACAGGGAGGAGGACTGCTGGTTTCTTGCGGACAGGGGGATTAACCTGTAAAAGAAACTCTGAGTAGTCGTATAATGTCAGATTGGGGGAGAGTATCACCAGTACACATGGGCCAGGTGTAGAATGGTTAATACAACTGTACAGGGTGCAGTTACAGAGAAATGGGGTTCCATGTGGACTAGAGAAGGAAGCTGTGGGATTAACTGTTATGTTAATAACACAAGGAATGTTAGTGGGCCAAATCCCGTTGGGTTGTTCTGTTATGGTGGTAGTCCAACACATTGTGTCCTGGCCTCCAGAATGCAAAGGAAGATGACTGATTATTCTCTGAGGATTGGGGGTGCAGGAGTTCCTAGAAGCAGGAACATTGGTGAGCAGGGTAGCTGCAATAAGAGGTTCCTGAAGAGGAGCACATATAAAGCATTGTTGTTGATAGAGAGCCGGGGGTAACGTAGAGTTGGGTAGTTGATAAAGTAAGGCAAGAGACAGATTGATAAGTTGTAGCCATGTTGGGGGAGGTTTGGCTGGGTTAATTAGCTGGGACAGGTGTTCAGAGGATTTCTTTACCATATCGACCACCACGTCCATGGGAGCTGTCGGGAGTTGAGTGTAGATCCTGATAATTTTTATGGTTCCATGGGGATCTCGCAGGTTATTTCCTCTGTACAAAGTGACAGATCCCTCGACCCCATCTTGCCAGACCTGAAGGTGGGGGTCGACTATGGTGAAGGCTAAGAGAGGTTGGGTCCAGTAGTCGGGGCCTAACTGTGGCCTCCTATTTAGAGTGGGTTTTCCCTGGGGAAGGACCTTATAAAATTGTTTTCTGGGGATGCCCTGTCCTTGGTCGGTGTAATAATAGTTACAGGACCATGATGAGCACCCTTTCCAATAGTTATCATTACATGAGCCTTTGTTATCCTTAGTTAAGCACAGATAATATGGATTTGCTATGAAGTGAGATAAACTGTATCTAGCCCAGTCATAACAGTTAAGTATGCAGGCCTGAGCAAAGTTAAAATATAAAGTGATCGGACCTGCACAGCCTGTGGTGGGGCAAAAGGTCACACTGAGTAGTTTGGGTGGGTGGAAGTAGTGTATATCTGAAATTGCCATGCATAACGCATTCCAGGGGCTGCTGCAGATGTGGGACTGACACAGAGGAGTAGAAGGAATGATATTATTGAGAGTTTCATTGTGGTGTATAGAAGAGGGAGTGAGACAATAGAAGGTATGGGAAAGTGTAGATCTCGGAGGGAGTGAGGTCTGAGAAGGTTCCCTGGAAGTGTAAGTCTTCAATATCCAAAAGGAGCTGAGAGGGGTCAAGAGGTAAGGAGTGTGTCTGATACTCTTCCCACAGGAGTTGTAGGAAGATCTGGTAGTGGTGTAAGAGGGGATCAATACTTATCCGGAATTGGAATTGGCGGATGGCTGGATGATTATTGCTTCTCCAAGGTGGGTTCATTAAGCACAGGAGGATCTGGGTTTTCAGGTATCGTTGGCAACGGAGCCTGAGACTGGGTAAACTTGGCTTTGAGTGGCCCTGTGGGAGTAACTGTATAATGAGGGGGAGGAGAATGCTTAAGGTGGGTGAAGTGGATCCAGTGAGGGGTTCCCTGCAACTTTGCTGCAGTAGGAGTAGTGAGAATAACCCAGTAAGGTCCAATCCATTTAGCCTGTAGTTTAGTGGGAGTGGGAGGTCAGGAGAGGTGTGAAGAGGACAGGAAGACCTCATCTCCCACTGTGATGGGAGGAGAGCTGTCTGAGGTAGTTGGACTTGGAGCTGGGCAGTGGGTGTCTGTATATTTCTGTAGCTCTGATTGGAGAAACCTAAGAGGTGAGAGTAGATGGGATGGTAAGAGTGAAGATTGAGAGTGTACAGTTGGAGGGATTAAGGGACGTCCGTACATCAGTTCAAAAGGTGAAATATTGAGAGGTTTTCTTGGAAGGGCCCTTATACAGAGCAGGGCCAGAGGAAGTAGTTTAGTCCAGTCCAGGTGAGGCTCAAGGGAAAGTTTAGTCAGTATTTTTTTTAGCGTATGATTTGCCCTTTCTACTTTTCCTGAAGATTGAGGGTGGTAAGGGATATGGAAGTGCCAGGGGATGTTAAGCACCTTAGTCAGCAGCTGAGTTACCTGAGATGTAAATTCAGGACCATTATCTGACTGCAGAGAGCTAGGAACCCCGAAACGGGGGATAATTTCCTGAAGTAGGATGTTGGAAACGGTTAGCGCCCGTTTGTTAGTAGTAGGGAAAGCCTCGACCCACCCAGAGAAAGTATCTACCAACACCAAGAGATATTGAAAACGTCTCACTCTGGGCATATGGGTGAAATCAACCTGCCAGTCAGAGGCAGGCAGGTGTCCTCTGGCCTGATGAGAAGGGAAGGGTGGAGGATGGAGGTTAGAGTTAGGGTTTGTCCTTTGACACACGGAACAAGAAGAGGTGAGTTGTTGAAGATATTTGGCATCTTCTGGTGAGAGAGGAAGGGTCTGTTTGACAAATGATAATAGAGAGGAGACATTGGGATGAAACAGGTGGTGGAGATAGAATAAGATAGCCCGAGTGGAGGGCTGTGGAGACAGCTGGTCCTGAGGGTGGATAGCAGGTGGAATGAAAGATGCAATGGAAGGAGTAGAGGACAGCGCCGCCTGACGAGCTGCCTGATCTGTCCTGTTATTACCGGCAGTGATGGAAGAATTATCAGTCTGATGAGCCTTACAGTGGACAAGTCCAATTTTTGTCGGAAGATGGGCTGCCTCTAGGAGAGGGGTTATGAAAGTAGCGTTGGACATGGCTGTCCCTTAGTAGTAAGAAGGCCTCTTTCCTTCCAAATAGCTGAGTGGGATAGGAGAATATGGAAGGCATATTTTGAGTCAGTATAGACAGTAATAGTTTTGTTTCTTGCCAGAGTAAAGGCACAGGTTAGAGCATAGAGCTCAGCCTGCTGATTAGTGGTATTAGAAGGGAGTGGTCCTGCCTCTACGATGTCAGTGGTTGAAACCACAGCATATCCTGCCTTTTTTGTTCCCTCATGAAAGATAGAGCTACCATCTGTGAACCAGACTAGAGTGGGGTTAATGAGGGGACCCTCCTGGATGTTTGAGAGGTGAGGTAATAGATGTTCAATAGTCTCAATGCAGGAGTGGACAGGTACTGAATAATCTGCAGATGGAGGAGGAGGGGGAAGGAGAGTCGCTGGGTTAAGGGGAGGACAAGGTTTAAAAGTGAGGGTAGGGTCCTCAATTAGCTCTACCTGCAGGGCCAGAGTGCGAGATGGTGGAAGAGACTGAAGGCCTTTGTAAGTCAGAAGCTCTGATAAGTGGTGTGAGGAGAGGATGGTAAGTGGTGAGCCAAAGGTGAGTTTCTTTGACTCTTGTATGAGGAAAGCTGCTGAGGCTAGCACTTGTAAGCAGGGTGCCCAACCCTTAACTGTGGGATCTAAAGTTTTTGAGAGATAGGCCACAGGAGCAAAAGAGGGACCCGCTTGATGTCCGAGAACTCCCAGGGCTGTTCCCTGCTTTTCGGTGACATAAACAAGGAAGGGCCGTGTGAGATCTGGTAAGTGTAAGGCAAGAGGCCTGTAGGATAGCCTGTTGGAGCTTACGATACTGGGAGGTAATTGGAGTCGCAAGGGGCTCCTGGAGGGGCCCCTTTGCGGCTTCATAGAGTGGACGGGCTAAGAAGGAGAAGTTTGGAATCCAGGATCGTAGAAATCCTGCCAGGCCTAGAAAGGAAAGAATTTCTTCCTTGGTAGAAGGAGGTGGGAGGTCAGCTATGAGGCGCTTTCTGTCAACAGTGATAGATTTGAGGGTGGGGGTAAGATGAACCCCAAGATAGGTTACCTCAGGCACACAGAGCTGTGCTTTGGCGAGGGATACCCGGTAACCTCTGGCTTCTAGGAAGCTGAGGAGAGTAGCAGTCTGTTGTTGGCTATCTATCTCCGAGGGGCTGCAAAGGAGGAGGTCATCGACGTACTGGAGAAGAAAGGAAGGTGTTAGGTCCAGGGTGCCCAGATCACTTGCCAAGGCCTGACCAAAGAGGCTGGGGCTATCGCGGAACCCCTGAGGGAGTACAGTCCAGGTTAGTTGAGTGGACACTTGGGTGTTCGGGTCAGTCCAGGTGAAAGCAAAGATGTCCTGAGAGTTAGGATGTAAAGGGATGGTAAAGAAAGCGTCCTTTAGATCCACGACAGAGTAATGAGATGTGGATGAAGGGATAGAGGAAAGGAGGGTGTATGGATTGGGGACCACAGGGTGTATTGGCACTACAGCTACGTTAACAAGGTGGAAGTCTTGTACCAGGCGAAAGGACCCATTAGGCTTTTTTACTGCCAGTATTGGGGTGTTGAAAGGGGAGCTAGTCTTGCGTAGCAGGCCCTGATGGAGAAGTTTAGAGATTATAGGCTTTAAACCTCGGAGGCTGGAAAGGGATAGAGGATACTGCTGCTGGGAAGGGAATGTGGAGGAATTTTGTAACTTTATTTGGACGGGAGGATGGTGGGCTGCCACTGTAGGGTGGCTAGTGTCCCATACCCGTGGGTTGACTGTGGACAGGGGTCCTGACATGGGTAGGGTGGCTGGGACCAGGTTATCTTGAGAGAGAAATAGTAAAGAGGGAGGCAAAGGCGAGCTGGAGGACACGGCCATAGGCTGAAGGGTAAAAACCACCAAATCGGTAGAGTATGTCCCTCCCCAAGAGGGGGGTGGGACAATGAGGTATAACAAGGAAAGAATGGGAGAAGGGTATCATATTAATTATGCAAAGCAGTTTTGGAGTCTGTAAGGGTCTATAAGGCTTTCCCTCCGCCCCGACTATGGAGTTGAGGCAGCAGAGGTAGGCCCCCAATACTGGGTAAGGGCTGAGAAGGTTGCCCCTGTGTCAATAAGGAAAGAAATTTGCCTACCTGTTACCGTCACAGTTACCCTGGGCTCCCGCGAAGTGATGGCCGTAGTCGGGTGGTGGGAGTCCGGGCCCCTTCAGTCCTCAGTAGCCAGCCCTAGAATGTCAACCTGGGGCATAGGTGAGGAGGATAGCCTACTGCCTCGATGGACAAGAGGACAGTCCACACCCCAGTGGCCCTTCTGGCGGCATTTTGGGCAAGGACCCGGTGGGCCTCTGGGATTAGGACACATCCTGGCCCAGCGACCCGTTTGGCAACACTTGAAGCATGGACCCGGAGGGTTTCTGCTGTCGGCAGGGTTCCTGCAGTTAGCTGAGTTACTGGAGGTAGCAGGTTGCTGGAAAACCTTGGCCAGCATCTGGAATTTTTGCTTTTGGGCTCTCTCGTCCCTCCCATTATATACTTTAAAGGCCACCTCTAGAATTTCTGCCTGTGGAGTTAATGGACCCTTCTCAAACCGCTTTAACTTTGCCTTAATATCTGGAAAACTCTGAGCAAAGAAATGATTCATAAGAAGACTGCGGCCATCGGGAGACTCCGGATCCAGACTGGTATATTGGAGGAGAGTCTGCGTTAGGTGCCGCAAAAAGGCAGAAGGATTTTCTGACCTATCCTGGATAACTTCTCCCAGCTTATCATAATTTACGGCCTTTCTGGTGGATTTCTTTAGGCCGGCTAACAAGCAGGTGATAAAATGATTTCTGGCTGTTACACCACCAGGAGAGTTGTAATCCCAATTGGGGTCTTGCTCCGGGACCGCGTCTGCACCTATGGGACGGGCAGGGTCCGTCTGATGGATCTCATCTGCGTGGAGACGGGCTTGTTCCCAAACTCGCCTTCGCTCTTCTGGAAGAAGGGTATTATAGAGAATCATAAAGATATCATGAAAGGTCAAATTATAAGATTGGCTCAAGCAGCAAAATTCCTTAATGTACGCTGTTGGGTTAGAGGTAAAGGAACCCAATTTTTGTTCGATCTGTGAAAGATCAGCAAGTGAGAAAGGGACATGGACCCTTACGATGCCCTCCACCCCTGCCACCTCCCGTAGGGGTAGCATGGAAGCGGGCTCCTTGGCTGCTGCTTGGGAGCGAGTGACTCAGGGACTGGGAGCAGGGGGAGGTAGGGGAAGGGCTTGAGGGAGAGGAAGGGCGGGGATGGAATATGGATCCTGGAAAGGGCAAGGGGGGAGGTTGAAGTGTAGATTGGGTTTGGGATAAGGTTAAGGGTATGGTGGGTGTGGTGGGAGCCGGAATGCCCTGAGGATGAGATAAGCAAGGAACTGGCAATAAGGTGGGGGAGGCACGGTAGGAGTGGGGGTAGGAGCTGAGGAGGAAGTACACGGCAGACAATAGTTTTGAGGAATAGATAAGCAAGAGGCTTTCGATAAAATGGAAGAGATTGCAGTGAAGGTGGGAGCAGTGGCTGACCCCACCCCCTGGAATTCGGTGGGAGGGGGAGGTGAGGACGCAGCCAGGGCTGGAGCCGATGGTGGACTCTGCATCTGCTGCGTGGGAGATAATGGCGCTGGAACTTCAGCCGCTGAGGCCTCGGGAGGCGGCTGAGTCGGTGCCTGTAGATTGGAGCGATACGGGGGAGGTTCGTCTGCAGGATCAAAGGAGGTTAGAGATAGGGAACGAGATTTTCTGCTCAGGCCTCTGACCCCGAGTGGGAGTCTTGGAGACCAGAAGGACCTGAGCGGGAGAGCAAGAAGTACACAGGGAAGGTTTAGTTCGAAGATAGGAAAAGGCTTGAACGTATGGAATCTCCCTCCATTTTCCCGAATGCTCACAGAAGTGATAAAGGTCCTGAATGATATCAGGGTCAAAGGTACCGTGGAGAGGCCATCCCAGTTGGCTGTCAAGGTCATACTTGGGCCACACCCGATTACAGAGAAAGATTAGGCGTCTCTGCTTGAGGGCTGGGGCCAATTTGAGAGGGACCATATTACTTAAAAGACAACCAAGAGGAGAATCAGATGGAACGCGGGAGGAGGAATTTCCCATGGCGACTCAGTAGGTCAGATCAGTGGACAGCAAGCGTCCTTGAAGTCCTGGCCGTCTGACTAGGAGAGGAATGGGAGCAGAAGGCGGGGTTGTCACCCAAGCGCCCACTGGAGCCCAGGGCCTAGCCTGTAGAGAGGCGAACAGAGATGGAGTCGTCACTCACACCCACTGTTGCCTGGACACAGTGTCCATAGAGGCTAAAGGCCTTAAGTAGAAGTAGGAGTGGTGGCTAGAGTTCAGTGCTATGACCTTTACGAGAGTAGTCAGGCGAGTATTCGACAGTAGACCACCACTCAAATAGCACTCGCCGTGAGGAATTTTCATCCCGTGTCTTACCTCAAAATTTGGAAGGCCAATGTGTGGATGGAGGTCGCGGAGCGATTGGTGGCTTGGAAAGAGTTCCGGAGATGTGCTTCACAACTGGCAAAAATCCAGGACCCCAGAGCACTGGAAGATGCTGGATTACCAATATAAGGCTATCCGAGTCACGGCCCCAATGTTATATCTTAATGTTAGCTGTCGCAAAGCACACCGGACACCGGAGTAAGGGAGAGGGTTTACTGGGGAGCAACCTACAGACCGGAGTGAAGGGGTGGCGAAGGAAAAAAGGGGGTGCGTGTCTGGAATGGGGGTCTAATATAGTTTTTCCAGGGGGTGGGCAGTGAGGTAGGAATTAGCCAATCCCATTAGGTTGAGGGTGGAGCTAGGCACAGGTGATTTGGGCCATGTGGCTACCTGGCTTTCAGTAATGGCGGCTGGTACCGGGGCATAGAATGTAGATTGCGGCACAGATAAGAGACTATCCCTGCGCCAGTTGCCTAACACCCTAGGTATAGCAGTCTTAGTAGTATCTGGACAGACCTCTTAAGTTAAAATCATGGATACTGTATTTCCTAGCTGTACAGACTTGATGAAGTTTATGTACCCACTATTCATAAACTGCTACTACTTCAAACCCATTGGGCTCCATGAAAACATTCAATGTTTGTTGATTGAATACCATGTTACAAATCAGAAAATCTGACAGACTAGAAAGAAAATGACCTTTGAGGCCACTTGATATATGATTTAAAATCATATGCCCTATGTTTGAACTTGCCACATGCTATTCGAAATATTGATTTCTCTGAGTCATACCTTCATTTTCAATACTATGTAACTGATACTACCTCCTATGATGATCTGTGCACAAAAGATAGAGTTAATTTGCTGTGGTTATTTTCTTGTTAGGTGATGAGAACATATTTTACTCCATTTGTTCTTATATTATGAAATCACAGCTAGGAAATTTTCTATGGAAGGCCAGATAGAAAATATTTCTTCTTCCTCTTCCTCCTCATCCTCCCCCTCCTCCTCCTCCCCTCCCTCCTCCTCTTCCTTCTCCTCCTCCTCTTCCTTCTCCTCCTCCTCTTCCTCTTTTTCCTCCTCCTGCCCCTCATCCTCCCCTCCCTCCTCCTCTTCCTTCTCCTCCTCCTCTTCCTTCTCCTCCTCTTCCTCTTCCTCCTCCTCTTCCTCTTCCTCCTCCTCTTCCTCTTCCTCCTCCTCTTCTCCCTCTTCCTCCTCCCCCTCCTCGTCTTCCTCTCCTTCCCCTCTTCCTCCCCCTCCTCCTCCTCTTCCTCCTCTTCCTCCTCTTCCTCCTCTTCCTCCTCCTCTTCCTCCTCCTCCTCTTCCTCCTCCTCCTCTTCCTCCTCCTCCTCTTCCTCCTCCTCCTATTCCTCCTCCTCCCCCTCCTTCTCCTCCTCCCCCCCCTCTTTATTAGCATAGAGTTCTTTTTAGTATTTTCCTTATGATCCTTTATATTTCAGTGGTATTGGTTGTAATATCTTCTTTTTCATCTCTAATTTTATTAATTTGAGTTTTGTCTCTTTTTTCTTTGTTAGTCTGGCTGGGGATTTACCTACTTATCTTCTCAAGAAAACCCTTTTTTGTTTTGTTGAACTTTTTATTTATTTCAATTTCATCTATTTCTGCTGTGATACTTGCCTCCTGCTGATTTGGAGTTTCATTTGTTCTTGTTTTTCTAAGTGTTCAGGATGCATCATTAGATCTTTAATTTTAAACATTTCTTTTTTCTTTTTATTTTATTTATTTGAGAGGTAGAATTACAGACAGTGAGAGGGAGAGAGAGAGAGAGAGAGGTCTTCCATCCACTGGTTCACTCCCTGATTGGCCACAACAGCCGGAGCTGAGCTGATCCAAAGCCAGGAGCCAGCAGCTTCCCCTGGGTCTCCCACAGTTGTAGGATGCAGGGATCTGTCCTTTGCCCCGCACGATGCCCTGACTCTGACTATGGTGCTGCTAAGAGCAGAAAAGAGGCACACTGTGCAGCTTTTCCCTGCTGAGTAAGGTGCTCTGCATGGGTGGAGAAGGGGAGAAAAGGAAAGCAGTACAGCTTCCTTGCTCCAAGCCCGGAAGTTGCTCAGACCCCAGTCAGCTCTGCAGGCTGAAGTGAAAGTCAGTGGGTGGCTGGGGAATTTCTTCTTTCCTAAAACTGCAAGCGGCAGGGCATGTGGCAATGACTTCCTACCTTGGCTTGGGAAGGTGGTGGCTCACAGCTGGCAGCTGACGGTACCACATGGCTGGCAGCAGCAGTGTCTGTCTCTCTCTTCTTGTCCTGGAGTCTTTTTTTTTTTTTTTTTGCTTCACCAAAATTTTCATCAGTCAGATCCCTGTAAACATAGTCCTTCCTTTATTCTTTTTATATCCCAGAGCAGCTTAAGTGTGGCTATACCCTATTCAGCCATCTTGGATCCATCATTTTTTTTTTAAGATTTATTTTATTTGAAAGGCAGAGTTATACAGGGGGAGAGAGAGAGAGAGAGAGAGAGAGAGAGAGAGAGATATCTTCCATCCACTGGTTCACTCCCCAAATGGCTAAACAGGACTGAGCCAGACCAAAGCCAGAAGCCAGGAGCCAGGAGATTCCTCCTGGTCTCCCAATTGAGTGCAGGTACCAAACATTGGAGCCATCCTTCATTGCTTTCTCAGGCACATTAGCAGGGAGCTGGATCAAAAGTGGAGCAGCTGGGTCTTGTACAGGCATCCATATGGATGCGGTGCTGCAGGCAGTGGCTTAACCTGCTATGCCACAATGCTGACCCCAGAAGCTTAGGTTTGTTTTACTACAACTTGTACATAGCTGTAGGACAGGGCACATTCCTTACTTCCAAGGTTTCTGTAGGGAGAATTAGAGGTTCAAAGGCTGGCAGAACTTTCAACTTTATTTGGACATCATCTGAGTGTGGGGGACAAGGATCACATCTCATGACAGGAATTTTGTGTGTTCTTCATTGCATGTTATTCATCATGGAACTGACATTAACAAAGTTCCCAACAGTGTAACAATGAAAATTATTCTGTTCACATTTTGCTTAACATTGCAAAGTTTTTGTTACGTTATTAGACTAAGTGGATGTTTAGGGTAAATTAGAAGAATGAATCTAATAGTTGAAGTTCTTACTTGTATTTTATTTTCTTGAATATTTTTTCCTTGGCTATTCGTTTAAGAAACAATGGAAATCATTGCACTTTGGTCAGAAAACTAATAAATGTATCTTATGGAAAATAAGAGTTTGCACTTAGATAGAATGATAACAGCAACATCAAATAGGCCACATTGATAACAAAAAACATTTTCCACTGCTGTCTCCACATTGAGTTTCTCTTCACTGTGCTTTTAGAGGAAGAAGGATTAGTCTGGGTATCCCATGGCACCATACATTTTATACATCTAAGGCTCACCTATTTCAGGATGAAAACCAAGCCTTAATATTCATTATGTAACACTATGGTAATAAAGCAGATTCAAAATATAAACTAACAGAATTGCCTGGAGTCTGAGAAGAAGCAAATGAGAACAAAAGAGCAGGAAAAGGAACTTAAATGTATGCAATAATTTAACATTTCACCACTCTTCTGTACCCCTGTTCTAAGGTGAAGGATTCCTTGAAACTACACATAACCATATCCTTTGCAAATTTGTAACATGTATTTTGTCATAGTGGCAGGAAAATGAGGTGACAGGCTAGGTCAGGATATCTGCTAGATGCATGTTCCCTAGTTTCATAAGAGGAAAAATGAACATGCTAAGGGCCAACTAGGAAATTATCATGGGTCAGGGGAAGACTTTGTCCTTGAGTTGTGCATTCTGTGGTCAAGTAGATATTGATATCTCTTGTACTATATTTGGGTAGTTTTACTTGGATATCAAGAATCTTTATCAACTCCTTTGATATTCAAATGATGCTGCAGCATAAGCATACTTTTGTGAAATGAGTGAATAAGATGTAGATTAATGCTTTACAAAGAAAAAGAGCTGTAATATTGTATATAAATAAGCTAATTCTCCCCCTTTGATTCTTTCAGCTGTGGGCTACACACCAAGACCCAGCGATGGTGCAGCCAACCCTGGAGAGGACACTCAGTATCCTCAAGCTTGATTATGTGGACCTTTACATCATTGAAATACCCATGGCCTTCAAAGTAAGTTCAGATGCTTACAAATAGGTCTCTGTAACCCAGTGACTATGAGCCAACAGCTATAGGCAAGAAGCTTGTTAGCATCCCTGAATGTGACTCAGTTTTGTTAGTATGGTTCAGAGCCTGAAAAATGCCAAAAAAGATTATGTTAGCAGACTTAGCTCTGGACCCCAAGTTTCTTGATTCTAAATTCAGTGTGGTTTCTTTTCTAAAAAAATTTAATTAAGTTATGCAAGTTTCATGTATTTCATATACACAGATTTGGGAATGAAGTGACACTCCCCACCCTCCCTCCCACCCATGCTCCAACCCTCCCTCCTCATTCCTCACATATTCCCATTCTTAATTTTTACAAAGATCTATTTTCAGTTTACTTAATCATTGTAGTTAACCCTACACTAAGTAAAAGAGTTCAACAAATATATTAACAAAAAGACGTACTGTTCCTCAATGGAAGAGACAGGAGCTGTAAACAATCATCGAATCTCAGAATGTCTATTTCACTCCAGCATATTACATTTCAGGTACTCTATTGCCTTGGATCAAGGAAAATATATGATATCTGTCTTTTTGGGACTGGCTTATTTCACTAAGTAAAATGGTTTCCAATTGTGTCCATCTTGTTGCAAAAGATAGTATTTAATTTTTTTACAACTGAGTAGTACTCCATAGTGTATTCGTAGCATAATTTCTTTATCCAGTCAACAATTGATAGAAATCTAGGTTGATTCCATATCTTAGCTATTGTGGATTGTACTGCAATGAGCATAGGGGTACAGATAATTTTCCTATGCTGATTTCTTTTGGTTTTAGTAAATTCCCAGGAGTGGGATTGCTGGATCAAATGGCAGGTCTACATTCAGATTTCTGAGATGTTTCCTTACTGTCTTCTACAGTGGCTACACAAGTTTACATTCCCACCCACAGTGGACCAGGGTACATTTTTCCCCACATCCTTGCCACCATTTGTCATTTGTTGATTTCTATATGAGAGTCATTCTAACTGGAGTGAGGTGAAACCACATTGTTGTTTTGATTTGCCTTCCCCTGATGGCTAGTGCTCCTTAGCATCCATTTTCTCAAGTGGCTGTTGGCCATTTGAATTTCCCCTCTTGAAAAATGCCTTTTGAAGTTCTTTGCCCATTTCTTACCTAGACTGTTTCTTTTGTTGACTTTCTTGAGCTCTTTATAGATTCTGGATGTTAACCCTCTATCAGTTGTGTAGTTTGCAAATATTTTCTCCCATTCTATCAGCTGGCTCTTTGTTGAATGTTGCTTTTGCATTTCATAGAAATATAGATTTGAAGACTTCACAATGGCCTTAATAACCACAAGCTTTTGTTAGATAGTGGTTTCACAGATAAGACAACATCCCTTAAAATCTTTACATGCTTTCAGTAAATTCGCATTCAGTCTGCTTCATGAATGATAAAAACTAGAAATCTTACATGGTCCCATTTTTTACATCTATTCCTTGGCCTATGGATTTTTGTCTCTTCATATAGTACCTGCTGGTTTTGCCCATCTGCACAGGCCTCAGCTTAGTGGCATCCCTTTTGGTCTCATTTGAAATAATACAAAACAAGCAGGCACAGGTAATGTTCTCCTTGCACCCATGTTGCATCCCCTTGGATGGTGCACCTATGTCGGGCAGAGCATCTGTGGCCTACAATCTTGCCTTCAGATGGAACTTGAGAACTATTATTCACCTAATATCCAATCACAAATCAACTTCAGTGTGTACTGACTACTTAGGCAGGTTCACTGTGCAATGGTTATTTAAATATCCTACTTCATCTTGGGCTGTAGTTTCTACCACTTGCATGAATCCAGAGAGATAGAATGCTCACATGACAAGTTAAGTGAACAACTTAATAAGTACAGGCAGGCAGCAAGGGACAACAGAAGCCCAGGATTCATGCAAGCGACTTCGCAGGCTCAGGAAAGTGCCCAAGGTGAATGGAGTCTCATCTGTGCATATACATTGGATGCAGATGAGGAATTCCAAGGAAACCCATTATGGATTTTAGTTTGTTGGTTTGTTTATCTCTAGGGTATACAGGGGATATAGGGTATATCCCTAGGGTATATATAGAACATCCTGTTTGGGGAGGGACAAGAAAAGACGTGGGGCTATTCTAAATATTTCTGTTTATCTTAAAATGTTGCATCCCCAGTACACTCTGCAATCACTCTTGAGAACTACAGGTATGAAAGGGAGAAGAGCCATCCAGGGACTTGTCCAGCACCAATCTTTCATTTCCCACTAGGCCGTTTACAATCCTGCCTTGGATGACACTGATTTTTCTAACTCTGCAAAGCTCAGATCTCACTTTTTACTTTCTTACAGTGCATCCCAAAGCATACAGAACCCATTTTAGCAAAGCATCATCTGATCTCTCATCTGACAAGTCCAGTAGCAATAAATACATTTATCTTTCTTACACTATCTGACTAAAGGCTACAAAATTGGTCAACTAACCCAGTGTTTTTCTACTAATATGCTAAAGCCGCAGCCTTAGCAAGTTCATTGTCTGAGTCTTAGGACACAACAGGGCAATAATTTATGTCATGTTATTGTATAGCAGAAATAGCCACATCTCGGCTCGAGACAGAAACATCCTCACTGATCACAATCCTTAGCCACTTCTGCATTTTTAGGTACATTATTTGCAATACTTGAAGACATCTGAATTAGTCATAACTCTGATTATAAATGACAGAGGTCAAAATGAAATTGGCTTTAGTTAAACAGGGGCATGAAGAAATCTGAGGAGTGTCTAATTCAGGTACAGCTTGATCCCAAAGTGCAAACTATGTCTGTATTTCTGGCCCTTTCTCTGTTTCTGTCTTCTGGTTGGCTTCTCAGAACTTCTTGTTTGTGGATTGCAAAATGACTGTCAACACACTAAGCCTAAATTCTTAGTACAAGTGAGAATTCATAGAAAGAGAGAACATACAGGTGAGCTCCAGGCCAAAGCCAGGAGCCAGGAACTCTGGTCTCCCACAGTGTAGCAGCTACCCAAGTGCTTGGCCATCCTCTGATGCCTTCTCATTTGTATTAGCAGGTTTGCTGGGTTGGATTCAGAGTAGCCACAACTCCAATATGGATGCCAGCACCACAAGTAGTGGCTCAACCTTGCATACTATAACAGCAGCCCCCTCCATTTCCATTATTTAGTTCCCAGATGTCCTGTGACCTGTGCAACAACTCTTCCAGGGTGAAAGGGGGATGGAATGCAGTGAATTAAGACAAGAGATTATGGAAAAATGAGGGGCCGAGGAAGCTTCTCCCTGAGCAGAGAAGGAACGTCTCTTTGTCTCTCCTGGCAGCTTTTATTCCCTCCAGAACATTCAGTCTTGCTGCATCAACAAAAGTCTGTTTGCTCACATCAGCACAGTTTTGTTTATTGGCAGTATGCTTCAGGCTATCTCTCCCAAGGCAGAGGAGAACATCTAGTGTGATAAACAGACCCTTGTCCATTATCCTGGAACAAGACTTCCAAGGCTTTCAAGGTGGGAGCCTTCCCACAATCTAAGGCCCAAGAGAACAGATCCCATCATCCTCAGCCTTCCAAGGGACGCAGCCATGATGTTCCTGTCTCTCTTCTGAGGAGATTGCTGAGATGGCACCCACATGGTCCCTGGCAAAGATATAAATGAAATAATTACACTGTTCTGTTTTGCAGCCTGGAGATGAAATCTATCCCAGAGATGAGAATGGCAAGTGGTTATACCACAAGACAAATCTATGTGCCACATGGGAGGTAAGTTCAAGTGGGCTTTTATTTTAGAACAGTTTATTGTAAACAGTGATCTGGTTGATGTTGTCAAATTTATACTAACAGGGCATGTGTTTCAAACAATATGTACAGATGCATGAAATCTCTACTTCCTGGAGCTGAATAATTCTTACTTTTGTTTTACTGGAAGACAAAAATTACAAGGAAAAGGAGGAGGAGGGTGTGAAATGCAAAAGAAAATGTAGAAATATGTTTTAAGATCAATTTTTTAAATTGAATTTTAAAGAGCCAATAACCAGATGTCTAAAAGAAAACCTTTAAAACAAGAGGATGTATGAGTGACTTGGAATAATTCTGGATCCAGTTCTGAGCCAACTGCTGACTCCTCTCCAAGATCACAGAGTGGAAACTGTGGGAAAACAAGGAGAAACTTATGGATTCATAGTGGGGAGGGAAGTTTGGAAGCTTGTGAGGTAGTTTTACAGCTTTGACCTGGAATAGGAGGCAACCCAAGGAGCAGTAAAGGACATTCGTCATAAGTATGGGAGAGGAGCTACTGAAGCTCTTTCTCCACTTCGTTCTCCCCTGCCATAGCCCGGGGGCAAGTATTGCCTGCTCCAAACACAGGTACAGACTGAGGACTCACGGTGAGAAGTCTTCAGAAATCACATCAGAGCAGCAGTGTTCCAGCGATTCGGGAAGCTGAGAAAAACACAAGTCACTGACCTCAGTCATTTGTTTCCAGTCACTCCCATTCCACATTCCAGAGCCTGGGAAGTCACACTGTGATGAATATCTCTTATTTACTCCCCCTGTGGGTAACAGTTGACGACTTATCTGTGTAAAGAAGTGGATTTTCAGGTGCTGGGCTCTACACCCAGGAGACCACGTGCTCACTTCTGACCTCAGTGTTGCTGATCGGTCTGCCTGGAAGGAACTACCTGGTAAGGTAGCAGTATCCCCAGGAGAAGATAGGTCCACAGTCAAAAATGACAGGGCAGCTCTAAGATTGCAGATTTAAACTCAGTGACACCAACAATCACAGAAAATGTAAATTTGTCTAAGTACCCCAATTAAAAGGCAGAGGTTGTCAGAATAGATAAAAACCATATTTCACTACATATTATATATTATTAGCTCATTTTAAATAAAAAGAATCAAACAAGATAAAAGGAAAATGTTTTCCTAAAAGGAGAGAAAAATGTATTAATCTAACAGTGATCTAACAGTGATCTAAACAAAGCTGGGGTGACTATTTTAATATCAACAAAGATTTCAGGATCCTCTTTCAGGTCCTTGGTTCCGAGATGACAAAGAAAAAAAGGAACAACGGCCGTGCGAAAAAGGGCCGCGGCCACGTGCAGCCTATTCGCTGCACTAACTGTGCTAGCTGCGTGCCCAAGGACAAGGCCATTAAGAAGTTCGTAATCCGCAACGTAGTGGAGGCCGCCGCCGTCAGGGACATATCCGAAGCGAGCGTTTTCGATGCCCGTGTGCTTCCCAAGCTGTGTGTGAAGCTGCACTATTGTGTGAGCTGCGCCATTCACAGCAAGGTGGTCAGAAATCGATCTCGTGAAGCCCGCAAGGACCGGACGCCACCTCCGCGATTTAGACCTGCTGGTGCTGCCCCACGGCCTCCACCAAAGCCCATGTAAGGAGTGTAATCTTTAAGGGCTGAAGAAAAGTTATCCTCTGGAAAAATAAAGTGGAATCTATGGTTAAAAAAAAAAAAAAAAAAGATTTCAGAGCATATAGAGCAAATCTCAAGGAATTTTAAATTTTTCTAATTATGCAAAGTATTCTCTCTGATACAATTGGAATATAATTTGAAATCAGTAATAAAAGGTTGTTTTATAAATCACGAAATATTTAAATAGCAAGAAGTATACATGTAACTCATAAGATGAAAAAGAAATGAAATGTATTTTATCTGTAATCCATATATTATCAACACACTTTGAAGTTCAATTTTAGCAGAAAAATATTAAATATTTAGAGGTTGATAAAATCTGTATGAGCTATACAGTAAAAACATCATATTACTGAGATAAGCCAAAGATCCAAATGAATGGATAGATATACCATGTCCCTTAATCTGATTAACAAAGTCAGTCTTGATAAATTTATCTATAGAGTTAATGTAATCCTAGTCAAAATCCCAACGAAAATGGAAATCTAATTCTAAATACAGAAATGCACATAGCTTATAATGGTCAAAGCAAGTTTGAAAAAGACAGAAGTTTGGAACACTTATACTAGTTTTGAGAATTGGTGCACAACTATAGCAATCATGATATGCCATAGAAGTATATAGATGGATGTCTAGATCAATGGAATACAATAGAGAGGTCAAATATGTGGTCATAAATATTTGTGGTCAGTTGAATTTTAGCAGAAGTGCCAAGGTAATGTAGAGGGGAGGGAGAATCTTTCCAAGCTCACACCAGGTTGTAAGAACTGATTGTACAGTTCTCTTTATAATTCACACTCAGTGATATCATATTATTAGCTGAGTGTGAGTGGTTGTACTATAGACATTTTGGCACAGAAAGACCCACATTGAAATCCCTAGAAATGATAATCTAAGTTAGAAGAGCAAACATCTGGCCAGCGCTGTGGCTCACTTGGCTAATCCTCCACCTGCAGTGTTGGCACCCTGGGTTCTAGTCCCGGTTGGGGCTCCGGATTCTGTCCCGGTTGCCCCTCTTCCAGTCCAGCTCTCTGCTGTGGCCCAGGAAGGTAGTGGAGGATGGCCCAGGTGCTTGGGCCCTGCACCGCATGGGAGACCAGGAAGAAGTGCCCTGGCTTCTGGCTTGGGATTGGTGCAATGTGCCGGCCGTAGCAGCCATTTGGGGGATGAACCAATGGAAGGAAAACCTTTATCTCTGTCTCTCACTCACTAACTCTGCCTATCAAAAAAAAAAAAAAAAAAAAAAAAAAAAAAAAAAAAAGCAAAATTCTAAGAGTTGCTCCCAAATTTGTGTAAAGTAAAAGTCATCAAATTGAACTAATAAAGTATTACCTATAAAAATATTTAATTCAAATAACAAGAGGAAAGTTACCCATAATAAAGTATACTTAGATTCTATGTGCCATTAACATCACAGATTTTAGGGGTAGATCAAGGTGTGTGAACATGGTAAATTCCTACCCGTATTAGTCAATATATACTGAAGTATAAATAGTGTATATAAATGTGTATATATATATACATATATATTTTATATTCACACACACACAAACCTTTTGAAAATAACAAAAAAGTTAAAAAGGAACATTAAAAAAGTAGGATACAGCTCTGGCCATTGCAGCCATTTGGGGAGTGAATCAGTGGATGGAAGATATCTCTCTCTGCCTCTGCCTCTGCCTCTCTCTAGCTCTGCCTTTCAAATAAATAAATAAATCTTTTTTAGAAAAAGTGGAATAAACTGAAATGGAAATGAAGATGACAGAAACAGGGGTATAAGCATTTAGCCCTGCTGTTAAGATGCCCATGCCCCAAATGATATTACCTGGGCTCAGCTGCCAGCTCTAGCTTCCAATTTCAGTTTCCACCAATGCTGAACATAGGAGCCCCTGGTAATGGCTCAGGTAATTGAGTTTTACCACCCAAGTAGGAAACCTGGGTAGCATTCCTGGGTCCTGACTCTGGTCACAGCCTAGCCTTGGTTCTTTCAGGCATCTAGGGAGTAAACCAGTGGCAGAACTCATTCATAATTTGTCTGTCTCTCTGCCATTCAAGTAAGAAAATTTATTTTTATTATTCATGTTTATATAACTATGTGACTATATATTTTCCCTTTGGAATAAAGGAAAACATTGATAAATCTAGCATTATAAAGATAGATATCTGACATTTTTTCACTTACAAAGAAGTTAATGTTGTATATTATATATATCTGTGCTTATTATATATACAAACATACTTGTGAAAGAGAACAGACAGAAAAAGACAGTTTTGCATCTGAATAGAACAGTGTATGTTTTTCACACACACTGAAACATTTATAAAAGCTGATCGATTACTATGCTATAAATAAAGCTTAACAAATTTCAAGAAATAGGATTTTATTGATGTACTGAAATAAATTGCAAAAATATAAGGGGACAGTATGAGATGCAGTATTTCACAAATTCATTCCATCATGAAATGCTGCCTCTCCCCACCCCTAAACATTTAATTTGGCTTCCTGTGAGGCCTCTTTCTTGACCTGTTGTCTCTTATAGGCTTTGGAAGCTTGCAAAGACGCTGGCCTGGTGAAATCCCTCGGGGTGTCCAACTTTAACCGCAGGCAGCTGGAGCTCCTCCTGAACAAACCAGGACTCAAGCACAAGCCCGTCTGCAACCAGGTACAGCTTCAGTTTCTACCGCGGGTGGAGGGGACCCAGGGCAGCGTTTACTAAGAGAGCAGGCTTGGACCAGGGGTCAGGAGGTCTTGTGGCTCCACAACAACCTCATCACAGGACTCTGGGGACACCTTTTGACCTCTCTCAATTTATGTCACCTAACAAAAAAGTTTTGAAAGTTCAAATCACACAAAAAGAACCAAAAACTTTTTGAAGAAGAAAACTTAATGAGAGGGAATGAGACCTGCCAAATATTGCAACATAACATAGAATGTTTAAAATAGTGCAAAGCTGGTCTAGGAAATGATATACAAGTAAGTGGAGATCAACAAGCACCTTAGAAACAGACTCCAATGTAATAAAACTTAATATAAAATAAAGTAATACAAACTGATGGCACAGAGATTTTTTTTTAGTAACTAGTATGAGGAAAATGAGTATATTTAGAAACAAATGTAGATAGTTACCTCATATCACACTTGGAAGTTTATGTCCCTTCTGATAAGTAGTTAAATAAGATAGTGATTTTAATACAAGAAAAGAGTGTTAGCTTCTAGAGTGATAAAAACCATAGAAAGATCACAAAAACAATAGTATAGTTTAATAGTATAAACATCTAGAAAGAATTAAAGAGCAAAGAAAAGTAAATAATAACATTTTCAGAAATTTAATAGAAAAGGGGTTTTACATTCTTATGAATTAAAAACCTAATTAAAATCAGTGGAAATAATCAATAAAAACATTAATACTCAACAAAACAATGTACAAAGGAAATGAAGAGAAATTCGTGAAAGACAGAATTCACAAAACTAGCCAATGTGAAGGTACTTCAGAAGTTCATGGAAAACGCCTATTATGAAAAAATCATGCATGGATTTCATGATTTTTTTTGCAGAAAAATAAACTTACCTTTAATTCTATTTTTCCACCTACTTTTTAAAGGGTCTTGATATATGAAAAATACTTAGCTCACTGTTTATTACTGAATTGTAAATTTAAGTGTGATTCTGCATTGCATATTAAATTAGCATAGTTTATGTTTTATATTTACTATAATGCTGCATATAAGCAAGTGATGTTGTGCCAGTGAATGCAAATTGACTCAGTCTGACTGGAAAGCAATGTGGCAATACCTATCAACAGTCTTAACAAAGCTCACAGGCTTTCGTTTTTAGGAGTCTATTTTAATTAAAGTATCTCAGTTCACCCCCATGGATTTAGGTATGTGTTTATCACAGCATTGTTTATAAGGGGGAAAAATGGAAATATTTGAAAAATTAGGGGAATGTTAAACATATAAAAACAGCAGATATTCCTGAATCATTTTGGAAAAAAAAAAAAAAAGAAAAATGAACGTGCTATTAAGGAGAAAGACCTAGATCCAAAATGTAAAATATAGTATGGGGTGAATATGTTGTTATTAAAGTGGATTTGGAAGCTGGTGTTGTGGTATAGTAGATTAAGCCACCACCTGTGATGCTGACATTCCCTATAGGTGCCAGTTCAATCCCACTCCCTGCTAATGCACCTGGGAAAGCAGCAGAAGATGGCCCAAGTACTTGGGCCCCTGCACTCATGTGGGAGAACCAAATGAAGCTCCAGGCTCCTGACTTCGCCCTAGTTCGGAACTGGCTGCTGTGGCCATTTGGGGTAGTGAACCAGCAGATGAAAGATCTATTTATTTTTCTTTCTCTTTTTTTTTTTAAGATTTATTTTATAGCCAGTGCCGCGGCTCACTTGGCTAATCCTCTGCCTGTGGCACCAGCACCCCAGGTTCTAGTCCCGATTGGGGCACTGGATTCTGTCCCAGTTGCTCCTCTAACATTCCAGCTCTCTGCTGTGGCCCGGGAGGGCAGTGGAAGATGGCCCAAGTACTTGGGCCCTGCACCTGCATGGGAGACCAGGAGGAAGCACCTGGCTCCTGGCTTCAGATCGGCGCAGTACACCAGCCGTAGTAACCATTTGGGGGTTGAACCAACACAAGGAAGACCTTTCTCTCTGTCTCTCTCTCTAACTCTGCCTGTCAAAAAAAAAAAAAAAAAAAAAAAAAAAAAAAAAGGTTTATTTTAAAAATCAGAGTTAGAGAAAGGGACAGAGAGAGAGGTCTTCCATCCTGCTGAAGGCAGGAGCCAGGAGATTCTTCTGGGACTCCCACGTGGGTACAGGGACCACAGCACTTGGGCCATCCTATGCTGCTTTCGCAGGTGCATTAGCAGGGAACTGGATAGGAAGTGGAGCAGCCAGCACTCAAACCTGCACCCATCAGGGATGCCAGTGCTGCAGGCAGCAGCTTAACCTGCTATGCTACAGCACCAGCCCCCTCTCTTTTTCTCACTCACTCTCTCTCTCTCTCTCTGTAACTCTGCCTTTTAAAGAAATAATAAAATTAATATTTTTCAAATAGTGGATTTTTTTAAAAGTAGATTTTACTGACGAACTTTTAAAAACATTACGTAAAATGCATTTGATTACAAGAAGCTAATTTTGCGCTGCCTCTGTTTTCCATTGCAACCATGTAGGTTGAATGCCATCCATATTTCACCCAGCCAAAACTCCTGAAATTTTGCCAACAACATGACATTGTTATTGTTGCATATAGTCCCTTGGGGACCGCTAGGAATCCAGACTGGTAAGTAATGCTGCATGTCTCTTCAGGAAGTAAGTCCTTAAGTGTACAGAATGAAACTAATGTCAATTATTTTATTGGAATCATTCCATTTGGCCATGTTATCTTAATCTATTATGTCCCATTGTCCTAAACAGTCCACCTGTAAAGAGTTATTGAGCAATAAATATACCTCTTCTGGTAACTTTGAAATAGCTAATATGTCACTGAAATATTAACACAATTGAAAGCCTGAGACTTTATGAGTTTAAAAAGTAACGATCTCTTCAAGGCATTGTCTTACATATGTTAGAGCTAATAACACCCATCTCCATGCAATGTGCAAGAATTGATTATCTGGCCGGCGCCGCAGCTCACTAGGCTAATCCTCCGCCTTGTGGCGCCGGCACACCGGGTTCTAGTCCCGGTCGGGGTGCCGGATTCTGTCCTGGTTGCCCCTCTTCCAGTCCAGCTCTCTGCTGTGGCCCGGGAGTGCAGTGGAGGATGGCCCAGTGCTTGGGCCCAGCACCCACATGGGAGACCAGGAGGAAGCACCTGGTGCAGTGCGCCGGCTGTAGCAGCCATTTGGGGGGGTGAACCAATGGAAGGAAGACCTTTCTCTCTGTCTCTCTCTCTCACTGTCCACTCTGCTTGTCAAAAAAAAAAAAAAGAATTGAATATCTAACATCTATGGAATTATAAGTGCCTGGTATATTGAAAAGGCCCAATAAATATTCATTCAGTTGTTATTTGGCAGAGTTTTTATAGTCACATTATGAAATACTTGAATTTTTTGTTCTTTTTATTGAATGTTGACACTCTTTAAAGATTTGTTTATTTGAGAGATAGAGTAGCAGACAGAGGGAGAGACAGAGAGAGGTCTCCATCTGCTGGTTCACTTACCAAATGAACAAAACAGCCAGAGCTGTGCTGATCTGAAGCCAGGACCCAAGAGCTTCTTCTGGGTCTCCCAAGTGGGTACAGGGGCCCAAGCACTTGGGCCATTATCCACTGCTTTTCCACGCCATATACTGTATGAGCTGTATGAGAAGAGGAGCAGCCAAGACACTAACTGGTGTCCACGTGGGATGCCAGTGCCACAGGCAGAGGCTTAGCCTACTACACCACAGTGTTGCTCCCCAGTGTTGACACTTCTACTGTGATGTGTTCCACTAATTTAAGTAGAAATGTATCCATTCCAAGACAATTCTGATTGTCATTCTGTTCTTCCACTTCAGTCTTTTTGCCTTTCCCTATGTGTCATCTTTAGCTGTCTCTCTAAGACTCATCAGAACACTATTATTACTTACCCTCCGGAAGAGGCATCTTCATAAACTTTCTTCCTTGATCTTCTCATACAAAGAGCAACTCTTCATTCAAGGGATTCTGTCACTTAGAGAAACTGATTACAAGTGACCTGCAGTGTCCTGGTGGGTCACCAGATAAAGAGGAGACAGGTAACAGAGGAGGAGGAGGTTTGGTTAACACTTGGTTGTCATCTCTCTGCCTAAATGTGATTTATGTCTTGATTTTTTGAAAGGGTGAATACATCTCTCCCGCCTTTGTTAAAGGACACACTGCTGAACTCACTGGGCAAAAAGTACAAGAAGACTGCAGCCCAAATTGTTTTGCGTTTCAACGTTCAGCGAGGGGTGGTTGTCATTCCTAAAAGCTTTAATCCTGAAAGGATCAAAGAGAACTTTCAGGTAAGAGGATTGCTTTTGGAAATGTGAAAATATGGGTACGTTTCTTGCCTTTGCTTTCAGAGCATGTCCTATTTGGCTCACTAAGCAATTTGTAATGCTGTGTTGCTTTATTTTATACAACTGCCCATATCTTTGTATAATTCCCAGTACTTCATGGAACATTCTCTAGGATTGACCATATGCTAGGGCATAAAGAGAGCCTCAACAAATTCAAAAAAATTGAAACTATGCCATGCATCTTCTCAGACCATAGCACAGTGAAACTCAAAATCAACAATCCAAGAATTTCTACACTATATGCAAACATATGGAGAATGGACAACATGATCCTGAATGAACAGTGGGTCATCGAAGAAATCAAAAGTGAAATCAAAAGATTTCTAGAAACAAATAAAAAAGATAACACAACCTATCAAAACCTGTGGGACACAGCAAAAGCAGTGCTAAGAAGAAAGTTTATAGCAATTGGTGCCTACATCAAGAAGCTGGAAAGGAACCAAGCAAATGAACTCTCCATGCACCTCAAGGATTTAGAAAAACAGCAGCAAATCAAGCTCAAATCCAGATGGAGGAAAGAAATACTAAAGATTAGAGAAGAAATAAACAGAATTGAAACAAACAAACAAACAAAAAAAACAATACAAAAGATCAACAAAACCAGGAGCTGGTTCTTTGAAAAAATAAACAAAATCAACACACCATTGGCCCAACTAACCAAAAAAAGGAGAGAGAAGACCCAAATCAGTAAAATAAAAAATAGTAATGGAAATGTAACAACAGACACAACAGAAATAAAAAGAATCATCAGAAACCACTACAAAGAGATGTATGCTAACAAATTGGGGAACCTGGGGGAAATGGATAGATTCCTGGACACATACAACCTTCCTAAACTGAGCCATGAAGATATAGAAAATCTAAACAGACCCATAACCATGGAAGAAATTGAATCAGTAATAAACGCACTGCCGAAAAAGAAGAGCCCAGGACCGGATGGCTTCACCACCAAATTCTACCAGACAGTTAAAGAACAACTAACCCCGGTTCTTCTCAAATTATTCAAAACAATTGAAAGGGAGGGAATCCTCCCAAATTCTTTCTATGAAGCCAGCATCACCTTAATTCCTAAGCCCGGAAAAGACACAACAGAGAAAGAAAACTTCAGACCTATCTCACTGATGAACATAGATGCAAAAATACTTAACAAAATTCTGGCAAACAGAATCCAACTGCACATCAGAAAGATCATTCACCCGAACCAAGTGGGATTTATCCCTGGTATGCAGGGATGGTTCAATATTCAAAAGTCAATCAATGTAATACATCACATTATCTCAATAAATGCAGAGAAAGCATTTGACAAAATACAACACCCTTTCATGATGAAAACCCTAAGCAAATTGGGGTTAGAAGGAACATTCTTCAACACAATTAAGGCAGTCTATGATAAACCAATGGCCAGCATCATACTGAATGAGGAAAAGTTGGAGGCATTTCCATTGAAAACTGGCACCAGACAAGGATGCCCACTCTCACCATTGCTATTCAATATAGTCCTAGATGTGTTAGCCAGGGCCATCAGGCAAGAAAAAGAAATTAAAGGGATACAAATGGGAAAGGAGGAAGTTAAACTATCCCTATTTGCAGATGACATGATACTATATATAGGGGACCCAATAAATTCCTATAAGAGACTATTGGAACTCATAGAAGAATTTGGTAAAGTAGCAGGATACAAAGTCAATGCTTAGAAATCAACAGCCTTTGTATACACAGACAATGCCGTGGCCGAGGAAGAACTTCTAAGATCAATCCCATTCATAGTAGCCACAAAAACAACAAAGTACCTTGGAATAAATTTATCCAAGGATGTCAAAGACCTCTGTGATGAAAATTATAAAACACTAAAGAAAGAAATAGAAGACAACACAAAAAAATGGAAAAACCTGCCATGCTCATGGATTGGGAGAATCAGTATCATCAAAATGTCCATTCTCCCAAAAGCAATTTACAAGTTCAATGCAATACCAATCAAAATATCGAAGACATTCTTCTCAGATCTAGAAAAAATTATGCTGAAATTCATATGGAGAAACAGGAGACCGCAAATAGCTAAAGCAATCCTTTACAATAAAAACAAAGCCGTAGGCATCACAATTCCAGACTTCAAGACATACTACAGGGCAGTTATAATCAGAACAGCCTGGTACTGGTACAAAAACAGATGGATAGACCAATGGAACAGAATAGAAACACCAGAGATCAATCCAAACATCTATAACCAACTCATATTCGACAAAGGACCTAAAACCAACCCCTGGAACAAGGACAGCCTCTTCAACAAATGGTGCTGGGAAAACTCGATGTCCATATGTCGAAGTATGAAGCAAGACCCCTATCTTACACCTTATACAAAAATCCACTCAACATGGATCAAAGAACTAGAGATATGCCACAATACCATGAAACTAATTGAGAGCATAGGGGAAACCCTTCAAGACATTGGAACTGGCGAAGAATTTCTGGAGAAGACCCCAGAGGCACAGGTAATCAAAGATAAAATAAACAAATGGTATTACCTCAAATTGAAAAGTTTCTTTACAGCAAAGGAAACAGGAAAGTGAAGAGGCAACCAACAGAATGGGAGACGTGATTCACAAACTACACAACAGATAAAGGATTAACAACTAGAATTTATAAAATGATCAAAAAACACCACAAAATCAAAACAAACAACCCAATAAAAAATGGGCCAAGGACCTTAACAGACATTTTTCAAAAGAGGAAATCCAAATGGCCAACAGACACATGAAAAAATGTTCAGGATCCCTAGCCATCAGGGAAATGCAAATCAAAACCACAGTGAGGTTTCACCTCACTCCGGTTAGAATGGCTTACATACAGAAATCAACCAACAACAGATGCTGGCAAGGGTGTGGGGAAAAAGGGACACTAATCCACTGTTGGTGGGAATGCAAGCTGGTAAAGCCACTATGGAAGACAGTTTGGAGAGTCCTCAGAAACCTGTATATAGTCCTACCACAGTACCCAGCCATCCCACTCCTTGGAATTTACCCAAATGGAATTAAAGGGGAAAAAAAGATCCATTTACACCTCAATATTTGTTGCAGCTCAATTCACAATAGCTAAGACATGGAATCAACCTAAATGTCCATCAACAGATGACTGGATAAAGAAATTATGGGATATGTACTCTATGGAACACTATACAGCAGTAAAAAAACAATGTAATAAGGTCATTTGCAACAAAATGGAGGAATCTGGAAAATATCATGCTGAGTGAAATAAGCCAGTCCAAAAAGGATAAATATCATATGTTCTCCCTGATCGATGGCAACTAAACCAGCATCTAAAAGGAAACCATTGAAGTGAAATGGACACTATGAGAGACAATGACATGATCAGCCCTTGTCTAGACTGTTGAGGAACAACTTACTATTTTATTCCTTTTAGTATTTTTTGTTGTTGTGTTGTTGCTCTGTTTGTTCTACTTAATGCCACTGGCTGAACTCTGTAATCAATACACCATTATTCTTAGGCGTTTAAAATTAACAGAAAAGTGATCTCTGTTAAATAGGAGTGGGAATAAGAGAGGGAGGAGATATATAGGTTGGCACATGCTCACTCGGACTTACCTCCAATGGTAGAGCTAGAAATGTGCCAGGGGATTTCAACTCAATCTTATCAAGGAGGCATGTACCAATGCCAGCTCACTTGGTAAAGTGATAAGTATAAGTACATAACTGATCAAAAAGATAGGGTAAGTGTTGAAGAGAAGTCACAAATAAGACCAGTGTATGCAAATAAGGATAGAATTAAAAGGGAGAGAATGATCCTGGGGGGAAGCAGGACACACAGCAGACTCATAGAATGGCAAACGCCCCAAACAGCACTCCGGCCTCAGAATCAACCCTTGAGGCATTCGGATCTGGCTAAAAGGCCCATGAGAGTCTCACAGGCATGGAAAGCCATGACACGGTGGCAAAAACAACCTAAATGAAAGATCCTGGTGAACAAGACCCCAGTGGAAGGAACAGGCCATCAAGGGAGGCGCCTTTCTCTGAAGGGAGGAAGGAACCTCCACTGTGATACGGCCTTGACTAAACAAGTTCAGAGTTGGTGAACTCAAGCGGCTTCCATAGCCTAAACAGCTCATGGCAAGAGCCTCGGGTGATTGCTGATGTCATAAATAAGAGTGCCAATTGTTAAATCAACAACGGGAGTCAATGAGTACAGGCTCCCCACGTAGGATCTCTGTCCTTAATGTGTTTTACTATGAAACTTAAAAACAACACTACTAGTCGAACAATACCCTATACCTTGTGTGGTTGTGAGTGCAGCCTGTTGAAATCCTTGCTTAGTATATACTAAGTTGATCTTCTGTATATGAAGGTAATTGAAAATGAAACTCAGTGAAGGGCGGGATGGGAGAGGGAGTGGGAGAGGGGAGGGCAGTGGGAGGGAGGGAGGTTGTGGGGGGGCCACAACAATACAAAAGTTGCACTTTGTAAATTCACATTTATTAAATAGAAAAAGAAAAAAGAAAAAAAATCCCGAGTACTTGGGGATTGATTTGCTGCTTGTTATTCATCTCCCTTCAATCTTCTTCCCCTTCTCTGTTGACTCTGGACACTCTCTACTCATTTCTACACAACAGAAATGTATAAGGTTCGACATTCATTATAAACTATCTCCTTTCTCAATGACTCTAGTAAAATTTGGAAACAAATTTGAAAATTATTACAAAAGATCACTTAGACTTCATGAATGTTAATTGTCTTTATTTCTACTACATGTAATTTGTGACCAGCATTGTTTCTTCCAGCTGAGAAAAGAAGGAAATAGACTACAGAGTAATTAATTACCACTAGACTAAATTCTAGGTATTTTACAAATAGAAAAGTAACAGTTCATGGAGGGAGGCACCAAGATGGTGGAATAGAGAGGGAGCTTACTGCTGTAGTCTAGGGGAAGATAGTTAAAAAATGGTGGAGTGCAATCTCAGGGAAGAATTGGAGAGAAAACAGCAGAGGAAGCTCCATGCAAGTTAGAGGAACACTGTGTACCTAATGTGGAGGCTGTGGATGGACACAACACAGGACCCCAGCAGCTAAGAACCATTCTCCCAGCACCAGCTTTGGAGAATGAGGTGAGACCAGACTGCAGCAGCCCAAACCACTGGTGATAAAGCCACAGGAAGAAAATGGCATGAGTCTGGCTTGGAGCCCTGTGAAGGACAGTATACGTGTCAATCTAGAGGAAAAGGCCGGGGGCACATTTCTCTCTCTCCCTGACTGCCTGGCACTGGTTTCCTGTAACTAGCCAAGAGAGGCAGGCGCCACTTTGGACACACATAACAGCTGTGCCAGCTGTTACATATGTATGAACATTGTAGTCAAACTCTCCACAGTAAAAGGTAAAGAAAAATCGTAAAATACGCATGCAAGAAACACCAGATTACTTTCAGAGTATCTCCAATTAGACTCCCAGCTGACTTATGACACCCAGCAAGCAGCTGAGAGGGAACACCTGAGTCAGACTGGAAGAATTAAGAGAGGGCTGGGTGCTTGGGACTGCGGCAGCCTGTGTTCTGGGACTGTGAAAACCCTGGGGCTGCTTGTGAAGGCACAGGGTGTGGCTGGGTCTTCGGACAGTCACTGTGGGTGGCTCCACACACTGGAGGCTCCTTGACTCCTGATGCAGGTCATTGCTGTGGGATCCGTGCTCACACCAAGGATTGCACAGAGCTTTTGTGTGGTTCTTGTGGCAGCACAGATGAATATTCTATTTACTGGGGCCAGCACACAGACATTGTTCTCCTTGGAGGAGTGGAGGTAAGCGTGAGACCACGCCAACAGAACTAAACCTCCACTCAGGAAAAAAAAAAAAAAAAAGATTTACTGCACCCAATTTGGGAGACACCTTGGATACCCCCCTCACCCTGGAGTACTGAACAGAGCTCTCTGGCCACACCCAGCACATGACGGCGTATTCACTAAAAGAGCAGACAATCCACTAATCCACAGAGGCATAGTCCAAAGATAAAAGCCACCACATGGAAAAATAATAAACTAGCAAGTATCTCCACAAATGCCTGAAAATAAATGCAGCAACTCAAGAAACAATAAGGAAGACCAAATGACACCTCCAAAGGAACACAACAGCACTTCAATACTAGAATGTAAAGATGAAGAGATTAAAGAAATGCCAGAAACAGAATTCAAAAAATTGATTTTAAGATTACTTAGAAGTAATCATAAGGAAATCCATGAACAAAAAAAATTCAACCAACATGAAAGAATATTTTTCTCATGAAATTGAGATTTTAAAGAGAAATCAAAATGGCATTTTGGAAATGAAGAATTCAATTGAACAAATAAAAAATGTGGTAGAAAGCTTTAACAACAGAATTGGTGAGGCAGAAGAAAGAATCTCTGGAAATTTTACAGTCAGACCAAAAAAAAAAAAAAAAGAATAAATTAGAAAACTAAAAAACAGTGTCAAAGATCTATGGGATACTATCAAACACTCAACATACAGGTCTTAGGAGTTCCTGAACGCATAGAAAGAGAGAATGGATTAGAAGGCTTTTTTGGTGAAATAATTACAGTAAACTTCCCTAATTTGGAAAAACAAAGGGATGCCCAAGTACAAGAAACACATAGAATTCCTAATAGACATGACCAAGAAATCTCTTCACCACAACACATTGTAGTCAAACTCTCTACAGTAAAACATAAAGAAAAGATTTTAAAATATGCATGAGAGAAACACTAGATTACTTTCAGAGGATCTCCAATTAGACACACAGCTGACTTCTCATCAGAAACCCTACAGGCTAGAAGAGAATGGCATGATATATTCCAAAGCTTAAGAGAAAAGAAACTGTTAGCCTAGAATACTGTATCCTGCAAAACTGTCATTTATGAATGAAGCTGAAATAAAGACCTTCCATAAGAAACAGAAATTGAAAGAATTTGTCACCATATCCAGCCTTACAAAATATGCTTAAGGATGGTGCTACACACAGAAACACAGAAACATGGTTATCACTATGAAAGAAGGTGACAGCAGAAAATCTCCCAATAAAAGTCAAAAGGAAATCCAAAGTATACAATAGGAATATTTATGGAAAAATGGCAGGGCCAAGTCGTTACTTTTCAATAGTCATCTTGAATGTAAATGGCCTCAATTCTCCAATTAAAAGTGTGGGGAGCAACCCGGACTAGACTAAGTTACTGGAATTAAGACTTATTCTATGCATCTGCTCTCCCACAATATGGCACTGGGAGAGAAGAAAACAGCTTCTACACAGCTGCCTCTTGCCAACTTGAGTGCTGACCTCCAGGAGCTGATCCTGCTCCTGATTGGAGGAGAGCAGCGTGCTCGGCGTGTGGGCAGCCGAGTTAGGATTGGCGGAGGAGGACTATAAAAGAGGAGAGAGACGGCATGCACCAGGAACATCTAAGAGGAACATCTAAGGGGAACACCTGTGCAGCCCCCGAGAGAGCCGGCCGGCGGTGTGCTGCTCCCCTGCGGAAGTGGGGAAAATGGCCAGGGGGAACCGCCCTTCCACGGAGGTGGAAGGGACAGTAGCCAACCTGGGAAGAACCAGCAGCAAACCCGGGGAGGGCCGAGCAGACGAAAGAACAGCGCAGGGTCCTGTGTCGTTCCTCCACGAAGAGGGGGAGCGACAAAAAGATACAGACTGATTGGATGGATTAAAAAATAAGACCCAAATCTATTTGCTGCCTATAAAAAAAACACATCTCACCAACAAAGATACATGCAGACTAAAAATGAAAGGATGGAAAAATATATTCCATGCTAACAGGAACCAAAAAAGAGCTGGTGTAGCCATCTTAATATCAGACAAAATAGACTTTAACACAAAAACTGTTAAAAGAGACAAGGAATGGCACTATGCAATGACTAAGGGATCAATCAACAGGAAGGTGTGACTATAATAAATGTATGCACGCCTAATTACAGGACACCTGGCTATTTAAAAGAAATGATAATGGATCTAAAGGGAGACATAGACTCCCATACAGTAGTAATGGGTGACTTTAGTTCTCAGTAAAAAAAATAAGAATTGGGAATAGGAGAGGATAGAGGAAGTAGTTTAGGAGTAAGGGGTGGGAGAGTGGGAACAGTGGGAAGAATCACTACCACTGTGTTCCTAAAGTTGTATTTATGAAATGCATGAAGTTCATATACCTTAAATAAAGTGTTTCTGGTGGAAAAAGAACCACAAAGGCAATAAATAAATAAAAATTAAAAATAAGAAAAAGCTACAGACAGCTGAGCCACTGGGCTGACTCCTAAGAAAAAGCTACCCCTGGCACAGAAAAGAAAGAAGTACCATGCAAAATTAGTCAGTTATTCATTAGTTAAAAATTTAAATTTCAAAGTATGTTATGTGTTCACCCCACTCATAATTAAAGAGAAATAAATATGGAATTGTGTTTGTTCCCTCATATAGAAAAATAATGAAAATGTTTGATAATATTTGAGAAAACAGGCACTTTCATATACTATGGTTGGACACATTAATTGGTATAAGGTTTAGAGTAGTAGGGGATCATTTTTTCAGTCCCATCAATATTCAAATGCACTTATCCATTGGCCCAGCAGTTTTATTCTGTAAATGTATTTGCACACATATGCATACATACAGGTTTATTTGTTTCAGCTTCATAATTCTTTACAATCTGGAAGTAAACTTCAATAGGATTTTGTAATAGAAAATCTGAGATATTTGTACATGAAAATGCTGTACAGATAATTAAAAACATGACATGGGAAGATATACATGAAATTTAGGTAACTGTATTTTCAGAGATTGTCTGATATCCTGTGACAGAATGCAAATCAAACTCAAGCAATGAAAAAGTGACATAAATCCTTGGCTCACAGAAATGTACAGTCCATGGGTAGATCGGACATAGCTGGACATAGGTACTCAGATGCTTTATAAAGGGACTTTATTCACTCCCTCCTTCCCTCTCCCTGTCTCTTTCTGTCTTCTGGACAAAAACATCCCTAATAGCTCCATGCTAGTCAGTTGCTCACACTCTGTAAATGATCACAGATAGACTTCTTTTTTTTTCTCCACCTAGTGGATCTGTTTGTCACATACCGTTCCTCCTCAGCACAAGAATAGGGGTAGAAGGACAGGGAACATATCAGGGTATCCTACTCACTAGACAGAGTGACCCACAAGGGGTCAACTGGGGATTACCAGAGAGAAAGCATTGATCTATCACTGATAGAAGTCTATCTGTAGGGCGGCGTCATGGCTCACTTGGCTGATCCTCTGCCTGCAGCGCTGGCACCCTGGGTTCTAGTCCCAGTTGGGGCACCGGATTCTGTCCCAGTTGCTCCTCTTCCAGTCCAGCTCTCTGCTGTGGCCCGGGAGTGCAGTGGAGGATGGCCCAAGTCCTTGGGCCCTGCACCCGCATGGGAGACCAGGAGGAAGCACCTGGTTCCTGGCTTCGGATCAGCGCGGTGTGCTGGCCACAGCACGCTGGCCGCAGCAGCCATTGCGGGGTGAACCAACGGAAAAAGGAAGACCTTTCTCTCTGTCTCTCTCTCTCACTGTCCACTCTGCCTATAAAAAAAAAAAAAGACATACAGATTTAAAAGGAAAATGGTAGTGCAAATCACAGCCAATTCTCACTCATCAGTCTATAGACTGTAACCATCAGTTTTGTTGAGTATGAAAACAAAGAGCTACACAATAGAAGATTATGCTCTCTTAGAGCTGAGGTAAATTAAACTTTTGGAAATGTGTTAAAGCAATAGTAAATATCAACAAAACAAAGGGAAAGGATAAAACTAAATATTTTGACTATAAAAAACAGTAAAAATTATATAATAAAAAGTTAAGCTAAACTGTCAGCTTAAAAAATAAAAACTAAATAAAAATGAAGAAAACTATTAAGAAAGAGCTAGAATATTTCAAAAGTTAAAACAACAAAGCAAAAGCATCAAATTATACCACCCCTGTCCATCTGTGTTGTATCATAGACCTCTGTTTGGGAAGAGTTTAAATCTTGGCTCACTCTGCCTTTCTCCACCACTGCTCTTCTGATAATTCTTAGTGAATTCAGTATCCACACAAATAGTTAGTTCTCTTTGCCTGACAATTCCTTGGTCACATATTGATCTAGTACTATATATTTCATCCACTAATTCCCATGATTATCCCATGGAAATTACAATCATTATCACCTAATAATTCCTCCATGACCTCTTTGTGTCACCTAGAATTTGGACTCGCTCTCTGGGCCTTCTCCTTGCCCTTCGCGATCTGGTGCAGTTCTGTGGAAGGAAGGGGCACGCCTCACCCCCAGTGAAACATGGGATACATGTTGCTTAGGAGAAGGTTTCAACAGAGATAACCTAGTGGAGAAAGGAAGGGCTGGAGTAGGGGAGGGAGGTGGAGGGAAGCGAGACCAATTCTACACCTGTGGGGGCAGCAGCTGCTTTGGGTGGGCACTTTCAGGGAAGAAGAATCCCAGCAGGCCCAGGCCAGTCGATGACCGCTCACACCAGCTCATCTGCTACTCTGGCAGCAGGGTAGTCAGCAATAGCTGAGCCTGGTAGCCTTGGCTGGATGAGTCACAGACCAAAAGTTCCATCTGCTCTGAAGTCGCTGGAAGGTGTTGAAGTTTCTCTTCTCCATCTTGAATTTTTTTACCTTCTTTTCCTTCCCTCCATCAAATTCATCATCCCAGGCATCAACCATGCTCTGGGTCAGGGCCAGCCTGCTGTCTTCAGTAGCATCCCTGCTGACTGCAGACACTTCCCCATCCCATGTCAAAACTTTTTTACCATAAGCTCTATCTGATGAACATTTGAGCAACTCCTGAACCACATCGGATTTTTGCTTTCTGTTCCAGCAACATTCCCCTCTTCTTGAAATATTTACTGGGAGGGGAAACTGCAAGAGAGTTAGGCTTTGAGAGGAGGATCAGGAGTTCAGCTTAGTAATATGAGGTTCTCACTCACTCATGATAATTTGTGCCATGAATATAAGATAAAAACATTGAAAACTGATCCACATAAACCAAGGAAAAGCACCACTTGCTATTCTTACAGTTAATATTGCAGCACTGGGTTAAGTCCCAACACCTCCACGTATGGCCCAGTTTCTTGCCAGTGCACCCAGGAAGGCAGTAGAAGATGACCCAAGTACTTGAGTCTCTGCAACCAGTGTGAGTCCAGGTTGGAGTTCCTGGATCCTGGCCTTGCCTTAGCCCAACCATTTGGGGAGTGAACCAGAAGACTGAAGAGCTGTTTGTCTCTGTCTCTGCCTCTTTCTTGGTTTCTCTGCCTTTCAAATAAATAAATAAATTATTTTAAAACCCCAAGGAAAAATAATGTATAGAAATAATGTAGGGAGAGGAATTAGTAAATGACCTGAAAATTTAAACCAAAATTTATGAAAAGAATTGTATTTCCTTTATTCTCAACAAAATGTTACATTTGCATATGAGCATTAACAGAAAAAACAAAGTGAATCAGTGTTGATTTTCTAAAATTATTTGAAAAATTATACATGTCCTTCATTTTACAGCTTTTTAAAAAATGCTTTGCCTCTAGATTTTCTTTAATTTTTTAAAATATTTATTTATTTGAAAGTTAGAGCTACACAAAGAGAAGAAGAGGTGGGGGGGGTCTTCCACCCGCTAGCTCACTCCTGAATTGGCCTCAATGGCTGGAACTGCGCCTATCCAAAGCCAGGAGCTTCTTCTGGATCTCCCACATGGGTGCAAGGACAAGCACTAGGGCCATCTTCCACTGCTTTCCCAGGCTATAGCTGAGAGCTGGATCTGAAGTGGAGCAGCCATATAGGATGCCAGCACTTCAGGCAGCAGCTTTACCCACTATTCCATGGCACCAGCCCCTCACAAGGAGTTTTACAGAATGATAATAAACAGAATAATTCTCATGGAAAAGTTGGAAAGTGTCATCTAAAAGAGATTTCTAATCCTTTGATTTTTTTCAAATCATATCATTTAGCTGTGTCTAACAAAGTAGATTTAAACTATGTTGGATTCTTACTTGAAAATTATTGTGCCTGTAATTAAAACAAGTTTCCAGCATCACTGTCACTGACTCCATGAAGTCCTGCATCCTTGTAGGATTTGCAACTTCACGTTGCCTTTTGGTCCCACTGCCCACCTGGCTGGATTCAAAGGATAGCACGTATGTTAAGCAAAAAGAAAGTTTAAGGATTCATTTGTGAGTGATTGGCTCATTCAGGACTATGATTATGTTATGAAAATTTTTGTTCTATACATAATATCATAAATGCAAGTACTTGGACAGTAAACCAAATAAAAGGGTTCCCTGAAAATAGCACTTGAAAGCAATCCATGGAGAAATGATCAAGCAAATCATTGTGAATGTTACACCTCATTGTGAATACCATGGTAAATGAATAAAGTAAGCCCATGTATTTCATGGAAAACATCCTGAGTTAGTAGGTAAACACTATGGATTAATGAAGATGAGTTAAAAGTACTGCCTCTTCCTCTTAATGTGTTTAATATGTGTGTGGGGGGGGGAACACTTGTGAAGGGAAGTAAGCCTGGGAACCTCCTTTTTTTTTAAAAAAAAGTGTACTCCTTTATTACACAGGATATTTTAAAACATACAAAGGAAGAGCCAGATGAAACAATACACAGGGCGAGGTCTGGAAGGGTCCCGAGCTACAGGAGGTTTCGTCCCTGTGAAGTTGGGATGGGATCCTCATGCACGCCTAGCTGGAAACTCAGGGTTTCTCACCATTCATTCCATGCGTGTCTGTGTGCTTCTGTTGGGTCTGCTTCTTTACACAGACCACATAGCTATGCACTACTCAGATAATTAAACTTTACACATCATCAAATATATTAAAAGTTAAAGGTTAGAAAGATAAAAGTATACAGTAAGAGAAGGCAAATTATCAGCAGATAAGGCAAATGCTAAAAATATAAATAAGTGGAAATATAATCAAAATGTTTAAAAAGGACAATTATAAAAGTATAGTATGGTGCCTGGCACTGTGGCTCACTAGGTTAATACTCCGCCTGCGGCGCTGGCATCCCATATGGGTGCTGGGTTCTAGTCCCGGATGCTCCTCTTCCAGTCCAGCTCTCTGCTGTGGCCCAGGAAGGCAGTGGAGGATAGCCCAAGTGCTAGGGCGCCTGCACCCATGTGGGAGACCAGGAAAAAGCACCTGGCTCCTGGCTTCGGATCAGCGCAGTGCTGGCCATGGCGGCCATTTGGGGGATGAACCAACGGAAGGAAGACCTTTCTCTCTGTCTCTCTCTCTCACTGTCTGTAACTCTACCTGTCAAATAAATAAATAAAATCTTAAAAAAAAATTATAGAGTACATACAAAGTATTTGAGTATATTTTTAAAAAAGAAAATGGAGTTAAAAAGGCAGCCAAGACACTGAAAATGATGAGAGAAAGGATTTCAGGATGAAGCAAAGAAAATTAAAAGTTAAAAATAAGCAAATTTAGAAACTGGGAAATATTTCTTTTAAAAGGTATAAGAAGGGAGGCTGCACTGCAGCTCAGTAGGCTAATCCTCCGCCTTGCAGCACCGGCACACCAGGTTCTAGTCCCGGTCTGGGTGCCGGATTCTGTTGCGGTTGCCCTTCTTCCAGGCCAGCTCTCTGCTGTGGCCAGGGAGTGCAGTGGAGGATGGCCCAAGTGCTTGGGCCCTGCACCCCATGGGAGACCAGGAGAAGCACCTGGCTCCTGCCTCTGGATCAGCGCGGTGCACCAGCCACAGGGCGCCAGCCGCGGCGGCCATTGGAGGGTGAACCAACGGCAAAGGAAGACCTTTCTCTCTGTCTCTCTCACTGTCCACTCTGCCTGTCAAAAAAATTTTTAAAAAGTATAAGAAGGCAGTGGTCAAGATTCAAAAACTCAGCATCTTATACAGAAATAATAATGATTCTTCACACTGGAATTTCAAGCGAGTTCCTGAACATCTGCTGTTTGACAGAGCATTTGGAATGTCTTACAAAAATGTTCTCAGCAGGATTATCTCAGAGATGAAGGGTTGAGCAGAATGTCAAGCCCTGCTTCCCCTGGTGGCTCCAACAGCAGCCCCAGCCTTCTCAGGCACCTGTGGAGACGCTCCTATACCTGAGGAGGGCGCCCTCTGCTGGCCATACTCTCTCACCCCAAGCTTAACCCTTCCACCATCAAAAATGTTTTGTTCTGATTGTTTCAGATCTTTGACTTTTCTCTCACTGAAGAAGAAATGAAGGACATTGAAGCTTTGAATAAAAATGTTCGATATGTGGAACTGCTCATGTAAGTTTTGGGGGATTGTTCATCAGAAATTTCCCAGTGGCCAACAGGGCTCCTACACACCCTGACCCATGTGTCCACAGAAAATGCAGGCTCAAGGATAGTGGGTTGCATGTTCTGAATATTAAACACGCCTGGGTGAGATATGTACATGTGGGGAGAAGAGTATGGGCAACAGAGGGACTGAGTGGGACTGGAGAATGATCCATGAAATTGTCAGTGACTTGGGTACCGGCATAGCTGTGTGACTTTTAGAGTGAATTTCTCCCTCTGGGGTTGTTTTGGCAGGTGGCGTGACCATCCAGAATATCCATTCCATGACGACTACTGACTTCAGGGAATGTCTGCACAGACTGTTCCTCCCCCTTAGTGCCCAGACCCTGAGATGCATGGTTCCCACAGAGGTGGGCATGAAACGGGCTGTATAATCCTCAGACCAAGTGTTAACTGAATCACACTTTTTCCTGATATAAGTGACTTTGATTTAGCTAGATTGAAGAAAAAAATGTTCAAATCAGATTAAATAATTATTTGGAAATTATCAGGTAATATTTTGTTGATCAATGTCTTCTAAGTCCCAGACTGAAAAACATCATGCTTTAAACAAGATTTCAAAAGCAACATACAAAGACAGTAACTCATAAAGCTGGATACCGCCATCAGTACTTAGTTCTTTAGCAGTTAACAGGACAACAGAGAGGGAAGAGAGCTGGCAGGTGCTGGCAGTAGCCTAGTAATGCCCCAGAGACAGTTGAGATCAATGTTTGCCCTAACAACAAGGATTGATTTACTGCACCTTGAGTACACACAGAGGGATAAGTGCAGAAAAGTCTTAGAGCATCATGAATATACCAATAGCCAGCAAAGCACTCAGGATATCGTTGCTATTTTTGTTTCCATCCAATTTGTGTTTTTGTAGCTTTTATCCAACTTGAAGGATGGATTATTACTGGTTCCCTCTTGCATCCCTTCCAGGGCCTGAGATCTCACACAACAAGTGACCCACACTGGCTCTTTCTTATCATCCTCCATGAAGTGTCTTAAGACAAAAAAAACCCACACAAATAAACTATATATCATGAAATTGGTCCAAAATTGCTGTTTTAAAAGAAAATCTTTTTAAAAAAGGCTTTTAAAAGAAGATAATTTGTAAAATTATTGTACTTAGGACTAAGTGCGTTATTTAGATTGCTATGTGAAATTTGAGAAAGTAGCAAGTTGAAAAGCAGATTGGTAATTTTACTATACATAAACTTTTGAAAAGTGAGTAAAAATATTAGAATTCAGCAATAGAGACCCAGCTATTTACAATTCACCGAGAGAGATGTGTATTTTATTTGTAATAAGTACTCACAGTTTTCAGCAATTATATTTTTTCAAGGTCAGTTGTTTATTTATCACCTTCAGTGCTGAAGACATATATTTTGAGAATTTACCACTGTAAATGCTTTTATGTATACTCTTTGTTTTGCCTGATGCTAATATAAACACCTACAGTGCTGTCTTAGGAAAATATTTTTTTTCTGCCACATGAATTTCCATTCATTCTCTAAGGTAGGGGGATTTGATTCAGTGAAAGGGCCTTTGGTTGAGCCTGCACTGTCAATTTATTATTGGGAGGAGAGGTTAAGGGGTACCACACTGCAAGAGCAGAAAGCTGAGTCCTGACCCTGCTGTCCCAGCCCTACAAATGCCCCAGAGGTCCTGCCCGGAGACAGAACAGAGACAACACCTATCAGACTGCTCTTGAAAGGATGCCATTGGAAAAGTGTCTCACCATCTTGTGTCCCCACAAAGTTCCTATGTTGAAGTCCTAGCACCCAGACCCCAGAATGTGGCCTTATTGGAACATAGGGTTATTGCATATATAATTAATTAGATGAGGTCGTACAGACAAAACCAGGAGAAATTCACCCTGTGAAGATGAGGCAGACTGGGGTAACACCTCCATAAGCCAAGGAACACCAAAGACAGCCGGCCACTACCAGGAACCTGGCAGGAGGCATGGTGCACGTGCTCCGTACAGACCTCAGAAGGAACCCCCACCCCTATGCTGACACCTGACTGCAGACTCCCAGCCCCCCTGGTCGTGAAACAACGGATTTCTGTGGGTTGAGCCCCCCGTTGGGTGGCACTTTGCTATGGAGGCCTGCAGAGTAACACCATTCTTCAGTAGAGATTTCCAGTCCCTCCAGCTGACATCTGCAGTAAAAATCGGCTAAGCCCAAGGATTGATAACCAGTAGTCATGACCTTCCTGGGGACTTTTGCAACCCCAAAATGATGTTTGCTTTTAGAAAAGTCAGTGTTTCTATTGTATGGCCTTTGATCAGCTATGGAGTAAGAGCCAGGACTTCCTGCCCCAGCCTGCACAATGGTTCTTGGCCTGCCTACCCTAACTGTTGCCACAAGGGCCTTCCCTGGGCAGTCCACAGCACAGTCACAGACAGTCCACAGCACTGGGGTGCCAGGAGAGTGGCAAGGCAACAATGCCATGTTCTCAGCCTTCGACACTTTGTCGTGTGCACATTTTGAGGCCAGTTATGAGGATTCATGAAGGTTGAACAACTTGCATGTCCCAGACTTGCCTTCTCTCTCTGGAACTCGTAACTTTCAGGCTTCCACTGCTGACTTCCCCCATTTCTGACCATTGCAGGGTAATAATGGAATCTGGTATCTTGTGGAGCCCTGGTCCTTAACTATGAACCTCCCTCAACTTTGAACGTAGTCTTGATGCTTCTGCCTCCACATACGAGATCTCCAAGTTCTGTTTCATTTCATTCAAGAGAACAGGCTAAGAGAGTGACACCTCACTAGTAGGTTCACCCTCTCACAAGGGCATCTGGTGGAAGCCTTTCTCACTGGGTAACATCTCCTCTGGCAGAGCCATACAATGTAGGGGGATTCCCACCATTCTGTGGTCTCCTCAGGGTCCCAGCTCGAGGTCAGGCTGCCCTCCAGCATTGGGGCAGACCTCTCCTTTTGCAAGGTGCGTGATGACTTGACTCAGCAGCTAGAGGTTGCTGCAAGCTTATCAGACCCTCTCATAAAGGTCACATTCTCTTCCTTGCTTTCCATGCACCTCCTCCTTAAACCAAATCTTTTTTTTTTTGTCAAGATTTAACTGAAGGCCAAAGGAAGCATCTACCACAGATCTCCTACCCCCGTCCTAAAACTGAGTATTGTCCAGCTAATGGTCTAAGTTGCAAAATGTAAGCATGTAACCTGTTGTTTTCAATGATAGGCAATGTATCCCACATTGTGCTTCAGCCACGTTAACTCCATCATTTCTGAATTTCATGGATTTCCACTTGCCCTGCCTCACTTCCAGCTAGCTGTTTTTGCAACAGGATTTTTTTTAGTTGATAATCAAATTCTAACTCATTCTAATTTAAGCAGAAAAAATGAGTTCAAAATTCCCAAGAATTGGCACCAAAGAAACACATGGATAAGGTGGCTGTAATCAGCTAGAGCTAGAGCTCAAACAACCTGCTCACAGCTTGCATGTTTTTTATTCTTCAGACATGTTGTCTCCCAACAGATAACAAGCCAGTGCTCAATAACCTTGAGCTCTCCTATGGCCAGCTTATGAGAGTCATTTATAAGAGTACTGCAGGGGAAATAAGTCCTGGCAAGAGCTCTTTTTGACCAGCGCACATCATACTTGAGGCAAGCACAATGTCCTGTGACAGCCATACTGTCAGGACCTGGGATATAAACTAATCTCTGAGCTTAGGAAGGAAAGAGGAGGGACACGGAGACTGAGAGAGTAAAAAGAGACAGCAAGAGGATGGGAGGAGGTGGAAAGAGAGGAACATGGAGGAGAAATGAAGGGTCCCACCTCCTTCAGCCCCAACTGAATTCTAAGGAGTAGATTCTCCTAAGAAGGAGGGAAGTATTCCAAGCAGACAAAATAGCAGATGTCCACACAAGTACTTTCAGTGTGTTGGAGCAAAAGGTGGTTTTAAAAATGATTTATTTATTTATTTATTTGAGAGGCAGAGTTACAAAGAGAGAGAGAGAGAGGTCTTCCATCCGCTGGTTCAGTCCCCAAATGGCCACATGGCCAGGGATGCACTGATCCAAAGCCAGGAGCCAGGAGCTTCTTACAGATCTCCCATGTGGGTGCAGGGGCCCAAGCACTTGGGCCATCTTGTGCTGCTTTCCAAGGAGCATTAACAGGGAGCTGGATCAGAAATGGAGAAGCCAGGATTCAAACCATCGTCCATATGGGATGCCGCCATAAGCAGAGGCTTAACCTGCTACACCACATCGCCAATCCCAGAGCAAAAGGTTTTAGTTTTTGCTCCATTACTTCAGATTTAAAAAAAAAATGAAACCATGGAGATCTGTACCAGCACTGAAATTCAGGATTGACTACCTATTAGAGTGTGTAAATGATAAAGTATCAAAGTATAATTTTCAAAACCCTAAGATGAGGGTGGACATCTGGACAGTACATAGTATCTCTCTGACCACTGATGGGACTGGGGATGAGTGACTAAGATCACCCTGTGGGATCTGTATGATGAAGTCCCAATAAAAATGGTCAGCTCAAAGCGGCAGTGAGTTTCTCTGGCCGACTTACTCTGAAGGTGGTGTCACACATCATTGCTAGGAGAAGCACACTTTGCCCATGCAGCTCTACTGAAAGAGAACATCTGGAACTTTGTGCCTGGTCCTTCTCCTGGACTCTTCTCTGTGCTCCTTTTAACCCCTGGCTCACTTTCATCTGCATCCTTTCACAATAGTGAATCATAACCATGACTATAACAGCTTTTCTGAGTTCTGTGACTCCTACTAGCAGCTGAAATTTAGGATGATCTTGGGGACTGCTTAGCATAAATAGTTATGGCTCCCTGGAGAACCAGATAGTCCTTGAGGAAGTTGCTAGACAGTGTCCATCACAGCACTGACAGTGTACACAACAGTTCCTTTCACCCATGAAAAGTTAGGGTTCTTTTTTTCATTTTTATTTATTCCTATTTTCTATTTGAAAGACAGAAACAGAGATAGAGACCAAGAGACAGAGTGATATATTCCAAACACTGGTTACTCTCCACATCTCTGCAATAGATAGGGGTGGAATAGGCAGAAGCCAGGAGGCAGGAATGGTATCTGGATCTCCCAGGTGGGTGGCAGGGACCCTAGTATTTGAGCCATCATCAGCTGCCTCCCCATATATGCATTAGCAAGAAACTAGGTTGAAAGCATTGGAACTAGAACTGATTGGTATGTGCGCATCCCAAGTGACTTCTAAACCACTGAGCTAATAGCTTGTCCCAGATTTTAAATAAGTTTTTTAAGACATATTTGGTTTTTTTTTTGTTTTTTTTTAACTTTTATTTAATGAATATAAATTTCCAAAGTACGACTCATGGGTTACAATGGCTTCCCCCCCATAACGTCCCTCCTACCCGCAACCCTCCCCTTTCCTACTCCCTCTCCCCTTCCATTCACATGAGGATTCATTTTCAATTCTCTTTATCTACAGAAGATCAGTTTAGCATACATTAAGTAAAGATTTCCACAGTTTGCTCCCACACAGAAACATAAAGTGAAAAATAATAGATGACTTTTTAAATGATGATGAAATCAGATCAGACCTATTGTCATGTTTAATCCCAGAGAGAGTCAAGTTGGGAATTGCTAATTTCTTCTTTTTTTTTTTTTTTAACAGAAGATCAGTTTAGTATACATTAAGTAAAGATTTCAACAGTTTGCACCCCCATAGAAACACAAAGTGAAATATACTGTTTGAGTACTCGTTATAGCATTAAGCCTCAATGTACAGCACATTAAGGACAGAGATCCTACATGAGGAGTAAGTGCACAGTGACTTCTGTTGTTGACTTTACAAATTGACACTCCTGTTTATGGCATCAGTAATCTCCCTATGCACCAGTCATGAGTTTCCAAGGCTATGGAAGCCCCTTGAGTTCTCTGACTCTTGTCTTGTTTAGACAAAGTCATAGTCAAAGTGGAGGTTCTCTCCTCCCTTCAGAGAAAGGTACCCCCTTCTTTGAGGACCTGTTCTTTCCACTGGGATCTCACTCACAGAGATCTTTCATTTAGGTGGTGGTGGTGGTTTTTTTTTTTTTTTTTTTTTTTTTTTTTTTGCCAGAGTGTCTTGGCTTTCCATGCCTGAAATACTCTCATGGGCTTTTCAGCCAGATCGGAATGCCTTTAGGGCTGATTCTGAGGCCAGAGTGCTGTTTAGGACATCCGCCATTCTATGAGTCTGCTGAGTATCTCGCTTCTCATGTTGGATCACTCTCCCCTTTATTTATTCTATCGGTTAGTGTTAGCAGGTACTAGACTTGTTTATGTGCTCCCTTTGACTCTTAGTCCTTTCATTATGATCAATTGTGAACTGAAATTGATCACTTGGACTAGTGAGATGGCATTGGTACATGCCACCTTGATGGGATTAAATTGGAGTCCCCTGGTATGTTTCTAACTCTACCATTTGGGGCAAGTCAGCTAAGACATATTTGTTTATTTGAAAGGCAGAGTTACAGAGAGAGAAGGTGAGACAGAATGATCTTCCATCTGCTGGTTCACTCCCCAAATGGCTGCATCAGACATAGCTGGGTCAGGTTGAACCCAGGAGCCTGGAACTCCATGGGGGTCTCCCACATGAGTGGCAGGGCCCCAGGCACTTCCACTCTTTTCCTAGGCACATTAGTAGAGAGCTGGGTCAGAAGTGAAGCAGCTGGGACATGAAATAGATATTTTTTTAAAAAATTTTAAAGATTTATCTATTTTTACTTGAAAGGTGGAGTTACTCAGAGGGAGAAGCAGAGGCAGAGAGGGAGGGAGGGAGGGAGGGGCGGAGAGAGAGAGAGAGAAAGAAAGAGAAAGAGAGAGAATGAATTTTCCATCTACTGGTTCACTTCCCAAATGGCCATGACAGCTGGAGCTGGGCCAATACAAAGCCAGGAACCAGGAGCTTCTTCTGGGTCTTCGATGTGGGTATAGGAGCCCAAGGACTTGGGCCATCTTTCACTGCTTTCCTAGGCACATTAGCAGGGAGCTTCATTGGAAGTGAAGCAGCTGGGACTTGAACAAGTGCCCATATTGGATGCTGGCACTGCAAGTGAATGCTTAAACTACTGTGCCATAGCACCGGCCCCTTTTAAAATTTTTTGCCTTTTCCCTGAAACTAACAATCTAGATGTCAACTGTTTAATTACTACATTTATTTAAGTAGCAATGTAAGACCAGAAACATAGAAATCCATTTCCCTAGATATAGTTATACATTCTTTTTTCACTTATTTAAATACTTCACTAACCTTACCTATATCTCAAGTAATTTTTCATTTTTATTTGTCCTTATTGGAAGTTTCCTCTATTTTAGAAATCTCTGCCTGCCATTACTCATCCTAGAATCTGTATCTAGTGTTTTTGTGGGTTTTTAGCATTTTTAGATATAATGAGCAAATGAAAATATTAATTTCCAAGTTATGTGATGGGATTTTTTTAAATTATTTTTTACTTTTTTAATTTTTTTAAATTTTTTTGACAGGCAGAGTGGACAGTGAGAGAGAGAGAGACAGAGAGAAAGGTCTTCCTTTTCCATTGGTTCACCCCCCCCCCCCAATGGCCACTGCAGCCAGCGCGCTGCTGCCGGAGCACCGCGCTGATCCGAAGCCAGGAGCCAGGTGCTTCTCCTGGTCTCCCATGTGGGTGCACATGGGCCATCCTCCACTGCACTCCCGGGCCACAGCAGAGAGCTGGACTGGAAGAGGAGCAACCAGTATCGAATCCAGCACCCCAACCAGGACTAGAACCTGGTGTGCCAGCGCCGCAGGCGGAGGATTAGCCTAGTGAGTCGCGGCACTGGCCTGGGATGTTTTGATATACATATTCATTGTGAAATTATTTACACAGCCAAGTTAGTTATATCATCACCTCACATAATTATCTTTTTCTTTTGTATGTGTAGTAAGAATACTTAAGATTTATGATCTTAGCAAATCACGATTATATAATTCAGTAATATTAACCATACTCACCAAGCTATACTTTTATTGTCAGAATTACTCATCTTTAACTGCAACTTTGTACTCTTTGACCTTCTTCTATGTCTCTCACCCCACCCTCCCACAACCCCTAGTAACTGCCCTTCACTCTGTTTCTATGCATTCAGCTGTTTTGAATCCCACATTTAAGTGAGATCACAGAACATTTGTCTTTTGGGGTCTAACATTTTTCACTTAGTTCAGTAGACTCCAGGTTCATCCATGCTGTTAGACACTGAAGGATTTCCTTCTTTATTAATGTAAATCATATTCCATTTTGTATACTCATATATACCATAATTCTTTATGCTCCTATCCATTGACAAAAATGTTCCCATATCTTGGCTATTGTGAATAGTACTGCAGTGAGCAAGAAAATGCATATTTCTCTGTGTGTGTGTGTGTGTTACTCTGCTTTCAAATAGATGAAAGGTAAACATTTTAAAGTAAGTTTATAACAATAATTGGCAGGGCCGGCACTGTGGCGTAGCCGGTAAAGTCGCTGCCTGTGGAGCCAGCATCTCATATGGGCACCGGTTCGAGACTCAGCTGCTCCACTTCCAATCCAGCTCTCTACTATGACCTGGGAAAGCAGTGGAAGATGGCCTAGGTGCTTGGGCCCCTGCTCCCACGTGGGAGACCCGTAGGAAGCTCCTGGCTCCTGGCTTCAGAAAGGTGCAGCTCCGGCCCTTGGAGCCATCTGGGGAGTGAACCAGCAGATGGAAGACTTCTCTCTCCCCCGCTCTCTCTGCCTCTTCTTTCTCTGTGTAACTGTTACTTTCAAGTAAAATAAATCTTAAAAAAAGATACTCTTTAAAAAAAATAATTGGCTACATTAAAAAAGAAAGATGCAAAATAAGTAACCATGGATAAACTAATTGGTTTCCTGCTACCCATGTGGGACCTGGATGGTGTTCTTAAATCCTGGCTTTGGTCTGAACCCAGTTGACTGTTGTGAGCATTTAGGTAGTGAACCATTGGATATAAGCTATCTTTGTCTGTCTCTGTCTCTCTGCCTTTCAACTTAAAAGCAAAATTAGCTAACTAAGAACAACAGAGAGAACGTTGAAATAAATGAAACCAGAAATGAAAGATGAGCTAATACTGCTGATACCAAAGTAATACAAAGGATCATTGTAAATTATATGAATAATTACAGACAAACTGGATGATCTAAAATAAAACATACATTTTTAGAAACATACGACCTAACAAGATTGAATCATTAACATGCAGAAAATAGGAAATGAGCAGTAAAGAGATCAAAAGTAATTAAAAATCTTCCATCAAAGATTAACCCAGGACCTCATGTTTTCATTGTTGCATCTACAAATATTTAAAGAGGATTAATGCCAATTCTTATAAAACTCTTAAAAAATGAAAAGAAACTTCCAAAATTGTTTTGGCTAGCCCAAAATTACCATCATAGCAAAACCAGACAAGAGCACTACAAAAAAAGAAAATTACAGACCAATATCCCTAATGAACATAGGTCCCAAAAGCCTCAATAAAATACTAGAAAACCAAATTCAACTGCATGTGAAAAGGATATCCATCATGATCAATGTGGATGTATCTCTGAGATGCAAGGATGGCTCAACATATGCGAATCAATCACTGTTACAAAATTTATTAACAAAATGAAAGATAAAAATCATATAATTACCTCAATATATGCATAAAAACCACTTGACAAAATTCAATACCCTTTTAATGATAAAAACTCTCAACAAGTTAGGTATAGAGAAATGTACCTCAATACAGTAAAGGCCATATGTCACCAGCCTAGAGCTAACATGGTACTCAACAGTGAAAAGATGATGACCCTTCCTTTAAGATCAAGAACAAGACAAGGATGCCCACCAAAACACTATTGTTTTTCCTACTCTCACACAACACTTCTGACACCAAATGGGTGGAGTTTTTCCCTGTAGTCCAAACAGTTCTCTACAGCTACACTTGGGTTTTCCCCAATTCAACACAATCCAATTCTGACACTGTCCACCTGGAGAAAATGCCACACTGCACAGATTAGGAGCTCAGTCTCATCAGACTTCGTCCACTGCAGATGGCAGGCCCAGGCTGTGACTTGTGCTTCTGACCAACTGGCAGTAAATCAAAGTTCCTCTAATTTCCTCCTTAGGTTCAAAATACAGGGGCTGATGGAACTCAAGGAAGCATTACTTACATGTATCTATTTCTGACCAAGGGCATTTTAAGGACACAGATGATGCACACCCTGGGAGGCAGCAGGTGGGTCCTTGTCAACTCAAGCAGTTGAGTCCTTACCACCCACAGTGGAGATTTGGATTGAGTTGTGAATTCTTGGTCTAGCTTTAGCCAGTGGGTTTTGGAGAGTGAATCAACAGATGAAAGATATAGATAGATAGATAGATAGATAGATATCTGTCTGCCTATCTCTATGTATCTGTCTCTGTGAATATCAAACAAAATGAAAATAAATAAAATTTGAATACTCAGGAGGGCTTCCAAAGATGGCAGCATAGGGAGGGAGCTTACTGCTCTAGTCTAGGAGAAGATAGTTTAAAAAGTGGACTGAGTACAGTCTCAAGGAATAGTTAGGGAGAATACAGCAGAAGAAACTACGCAAATTAGAGGGACACAGTGGACCTACGTGGAGAGCATGGATGCTCACAACTCAAGACCCCAGCAGCCAAAAGCTTCTGCAGCAGTATTGGAAGTGAGGTGAGACCAGACTGCAGCAGCCCAAGCCACTGGTGATAAAGCTGCAGGAAGAACCTAGAGGGAATCCGGCTTGGAGCCCTGTGGGGAATAGTGTACCTGCCAAACTAGAGGAGGAAAAAAGAAGGGAGGGGCCTTTTCTTTCTCCTTGATCGCCCTGCAATGGTATCCTGTAACATGTGATAGAGCAGGTGCCATTTTGGATATACTTAACAGCCGTGCCAACTTGTGTCCACACTCAGCAACCAGCCAAGTAGAAGACTCCTGACTCTGGTGAGGAGAACTAACAGGGGGCTGGGTGCTCATGACCGTGGGAGGCTTGCGTGCCAGGACTATGAAAAATCAGGCTGTGTGGGAGGCTTACAGTGTGGCTGGGACTTTGGGCAGTCACTGTGGGAGAGTCCACACACACAGGGCTCCCTGGATTCCTGGTGAGGGACATTGCTGGGGAATCTGAGCTAAGATTGAAGACTACACAGATCCTTTGTGTGGTCCTTGTGGCAGAGCAGATGAATACTACACCCACTGGGACTAGCACTCAGGCACTGGTCTCATTTGAGGAGAGGAGCTCAGCTGAGTAGAATAAACCTCCCCTATGATAAAAAAGAGAGAGAGAGAGAGAGAGAGGAGAGATTTACTATGCCAAACCTGGGTGCTTCACCTTAGACACACCCTCCACCCTGGAGAACCAAACAGAGCTCCCTGGCCACATACACTATACACCTCTAGATGTTCAGTGAAAGAAAACACCCACTAATCTACAGAGACATAGTACAAAGATAAAAGCTCCCATAAAGAAAATAAAAAGAAACCAACGAGTATCTCCACAAAAGCACCAATTCAAGAAACAAGAGGGCCGGCGCCACAGCTCACTAGGCTAATCCTCCGCCTTGCAGCGCCGGCACACCGGGTTCTAGTCCTGGTCGGGGCACCAGATTCTGTCCCGGTTGCCCCTCTTCCAGGCCAACTCTCTGCTGTGGCCAGGGAGTGCAGTGGAGGATGGCCCAAGTGCTTGGGCCCTGCACCCCATGGGAGACCAGGATAAGTACCTGGCTCCTGCCATCGGATCAGCGCAGTGCTCTGGCCGCAGCACGCAAGCCGTGGTGGCCATTGAAAGGTGAACCAACAGCAAAAGGAAGATCTTTCTCTCTGTCTCTCTCTCACTGTGCACTCTGCCTGTCAATAAATAAATAAATAATAAACAAGAATAAGGAAGAATAAAGAAGACATGATGCCCCAGAAGAACACCACACTTCAATACTATATTGTGATGATGAGATTCAAGAAATGCCAGAAATGGAATTCAAAAAATTGATCATAATATTACATAGAAGTAATCAGAAGCAAATGCATGAACTACTGAAATCTGTACATGACATGAAAGAAAATTTATCCTACAAAATTGAGATCTTAAAAAAAATCAAAACTAAATGAAGAATTCAATAAAAATGCAGTGGAAAGCATTATCAACAGAATCAGTGAAGCAGAAGAAAGAATATCCAACTTAAAAAACAAAGCACAGGACGGCACTGTGGTGTAGCGAGTAAAGCCTCTGCCTGCAGTGCTGGCATTCCATATGGGTGCCAGTTCAAATCCCGGCTGTTCCACTTCCGATCCAGCTCTCTGATATGGCCTGGGAAAGCAGTGGAAAATGGCCCAAGTCCTTGGGCTCCTGCACCCGCATGGGAGACCGGAGGAAGCTCCTGGCTTCTGGCTTCGGATTGGTGCAGTTCCAGCCATTGCAGCCAATTGGGGAGTGAACCAGCAGATGGAGGACCTCTCTCTCTCTCTCTCTCTCTCTCTCTCTCATTCTCTCTGCCTCTCCTTCTCTCTGTTTGATTTTGACTTTTAATAAATAAATAAATCTTTAAGAAAAAAAAAGGCAAACCACAGGAAATTATACAGTCAGACCAAAAACAGAAAAGGAAATTAGAAAAGTAAAAAAATACTATTGGGAAATCTACAGAATACTATCAAATGACAAAAATACGGGTTCTAGGAATTCCTGACGGTATGAAAAGAGAGACAGGATCAGAAGGTCATTTCAGTGAAATAATAACAGAAAACTTACCTAATGTGGAGAAATAAAGGGAACATCCAAGTACAGGAAGCACAAAGAACTCCTAATAGACATGACCAGGAAAGAAATTCACCACAACACAATGTAATTGAACTCAACACAGTAAAAAAATTAAACAAGGAAAGTTGCTAAAATGTGCACAAGAGAAATGCCAGATTACTTTCAGAGGATCTCCAATTAGACTCACAGCTGACTTCTCATCAGAAACTGTACAGAAAAGGAGAGAATGGCTGAATTCTACCAGACATTTAAAGAACTAACTCCAATTCTTTTCAAGCTATTCAAAGCAAGTGAAAGAGAGGGAATCCCCCTCAATTCTTTCTATGATGCCAGCATCACCTTAATTCCTAAACCTAAAAAAGATGCAAGAGAGAGAATTACAGACCAATTTCATGATGAACATAGACACAAAAATCCTCAACAAAGTCTAGCCAATAGAATCCAACAAAACATCAGAGAGATCATCCACCCAGACCAAGTGGGATTTATCCCTGGTGTCCAGGGATGGTTCAGCATTTGCAAATCAATCAATGTGATACACCACATTAACAGACTGCAGAAGAAAAACCATATGATTATCTCAATAGATGCAGAGAAAGCATTTGATAAAATACAACAGCCTTTCATAATGAAAACTCTAAGCAAATTGGGTAGAAGGAACATGCGGATCCGGCTGAAATGCCCATGAGAGTATTTCAGGCATGGAAAGCCAAGACACTCTGGGGGGAAAAAAAAAACTAAATGAAAGGTCTCCACAAGTGAGATCCCAGTGGAAAGAATGGGTCATCAAAGAAGGAGGTACCTTTCTCTGAAGGGAGGAGAGAACTTCCACTTTGACCATGGCCTTGTCTAAATATGATCAGAGTCAGTGAACTCAGGGGGCTTCCATAGCCTTGGCAGCTCATGACAAGAGCCTAGGGTGATTACTGAGGCCATAAACAAGAGTGTCAATTTGTTAAGTCAACAACAGGAGTCACTGTGCACTTACTCCTCATGTGGGATCTCTGTCCTTAATGTGCTGTACATTGTGATTTAATGCTATAACTAGTACTCAAACAGTATTTTTCACTTTGTGTTTCTATGTGGGTGCAAACTGTTGAAATCTTTACTTAATGTATGCTAAACTGATCTTCTGTATATAAAGAGAAATGAAAATGAATCTTGATGTGAATGGAAGGGGAGAGGGAGTGGATAAGGGGAGGGTTGCGGGTTGGAGGGACGTTATGGGGGGGAAGCCATTGTAATACATAAGCTGTACTTGGAAATTTATATTCATTAAATAAAAGTTAAAAAAAATAGGTACCATTTATCTAATACTTATTATATAAAGAGTAGTTAGATGTATTATTTTTACTAAATACACAATAAAAATGAACACATTCAGTGTTTTGAAAAAAAAAAAAAAAGAGAGAGAGAAGGAACATTCCTCAACACAATCAAGGCAATTCATGACAAACACACAGCCAGCATCCTATTCAATGAGGAGAGTTGGAAGCATTCCTGTTGAGATCTGGCACCAGACAGGGATGCCCACTCTCACCACTGCTATTCAATATAGTCCTGGAAGTTTTAGCCAGAGCTATAAGGCAAGAAAAAAAATTAAAGGGATACAAATTGGGAAGGAAGAAGTCAAACTATCCGTATTTGCAGAAGACATGATTCTTTATATAAGGGATCCAAAGAACTCTACTAAGAGACTATTGGAACTCATAAAAGAGTTTGGTATAGTAGCAGGATATAAAATCAATACGCAAAAATCAACAGCCTTTGTATACATAGACAATGCCATGGCTGAGAAAGAACTTCTAAGATCAATCCCATTCACAATAGCCACAAAAACAATCAAATACCTTGGAATAAACTTAACTAAGGATGTCAAAGATCTCCACAATTAGAACTACAAAACATTAAAGAAAGAAATAGGAAAAGACACACAAAAAATTGAAAAAATCTTCCATGTTCATGGATTAGAAGGATCAATATCATCAAAATGTCCAGTCTTCCAAAAGCAACTTACAGATTCAATGATATACCAATCAAAATACCAAAAACATTATTCTTAGATCTAGAAAAAATGATGTTGACATTTATATGGAGGCACAGGAGACCTCAGACAGCTAAAGCAATCTTATCCAACAAAAACAAAGCCAGAGGCATAACAATACCAGCTTTCAAGACATACTATGGGGCAGTTATAATTAAAACATCCTGGTACTGGTACAAAAACAGATGGATAGACCAAAGGAACAGAACAGAAACACCAGAAATCAAACATCTATGAATAACTTATATTTGATCAAGGAACTAAAACCAATTCCTGGAGCAAGGACAGTCTTTTCAACAAACGGTGCTCTGAAAACTGGATTTTCACATTCAGAAGTATGAAGCAAGGCCCCTACCTTACACCTTACACAAAAATCCACTCTACATGGATTAAACATCTAAATCTATGACTTGACACCATTAAATTATTAGAGAACCTCAGAGAAACCCTGCAAGATATTGGCACAGGCAAGAAATTCTTGAAAAAAAAAACAAAAACCAGAAGCACAGGCAGCCAAAGCCAAAATTAACAACTGGGATTATATCAAATTGAGAAGTTTCTTACAGCAAAAGAAACAGGAAAGTGAAGAGGCAACCGACAGAATGGGAGAAATTATTTGCAAACTATGCAACTGATAAAGGATTAATAACTAGAATCTAAAAAGAGATCAGGAAACTCAACAACAACAAAACAAACAACCCAGTTAAGAAATGGGCCAAGGACTTAAACAGACATTTTTTCAAAAGAGGAAATCCAAATGGCAGACACATGAAAAAAATCTTCAGGATCACTAGCCATCAGGGAAATGTAGATCAAAACCACAATGAGGTTTTACCTCACCCTAGTTAAAATGGCTTTCATACAGAAATCAGCAAACAACAAATATTGGTGGGGATGTGAGGGAAAAGGTACCCTAATCCACTGTTGCTGGGAATGCAAACTGGTAAAGCCTTTATGGAAGACAGTATGAGATACCTCAGATCTGAATATAGACCTACCATATGACCCAGCCATCCCATTCCTAGGAATCTACCAAAGTGAAATTAAATTGGCATATAAAAGAGCTGTCTGGACATCCATGTTTATTGCAGCTCAATTCACAATAGCTAAGACATGGATTCAACCTAAATGCCTTCAACAGTAGACTGGATAAAGAAATTATGGGATGTGTTCTCTATAGAATACTATACAGCAGTCAAAAACAATGAAATCCATTCATTTGCAATAAAATGGAGGAATCTGGAAAACATCATACTGAGTGAAATAAGCCAGTCCCGACCAGCGCCATGGCTCAATAGGCTAATCCTCCACCTAGCGGCGCCGGCACACTGAGTTCTAGTCATGGTCGGGGCGCCGGATTCTTTCCCGGTTGCCCCTCTTCCAGGCCAGCTCTCTGCTGTGGCTCAGGAGTGCAGTGGAGGATGGCCCAAGTCCTTGGGCCCTGCACCCGCATGGGAGACCAGGAGCACCTGGCTCCTGCCTTCAGATCAGTGTGGTGCGCTGGTCACAGCGCGCCAGCCGTGGTGGCCATTGGAGGGTGAACCAACGGCAAAAGGAAGACCTTTCTCTCTGTCTCTCTCTCTTTCTCTATCCACTCTGCCTGTCAAAAAAAAAAAAAAAAGAAAGAAAGAAAGAAAAGAAATAAGCCAGTCCCAAAGGGACAGATATCATATGGTCTCCCTGATCTGTGACAACTAACTGAGCACCTAAAACAAAATCTGTAGAAGTGAAATGGACACTATGAGAAGCAATGACTTGGGGCCTGCAATGTAGCATAGCAGATAAAGCCACCGCCTGCAGTGCTGACATTCCATATGGGCGCCAGTTTGAGTTCTGGATGCTCCACTTCCCATCCAGCTCTCTGATATGGCCTGAGAAAGCAGTAGAAGATGGCCCAAGTCCTTGGGCCTCTGCACCCGCATGGGAAACCCAGAAGAAGCTCCTGGCTCCTGGTTTCGGATCAGCACAGCTCCAGCCATTGCGGCCAATTGGGGAGTGAACTAACGGATGGAAGACCTCTCTCTATCTGCCTCTCCTTCTCTCTGTGTGTAACTCTGACTTTCAAATAAATAAATAAATCTTTAACAAAAGAAAAATAAGAGAAACAATGAACTTGATCAGTCCTTGTCCTGTCAAGGAAAAGCTTATTATTTTATTCTTCTTACTATTTTTCTACTTAATATCATTGGTTGAACTCTTTACATTACACAGAACTATTTTTAGGTGTTTAAATCCAATTGAAAAATGATCCCTGTGAAAAACAAGAGTGGGAATAAGAGAGAGGAGATATACAGAATGGAAGAAATTATTTGCAAACTATGCAACTGATAAAGGATTAATAGCTAGAATCTATAAAGAGATCAAGAAACTCCACAACAAAACAAACAACCCAGTTAAGAAATGGGCCAAGGACTTATAAACAGACATTTTTCAAAAGAGGAAATCCAAGTGGCAAACAGACACATGAAAAAATGTTCAGGATCAGTAGCCATCAGGGAAATACAATTCAAAACCACAATAAGGTTTCACCTCACCACAGTTAGAATGCCTTTCATGCAGAAATCAACAAATAACAAATGCTGGCATAGATGTAGGAAAAAAAGTACCCTAATCCACTGTTGGTGGGAATGTAAACTGGCAAAGCCACTATGGAAGACAGTATGGAGATACCTCAGATCTGAATATAGACCTACCATATGACCCAGTCACACCACTCCTGGGAATTTACCCAAGGGAAATGAAATCAGCATATGAAGGAGTTATCTGCACCTCCATGTTTATTGCAGCTCAATTCACAATAGCTAAGACACGGAATCAACCTAAAATGCTCATCAACAGAAGACTGGATAAAGAAATTATGGGATATGTATACTATGGAATACTACACAGCAGTTTAAAAAATTAAATTGGTCATTTGCAACAAAATGGATGAATCTGGAGAACATCATACTGAGTGATATAAGCCAGTCCCAAAGGGACAGATATCATATGTTCTCCCTGATCTGTGACAACTAACTGAGCACCTAAAACAAAATCTGTAGAAGTGAAATGGACACTATGAGAAGCAATGAATTGAGCTGTTGAGGAACAGTTTTAGTTTTTTTCTTTTTTTTCTTCATAATATTTGTTGAACTGTTTACTTAATATAGAGTTAATCATATGTGTATAAAGTCAAATAAGGATGGATCTCATTACAAAACAAGAGTGGGAATAAGGTAGGGAAGAGGGAATTCGTAACTGTAAAGCTGTATAGTTCTGCATACATTCCTACAGACTTTCTTCTAAGAGTTTAAAAATTTGTCATGGGACCCCAAATCCCATTAAGCTGGGTGGAAAAAAATGCCATCTTAAGATTTAAAGTCATCATATTAAGTGTTAAAGTGATCATATAAATAGGATCAAGTGTCTGGTAATAATAGATAGGTAGAATTAAAAAGGAGAATATATTCCAACAAAGGAAGCAGTCCACACAGCTGACACATAGAATGCCGACTGCATTAAGTAGCACTCTGAGCTCAGAATCAGCCCTTAAAGCATCCTGGTCTGCCTGAAAAGCCCAGGCATAGAAATCCAAGACAATGTGCCCCCTCCCCACCAAAAAAAGTTCTACATGAAGGATCTCTGTGAGATTCCAGCGGAAAGAAGTGGCCATCAAAGAAGGATATACTTTTCTCTGAAGGGAGGGGAGAACTTCTACTTTGCTTATGGTCTTGCCTAAATACTGACAGATTTTGTGGACTCAAAAGGCTTCCAAGGCTCAGGCAGCTCATGTCAAGAGCCTTGGGTAATCACTGATACCATACATAACAGTGTTAATTTTTCAGTTAACAACAGGAGTCACTGTGCACTAACTTCCCATGCAGGTCCTCTGTCCTTGATGAGTTATATTTTGAGAGTTAATTGTAAAACTTGTTCTCAAACAGTTTGTGTGTTTGTGTATGTGCAAATTGTTAAAATCTTTACTTAGTATAGAGTTGGTCTTCTGTGTACAAACTTAATTGAAAATGAATTTTAATGGAGAATGGGTATAGGAAGGGGCAGGGCAGGAGCAGGAGGGGTGGGAGTGGGTGGGAGGGTGGGTATGGTGGGAAGAACAAGTATATTCCTAAGGTTGTACTTATGAAATTTTTATTCATTAATAAAAGGTTTCTTTGGGGAAAAAAAGAAAGAAAATAAATTTTTTTAACTTTTATTTAATGAATATAAATTTTCAAAGTACGGCTTATGGATTACAATGGCTTCCCCCCCATAACGTCCCTCCCACCCGCAACCCTCCCCTTTCCCATTCCCTTTCCCCTTCCATTCACATGAGGATTCATTTTCAATTCTCTTTATCTACAGAAGATCCGTTTAGCATACATTAAGTAAAGATTTCAACAGTTTGCTCCCACACAGAAACATAAAGTGAAAAATAATAGATGATTTTTTTAAATGATGATGAAATCAGATCAGACCTACTGTCATGTTTAATCCCAGTGAGAGTCAAGTTGGGAATTGATAATTTCTTCTTCTTTTTTTTAACAGAAGATCAGTTTAGTATACATTAAGTAAAGATTTCAACAGTTTGCACCCCCATAGAAACACAAAGTGAAATATACTGTTTGAGTACTCGTTATAGCATTAAGCCTCAATGTACAGCACATTAAGGACAGAGATCCTACATGAGGAGTAAGTGCACAGTGACTCCTGTTGTTGACTTTACAAATTGACACTCCTGTTTATGGCATCAGTAATCTCCCTATGCACCAGTCATGACTTTCCAAGGCTATGGAAGCCCCTTGAGTTCTCCGACTCTTATCTTGTTTAGACAAGGTCATAGTCAAAGTGGAGGTTCCCTCCTCCCTTCAGAGAAAGGTACCTCCTTCTTTGAAGACCTGTTCTTTCCACTGGGATCTCACAGAGATCTTTCATTTAGGTGTTTGTTTGTTTGTTTGTTTGTTTTTTTGCCAGAGTGTCTTGGCTTTCCATGCCTGAAATACTCTCATGGGCTTTTCAGCCAGATCGGAATGCCTTTAGGGCTGATTCTGAGGCCAGAGTGCTGTTTAGGACATCTGCCATTCTGTGAGTCTGCTGAGTATCTCGCTTCTCATGTTGGATCACTCTCCCCTTTATTTATTCTATCGGTTAGTATTAGCAGGTACTAGACTTGTTTATGTGCTCCCTTTGACTCAGTCCTTTCATTATGATCAACTGTGAACTGAAATTGATCACTTGGAATAGTGAGATGGCATTGGTACATGCCACCTTGATGGGATTGAATTGGAGTCCCCTGGTATGTTTCTAACTCTACCATTTGGGGCAAGTCAGCTTGAGCATGTCCCAAATTGTACATCTCTTCCTCTCTTATCCCCACTCTTATGTTTAACAGGGATCACATTTCAGTTAAATTTCAACACTTAAGAATAACTGTGTATTAATTACAGAATTAAACCAGTCATATTAAGTAGAACAGACAAAAAAAACTACTAAGAGGGATAATGTATTAAGTTGTTCATTAACAGTCAGGGCTATGCTGATCAAGTCACCGTTTCTCATAGTGTCCATTTCACTTCAACAGGTTTCCTTTTTGGTGTTCAGTCAGTTGTCACCGATCAGGGCGAACATATGGTATTTGTCCCTTTGGGACTAGCTTATTTCATTCAGCATGATGTATTCCAGATTCCTCCATTTTGTTGCAAATGACTGGATTTCGTTGTTTCTTACTGTGGTATAGTATTCTAAAGAGTACATATCCCATACTCTTTAGAAAATAAAATTTTAACACAAAAAATTGAAGAGTGGTGTGCCAGGAATAAGAGACAGAGCCCAAATATGTCTATCTGATTATATCACAACATCACACTAATTCTTCCTTTTTATTAATTTATTTTTTTGAAAGGCATTGTGACAGAGATTGAGGGAGAGACAGAAAGAGAGACGTCTTTCATCTACTGATTCACTCCCAAATTCTGGAAACAGGTGGGGCTGCTAGGCAGAAACCAACTACCAGGAACTCCATCCAGGTATCCCATGAGGGTGCAGGATCTCAAATACTTGGACTATCTCCTGTTGCCTCCCAGGTGTGGTAGGAGGAAGCTGAGTCAGATGTAGACAAGCAGGGACACAAGCTGGCACTGAGTATGAGAAGAAGGTGACTTAACCTGCTGTGCCATGGCACACACCCTCCACCTACACACTTGTTCTTCCCTCTCCTTCTCAACATGGTGTTGGAAAGTCTTAGTCACAACGGCTGGACAAAAAAAAAAGTAAGTTACCTAAATCAGAAAGGAATAAGTTAAATTGTCTCTATTTGCTAATGACATGATCTTATTTATGGAAAACCCCAAAGACTCCACTAAAAAACTCTGAGACCTAATAAACTCAGTAAAGTTTCAGGCTAAAAAATTAACATAAAAAGTCACTTGTGTTTCAATACACCAACAATAAATTACCTGAAAAAGAAACTAAGGAAGCAATCACATTAACAATAGACTCAAAAGAAATCAAATACTTAGCAGGAATAAATTTGATCAAGAAGTGAATGATCTGAAAATTATAAAATACTAATGAAAGAAATTGAAGAAGAGGAATAAATGTTTTCATGAATTGGAAGAGGCAATATTAATCAACATGTCCATATTTACCCAAAGTGATGCACAAATTCAATGAAACCCCTATCAAAATTCCAATTGAAATTTTTCACAGAAATACACTAAAATGTATATAGAAAGTCAGAGTTACATAGATCAGGGAAAGACAGAGAGAAAAAGAGATCTTTGATCCGCTGGTTCGCTCTGTAGATGGCAGCAATGGCCAGTGCTGAGCCAGGCCAAAACCAGGAGCTGGGAGCTTCATCCAGGTTTCCCATGTGAGTGGCAAGGGCCCAAACACTTGGTCCATCTTCCGCAGATTTTCATTAGCAAGGAACTGGATCAGAAGTGGAGCAGCCAGAACATGAACCAGTGCCCATATAAGATGCTGGTGCCATTACCCATGCTCTTCTTCTGATCCAGCTTTCTGCTACAGCCTGGGAAAGCAGCAGAGGACATGGCCCAAGTGCTTGGACCCCTACACTTTCGTGGGAGACCCAGAAGAAGCTCCTGGCTCCTGGCTTTGGATCAGCCCAGCCCTGGCCATTTTGGCCATTTGGGGAGTGAACCAGCGAATGGAAGACTTCTCTCTGTGTCTGTAACTCTGCCTCTCAAATAAATAAATAAAATTTTTTTTTTTAAATCCAAACAAGGGCTGATGCTTTGGCATAGTCAGCTAAGCTTACTCCTGCAGTGCCAGCATTCCATATTGGCACCAGTTTGTGTCCTAGATACTCCTCTTCAGATACAGCTCTCTGCTATGGCCCAAGTGGGTCCTCTCTGTCTCTCCCCCTCTCTCTGTTGCTCTGCCTCTCAAATATATATATATATACACACACACATATATATATACACACATATATGTATACATATGTGTGTGTGTGTGTATATATATATATATATATATCTCCAAATGAAAGTTCTCAGAGTTTTCTTCTGATACATAATAAGAAAATTTAAACATACATGATTTGGATAAAATAGCTTAGCACAAATTATTTTTGCACAAAGACAAAATAACAAATGTTCTGTCTCTGGTAGTATCCCAATAACCTCCAGGATATGCAGCTTTGCAGTCACTGCCACTGAAGCTTCTTTACTGGAAATGTTAACAGAATGCAAATGAGAGGATATGGATTGAGGAGGAGCAGGTGAGAACCGCCTGGAGTGCCGAGGTGTTCTGTCTCCTGACCTGGGTGCTGGTGGTGGTGTGTGTGTGTGCACAAAAAAAACCCCTGAGCTGCACCCTGGAGATTAGTGTGCTAAATGCACTTTCCTGTCTCTCTCCCTGTGTGTGTATATGTGTGTATGTGTATACATACTCTCTATATATATATATATTATAATTTAATATATAAACAGCAACTTTAATATGCAAGAAAAATGTTTCTTGTCAAGAGAGGTATAGGGCTGGTGCTGTGGTGTAGCAGGTAAAGCTGCTGCCTGCAGTGCCAGCATCCCATATGGGTGCCGGGTCAAGTCCTGGCTGCTCCACTTCCGATCCAGCTTTCTGCCATGGCTGGGAAAGCAGTAGAAGATGTCCCGTCTTTGGGCCCCTGCACCCAGTGGGAGACCCGGAGGAAGCTCCTGGCTCCTGGCTTCGGGTCAGCACAGCTCCGGCTGTTGCAGCCAACTGGGGAGTGAACCAGTGGATGGAAGACCTCTCTCTCTCTGCCTCTCCTCTCTCTGTGTAACTCTTTCAAATAAATAAATCTTTTAAAAAAAAGAGAGAGAGAGAGAGAGAAAGAGAACTAGACGTATAGTCCAGTATTATTCACTTTGTATCAATCACCTTTTCCTGTGAATATCAGGGTGACTTGGGGAGATTACAATATATCTTCACAGTTCAAATTTGTAGAGTAGATAAGTATCATTTCTCGGCCTTTTGGCTAAGATCAAGTGTAGGGTAGGTATATAACTTAGATGACATTGAAGGTGTTGTATCCCAGCTATGATTCATTAACAGGACAAAACTTTGTTTACTCAAAGGTATTTTTAAGAAAAATTATATGGGATTGGGGGAAGCCTTCACTGCAATGGTGTCCTTTGGACACCCACATCATACATCAGAGTGCCAGTTTGAGTCCCTGCCATTCTGCTTCTGATCCAGCTTCCAGGTTAATGTGCACCCTGGGAGTCAGCAGATAATGACTCAAGTATTCGAGTCTCTACCGGTTATACAGGTGACCCGGACTGAATTCTCAGCTTCTGGCTTCAGCCTGACCCAGTCCTGGCTGTTGGAACCAGAAAATGGAAGTTCTGTCTGTCTATGTCTCACTCTCTTTTTCAAATAAAAAATGAAAATAAATAAGTGAAAAGCAAAAGAAACAGAAAATCTAACATTTGATGGGTGAGAGGAACTGTCTTGTGCACTATCAGTGCTCTTATGGACATTGTCTAGCAGCTTCCTCAAGGACTGTCTGGTTCTCCCTAACTATTTATGCTACAGGGCCTGAAGACCAGCATAAATTTCAATGATTTGTCAGGAGGAGTCACAGAACTCAGAAATGCTGTTATACTCATGGTTATCGTTCATTACTGTGAAAGGATGCAGACGAAAGTGAGCAAAGGTAAAAGGATCATAGAGCAGTGTCCAGCAGAAGGACCAGGCAGAGTTCCAGATGTTTTATTCCAGTAGAGTTGTGTGGACAGAGTGTGCTTCTCCTAGAAATGATGTGTGGCGCCACATTGCTGGTACTCTGAGCAGGGAGACTCCCTGCAGCTTCTGGGTGAACATTTTTATTGAGACTTTGTCACATAAATCCCACAAGGCTGACCTTGCTCACCCATTCCCAAGGCCCTCAGTGGTCAAAGTGATACCATGAGGGTGAAGGCCTCCCCACCATAAAGCACATCATTAGCATAAGCTATCTGACGTGGCCCTATGTCCCAGCTTAAAAGAAATAAAAAGCATTCTTCTCAGGAATGGCATTCCTAGGGTTTCAAAGTCATCTCCCAAGAGAAGTCAAGGGCCAGAACTTTCTTGGAAATGTGCAGAGTTTTTGATCCTTCCAGATCCACTGTGTGAAACATCGGAAAGGATATTCCATAATTCTGATTTTATAGAATAAGAAAATTTAATTTTGTTTTTTAATTGCATTTTCTTTTTTATTTTTTTAAACTTTTATTTAGAAAATATAATTTTCCAAAGTACAGTTTGTGATTTACAATGGCTTCCCCCCCCATAACTTCCCTCCCACTCGCACCCCTCCCATCTCCCGCTCCCTCTCCCCTTCCATGCACATCAAGATTCATTTTCAATTCTCTTTATATACAGAAGATCAGTTTAGTATATATTAGGTAAAGATTAGGCCGGCGCCGCGGCTCACTAGGCTAATCCTCCGCCTTGCGGCGCCGGCACACCGGGTTCTAGTCCCGGTCGGGGCGCCGGATTCTGTCCCGGTTGCCCCTCTTCCAGGCCAGCCCTCTGCTGTGGCCCGGGAGTGCAGTGGAGGATGGCCCAGGTGCTTGGGCCCTGCACCCCATGGGAGACCAGGAAAAGCACCTGGCTCCTGGCTCCTGCCATCGGATCAGCGCGGTGCGCCGGCCGCAGCGCGCCAGCCGCGGCGGCCATTGGAGGGTGAACCAACGGCAAAGGAAGACCTTTCTCTCTGTCTCTCTCTCTCACTGTCCACTCTGCCTGTCAAAAATAAAAAAAAAAAAAAAAGATTTCATCAGTTTGCGCACACACACAGAACATAAAGTGTAAAATACTGTTTCAATACTAGTTATAGCATTAATTCACATTGGACAACACATTAAGAACAGAGATCCCACATGAGGAGTAAGTACACAGTGACTCCTGTTGTTGACTTAACAATTTGACGCTCTTATTTATGGTTTCAGAAATCTCCCTAGGCTCTAGTCATGAGTTTCCAAGGCTATGGAAGCCTCTTGAGTTCGCTAACTTCGATCTTATTTAGACAAGGTCATAGTCAAAGTGGAAGTTCTCTCCTCCCTTCAGAGAAAGGTACCTCCTTTTTTGATGGCCCGTTCTTTCTACTGGGATCTCACTTGCAGAGATCTTTCATTTAGGTTTGTTTGGTTTTTTTTTTTTTTTTTTTTTTTTTTTTTGCCAGAGTGTCTTGGCTTTCCATGCCTAAACTACTCGCATGGGTTCTTCAGCCAAATCCGAGTGCCTTAAGGGCTGATTCTGAGGCCAGAGTGCTGTTTAGGACATCTGCCATTCTATGAGTCTGCTGTATATCCCACTTCCCATGTTGGATCGTTCTCTCCCTTTTTTATTCTATCAGTTAGTATTCGCAGAAAATTTAATTTTGAACTGCAAAAGGAATTGTTTCAGAAAACTGGGAGTAATAAAAATGATTATTGTGCAATCAAAAGGCTAATGGTCTTGTCTAGTAGAGATATAAGTTTTATTATGTCTGGAAAGAAAAGATAAACTCAAGGCTGATTTGGTTACTGACCTTTGGAAGATACTGTTTTGGTATCTAGTGAAGAAAGCCACTTCACTTCTGCACTTCTTTGCTTCCAGTTCTGCAAGGAATTTGAATTCAGTTCTTGCTTATACTAGTTTGAGTTGGGTTTCTCTTACTACCAACTAAAATATCCTGATACAATAGTTCCTAAAAGTGGGACATGGCAAGTGGAAAATCCTGGAATTCAGAAGTGACTGAGTTAAACATGGCTGAAGCACAATGTGGGATACAGCTCTCATTGGAGTCAGCACGGCTATGACATCACTGAAAAATAACAGGTTACATGCTTGTATTTTGCAACTTAGGCCATAAACTAAGATCTAAGTTTTAGGGATGGAAGAGAAGATCTGTGGTGGATGCTTCTTTTGGCTTTCCATTAAATCCTGACAAAAAGAAATAAGTGTTCAAGCTGGAGGTGCAGAAACATAAATGGGCAAGGAATGTGGCCTTCGTAAGAGGGTCTGATAAGCTTGCAGCAACTTCTAACTGCTGAGTCAAGTCATCACGCACCTTGCAAAAGGAGAGGTCTGCCCCAATGCTGGAGGGCAGCCTGACCTCGAGCTGGGACCCTGAGGAGACCACAGAATGGTGGGAATCCCCCTACATTGTATGGCTCTGCCAGAGGAGATGTTACCCAGTGAGAAAGGCTTCCACCAGATGCCCTTGTGAGAGGGTGAGCCTACTAGTGAGGTGTCACTCTCTTAGCCTGTTCTCTTGAATGAAATGAAACAGAACTTGGAGATCTCGTATGTGGAGGCAGAAGCATCAAGACTACAGTTCAAGGTTGAGGGAGGTTCATAGTTCAGGACCAGGGCTCCACAAGATACCAGATTCCATTATTACCCTGCAATGGTCAGAAATGGGGGAAGTCAGCAGCGGAAGCCTGAAAGTTACGAGTTCCAGAGAGAGAAGGCAAGTCTGGGACATGCAAGTTGTTCAACCTTCATGAATCCTCATAACTGTGGCCTCAAAATGTGCACACGACAAAGTGTTGAAGGCTGAGGACATGGCTTTGTTGCCTTGCCACTCTCCCGGCACCCCAGTGCTGTGGACTGTCTGTGACTGTGCTGTGGACTGCCCAGGGAAGGCCCTTGTGGCAACAGTTAGGGTAGGCAGGCCAAGAACCATTGTGCAGGCTGGGGCAGGAAGTCCTGGCTCTTACTCCATAGCTGATCAAAGGCCATACACTAGAAATACTGACTTTTCTAAAGGCAAACATCACTTTGGGGTTGCAAAAGTCCCCAGGAAGGTCATGACTACTGGTTATCAATCCTTGGGCTTAGCCGATTTTTACTGCAGATGTCAGCTGGAGGGACTGGAAATCTCTACTGAAGAATGGTGTTACTCTGCAGGCCTCCATAGCAAAGTGCCACCCAACGGGGGGCTCAACCCACAGAAATCCGTTGTTTCACGACCAGGGGGGCTGGGAGTCTGCAGTCAGGTGTCAGCATAGGGGTGGGGGTTCCTTCTGAGGTCTGTACGGAGCACGTGCACCATGCCTCCTGCCAGGTTCCTGGTAGTGGCCGGCTGTCTTTGGTGTTCCTTGGCTTATGGAGGTGTTACCCCGTCTGCCTCATCTTCACAGGGTGAATTTCCCCTGGTTTTGTCTGTACGACCTCATCTAATTAATTATATATGCAATAACCCTACGTTCCAATAAGGCCACATTCTGGGGTCTGGGTGCTAGGACTTCAACATAGGAACTTTGTGGGGACACAATTTTCCTATAGCAAGTGAGAAACTTCAGAGGGGCATGAGAGGGAGCAGAAGTGACTTTGGAAAGGCAGGTCCCACTGTTCTTCTTTCTTGACCTTCCTAATTTCTGTCTCCAACAATTCCCCCATCTGTGAGGACTGAGATAGGAATCCCTTCCTCCATGTTTAGAAGAATTTTCTTCCTTGGTGGATCGTGGGACTCTTTTTCCAATGTGATCCTTTAAACAATGGTCTGATAGGTGTTGTCTCTATTCCACCTCACTTAGGACCTCTGGGGGCATGTTGCAAGACTCAGGCAACGTGGATCAGGATTCAACTTTGTGCTCTTCCACTGTGGTAGCCCTTTTACTTCCTTCTCTTCCCATTGCTAGATGGACAGTACTCAACTGAAGGCCTTTTAAATTTTTGAATTAAGATGATTCTTCCCTTTTACCCAACTTAGAAAATGGAGATTCATGTGGAGAAAAATCATTCAACTTTTATTGTTTCTTGTGAGCAAAATATTTTCCACAGGACAGAATTGTACAAATGTTAGATCACTGGAAACAAGTTTACAAATCAGATTTTTTTTTATTTGAAAGGCAGAGTTACAGAGAGACAGATCTTCCATCTGCTAGTTCACTCTCCAAATGGCTTCAATGGCCAAGGCTGGGCCAGGGCAAAGCCAGGAGGCAGGAGTTTCATCTGGGTCTCCCATGTGACTGCAGGGGCTCAAGGATTTGCACCGTCTTCCACTGCTTTCCCAGGTGCACTAGCAAGGAGCTGGATTGTAAATGGTGCAGCTGGGACTCAAACCGACGCCCAAATGGAATGCCAGCATTGTAGGTGGTGGCTTAACCTGTGCATTCCAATGCTGGCCCCTCAAGATCAGACTTTTGTAATCAATAAAAATATATGTGTAAGCAATGGAAATTATAAGAAATTGGTTTTGAAAAATATAATTTTTGAAGAACTCACCTTATGACAGTGACCTATAAGACATCTAATTAACTTATCTGTAATGCTGAATTCTAATAGTCTTCTTATTCGCTTTTCAAAGATTTATGTAAAGCAAATCACCAGTGTTATTTTCAGCTTGCCACTTTTCAAAATTCATATAGCTATCTCAATAACACTCAAAGTTGTAAGTATAATAATATTATGTCATGTCATCATGCTTCCTAAATCCTCCTTTTAAAATATATTCTTTTAAAATATATTCCTTTAAAATAGCAGTCAGTACAATTTCTTGATACAGAGTTTATTTGTGCATGTGTTTTCTCAAGTCACTTAATAGTGGTTTTTGATGGCTGTGGACAAGGGGGATAAGACAGAGTCAATGCGAGTCATCAGTTGTGTTAGAGCCCAGGCCTTTTAAGGATGCAAGATAGAACTAGTAATAATCCACTCTCCAAACTGGGTAAAGGCTACAGAAACACACATTGGATGGAACAAAATAGCAGCACAACAATAGCAGTAAGATCACCAGGGCTTTGTCTACCACTGTGTTAATTACATAGCTCAATTTTAAGACTTTTTCCACACTTAGCCCTCTACATCTACTCATGGTGGGACAAATCATTTCCTTGTTAATCATGCATGTGTGCATCTCATCTTGGCTGTGTCTGCATTTCAAGGCCACTGTCAGGACACTGGTACCTGCAGGCTCTCCCCACTCTTGGTTGTCCTGTTAACTGCTAAAGAATTCAGACTACCAACAGTAGTACCCAGATTCATGAGGTATTATCTTCACATGTCTTTTAAATATTTTCTAAATCTTTCCATATGGAATGCAGAATACATTGGTCTTTGCACTGTTAGCTAATAATTTCTAAAGAATTATTTCATGAGATCTGAACAGTTTGTGTTAAAGTTCAGCTAAGTTAAAGTCATGGTTGCTACACAAAAGTTGGGCATCATTCCATTACCACTTTTTCTGAGGACAGTGAGGCCCCTTTCTTGTGCGCATCTTTGGGCACTTGTAGGGAGGAAGAATCTGAAGTCAGTATTCATCATTAAATGGATATTCAGGATGATCACGCCACCTGCCAAAACAACCCCCAGAAGGAAGAAGTTCATTCCAGAAGTCGCACAGCTGTGCGGGTTACTCACACCCTTGGTTATTTCATGGATCACTCTCCCACTCCACTCATTACCCCTCTGTTTCTCGCATGCTTCTCCCCTCTTTTCCCTCAAGCCAGGGCCTTTTCCTGCAGCCCTGGACAGTACCCTTGGTTGTAGGTGTGAGTGTGGGTGTGAGGTTGGTTACCACATCAACATTTTACTCAGCACAACAACAAAAAAACTAGAGGTGAGTCCCGCCTGTCTGTGTTTTCAGGACTTTGCTCAATTCCATCCTCCTCTGCTCTCTTGACCCTGGCTCCCACCCACTGCAATGAACTAAATAAACTTTGCTCTTCAAAACTCCTTTTATGGGTCTGTGTCACTCTCTCCTCATCAGTTTTTACTTGCTGCTCTCGCTAGACCTCCTGAGTGTGGAAAGTTTTAAAATCTACAAAGGGAACAAGCAGTGAAGTGTCCATTACTAGTGATTGTGATGATGAAACTGTATCTTAAATAACAAAGGTGAAACAGGCTATAAAAGGTCTGGAGTGGGTATCCCTGACATGGTGCTTGTCCAAGATTCAGTTCTTTCCAAGCTACCATGAACTAAAAGTATAAAACAAAAGAGGCTCTCAAATGTAAAAGATCAACTAAATGAAAAACAGAAAAAGATTCATGACCCTAAATGATAGTTTGCTGACTCATGCAGCCTAATATTTGCTTCATCTTGTTAGTTTTCTAGGTATTTCCTGCACAATAGATTATTCTCTCCCAGTGTTACTAGAACTGGTATTAAATAGGTGGAATGTCTGACTGAATCATGTCACAAATGTCTGTGAAATAATCAATACAGTGGTGGATTGATTGCATCTTGCTATTACATCTTGCATCTTGCTATTTCATCTTAATTTAATGACATTTATTAAATAAAAACTGGCTGTCCTGAAGAACTATTAAGTCACCTCTAACTATCTGTTAGTTCAGTCAAAATGTTATGAGTTTGTGTTTTCTTTTTGTCTTGAGGTTGAGTACTACCTTTTGATATCACACTCTTTCCCTGGAAATCCACACTCACAAGTTTTTACTACAGTGGTTCAGATATTCAATATTAGCCCTACCAGAGTACCTTCCACCTTATCCAAAAAAGGAGAGTCCAAAGGATAAGTGTCCAAATCTTCTTAATGAGCATTTTCTAAATGCCACTAAAGTTAAGATTACAAAATGAAAATGACTGTTTAGGTGATGAGAAAAAATGGAAAGATTAATAGAGAATGATGAAGAAGAAAACAATGTGTGTATATGCAGATAAGTGCATGTGTAAAAACTGTATTTTTGTCTTAAAATTGTAATATTTAGAGAAAAAATGGCCACCTAGGTGGATTAACTGATTGTGGCAATACTCTAAAGAAATATAAGGAATTCTGCTTGTGGGAAGTTAGTTAATAGGTGGATCTAGAAGCTCTAATTCTTATAGGTAAGAAATTTGCAACTGAAGGTTCTTTCTTCCCAATCTGATTCTCTTTCTAGTACATTACAGTGCCTTTCTTCCAGGAACTTTTTCAGTTAAAAGATTTTTATATCAATTTGCTCTAATTTATGCATCACTTTGCTTTTGGAGAAGAAATAAATATATTTGGATACTTTTGCCGCTGTTGTTTTAACATATATACATCAAGAGTTAATTCTCTAACATGTATACATTGCATTAATTGTTTAACATGTACACGAGTTAATGCTCTAACATATGTATGTTATTAGCTAATTCTCGAACATATGTACATCATGAGTTAATTCTCTAACATATATGCATTATGAATTCTCTGACATGTGCATAGTGAGTTAATTCTCTAACATGTGCATATGAGTTAATCCTAAAACATATATACATAATGATTTATATATATATGTATTATATGAATTCTCTAAAATATCTATGTAACGAGGTAATTCTCTAATATGTATTCAATGAGTTAATTCTCTGATGTATATACATTATGAATTAATTCCTTAACATGTACATAATGAGTAAATTCTCTAACACATGAACATCGTGAGTTAATTCTCAGAGTTCTTAGCATGCCACACTTTAAGCCATGAAATGGCACAAATCCAGGATTCTCTTAAATAAGTGTAGGCTAACATTTCTCAACCTTTTGGCTAAGATCAAGTATAAATAGAAGTTTGGGGTTGTAGGAATTTTGGGGGCAAGGAGGCTTCAAAGAATTCATGGACAACGCATGTTATCTAATACCATTTTCACATGAACTTTTTGAATCCCTCTCACAATGTATATATCTCACCCAGGCGTGTTTAATATTCAGAACATGCAACCCACTATCCTTGAGCCTGCATTTTCTGTGGACACATGGGTCAGGGTGTGTAGGAGCCCTGTTGGCCACTGGGAAATTTCTGATGAACAATCCCCCAAAACTTACATGAGCAGTTCCACATATCGAACATTTTTATTCAAAGCTTCAATGTCCTTCATTTCTTCTTCAGTGAGAGAAAAGTCAAAGATCTGAAACAATCAGAACAAAAGAACATTTTTGTTGGTGGAAGGGTTAGGCTTGGGGTGAGAGAGTATGGCCAGCAGAGGGCGCCCTCCTCAGGTATGGGAGCGTCTCCGCAGGTGCCTGAGAAGGCTGGGGCTGCTGTTGGAGCCACCAGGGGAAGCAGGGCTTGACATTCTGCTCAACCCTTCATCTCTGAGATAATCCTGCTGAGAACATTTTGTAAGACATTCCAAATGCTCTGTCAAACAGCAGATGTTCAGGAACTCTCCTGAAATTCCAGTGTGAAGAATCATTATTATTTCTGTGTAAGATGCTCAGCTTTGGAGCCAGCATTTTGGTGCATCCCCTTAAGCCACCACTTGCAATGCTGGTGTTCCATATGAGTGGCACTCTAAGTTCTAGCTGCTCTATTTCCATTCTGCTCGCTGCTAATGCACCTGGGAAAGCAGCAAATATGGCTCAAATGTTTGGGTCTCTGCCACCAGATGGAGTTCCAGACTCCTGGCTTCAGCCTGGCCCAGTGTTGTGGCCATGTGAGGGAGTGGACCAGCTTGCAATGGAATAGTCTTGCCCCTCCCCCAAACCCACCACAGTTGTCACTCTCTTTCAATTAAATAAAATAAATCTTTTTTAAAAAATGGTCAGTTTTTTATTTTGGACTACTGCCTTATACTTTAAAAAAAATTTCCTAGTTTCTAAAATTGCATATTTTTTGAAATTTTGATTTTTTTATCTTGAAATATGTTCTTATATAGTTTTCAATGTTTTGCCTACCGTTATATTTTAATAGCATTTTCCATTTTAATTTTTCTTTATACTTATATACTTTGCACATACTCTGATTTTTAAATACATTTAATGATTTGTGAAGTTTAATTATCTGTGTAGTACCTAACTATGTGGTGTGTGTAAAGAAACGGACACCACGGAAGTACACAGACAAGCATGGAATGAAAAATGAGGAATCCGAGCTACCAGGTGAGTGAGCAAGAACACAGCTATGGGAGTAATGCACCTCGGCTTGTCAGGGACAGAACCTCTTGTGATTCAATCTCTCTCCCTCTCTCCCTCTCTGTGTGTGTGTGTGTGTGTGTGTGTAACTCGGCCTTTCAGATAAATTCATTAATTAAAAATGTACTTTGGTAGACACAGAAGAATATTATTTAAGGGGCTGGTGTTGAAGCACAGTGAGTTACATCACTGCCTTCAATGTGGATACCCTATAAGGGTACCAGTTTATGCCCCTGCTGCTCCATTTCTGGTATACTTCCCTTCCAATGTACCTGGGAAAGCACTGAATGAAAGTGCTTGAGCCCCTGTACCTAGGTAGGAAGCCCTGGATGGAGTTTCTGCTCCTGGCTTTGGCTTGGTGCAAACTTGGCTGTTGGGGCCATTTGGGGATGGGAGCCAGCAGACAGAACACTCTCTCTTTCTCTCTCTCACCATGCCCCAGTTTCTCTCTCTCTCTCTCTCTCTCTCTCTCTCCCTCTCTCTCTCACTACCTTTCAAGTAAAATAAGTAAATTTTTCTAAAAAAAAAAAAAAAAAGAATGGTTTGAAAAAAAATCAAACAATTCGGAATTTCATTCAGTTGAAGCCTTCCAAAGATTTTAGAATTGTTCTCTTTATGATCATTCTGCAAAACCCCTTGTGAAATATAGAATATCATGGTGTACAATTTTGTCAAACATTTTTTAAAAATCAGCAATGAGGGCCGGCACTGTGGTGTAGCAGGTAAAGCTGCCACCTGCAGTGCCGCAATCCCACATGGGCACTTGTTCTAGTCTCAGCTGCTCCACTTCTGATCCAGCTCTCTGCTGTGGCCTGGGAAAGCAGTGGAAGATGGCCCAAGTGCTTAGGCCTCTGAACCCGCATGGGAGACCTATAAGAAGCTCCTGGCTCCTGGCTTCGGATGGGCTCAGCTCTTGCCATTACAGCCATTTGGAGAGTGAACCAGCAAATGAAAGACCTCCTTCCCCTTCCCCTTCCCCTTCCCCTCCCCCTCCCCTCCCCCTCCTCCCCCCCTCCTCCCCCCCCCCATCCTCCTCCTCATCCTCCTCCTTCTCCTTCTCTGCAATAATTTTCAAATTTGTTTCCAAGTTTTACCAGAGTCATTGAGAAAGGACATAGTTTATAATGAATGTCAAACCTTACATATTTCTGTTGTGTAGAAATGAGCAGGGAATGTCCAGAGTCAACAGAGAAGGGGGAAGAAGATTGAAGGGAGATGAATAACAAGCAGCAAAGCAATCGCCAAGTACTGGGAATTATACAAAGATGTGGGCAGTGGTAATCAAGCAACACAGCATTACAAATTGCTTAGTGAGCCAAATAGGACATGCTCTGAAAGCAAAGGCAAGAAACGTACCCATATTTTCACATTTCCAAAAGCAATCCTCTTACCTGAAAGTTCTCTTTGATCCTTTCAGGATTAAAGCTTTTAGGAATGACAACCACCCCTCGCTGAACGTTGAAACGCAAAACAATTTGGGCTGCAGTCTTCTTGTACTTTTTGCCCAGTGAGTTCAGCAGTGTGTCCTTTAACAAAGGCGGGAGAGATGTATTCACCCTTTCAAAAAATCAAGACATAAATCACATTTAGGCAGAGAGATGACAACCAAGTGTTAACCAAACCCCCTCCTCCTCTGTTACCTGTCTCCTCTTTATCTGGTGACCCACCAGGACACTGCAGGTCACTTGTAATCAGTTTCTCTAAGTGACAGAATCCCTTGAATGAAGAGTTGTTCTTTGTATGAGAAGATCAAGGAAGAAAGTTTATGAAGATGCCTCTTCTGGAGGGTAAGTAATAATAGTGTTCTGAAGAGTCTTCTATTTTAAAAAAATATTAATTTTCTTTATTTGAAAGGCAGAATTACAGAGAGAGAGAGAGAGAGAGAGAGAGAGAGAGAGAGATTGATCGTCCATCCGCTGATTCACTCCACAAATGGCAGCAACAACTGAGGCTGAGTCAGGCCAAAGCCAGCAGCCAGCAGCTTCATCAGATCTCCGATGCAGGTGCAGGAGCCCAGGCATTGGGCCATCTTCTGCTGCTTTCCAAAGCACATTAGCAGGGAGCTGGATGGGAAGTGGAGCAGCTGGAACCCGAACTGGTGCCCATAAGGGACACACCACAATGCCAGCCTCCTCTGATGAGTCTTACAGAGAGAACTGGATCAGAAGTCCACACAGGGAAAGGCAGAAAGACTAAAGTGGAAGAAACAGAGCCACAAGTTTTGGTATCATCTTAGAGTAGAAAAATTTCTACTTTGTGGAACACCTCACATTGAAGTGCCACCATTCTATACACAGAACAAAAGATTCAAATATTTCAGAACCTAACCATAAAAACTCTTTGTCAAATAATAATTGAAATAACATTTATTTGGCCTTTCATATATACCAGGCACTGACAGATAATTTTACACTCGTAATGAATTCTAACAACACTTCAGGGAGAAGCGTATTAAAAGCTCTATTGCATATAAGTATATAATGATTTGAACAGATTACTGTCTTAACCAGTTAAGTGCCGAGTTTTCAATTTCTATTTCAATGAAATATTTATTTCATAGTTGCCAGAAGTAGTATATTTATGGTTCAATTCAAGTATTTATGTGTCCTATAAATAGGACAATGGGACATAATGGATTAAGATCAAACAGTCAAATAGGTCATTCCAATTAAGTAATTCACAGTAGCCTCACTACACCGAATGAACAACTTTCTGAAAAGATGTGACACAAACTAATGCCAAACTACTTACCACATTGGATTCCTACAAGTTCCCAAAGGGCTATATGCAACAATGATGATGTCGTGTTGTTGGCAAAATTTTAGGAGTTTTGGCTGGGTGAAGTAAGGGTGGCACTCAACCTATGTAGTTGTATTGGAGAACAAAGCACAAATTTAGTTTCTTGTAGTCAAATGCATTTCACATAGTTAAAAAAAAAAAAACTCTTCAACAAAATCCACATTAATAACATAACCACATCCATACTATATGCTACAGTTTGTATCTAGGTCTTTTTCTTAATGGGATAAATTAATCTCTCTTTCTTCTATTAAGGTCTTATATATTATGAATGCTTTAAAATTTATTTAATCATTCTCCTAATTTTCAATGTTGTTACCATCCTCTCTCCTCTTAATAAGCCATGCTTTGATAAACACACACGAAGTCTATCTGAGCATCCTGAGATTCTTTAATCAAAATAGATTCCTAGAAATGGAATCCTCTGAACATTGTTAAGGCTCTTAATATATATTGCCACATTGATCTCCAGTCAGACTGAGTTAATTTATATTCTCTGGTGCCTCATCACTTGCTTATGCAGAGCATTATAATAAGTACAGCATATGTAAATGTACAACAGACACTTTGCTAATATGAAATACAGAATCACACTTATATTTGCATTTCTCTAATTAATGGTGAGTTGAATATTTTTCATATATAAAGCTCCCTCAAAAACGTCCTGGAAAATGAAATTAAAAGAGGAGGTTATTTTGGTGCACACATATATAAGAAATCTGGAAATCCATGCACAATTTTTTAATAATATGCATTTTTTCATGAATTTCTGCAGTATCCTCATATTGACCAGTTTTGTAAGTTCTGTCTTTGTGAATTTGTGTTCACTTCTTTTACACATTTTTATGATGAATCTTAATTTTTTTTACTTATGTTTCACTGATATTTACTAGATTTTTAATTCATAAGGAGGTGAACAACTTTTCTATTATATTTCTAGAAATGTTATTATTTCTTATTTATTTTTCTTTGCTCCTTAATTGTTACTAGATGTTTATATTAAAATTTTAATAATAGTTAAATAATATTTAAATAAATACTAATAATTTAAAGTTGTCTTTGTGATTTTTTCCATGGTTTTTTGTTTCTACCCATTGCTCCAGAAAACTAAAGCTCTCTTCTTGTATTTCTGGGTGATTTTGTCTTCTTTAACTACTGACCAAGGGATATTAACTTTTTAGTATGAGGCAAAGATCTACATTTGTTTCTACATGGAGTCATTTTTCTCACACTATTTACTAAAAAAAAAAATCCATTTTAGAAGTACGGATTAGGCTTCTGTCTTACATGATGACTTCAGGGAAACTATCTCACCCTTTAGCATGCCCTAGATGTCAAAGCTATAATAATGTGACCCTTGAATATGGATGTATTCAATGTGTATTTGCTGAATGAATTAAATTGTCACTTTATTTTTAAAAGAAAAAAAAAGAAAATCATCCCTTTGCCATTAATTTGTGTTACTTTACATTACATTTTTATTATACTTGGTCCTATTTCTAAGGTATTTGTTAACATCCATTTATTTGTACAATGTTTCCTGCAATGGCTTCACATTATTTTAAATACTCTGTACTATGTCTCCACATTGAAAGGTCTTATTCCACCTCATTCTTTTCTTAGTTATTTTTCTATGGATTTGAGCTTCAAAGCTTTTTTTAAAAAAAAAAAAAAAACTTTTATTTAATAAATATAAATTCCGAAAGTATACCTTTTGGATTATAGTGGCTTTTCCCTGCATAACCTCCCTCCCACCCGCAACCATCCCATCTCCCACAACATCTCCCATCCCATTCTTCATCAAGATTCATTTTCAATTATCTTTATATACAGAAGATCAACTTAGTATATACTAAAAAAAGATTTCAACAATTTGCGCCCACACAGATACACAAGGATAAATTACTATTTGAGTACTAGTTTTACCATTAATTCACATAGTACAACATATTAAGGACAGAGATCCTACATGGGGAGTAGTGAACAGTGACTCCTGTTGTTGATTTAACAACTGACACTCTCATTTATGATGTCAGTAATCACCTGAGGCTCTTGTCATGAGCTTCCAAGGCTATAGAAGCCTTTTGAGTTCACAAACCCTGATCTTATTTAAACAAGGCCATAATCAAAGTGGAAGTTCTCTCCTCCCTTCAAAGAAAGGTACTGCCTTCTTTGATGGCCCATTCTTTCCACTGGGATCTCACTCACAGAGATCTTTCATTTAGGTCTTTTTTTGCCAGAGTGTCTTGGCTTTCCATGCCTGAAATACTCTCATAGGCTTTTTAGCCAGATCCAAATGCCTTATGGGCTGATTCTCAGGCCAGAGTGCTATTTAGGACAGCTGCCATTCTATGAGTCTGCTGTGTATCCCATTTCTCATATTGGATCATTCTCTCCTTTTTAATTCTATCAGTTAGTATTAGCAGACACTGGTTTTGTTTATGTGATCCCTTTGACACTTAATCCTATCTTTATGATCAATTATGAACTGAAACTGATCACTTTGACTAGTAAGATGGTATTGGTACATGCCACCTTAATGAGATTGATTTGGAGTCCCCTGGCACATTTCTAGCTCTACCATTAGGGGTAAGTCTGAGTGAGCATGTGCCAAACTATACATCTCCTCCCTCTGTTATTCCCACTCTTATATTTAACAGAGATCACTTTTCAGTTAAATTTAAACACCTAAGAATAATTGTGTGTTGATTAAAGAGTTCAACCAATGGTATTAAGTAGAACAAAAAATACTAAAAGGAATAAAATAGTGAGTTGTTCCTCAACAATCAGGACAAGGGCTGATCAAATCATTGTTTCTCATGGTGTCAGTTTCATTTCTACAGGTTTCCTTTTAGGTGCTTAGTTAGCTGTCACTGATCAGGGAGAATATATGATATTTTTCCCTTTGGGACTGGCTTAATTCACTCAGCATGATGTTTTCCAGATTCCAGCATGATGTCTTCCAGATTCTTCTATTTGTTGCAAATGACCAGATTTTTTTTGCTGCTGTATAGTATTCTATAGAGTACATATCCCATAATTTCTTTATCCAGCCTTATGTTGATGGGCATTTAGGTTGATTCTTTGTCTTAGCTATTGTGAACTGAGCTGCAATAAACACTGAGGTGCAGACAGCTCTTTTATTTGCCAATTTAGTTTCCTTTGGGTAAATTCCAAGGCATGGGGTGCTGGGTCATGTATTAGGGCTATATTCAGGTTTCTGAGGAATCTCCAAACTGTCTTCCATAGTGGCTTGACCAGTTCCCATTCCCACAAACAGTGGATTAACGAGCCTTTTTCCCCACATCCTCACCAGCATCTGTTGTTAATTTATTTCTGTATGTAAGCCATTCTAACCGGGTTCAGGTGAAACCTCATTGTGGTTTTGATTTGCATTTCCCTGATGGCTAGTTATCCTGAACATTTTGTCATGTGTCTGTTGGCCATTTGGATTTCCTCTTTTGAAAAATATCTATTTAGGTCCTTGGCCCATTTCTTGCATTTCTTCTGTCTCACTGTCTTCATAATCTTGTATTGGAGTGTCATGTTCTTTTGGGAGTGTCATGTTGTCTTCCTTGTTCTTGTTTCCTCAGTTGTTGTGTTTGTTGTTCGGCATTTGTGGAGATACTCATTGGTTTCTTCTTTTTTTCCCCTCCCGCTGTGGTGGCTTTTCTTGTTGTACTATGACTCTGTAGATAAGTGGACTGTCTGCTTTCAGTGAATCTCTAGAGGCTTGTGGTGGATGTGGCCAGAGAGCTCTGTTCAGTTCTTCAGGATTAAGGGTGTGCCGAAGGTGACACACCCAGGTTTGGTTGGTAAATCTTCTCTCTTTTTTGTTTTAATCAGTAGGGAAGTAATTACACTCAGTTGAGCTCTTCTCCTCGATGGCGATCAGTGCCTGAGTGCTAGCCCCGGTGGGTATAATGTTCACCTGCTCTGTCCCAAGAACCACACAAAGGATCTGTGCAGTCCTCAGTGTAAGCTCAGATTCCCCTGAAATGTCTCTCACCTTGTAGCCAAGGCTACCGAGCTTATGGCATCTCCCACAGAGACTACTCACATCTCAGCCACACCATGAGTTCTCCCACACACCCTCAATTTTTTTTTCCACAGTTCCAGTTCATAAGCTCCACACATTCACTAGGTCTTAGACTCCTGTTATTACTCCCCACAAGAGTCAGGTTTTTCTGCTTGGCTGATTGCCAGACACAGCTCCAAGCTGGTGCAGCTGTTACGTATGTCCAAAATGGTGCCTGCTCTGTTGGCTCGTACGCCTTTGTAAGGTGATTGGAGAGAGAGAATCATGTCCGTACCTTCCCTTTTATTTCTTCTCTCCTCTAGTTAGGCTGGTGTACTTTCCCCCAGTTTCCCTCTAGGCTGTTCCTGCTGCCTTTCTGCCAGTGTCTCGGGCTACTGCAGTTTCATCTCACCTCTCTTTCCAGCGCTGGTGCAAAGGCTCTCGGCAGCTGGGGTCCCAAGCTGTGGGCGCCTGTGCCTTCCACGTAGATCCACCGTATCCCTCTAATTACGGAAAAGTTTCCTCTGCAGTTTTTTTCCCTCTTTCCTGAGACTACACTATCTACACTTTTATTAAAATATCTTCTCCTGGACTATCAGTAAGCTCCCTCCCTATTCCGCCATCTTGAAACCCTCTCTCCCAAAGCTTTCTTAAATTGAGAGAGGTCAAAAGGTGTCCCCAGGGTCCTGTGATGAGGTTGCTGTGGAGCCACAAGACCTCCCGACCCCTGGTCCAGGCCTCGCCCTCTTAGTAAACGCTGCCCTGGGTCCCCTCCACCCACGGTAGAAACTGAAGCTGTACCTGGTTGCAGACGGGTTTGTGCTTGAGTCCTGGTTTGTTCAGGAGGAGCTCCAGCTGCCTGCGGTTAAAGTTGGACACCCCGAGGGATTTCACCAGGCCAGCGTCTTTGCAAGCTTCCAAAGCCTATAAGAGACAACAGGTCAAGAAAGAGGCCTCACAGGAAGCCAAATTAAACGTTTAGCAGTGGGCATTTGGCTGAGCAATACCACAACGAAGTTGCCACATGGAATACACTTTCCAATAAGATGAAAAATAAAAATTAATAAATGCTTATGAGGGTTGAAAAGGAAAAGACCTTAGGCATCTCAAGAGGCATTCTGTTAGGAAAAAGGGTGGGGGGTGGAGAAAGGCAGGAATTCCATGATTGCATGAGTCTGAGAAAAACTATATACTGGGGCTGGCACTGTGACATACAGAGCAAAGCTGCTGTCTGAAGTGCTGGGATCCCATATGGGCACCAGTTCAAGTCTCGGCTGCTCCACTTCTGATCCAGCTCCCTGCTGATGTACCTAGGAAAGCAGCGGAAGATGGGCCAAGTCCTTGGGCCCCTGTACCCATATAGGAGACCCTGAAGAAGCTCTTGGCTCCTGGCTTTGGATCATCCCAGCTCTGGCCATTGTAGCCATTCAGGAAGTGAAACAGCAAATGGAAGACATCTCCCTCTCTCTCTCGCTCTCGCTTTCTCTCTCATGCTCTCTCTCTCTGCTTCTGACTCTCTGTAACTCTGCCTTTCAATAATAAATAAATAAATAAATCTTAAAAAAAGAAAGAAAAACTACATACCATATCTACACATTGTATTTTTGCAGCATATACATTATATATTATATATTAGTATACATTAATAAAATCAGATTTCCTGAAATTTTTTGAGGTTTCTTTATGGCATAGGCATATTCATTTTTGTAAATGTTTTAGTGTATATGAAAAGCATATACACACCTAATTTTGGATGTAAAACTATCTTTTTCTCCTCTCTCTTATACAAATGAGTATGTATGTACAGCATACACAATATATATAAAATCAGGCCTAACTTTACTTTTCTCAGTATGTGAAAGGAATATGTTATAAATTACCATTATAATGCTGGATTTATCAATAGCTTCCTGCTGTCCACACATATACAAAAATTATAAATTTTATTTAGGCAGAGGGACAGAGAAAGCCCTGATCCAGTAGTTCAAATCCTAGATGCCTACAAGTGTCAGGGATGGGCCAGGGCCACAACCACATTCTGGGAATGCTATCCAGGTCTCCCATTTGAACCCTATTACTTGAGCCATCATCATTGCTTCCCAGGGTCAGCACTAGTAGAAAACTGGAATAAGAAACCAGAGCTAGCAATTTTTTAGAGAGCTTTTATTTAAAAAATATAAATTTCACAGGTACTTTTGGAATATAGCAGTTCTTCCCCCCATACCCATCCTCCCACCCTCAAACTGCCGCTCTACTCACTACACCTCAGCATCAGCCCTGACTTTCAAGTAAATAAATAAAACTTTAAAAAAAAAGAAAATATTATTATCTTTTTACAACCAGTGTAACTGAAAATAAAACAAAAGAGATACTAATTTCATTGTATGTTATTAGTTCTTTCTGTCTGGAAGTTTTAATTTTTATTTTCATTTAAATATATAATATATTGAGTTAGAACCGATACACAATAAACTACACATATTTGAAGTGTACATTCTGGTGAATTTTAACATATAAACACATCAGTCAAATCATCAGTGCAGTCAAGATAATGAACACCTCTGGTGGAATGCTGATAAATATCTAACAATTCACTATCCAGGAGAAAAAGGCCCCAATTTGTAATTTGATAATTTCTACAATATGACCATTCACATCAGGCTGCACTCAGACTATCAAGACATCACCAAATTATAAGTTATAAAGGGATTTGCACAATCAGTTCTTGCAAGGTGATATGAGTCGGCTTCAGTACCCCTGGAAGATTCTCCCTCTCCCACTGAATTGCCTTGGCAATTCTGCTGAAAATAAACTGACCACACATATGCATATGTATGAGACCATATATGTGGCTTCTCTATTCTGTTCAATTGATTTAGATATCCATCTATGTCCTACTATGACATGATCATGATTTCTACAGTTGTATAGAACTTCTCAAAATTAGTATAAGTCCTCCAAATTTCTCCCTCATTCTTTCAGAATTGTTTTGACAATTACAAGCTATTTCATTTCTATATAAATTTTAGAAATAACTTTTCCATTTCCATTGGGATTTTTACTAGGATTATATTTTTTATGATTTATTCGTTTATTTGAAAATCAGAGTTAAACAGAGAGAGGAGAAGCAGAGAGAGAGAGAGAGAGGTCTTCCATCTGCTGGTTCACTCCCCAATTGGCCGCAATGCTGGAGGTGCGCTGATCTGAAGCCAGGAGCCAGGAGCTTCTTCTGGGTCTCCCACGTGGGTGCCCAAGGACTTGGGCCATCTTCTACTTTCTCAGGCCATAGAAGAGAGCTGGATAGGAAGTAGAGCAGCCGGGTCTTGAACCAGCACCCATATGGGATTCAGTGCTTCAGGCCAGGGTGTTAACCTGCTGTGCCACGGCGCCAGCCCCTTGACTAGGATTATATTGAGTCTACAGATAAATTTAGTGAGACTGATTAGGCCAACTATATCAAGGGATGTGGTGTATCTCTCCTTTTATTTACACCTTTGACTTATCTCACTAACATGTTATAGTTTTTATTAGATAGGTCTTAGACAAACTATTATATGATCTACAAATATTTAATATTCATTTAAAATTCAGTTTCAAATTGTGTTGCTAACATTTAGGTGATATAGAAAAATAGATTTTATTTCCTTTATTTGCTAATTGGTTTCTCACAGGTATGCTTCTTAGTTTCCAAATATCTGGTGATTTTTCAGATATGTTTTTGTTAATAATTTCAGGTTTAATTCCAATAGTATCAGGCAGCATATTTTGCATAATTAGAAAAATTTAGAACTCATTGAGACAAATCTTTATGGCTCAGGAAATGGCCTGTCTCATTAAATGTTCCATGTACATGTGAAAAATAGCATTCTCTTTGTTTTGATAAAATGTTCTATAAATATCAGTTAGATAAGAAATATTGATAATGTTTAAATCTCCCATATACTACAGAAGTACTATATACTTGCCGGCACCATGGCTCACTAGGCTAATCCTCCACCTGTGGCGCCGGTACCCTAGGTTCTGGTCCAGTTGGGGCGCTGGATTCTGTCCCGGTTGCTCCTCTTCCAGTTCAGCTCTCTGCTGTGGCCTGGGAAGGCAGTGGAGGATGGCCCAAGTCCTTGGGCCCTGCACCCACATGGGAGACCAAGAAGAAGTACCTGGCTCCTGGCGTCGGATTGGCGCAGTGCGCCGGCCACAATGCACTGGCCATAGCGGCCACTTGGGGGGTGAACCAACAGAAAAAAGGAAGACCTTTCTCTGTGTGTGTGTGTGTGTGTGTGTGTCCCTCTCTCTCACTAACCCTGCCTGTAAAAAAGAAAAGAAAAGAAAAGAAAAGAAAAGAAAAAGTGCCAGCACCGCGGCTCACTAGGCTAATCCTCCACCTGTGGCGCCAGCACCCCGGGTTCTAGCTGTAGTGGCCATTTTGGGGGTAAACCAACAGAAAGAAGACCTTTGTCTCTGTCTCTCACTAACTCTGAAAGAAAGAAAGAAAGAAAGAAAGAAAGAAAGAAAGAAAGAAAGAAAGAAAGAAAGAAAGAAAGAAAGAAAGAAAGAAAGAAAGAAAGAAAGAAAGAAAGAAAGAAAGAAAGAAAGAAAGAAAGAAAGAAAGAAAGAAAGAAAGAAAGAAAGAAAGAAAGAAAGAAAGAAAGAAAGAAAGAAAGAAAGAAAGAAAGAAAGAAAGAAAGAAAGAAAGAAAGAAAGAAAGAAAGAAAGAAAGAAAGAAAGAAAGAAAGAAAGAAAGAAAGAAAGAAAGAAAGAAAGAAAGAAAGAAAGAAAGAAAGAAAGAAAGAAAGAAAGAAAGAAAGAAAGAAAGAAAGAAAGAAAGAAAGAAAGAAAGAAAGAAAGAAAGAAAGAGAGAGAAAGACAGACAGAAAGACAGACAGAAAGAAAGAAGAAAACGTTTTCCTCTTAACCTATTTTTGAGTCTTTAAAAGGGTTTCTTGTGTATTAATACATACTGGGTTATGGCTTCTATCCATTCTTACAACCTCTGCCTTTTAACTGGATTGCTTAGACATTTCTGTATTCTCTGATTATTGGTATCACTGAGCTTAAATTTATATTTCCCATCTCGTATCTCCTGGGGATACTGCTACCTTATGAGGCAGTTCCTCCCAAGCAAACCTATCAGCAACACTGGGGCCAGAAGTGAGCACAGGTCTCCTGGGTGCAAAACCCAGCACCTGAAAACCCATTCCAAGCTTCTTTACACAGATAGGTCAAGTTCCCAACCATTACACAGGGGGAGTAAATAAGAGATATTCATCACAGTGTGACTTCCCAGGCTCTGGAGCGTGGAATGGGAGTGACTGGAAACAAATGACTTGTGTTTTCTCAGCTTCCCGAATTGCTGGAACACTGCTGCTCTGATGTGATTTCTGAAGACTTCTCACCGTGAGTCCTCAGTCTGTACCTGTGTTTGGAGCAGGCAGTACTTGCCCCCGGGCTATGGCAGGGGAGAACGAAGTGGAGAAAGAGCTTCAGTAGCTCCTCTCCCATACTTATGACGAATGCCCTTTACTGCTCCTTGGGTTGCCTCCTATTCCAGGTCAAAGCTGTAAAACTACCTCACAAGCTTCCAAACTTCCCTCCCCACTATTGAATCCATAAGTTTCTCCTTGTTTTCCCACAGTTTCCACTCTGATCTTGGAGAGGAGTCAGCAGTTGGCTCAGAACTGGATCCAGAATTATTCCAAGTCATTCATGCATCCTCTTGTTTTAAGTTGGTTTATTCTGGACATCTTACTATTGGCTTTTTAAAATTCAATCTTTTTAATTTATCCTGTTTAAATATTTTTAATTACTGTTCTTAAGAAATATTTTCTATACTTTCTTCTTCCACACCTTCCCCTTCCTTTTCTTTAAAATTTTTCTCTTCCAATAAAACAAAATCAAGAATTATTCAGCACCTACACATAGAGATCTCACGTATCTGTGTATATTGTTAGAACTGTCTGCTCTGTTACTTTAAATCTGACAAATCAATCAGATCACTGTTTAAAATAAGTTCTTTTAAAATAAAAGCCCATTTGAACTTACCTCCCATGTGGCACACAAATTTGTCTTGTGGTATAACCACTTGCCATTCTCATCTCTGGGATAGACTACATCTCCAGGCTGCAAAACAAGAACAAGTGTAATTCACTTCATCTATGTCTGAGAACTAAAATCACAGTATTTGAGGGGACAGTGTTGATGCACAGTAGATTAAGTTCCCACTTGCAATACTGGCATCCCATTTCAGTGTGCCAGTACAAGTCCTGGCTGCTCTGCTTCCAATCCAGCACTCCTGCTAATGTGCCTGGGAAGGCAGTGGTGGATAAGCACAAGTACTTGAGCCCCTGCCACCTATGTGGGAAACCAGGATAGAGTTTCTGGATCTTAGTTTCAGACTGCCCCATACCAGACGTTACTTCCATTAGGAAAGTGAATGAGCAGATAAAAGATCTCTGTCTCTACCTCCTTCTATCACTCTGCTTTTCAAATATATACAGAAAGAAATATTTTTAAAGAAAATTTATTTATTTATTTTTGAAAGTCAGAGTTACAGATGGTGGGAGAGATGGAGTTCTTCCATCTGCTGGTTCACCCCCAAATGCCCACAGCAGCCAGGGCTGTGCCAGGCCAAAGCCAGGAGCCAGGAACTTCATCTGTGCTTTCCACGTGCCCAAGCACATTATCAGGAAGCTGGATCAGAAGTGGAGCAGCCAGGACTCGAATTGGTGCCCATATGCAATGCTAGTGTTGCTGGTGGTAGCTTAACTTGTTATGCCACAAAGCAAACCCCAAGAAATCTTTTTAAAAATGAATAAAATCAATGGGTCTGCTGTGTATCTCGCTTCCCATGTTGGATCGTTCTCTCCCTTTTTTATTCTATCAGCTAGTATTTGCAGACACTAGTCTTGTTTATGTGATCCCTTTGGTTCTTAGTCCTATCATTATGATCAATTGTGAACAGAAATTGATCACTGGGACTAGTGAGATGGCATTGGTACATGCCACCTTGATGGGATTGAATTGGAATCCCCTGGTATGTTTCTAACTCTACCGTTTGAGGTAAGTCAGCTTGAGCATGTCCCGAATTGCACATCTCTTCCCTCTCTTATTCCCACTCTTATATTTAACAGCGATCACTTTTCAGTTAAGTTTCAACACTTAAAAATAACTGTGTATTGATTACAGTATTCAACCAAAAGTATTAAGTAGAACAAACAAACAAAAAATACTAAGAGGGATAACGTATTAAGTTGTTCATCAACAGTCAGGGCAAGGGCTGATCAAGTCACTGTTTCTCATAGTGTTCATTTCACTTTAACAGGTTTCCTTTTTGGTGCTCAGTTAGTTGTCACCAATCAGGGAGAACATACAATATTTGTCCATTTGGGACTGGCTTTTTTCACTAAGCATAATGCTTTCCAAATTCCTAACAGGGATCACTTTTCATTTAAAATTTAAACACCTAAGAATAATTGTGTGTTAATTAGAGTTCAACCAGTAGTACTAGAACAAAAAAAAACTAAAATGGATAAAGTATTACATTGTACATCAACAGGACAATAGCTGATCAAGTCACTGTTTCTCATAGTGTCAATAAACAGCACTCTGGCTTCAGAATCAGCCCTTAAGGCATGCGGATCTGGCTGAAAAGCCCATGAGAGTATTTCAGGCATGGAAAGCTAAGACACTCTGGCAAAAAAAAAAAAAAAAAAAAAAAAAAAAAAACCACCTAAATGAAAGATCTCCGCGAGTGAGATCCCAGTGGAAAGAACAGGTCATCAAAGAAGGAGGTACCTTTCTCTGAAGGGAGGAGAGAACTTCCACTTTGACTACGACCTTGTCTAAATATGATCAGAGTCGGCGAACTCAAAAGGCTTCCATAGCCTTGGCAACTCATGACAAGAGTCTCAGGTGATTACTGATGCCATAAAAAACAATGTCAATTTGTTAAGTCAACAAAAGGAGTCACTGTGCACTTACTCCTCATGTAGGATCTCTGTCCTTAATGTGCTGTACATTGTATTTAATGCTATAATGAGTACTCAAACAGTATTTTTCACTTTGTGTTTCTATGTGGGTGCAAACTGTTGAAATCTTCACTTAATATATGCTAAACTGATCTTCTGTATATAAAGAGAATTGAAAATGAATCTTGATGTGAATGGAAGGGGGGAGGGAGAGGGAAAGGGAAGGGTTGCAGGTAGTAGGGAAGTTATGGGGCGGGGAAGCCACTGTAATCCATAAGCTGTACTTTGGAAATTTATATTCATTAAATAAAAGTTTTAAAAAATGAATAAAATCATGTAATTTGAGAGGATAATATACCAATATACCTTGCCCTAGGGAAAATAGTTCAAGTTTATTTTCTTATATGTTTGTATAATCTCTAATAAACATAATTTATATATATGTATATATATATATCTGTCACTCTGTCTTTCAAATAAATAAATATTAAAAAATAAACAAGAGAGGGGTTGAGAATTAGTACTTTCAGTCTTCATCCTCTGAGGGTCAATCCTTGAAGAAGTTGAAGACAGCCAATTTATTTTTTCTTATTAAAACCCAAAGTTACTCACTGAGGGTGACAAGAAATTCTTTGGCTAAGAAAGGTATCACCAAAGACGGACATGCTTCTTAAGTTTAAGGGAGCTACATAGCATGTAGCTCTCCATTCTCTTTCCCTTCCTGGACCTGCCAGAGTTCAGCATCTTATTTTCTACCCAAGGTCAAATTCCTCCAGTTTTTTTGGAGACCCTCTCTCAGATTAGACTAACTATGGTATGAAGCATTCTCTTTCAGATCTCTCCTTTTCTTATGTATTTAAAAAAGAGACTTATCACTTTGAAGGAGAATTTTTTTTTTTTGACAGAGTGGACAGTGAGAGAGAGAGAGACAGAAAGGTCTTCCTTTTGCCGTTGGTTCACCCTCCAATGGCCGCCGTGGCCGGTGCGCTGCGGCCGGCGCACCGCGCTGATCCGATGGCAGGAGCCAGGTACTTCTCCTGGTCTCCCATGGGGTGCAGGGCCCAAGCACCTGGGCCATCCTCCACTGCACTCCCTGGCCACAGCAGAGAGCTGACCTGGAAGAGGGGCAACCAGGACAGAATCCAGCACCCCAACTGGGACTAGAACCTGGTGTGCCAGCGCCCAAGGCGGAGGATTAGCCTAGTGAGCCGCGGCGCCGGCCTTTGAAGGAGGATTTATAACTATTAAGGAAGAAGGAACACAAGATTATCCACCAATACGACATATGGTGATATTGAAAAATTCCAGAAATTTTACAAAGTAGAATAGCCTAAATTCCTTTTCAGGATGGACTAAAATAAAATCCTAGCACAAGACATTGATTTAAGGAAATACTTTTGGGGCCAGTATTGTGGAGTGGCAGGTTGGGCAGTACCCTTCTATGCCAGCATCTTGTTTGGGTGCTGGTTCAAGTTCCGACTGTTCCACTACTGATCCAGCTCATTGCTAATGGCCTGGATAAAGCAGCAAAATGGCTCAAGTACTTGGGCCCCTGCAGCCACATAGGAGACCTGGAGGAAGCTCCTGGCATTGGCCTGGCCCAGCCCCAACCGTGTAGCCATCTGAGGAATAAACCAGTGGATGGAAGACTTCTCTCTGTGTAAATCCAACTTTCAAACAAATAAATCTTCTAAAAAATTTTTGAAAAGAAAAAACAAGGGGAAAAAAAGGAAACACTTTCATTGACTCATGCCACAAACCCTGGGTAATGAGTGACCTTCTCTGGTGATGCTGGTAATATTCGTATCTGCAATGACCACAGTCCATCCTGTTATCTTCTCTTCTGTAGGACTTTGCCCCACTGATATACTACCAGACCAAACATCCCATTTTTAATGTGGAGGTTAATGAAATCTCCCTTTCTCTTCCATCAGCAACTTCTGAGCATTCAGGCCACTTCTGAATCACATGGTTCATCACCATTATTTTCATATCCTACTCCCAGACATTTCTTGTCCTGTTCTATTCTCTACCTTTTCAACTCAGTCCCATATCTCCCAAGTGAATGCTGATTATGTGCCATAATTTTTCTGAGCTCTGAGGACATAATGGTTGATAAGACAACCAAGACTCACTTTCTAATGAGGATTACATTCTGGTATGCATAGAATAATAACAAGCTAGATAAGCAAGAAGCTAAAAAAGTGACCTATGTTAGACAGAATGACTTGTAGAGGATGATTTTTGATGTGATTTTAAGAGGCTCCCTAAGAAGATGATAATTGAGTTGTATTCTAGCCGGCGCCGTGGCTCAATAGGCTAATCCTCCGCCTTGCGGCGCCGGCACACCGGGTTCTAGTCCCGGTCAGGGCGCCGGATTCTGTCCCGGTTGCCCCTCTTCCAGGCCAGCTCTCTGCTATGGCCAGGGAGTGCAGTGGAGGATGGCCCAGGTGCTTGGGCCCTGCACCCCATGGGAGACCAGGAAAAGCACCTGGATCCTGGCTCCTGCCATCGGATCAGCGCGGTGCGCCGGCTGCAGCGGCGGCCATTGGAGGGTGAACCAACGGCAAAAAGGAAGACCTTTCTCTCTGTCTCTCTCTCACACTGTCCACTCTGCCTGTCAAAAAAAAAAAAATTGAGTTGTATTCTAAAAGGTGAGATCAAAATAGCTATTGGAAAATTTAGGGGGAAGAACACTCTAGACGGAGGGAAATGCAAGTGCAAATGACCACAAGTAATGGACTTGGCATAAATAAAGCAGCAAAAACAGTATGACAGTGCCTAAATGGGTATGATAGTAAGTAAAATAAAAGAGAAAGGCAAGGGCTGCATCATGGAATCTGTGGTCTATTGTTAACACTTTGCACTTGACTCTAAAGCAATGGGAAGTCTTTGGACTTCAGCAGGGAAGTGTCTTACTGGGTTCCTGCTTTAAAAAGATCACTACAGATATTTTGGAGGGTGCATTTGGGGGAGTGTTATAGGTTGAAATGTGTCCCTCCAGAATATGTTCAAATTGTAGCCACTAGTACCTGTGAAAATGATCTTGTTTGGAAATAGAGTCTTGGGCTGTTTTGGGTTGCTATAACAGAATACCTGGTGCTGGGTGATTTATAAAGGAAAGAGATTCATTTCACCATGATTCTGGTTGTTTGAAAACTAAACATCATTGGGTCAGCACCGAGATTGGGCCCTGTGGCTGCATCACCACACAATGAAGCAGAAGGGAAGTGGGAGAATGCACAGAGACAGAGAGATGTTGGGAGGGGGGAGATGCCAGGCTTTATAACAACTTGTTCCCCTTATAACCAATCCAGTCCCATGACACATAACCTATTCCCATGAGACAGGCATTAATCTCTTCTGGGGGATTTTCCACAATAAGCCAAACTCTTTTAGGACTCACTACCTCCCAACACTGTTACACTAGGAACCCAGTGTCCAGCTCACAGATTATGAGGGATGTTGAGGGACAAACCATATCTAAACCCTAACAAGACCTTTGCATATGATTTAGTTATGATGGGGTCGTTAGCTGGGCCTGTTACAAAGGTGAGCCCCAAATAACCTCTGTGTTTTATTTCTTCACTACAGGTTGTGACCCATTAATTTAGGAGTCAGCCTGAATTCACTTTATACATATAACTATTTGAAAAATTATTCAAACAAGTAGATGATTAGTCATTTAGAACCTGAAAACTGCAGCCAGCATCTGATAAGACAGGACCTTCTGGTTATGCTCTCAGCTACCATGGGCCTTTGGAGCTCCCATCCAGGCACTCTCTACTACGCCGCTACACAACGTAACTTCCAAAGGGATGGTCTCTCCCTAATCCCCCTCTCTCAATAAGTTCTTTCACCCGTCTCCCCTGCCAGATGGTTGATCTCTTGCCATGCTAAGTCTCTGAATAGTCTCATTCTATTGGACACCATTTCTCATGCAACCCTGCCCTGGTGTTGCCAAATAAAGCTTGTGTGTTACTGCTTCTCTTGTGGTCATTTCTTTTCCTTTGATCAGTGCACAAATACTTTCAGCCTCCTACAGGGCTCTAATATAATGACTGTGTCCTTAACTAAAAAAAGGAAGGTGGGTGGGAAATTTGACACCAAGACAGACATGCATACAAGGAGAATCAGATAAAAATAAAGGCAGAGGTCAGAGATTACATCTATAAGTAAAGGAATGTCAAAATAATCATCAGCAAATCACCTAAACGTGGGATAGAGGCACAGAACATATTCTATCTAACAGTCTGCAAAAAGAACCAATCTGCCAACAACTTGACCTTGAACTTCTACCCTCCAGAATCATGAGATAACAAATGTCTGTTGTGTAAGACATCTTGTTTACAGCACTTTGTCACAGCAGCCATAGGATACTAATACAGTGAGTAAAATGTAAGAAAGCACATTAAGAGCAGGCTAGGAGCAGGAGTATCATAGTTCTGTGATGCATCATAGTATCACAGTTATGTGATGCTATGGTCTGAATGTCTATGTACCCCTTCTATAAATATATGGAAACCAAACCACCAAAGTGATGGTATTAGAAAGCGGGGCCTCTGGGAGGTAATTTGGTCATTGGAGCCCCACCTTTGCAAATGGGATTAATCCCTTATAAAAGAGACCCCACCAAGTAAGGGCACATAGAAGGTGCCATCTATTTGAGAGAGCTCTCACCAATCACTGAATCTGCTTGTACCTTGATCTTGGATTTCCCAGCTTCCAGAACTATGACCATCAACTTTGTATAGTTCAAAAGTCACCTAGTCTAAATTATTTTTGCTACAACAGCCTTGATAGATTAAGACACCTGCCCATAACTGCTTGGACACCAGGCCTGGATTTGCATCTGTGCTTTCATTCCCCACAGCAAGCTTGTAGGTCTATTTGTCACAGAACACATCCCAGGCTGCTGGAAACTGTCTACTCAAATTGGACAGGGCCATGAATTTACAAACCCCTGTAACTCCAAGGCAGCCTCGCATGCATTCTCTTCCTCTCAGAGTCTGCTTCTGGGGAATTCAATCTAAGATATTATTGCAACAGGCAAGAGCTGAGCGTTCCCAGGAATGGGCCAGTAGCAGTAGAGAGGAAAAGAAGGGAAGAGCTTAGCATATGAATTGGGATTAGAGCTGATATACCTAGATGTTGACTTGGAAATGAGGGAGGGTGGTGCTAGGGAGAGAAGAAGCCAAGATGATTCCTGGACTATTTGTGTACATGATGGTAATAATTTCCTGAGATTAACACTAGAAATTAAGAGTACAATTTTGAATATTTTGATTTTGAAATGACCATAAGATATTTAAGGAGGTAGGCAACAGAGAATTCTGGGACTCACAGAGGTCACTACCACAGATCAAATTTGGGAATCATCAGTCTGTGGAATGTCATTAAATCCATGTGATTGGATGAAATCACCTATCCAAAGAGCATGGTTAGTAAGATTAGAATATTGAGAATAGAACACTGGGTATAACAACAGTTCAAAGTTGGCAGAGAAGTTACCAGGCCATCACGTGGGAGTGATAGCATAGATATCAGCAGAAGAAAATGTTTAAAGGAGGCCCCAGTCAACTATGTTGCAAGAGATCAAATAATTGAGGACAAAGTATCTGTTGGCCTTGGCAGTATGCATGTCTGCTGACTTCAATAAAAGGGTTACTTTGGTTTGTTTTTTTTTTTTTGGAGATGGAAAATTGCTGTGTTCTGAATGTCCCTCAGAACTCCTGTGTTGGAATCTTTGTCTCCAGTGCATCAGTGGTGGGAGGTGGGCCTACTTTGGAGGTGTTTGAGTGTTTAGGTAGGTGCATTGGGTTATTTCATTTTAAAAAGAGTTCAAGGGAGTTGGTTTGCTCTCTTGTGCTCTTTGCCCTTCCACCTCCTACCATGTAATGATGCAACAAGAAGGGACTTCTTTTTTTTCTTTATTTTTTATTTATTTGACAGGTAGAGTTTACAGTCAGTGAGAGAGAGAGAGAGACAGAGAGAAAGATTCACTCTCCAAATGGCCACAATGGCCGGAGCTACACCGATCTGGAGCCAGGAGCCAGGAGTATCTTCCTGGGCTCCCATGTGGGTACAGGGGCCCAAGGACTTGGGCCATCCTCCACTGCTATCCCAGGCCACAGCAGAGAGCTAGACTGGAAGAGGAGCAACCAGGACTAGAACCCGGCACTCATATTAGATGCCAGTGCTGCAGGCAGAAGATTAATCTAGTCAGCCACAGTGCCAGACAAGGGCCTTTTTCTAGATTCTGGTACCTTGATCTTGGACTTCTTAGCCCCTATCCTTATAAACCTCATGGTCTCTTCCCTCCATTCCTGTTCCTCACCATCAGGTGACAGAGGAAGAATAATCTAACTCTTTAAAAGCCCACATTGCACACCGGGTTCTAGTCCCGGTCAGGGCGCCGGATTCTGTCCCGGTTGCCCCTCTTCCAGTCCAGCTCTCTGCTGTGGCCCGGGAGTGCAGTGAAGGATGGTCCAAGTGCTTGGGCCCTGCACCCGCATGGGAGACCAGGAGAAGCACATGGCTCCTGGCTTTGGATCAGCGCGGTGCACCGGCTACAGCGCACAGGCCGCAGTGGCCATTGAGGGGTGAACCGATGGAAAAGGAAGACCTTTCTCTCTGTCTTTCTCTCTCTCACTGTCCACTCTGCCTGTCAAAATAAATAAATAAATAAATAATAAATAAATAAAAAGCCCATGTTGCTGACTCTCATTCCTGTTTTCTCATCTCCTAAAAAATCTCATAAATTTTTGCAATTTGTATTTTGTTATTCTGAAATTAAGATGGTGTTTTTTTAATTCCATGCTTTAAAAAACAGAGTGCTAAAATGTTTAAGTAAGAAAAGTTTTTTGTTTAAAAAATCATGAGATTCAAAAAGCATGGACATTTTAGCTTCACATTGATTTCTCAAACAGGTTCAGTTGACAGTAATGTTATTATCTTTTATCATTTCTTACTGCTAAAAAATACCTTATGGGTCCTTGAGCATTGATCCCATCAAGAATACAAATAGAAATTCTCTGTTACCTTCTCCAAATAGATTCTGAAAGTAATTTGTCAGCCACAGAGAAACACATTTCATTTTATAACATTTAAATGCTACTCAGAGTAGAAATGTTCCTTCAATCAAGTCATTAATAAGTCAATGATGCTGGAGACTAAGATCATAACACCCAAGAGCTTCCTGCCAAAACAATACTCAAGTCCCCAGGGTGCTGGGATAGGTAGACCTGGGAGGATAAGGTAGAAGGTGCAGTACTGTGTAGGAGAATGGGGTTGGGACTGGCACTACAGACCTCCAGATCTGGCCCTACAAATGATAGACTTTAAAACAGTACACAATGCTGGCACTGTGCTGCAATAGGTTAATCCTCCACCTGCAGCGCCAGCATCTCACATGGGCACGAGTTCTAGTCCCAGCTGCTGCTCTTCCGATCCAGCTCGCTGCTATGGCCTGGGAAGGCAGTGGAAGACAGCCCAAGCACTTGAGCCCTTGCACCCATGTGGGAGACCCAGAAGAAGTTCCTGGCTCCTGGCTTCAGATCGGCTCAGCTACGGCCGTTGCGGCCATTTGGGAAGTGAGCCAGCAGATAGAAGACCTTTCTCTCTGTCTCCCCCTCTCTCTGTAACTCTCTCTCGCAAATAAATAAAAATAAAATCCTAAAAAAAAAAAGCAACTGAGTATACTACTTTATCACTTGAGGCCTTAACTTCTGCTTCAATGAAATGAGGTTTTTAGACTATATAAGTGCAGGGGCCGGCACTGTGGTGTAGCGGATAAAGCTGCCGCCTGCAGTGCCGGCATCCCATACGGGTGCCAGTTTGAGTCCTGGCTGCTCTACTTCTGATCCAGCTCTCTGCTATGGCCTGGGAAAGCAGTACAAGATGGCTCCAGTTCTTGGGCCCCTGCACCAGTGTGGGAAACCCAGAGGAAACTCCTGGCTCCTGGCTTCAGATTGGCGCAACTCCGGCCATTGCGGTCAACTGGTGAGTGAACCAGCAGATGGAAGACCTCTCTCTCTCTCTCTCTCTCTCTCTCTCTTTCTTTGTCTCTCCTTCTCTCTCTGTGTAACTCTGACTTTCTAATAAATAAATAAAATCTTTTAAAAAAAAGAATATATAAGTGCAAAAGTTCCTTTCCGCCTGAACATTTCATGATTTCATCTTTCAATTATTACCTATGAAATGCCAGACATCCTGTCACTGACTTCACATACATAATTTTAATGACTTCTCACAACACTCTTCAAGTTAGTTATAATTGTCTCTATTTTAACAATGACGTTGAAATTCATAAAGATAAAAGTGACTGTTTTAGTAAGTACTGAACTTGAAATTCAACCCTTGCTCTGTATGATTATAAAACTCATACTCTTCACTACACCATGTTTAGGCGATATAGGAGAGAGATTAGGCAGAACTTGATCAGTTGTCTGGCTTTTAGGGACAGGGATAAGATTACAAACAGAGCCCATAATGCTCTTTCCCATAATGTGAAGGGACATTTAGTTCATGAGGACAGTGGAAACCTAGTATTCGTTTTTGTTGTTTTCTCGCAACCATCTACCCTCTTTCTGGAGGAACTCATTCCATGTTGTTTGGGTAGACTGACTCAGCTCCCATTCTTGGCTGTAAAGACTAAATGAGTCAACAATAGATACACATCCCCAAGCACATTCATCAGTAGTTCTCCATGATGTTTAATTTGTGGTCTTAAAGTGGGAGAGGTGGCATATAGTTTTTTATTCCAGGTCTTTACCTTCTACTTAAAGGAGCATTCTAAGCACAGATATTTATATGGTGCATGTAATGTTTATTTAAGAGGTGAGAAGCGCACACACACATAGAGGCATAGGTAAGGAGTAGAGAGGGGAGAAAGAGGTAGGAGACAGGAAGTAGAGAGATGGAGCAGCTCAGCACCTCCATTAGTCTTGGACTCCAACAAGATGGACAAGCAATTCCCAGCTCCTCCTTTTATGATGTAACGTGGTAAACTGAGAGTTTATGATACCTCCATAAAATTCCATGTGGAGCTTAATATACATATTTACATGGTGAATACTGCCCAATTCCCAGAGGGAATTAGGTATCCTGGATAAGGAGATATTCGGATAGACAAGTACGATAGAACTACATGGGGCAGAGACTTGTAGTTAGTGACTTCCAGCTCAGCTAGCTACCTTATCCCATTTCCGTCTCTCTTTCTGTGATTTCTCAAGCTTGGCATGTCAACAATCATTCTGCCATCATACAGACAAGGAGTTCTGAGAAGCCAACCAGAAAAGGGAGACAGAAAGGGCCTGAAATACAGAGACATTGTTTGCACTTTCAGATCAAGCTATACTTAAATCAGACAGCCCTTGGAATTCATGGCTTTTATTTATTTATTTTTTTGACAGGCAGAGTGGACAGTGAGAGAGAGAGACAGAGAGAAAGGTCTTCCTTTGCCGTTGGTTCACCCTCCAATGGTTGCTGCGGCAGGGGCGCTGCGGCCGGCGCACCGTGCTGATCCAAAGGCAGGAGCCAGGTACTTATCCTGGTCTCCCATGGGGTGCAGGGCCCAAGCACTTGGGCCATCCTCCACTGCACTCCCTGGCCACAGCAGAGAGCTGGCCTGGAAGAGGGGCAACCGGGACAGAATCTGGTGCCCCGACCAGGACTAGAACCCAGTGTGCTGGTGCCGCAAGGCAGAAGATTAGCCTATTGAGCCGTGGCGCCGGCTGGCTTTTATTTTTTACTAAAGTCAATTTTAGTTTGATTTCTGTCATTTATAAGTAGAGTATGACTAATTCAGAGGTCTTCAAGTATTGCAAATAACATGCCTAAAAAATGCAGAATTGGCTAAGGATTGTGCTCAAGAAGGATGTTCCTGCCTCCAGTTGAGAAGTGGCAATTTCTGCTACACAATCACACAACATAAATTATTGCCTTGCTGTGTTCTAAGATTCAGACTGCTAAGGCCTGCTAAGGCTGCAGCTTTAGGGTACTGACAGAAAAACACTGGATGTCTCATCTCCCCTTCTTATCCGAAGTTCTCAAGAATAACAGCAGAAATGTGCTGAGAATGCAACAAGGGGGAACTGTCCAGAATAGCCCCAGAGTATCTTCCTATTCCTCCCAGAACTCGATGTCCTACAGTGTTTTAGCCCTACAGTGATCCCATATAAAACAAAACAAAACAAAATTGGATTGCTACAGGAATCTCTCATCTGTATCCAGTGAGATTTACAGATGAGATTCTATTTACCCTGAAGGTAGCTTTCCTGAACCTGGGTGGGGATGGAGGTGGGGGTGGGAACTGGCTTCCTTGAATCCTAGGCTTCTGTTGTCCCTCATTACTTAGCTGTGACTTATAAAGTTGCTTCACTTAGTATGTTACATGAGTTTTATGTCTCTTAGGGCTAATGCAGGTGGCAGAAATTATAGCCCATGATGCAGTCTGGAATAATCATTGCATGGTGAATCTGCCAAAGTAGCCTAGTACGTAATGAACTTGCTTTGGGACTTGAGTGAATAACAGTTCTGAAGTTTCCTCCAAAGACAAGATCTCAGGCCACAGACGCCCAACTTGCTCTGCATTATTTCAAGTCAGAGATCAGGATGGCTGCCACTAAGCTGAGGCCCCTGCAGATGGGCAGAGCAAGCAGCTGCTATAGGGAGAAAGAAACCCAGAAGCCAAGGAATAGACGCAAGGAATGCGGCCCTATAGCATTTCTAGTTTTCATTATTCATTCATGGACCTGACTGAATGTGAATTTACCAGAACCCTGTCAAGATTTTAAGGGATATTGTCTTGTCTGATAAATCCCTACCTAACACAGCCTATGATTACCAAGGCAACTGTGAAGTCTTCAAACCCAAATCTCTATGAAGTAGGATGCAAAACAGACTTCCCCAAAGTCTGTCATGGATGATGACAACAGAGGAGAGTCAACTTTTCTGTTGACTCTGAGAACACAGAATGATACGATAGATTGGTTGACTAAAGGAATTTTGGCCTCTGCAGGGATAGAGGGTCCCCATTCTTCCTAAGCAGCAAAATCTGATTTACCTCATGGACAACTAGCCAATTTCATTTTTCAATCTCTCCTTCCCTCAATGAATTCTTTTTGGTTTTTTTGACAGGCAGAGTGGACAGTGAGAGAGAGAGACAGATCAGATCAAGTGGTTGGGCCCTGCATCCCATGGGAGACCAGGAGAAGTACCTAGCTCCTGCCTTCGGATCAGTGCGGTGCGCCAGCCGCAGCACCCCAGCTGCAGCGGCCTTTGGAGGGTGAACCAACGGCAAAGGAAGACCTTTCTCTCTGTCTCTCTCTCTCACTGTCCACTCTGCCTGTCAAAAAAATAAATAAATAAAAGCCATGAATTCCAAGGGCTGTCTGACTTAACTATAGCTTGATCTGATCTGTCTCTTCCTTTACCGTTGGTTCACCCCTTAATGGCAGCTGCAGCCGGCGCGCTGTGGCCAGCACACCACGCTGATCCAAAGCCAGGAGCCAGGTGCTTCCTCCTGGTCTCTCATGCGGGTGCAGGGCCCAAGAACTTGGGCCATCCTCCACTGCACTCCCAGGCCACAACAGAGAGCTGGACTGGAAGAGGAGCAACTGGGACAGAATCTGGCGCCCCGACCGGAACTAGAACCCGGGGTGCCGGCGCCACAGGTTGAGGATTAGCCTATTGAGCCGTGGCGCTGGCCTCCTCAATGAATTCTTTTTTTTTTTTTTTTTTTTTTTTTTTTTTTTTTTTTTTTTTGACAGGCAGAGTGGATAGTGAAAGAGAGAGACAGAGAGAAAGGTCTTCTTTTGCCATTGATTCAACCTCCAATGGCCACTGCGGCCAGCGCACCGCGCTGATCCGATGGCAGAAGCCAGGTACTTATCCTGGTCTCCCATGGGGTGCAGGGCCCAAGTACTTGGGCCATCCTCCACTGCACTCCCTGGCCACAGCAGAGAGCTGGCCTGGAAGAGGGGCAACCGGGACAGAATCTGGTGCCCCGACCGGGACTAGAACCCGGTGTGCCAGCGCCGCAAGGCAGAGGATTGGACTAGTGAGCCACGGCACCGGCCCTTCAATGAATTCTTAAAGTGCGTACTGCTCTTCATCTGTGTATACTGGGCACATTCTTGGTTTTCAAATTAATATTGAGTCTATACACTAAGAAAATTCAAAGAAGGACTGCATTTGATCTAGAAGAACACAAATCATCTGAAAACTCTCACCTTGGAGCTGGCTCCAAAAATGTGACAATTCTTTGGGTTTGCTCCCTCTGGAGGGGTAGAAGGGGGGCATGTTGTTAGTTGTCTATATTATTTTGCTTTATATTGAGCAGGGCTTGGTTTTATAACAGTGTGATTGAGAAGAAGGTTGTGTCTGGACACTAGACAACTATAATGTGGAGTAAAGTTAGGGACTGGTTTGATAAAGGGAATTTAAGCTGTAGTGGTAAAAACATGCTTTACAGAAACTACACTGAATTAAGAATGAAGAAACTTGGGATCCAGGCTTGAGTCTACTAACATAATAATCTTTTGGGGCATTTGTCAGGTTCTGTTCTATAATAACAACTACCATCACATTCAGTGGTGCTAGGTGATTAACAAGCTTCCTGCCTGTAACTGTTGAATCATGGTTGCTGGGGTGCAGAGGCCTAATTTCTAGGCATCTGAACTTACCTTGAAGGCCATGGGTATTTCAATGATATACAGATCTATATAATCAAGTTTGAGAACCTTGAGTGTCCTCTCCAGGGTTGGCCGCACCATCACTGGGTCATGATTCGTAGCCCAGAGCTGAAAAAGTCAAAGGGAGAGAGTTAGCTAATGTACACACTATTTTCACAATAACATAGCCTTTTATCTTTTGTAAAGCATTCACCTGTCGCTCCCCCTCTTCGTGGAGGAACGACACTAAGCCCTGCCTAGGCTTCATATCCGAGTCGCGGCACCATTATGTCGCTCCCCGTCTTCGTGGAGGAGCGACACTAAACCCTGCCTAGGCTTCATATCCGAGTCACGGCACCATTATGTCGCTCCCCGTCTTGGTGGAGGAACGACACAGGACCCTGCGCTGTTCTTTCGTCTGCTCGGCCCTCCCCGGGTTTGCTGCTGGTCCTTCCCGGGTTGGCTGCTGGTCCTTCCCGGGTGGGCTACTGTCCCTTCCACCTCCGTGGAAGGGCAGTTCCCCCTGGCCACATTCCCCACTTCCGCAGGGGAGCGGCACACTGCCGGCCGGCTCTCTCGGGGGCTGCACAGGTGTTCCCTCAGATGTTCCCCTTAGATGTTCCTGGTGCATGCCGTCTCTCTCCTCCTTTATAGTCCTCCTCCGCCAATCCTAACTCGGCTGCCCACACGCCGAGTACGCTGCTCTCCAATCAGGAGCAAGTCCTACAGTTTATTGATTGAACTGGAGGCAGCTGTGCAGAAGCTGTTTACTTCTCTCCCAGCGCCATATTGTGGGAGAGCAGATGCATAGAATAAGTCTTAATTCCAGTAACTTAGTCCAGTCCGGATTGCTCCCCACATTCACCCACATCTCTTCCACTTATTTAACAATCATATGTTTGTGCTGCAACTATCCAAATATAGTACAAGAAAAGTCAATATCTACTTGACCACAGAGTGCATGACTCAAGAACAAAATCTTCCCCTGACCCATGCTAATTTCCTAGTTGGCCTTTAATGTGTTTATTTTTTCTCACTGTAAAACTAGGAAATGTGCATCTTGCAGATGTCCTGACCTAGCCTGCCATTTCATTTTCCTGCCACTATAACGAAATACATACTTTAAATTTGCAAAAACTATGGTTATGTGTGGCTTCAAGGAATCCTTCACTTTGGAACAGGTGGTACTGAAATCTCATGAAATGTTAAATCATTGTGGGGCCGGTGCTGTGGCACAGCACGTTAATGCACTGTCCTGAAGTGCTGGCATCCCATATGGGCACCAGTTCGAGTCCTGGCTGCTCCACTTCTGATCCAGCTCTCTGCTATGGCCTGGGAAAGTAACAGAAGATGGCCCAAGTCCTTGGGCCCCTGCACCCACGTGGGAGACCTGGAAGACCTCTCTCTCTCTCTCTCTGCCTCTCTTCTCTCTGTTATAACTCTGACTTTCAAATAAATAAATATATCTTTAAAAAAGAAGAAATGGATAAAGTATTATATTGTACATCAACAGTCAGGACAAAAAAAGAGTGTCAATTGTTAAATCAACAACGGGAGTCACTGCACTTACTCCCCATGTAGGAGCTCTGTCCTTAATGTGTTGTACTATGTGAATTAATGGTAAAACTAGTACTCAAACAGTACTTCACACTTTGTGTATCTGTGTGGGTGCAAACTGTTGATATCTTTTCTTAGGATATACCAAGTTGATCTTCTGTATATAAATATAATTGAAAATGAATCTTGATGAAGAATGGGATGGGAGAGGGATTGGGAGATGGGATGGTTGCGGGTGGGAGGGAGGTTATGGGGGAAAAACCTCTATAATCCAAAAATTGTACTTTCGAAATTTAGATTTATTAAATAAAAGTTTAAAAAAAAACTTTAAAAAAAAAGAAAAGAAAAGATTCTAAAACGTGTTCGAGAGAAACGCCAGATTACTTTCAGAGGATCTCCAATTAGACTTACAGCGGACTTCTCATCAAAAACCCTATAGACTAGCAGAGAATGGCGAGATAAATTCCAAGTTTTAAGAGAAAATAACTGTCAACACAGGATAGTATACCCTGCAAAGCTCTCATTTATGAATTAAGGTGAAATAAAGACCTAAAAAAATAAAATAAAATAAATAAAAAAGAAGAAATGTTAAATCATTGCATACATTTAAATTCCTTGTCCTGTTCTTTTGTACTCATTTTTTTAAATTTTTTTAAAATTTTTTTGATAGGCAGAGTTAGACAGTGAGAGAGAGAGAGAAACAAAGAGAAAGGTCTTCCTTCCGTTGGTTCACCCCCAAAATGGTCGCTACAGCCGGCGCACAGCACCAATCCGAAGCCAGGAGCCAGGTGCTTCCTCCTGGTCTCCCATGCAGGTTCAGGGCCCAAGGACTTGGGCCATCCTCCACTGCCCTCCCAGGCCACAGCAGAGAGCTGGACTGGAAAAGGAGCAACCAGGACAGAATCCGGCGCCCCAACCGGGACTAGAACCCGGGGTGCCGGCGCCACAGGCGGAGTATTAGCCTAGCGAGCCGCGGCACCAGCCAACTTTTGTACTCATTTGTTTCATCTCAGACTTTGGGTTAATTCTGCCAGTTCCCACTAAGAATCTGCTTAATTTCTAGTGCTACATAATGAAGTATTAAGGTTTGATTGGTCATCTTGAAACATCCTACATAAAAGGGTGCCCAGAGATGTTCAGACAAACGCTTTTTGCCTTGGAAGCACAGAGAAAAGAAAATTGAATGTGGATAAACCAGAACTGTGTTTTGTCATTACTGTGGGCACATTTGGGTTATGGTTATGGTTCCACTAAGTGAAAATTCTGCTTTTTTCAATAACTTATTTTATTTTCTTATTTTAATAACTTTCACTCAATACCTAGAATATTAGTTTTGTGCTAGGTATTGTGCTAGGTATTATCTTATTATTTCCCCTTTACAGAGAGGGAAACTGAGGCCCAGAAACTCTGAACTACTTACAGCCCCTCGTGACACATCTGACATGCTGGCCTGGCAACCTAGCACCAGGATCTATGCCCTTAACCACTGCCCAACACTGCCTCTCAGGCCCTGCCAATGAAAACCAATCCTGCTGGAGCCATAACAACTGAACCTTACATAAACTCAGTACTCCCTCTCCTTCTGTTTCCTTAACCAAAGACGGTCATATTCTGCCTGTGGGAGCTTTAGTCTACACAGCACATTACTGAATTGCATATATATAAATATAGGGATAAAACACAATTATACTTTTGAGAAAATTTAAGGATTTTACAGAGTGCATTAGGTCTAATGGTTAAGAGGCCCAAATCCCACATCAGCATGCCTGGATTAAATTCTTGGCTCTTCTCCTCACTCCAGCTTCCAGCCATTGCGAACACTGGGAATCAATCAATCTCTCTCTCTCTCTCTCTGTCTCTCTCTCCCCCCATCCCCCTGTCAGTCAAATAAGAAAAAGAAGGATTTTAAAAAATATTTTGACCACTTTCTTGTCAGATGCTAGCTTCAGCACCTGCCATAGTGAAAATGACACTCTAGGACATCAAGCCAGAGGCTTGCATGGTGTGCCTCCCCAGGATGATCAAATAACTAGCTACCCGATTTGTGAACTTCTTTTATTTTTAAAATTTATTCATTTATTTATTTGAAAGGCAGAGCTACAGAGAGAAAAGGAGAGAAGGAGAAAGATCTGCCATCCACTGGTTCACTCCCAAAACGGCGGCAACAGCCAGAGCTGAACCTGACTGAAATCAAGAGACTGGAACTCTGTCTGATTCTCCTAACATGGGAGCAGCGGCCCAAGAACTTGGGCCATCCTCTGCTGCCTTCCTAGGTACATTAGCAGAGGGCGGGATTGGAAGTGGAGCAGCCATGGCTCAAACCCGTGCTTACATGGGATGCTGGCACTGCAACTGGTGACTTAAATGCGCCAAAATGCTGGCCCCTAGGTTTGTTAACTTATTGACTGATTTTGGATATATGCTTGATTTCTTTTAATAACCAAAGTCCACTGGTTGCAAAAGTTGACCCCATTTCCTTCCTCAAAATATTACTAAATTTGCTATATTTCTCCCATAATCTGATAACATAAGAATGTTGAAAATTCTATTTTGCGGCTGGCGCCACGGTTCAATAGGCTAATCATCCTCCTGTGGCGCCAGCACACCGTGTTCTAGTCCTGGTTGGGGCGCCGGTTCTGTCCCAGTTGTTCCTCTTCCAGTCCAGCTCTCTGCTGTGGCCTGGGAGTGCAGTGGAGGATGGCCCAAGTCCTTGGGCCCTGTACCTGCATGAGAGACCAGGAGAAGCACCTGGCTCCTGGCTTCGGGTCAGCGCGGTGCGCCGGCCGCAGCAGCCACTGGGGGGTGAACCAACAGAAAAGGAAGACCTTTCTCTCTGTCTCTCTCTCTCACTGTCCACTCTCTGGAGGAAAGAAAAGAAAGAAAAGAAAAGAAAAGAAAAGAAAAGAAAAGAAAAGAAAAGAAAAGAAAAGAAAAGAAAAGAAAGAGAGAAAGAAAGAAAGAAGGAAAGAAGGAAAGAAAGAAAGAAGGAAAGAAGGAAAGAAAGAAAGAGAGAGAGAGAGAGAGAAAGAAAGAAAGAAGGAAGGAAGGAAGGAAGGAAGGAAAGAAAGAAAGAGAGAGAGAAAGAAAGAGAGAGAGAGAGAAAGAAAGAAAGAAAGAGAGAGAGAGAGAGAGAGAGAAAGAAAGAAAGAAGGAAGGAAGGAAGGAATGAAAGAAAGAAAGAGAGAGAGAGAAAGAAAGAGAGAGAGAAAGAAAGAAAGAAAGAGAGAAAGAAAGAGAGAAAGAGAGAGAGAGAGAAAGAGAGAAAGAGAGAAAGGAAGGAAGGAAGGAAGGAAGAAAGAAAGAGAAAAAGAAAATTCTATTTTGCATGATTTTGGTATCATCTAAGTTTACCTTAAATAGAAAATACAAATTGTTATTATACTAAATACAGCATGAAATAATTTCTCAGTATCTACAGGGGATTGTTCCCAAGACTCAAAATGCATTATGTAAAAGGGCAAAAATTTGCATATAGTCTATATAATTCTCTCCCCCATACTTTGACTCATCTATAAATTACTTGTAATATCTGATAAAATGCAAATCCTATGTACTTATTGCAATGTATTTTAAGTAATAATGACAAGAAAAAGTGCACACATTCAGTACAAATGTATTTTTCTGATTTTTTTGATCCATGATTGATTGAATCTATGGATGCAGAGCCCGTAAACATAAAGGGCTGAGAATACTTACACGAGTACAATTAGATTACACACACATAAGCACGCAGATAGAGGGAAGCTGGATAATAATATGAACACCCAGACACTTCCCTTCAGGGAAGTCAAGAAACTGAACCATAACCAATCTAAGAAGTCCTAGAAGGGCTCCGTTCCTCTGCACAGTTAAAAACTACCCTGAAGAGTGAAGAGGCAACTGACAGAATGGGAAAATATATTTGCAAACTATGCAACAGATAAAGGATTGATAACCAGAATCTACAAAGAAATCAAGAAACTACACAACATCAAAACAAACAACCCACTTAAGAGATGGGCCAAGGACCTCAATAGACATTTTTCAAAAGAGGAAATCCAAATGGCCAACAGACACATGAAAAAATGTTCAAGATCACTAGCCATCAGGGAAATGCAAATCAAAACCACAGTGAGGTTCCACCTCACCCCAGGTAGAATGGCTCACATTCAGAAATCTACCAACAACAGATACTGGCGAGCATGTGGGGAAAAAGGGACACTAACCCACTGTTGGTGGGAATGCAAACTGGTCAAGCCACTATGGAAGTCAGTCTGGAGATTCCTCAGAAACCTGAATATAACCCTACCATACAACCCAGCCATTTCATTCCTTGGAATTTACCCAAAGAAAATTAAATTGGCAAACAAACAAGCTGTCTGCACATTAATGTTTATTGCAGCTCAATTCACAATAGCTAAGACCCTGGAACCAACCCAAATGCCCATCAACAGTAGACTGGATAAAGAAATTATGGGACATGTACTCTATAGAATACTATACAGCAGTCAAAAACAATGAAACCTGGTCATTTGCAACAAGATGGAGGAATTTGGAAAACATCATGCTGAGTGAATTAAGCCAGTCCCAAAGGGACAAATATTATATGTTCTCCCTGATCCGCGACAACTAACTGAGAACCAAAGGGGAAACTTGTTGAAGTGAAATGGACACTATGAGAAACAGTGACTTGATCAGCTCTTGTCCTGACGGTTGATGTACAATGTAATACTTTATCCATTTTAGTATTTTTTGTTCTAGTACTATTGGTTGAACTCTGTAATTAACACACAATTATTCTTAGGTGTTTAAATTTTAAATGAAAAGTGATCCCTGTTAGGAATCTGGAAAACATTATGCTGAGTGAAAAAAGCCAGTCCCAAATGGACAAATACCGTATGTTCTCCTTGATAGGTGACAACTAACCGAGCACCAAAAAGGAAACCTGTTAAAGTGAAATGAACACTATGAGAAACGGTGACTTGATCAGCCCTCACCCTGTCTGTTGATGAACAACTTAATATGTTATTTCTCTTAGTATTTTTTTTTGTTTTTTCTACTTAATACTTTTGGTTGAATACTATAATCAATACACAGTTATTTTTAAGTGTTGAAACTTAACTGAAAAGTGATCGCTGTTAAATATAAGAGTGGGAATAAGAGAGGGAAGAGATGTGCAATTCGGGACATGCTCAAGCTGACTTACCTCAAACGGTAGAGTTAGAAACATACCAGGGGATTCCAATTCAATCCCATCAAGGTGGCATGTACCAATGCCATCTCACTAGTCCCAGTGATCAATTTCTGTTCACAATTGATCATAATGATAGGACTAAGAACCAAAGGGATCACATAAACAAGACTAGTGTCTGCAAATACTAACTGATAGAATAAAAAAGGGAGAGAACGATCCAACATGTGAAGTGAGATACACAGCAGACTCATAGAATGGAGGATGTCCTAAACAGCACTCTGGCCTCAGAATCAGCCCTTAAGGCATGCGGATCTGGCTGAAAAGCCCATGAGAATATTTCAGGCATGGAAAGCCAAGACACTCTGGCAAAAAAAAAAAAAAAATGACCTAAATGAAAGATCTCTGCGAGTGAGATCCCAGTGAAAAGAACAGGTCATCAAAGAAGGAGGTACCTTTCTCTGAAGGGAGGAGAGAACTTCCACTTTGACTATACCTTGTCTAAATATGATCAGAGTCGGCGAACTCAAAAGGCTTCCATAGCCTTGGCAACTCATGACAAGAGCCTGGGGTGATTACTGATGCCATAAACAAGAGTGTCAATTTGTTAAGTCAACAACAGGAGTCACTGTGCACTTACTCCTCATGTAGGATCTCTGTCCTTAATGTGCTGTACATTGTGATTTAATGCTATAACGAGTACTCAAACAGTACTTTACACTTTGTGTTTCTATGTGGGTGCAAACTGTTGAAATCTTTACTTAATGTATGCTAAACTGATCTTCTGTATATAAAGAGAAATGAAAATGAATCTTGATATGAATGGAAGGGGAGAGGGAGCGGGAAAGGGAAGGGTTGTGGGTGGGAGGGAAGTTATGGGGGGGGGGGGACATTGTAATCCATAAGCTGTACTTTGGAAATTTATATTCATTAAGTAAAAGTTAAAAAAAAAAACTACCCTAAAATTTGCCTTGCTGGTTTCATAGGATTTTATGGTCTGTAAATGTATCTCCAAACAATACAGTGTTAAGTTCTGCTTTTGCTGATCTCCATATGAATAAAATCCTATTGATGACTTGCTTTCCCCTCACTACATGTTGCTGAAACTCATCCCATTGGATTCCTTTAGCTGAATTTAGTCATCATTGCTCATGCACTGTGGCACAGTCATTTCCCCATTCCACTGTTGATGGACCACTGGGCTGTTTCTAGTTCTCAGCCATCACAAACAGCAGTACTCTGGACGTCATTAGAAATGATAGTGGTTATATAAGATGAAAGTGATCTCTGGAGTAGGTGTTAAGGAGGGGAATTTTTAGGTTATAAGGTGTGCAGGAGGGCAGGTACTGTGTGCAGAGGGCTAAGTTGAAGCTTAGAATGTCTGCAATCCACATCAGAGGGTTTGGTTTGAGTTTTGGATACTCTGCTTCCTATATAGCTTACTGCTAATGCACCTGAGTAGGCAGCAGATCATGACTCAAATACCTGAGGCCTTTCCACCCACACAGGAGTTCCAGATGGAGTTCCCAGCTCCTAACTTCAGCCTGGCACATCGTTGGCTGGTGGCAGCATCTGGGGAGTGAACCAGCTACTGAAAATCATCCCTCTCTCTCTCTTTCTCTCTCTCTCCCTCTTCTTCACTGTTTCTCTGCCTTGTAAATAAAGGCAAGTATAAAAAGAGATGTACACATTTTTACCTTAAGAAGAGTAAACCTTGAAAACATTATACTACATAAAAGAAACTACACGTAAAAATTCATGTATTGTAGATTCTATCTGTATGAAATATCCAAGACAGAAATACTATAGAAACAGAGTAAGGGAGATCCATGGTTGCCAGTGACAAGCAGAGAGTAACAAATGGAAAATGTCTGCTAATGGAGTCAGGGTATCTTTTTTGAGTAATGTAAATGCTGTACAATTAGATAAAGGTGATGCTTGCACAAGTTTGCCAATATATAAAAAAACCATGATGAAAATGGTGAACTTTATGGTAGGTGAATTAGATCTCAATTAAAAAATGGTGATCTACAGAAAAGCAGGTGCACACAAAGGAAAAAGAAGGCTGCTCTTTTTAATACAGCACCGGCACTCTTCTGGGATCTGAACAGCCTACACTCCTCCTGTCACTGCCCAAGTTTTCGGCTTTGTAGATTCGGCTTTTCTCACATTAAGCCCCCTTAAATCAACAGCCAGGGATGAAGAAAGAGCTCTGCCCTCCCCTTCAGGGGCTCAGAGTGAGGAAGAGCACAGTGGTGAGGGACAGGGAGCACATCCTCCTCCCCTCGGCAAGCTCAAGTTTCTTCAGCAGAGAAAGTTATGTTACCACTGACATAAGGAGACAGGGTCGGGGTGGGGGTGGAGGCGAGAACTCACCTTCCCACAGTAGAAAATATCCTCTCTCCGCACCTTCCCTTCTGCTATCTTCTCCCTGATGGCTTCGCCCACTTCATGCTCATTTTGGTAGATGTAGGCCCCGTCAATGTGTCGGTACCCCGTGTCAATGGCAATCTTGACTGATGTCGCACAGCTCCCCTTAGGGGTCTGAAATGACAAGGAGGTTGGGGTTGGAGAGAAGAAAAATGAGTGTTGCCTGTAGTTTAGTCATCATTAGTCAGGATATTTTGCATGTACATTGTTTGACAGTTCCCAGGACCCTTATATAAAATGGCATAGGATTTGCATATGACCTACGGCATCCTGAATATTTTAAACTTTGTCTAAAGATCTTAGAATACCTGCTACAATGTAAATATTGTGTAAGTAGTTACTATATTGCACTATTTAGGGAATAAAAACAAGAAAAAAGTCTGTCCATGTGCACTATAAACCCAATTTTTTAAAAGATTTATTTATTTATTTATTTGAAAGGCAGAGTTACAGAGATGCAGAGGCAGAGAGAGAGAAGTCTTCCATCCACTGGTTCACTCCCCAAATGGCCACGTTGGCTGCAGCTGGGCTGATTCAAAGCCAGGAGCCAGGAGCTTCTTCCAGGTCTTCCACATCAGCACAGGGGTACAACAACTTGGGCCACTTTCTACTGCTTTCCCAGGCCATAGCAGAGAGCTAGACTGGAAGAGGAGCAGCCAGGACTTGAACTGGCACCCACACAGGATGCCAGCACTGCAGGCCATGGTTTTACCTGCTACACCACAACACCAGCCTGCAGACCCAATTTTTAAAATTGATTGATCAATTAACATATGAAGGATGGAGAGAGTGAAAGAGAGACAGAAAGCCAGCAAACAAGCTCATCCATCAACTGCTTATTTCCCTAAATGCCCACAACAGCAAGGGCTGGGCCAGATTGGAGGCAAGAGTCAGAAATTCAATCCAACTCTTTCACATGGGTAGCAGAGACCCAAGTACTTGTGTCATCACCACTGGCCCCCACAGTCTGCATCAACAGGAAGCTAGAGACAGGAGCAAAGCTGGGAACTGAATCCAGGTATTGTACATCCGCTCCTGAATTTTTTTCTGAGTATTTTGAATATCTGGTTGAATCTGTGGACATCATATAGAGAGTCCACTGCAGTGTGTTATAGCAGCACAAAGCAGGCTAAGACTGTTTTTCAGACTCCACATATATCATTGTACTTCAGTTATGCTATTTAAATAAACACAAGTTGTGTCGAATTTAGTTACAATTTTCTTAATGAAAAAAGAAAGGCCTAAAGTGATTTCCATCCATCAAGAAACACATCTAATCTCATCAAATAAAATTTTCAAATTATCTTTTAGAGTGTGTGTGGGAGAAGGTTAATCCAATTTGCTGACTTTTTCAACTTCATAATCATGGTGATTGATCTGGTCTTATGCAATGGATGTTGAGAAATACTTGTACCTGTTTCTGTTTTTCACTCTTCTAACCAAATGCCTGACAAGTCATATCAGACATGAGGTCTCCAACCCACAGCTACTGATTTGTTGTAAAATGAACAGGATAAGAAGTCTGGAATGTATTTCTTTTTTTTATTATTATTTATTTATTTATTTATTTTTATTTATTTTTTTTTATTTATTTTTTTATTTATTTTTTATTTTTTTGACAGGCAGAGTGGACAGTGAGAGAGAGAGAGACAGAGAGAAAGGTCTTCCTTTGCCGTTGGTTCACCCTCCAATGGCCGCCGCGGCCGGCGCGCTGCGGCCGGCGCACCGCGCTGATCCGATGGCAGGAGCCAGGAGCCAGGTGCTTTTCCTGGTCTCCCATGGGGTGCAGGGCCCAAGCACCTGGGCCATCCTCCACTGCACTCCCTGGCCACAGCAGAGGGCTGGCCTGGAAGAGGGGCAACCGGGACAGAATCCGGAGCCCCTACCGGGACTAGAACCCGGTGTGCCGGCGCCGCTAGGCGGAGGATTAGCCTAGTGAGCCGCGGCGCCGGCCCTTTATTTATTTATTTTGACAGGCAGAGCGGACAGTGAGAGAGACAGAGAGAAAGTTCTTCCTTTCCCATTGGTTCACCCTCCAATGGTCGCCACGGCCTGCTCGCTGTGGCTGGCGCATCACGCTGATTCAAAGCCAGGAGCGCCTCTCCTGGTCTCCCATGCGGGTGCAGGGCCCAAGCACTTGGGCCATCCTCCACTGCACTCCCCGGCCACAGCAGAGAGCTGGCCTAGAAGAGGGACAACCGGGACAGAATGCGGCGCCCTGACCGGGACTAGAACCCCGTGTGCTGGCGCCGCAGGCAGAGGATTAGCCTATTGAGCCGCGGCGCCGGCCCTGGAATGTTTTTCTAATTACTTTATAGACCCACAGGAAACAGCCCAAAATCTAAAATGCAATGGAAATGCTGGAAGCATATTGCACAGGGCAATAAACAATAGTGAATGGAATACAGATCAGAAGAAATGACACAGCACTGCGAAAGTGATCTCCCTGTTAGTGTCTGACATTCCCTGTTTCCTCTGAAAATGATGTGGCAGGCTCTGCCCTGAATGCAACATAATTCCATGAAGGATCTACTTGCAAATATTCCTCCAGCCACCAGATAAGTTTTGAGATTTCTTGGCAAGCAAAAGCAATAAAAGTGGGTTGCTAAGGGAAGAAAGAAGAAACCATACAGAAGGAATTATAGTACCAGACAACTGGTACAATGAAAACTGGAGAGGACATACAAGAATGGATCTTAGGAGCACTGCCTCAAGAGGGAGCTGGATATCAGTTTGAATAAAGGATAGAGTTATTTTTTTTAAATATGGGAACCCTATCCTCTGACTCAACACCTCAAAAAACAATGCAAGGGCTGGCACTGTGGCGTAGTGGGTAAAGCTGCCACCTGCAGTGCCGGCATCCCAAATGGGCACCGGCTTAAGTCTCAACTGCTCCACTTCCAATCCAGCTCTCTGCTATGGCCTGGGAAAGCAGTGGAAGGTAGCCCAGGTCCTTGGCCCCTGCACCTGCATGGGAGATCCTGGCTCCTGGCTTCGGATTGGCACAGCTCCGGCCATTGCGGCCAATTCAGGAGTGAAGCCTCGGATGGAAGACTTCTCTCTCTCTGCCTCTCCTCCTCTATCTGTGTAACTCTGACTTTCAAATAAATAAATCTTTTAAAAAAATGCAAATGTACTACCAGCAAAGCTCTTGAAAATTTGGAAAAAGTAATGGCCCATACTAAGCAAAGTAGACTTTCCACAAATACAAATGGCAGATGGTCAAGAAAGGGATCAAAACTCTCAGAGCGGGCTGGCATTGTGGCATACTGGGTAAGGCCGCTGCCTGCAGTGCCAGCATGCCATATGGACACTGGTTCGAGTCTCGGCTTCTCCACTTCCAATCCAGCTCTCTGCTATGGCCTAGGAAAGCAGTGGAAGATGGCCTAAGTGCTTGGTCCTCTGCACCCACGTGGGAGACCTGGAAGAAGCTCCTGGTTCCTGGCTCCAGATCAGTGCAGTTCCAGCTGTTGCGGCCAATTGAGGAGTGAACCAATGGATGGAAGACCTCTCTCTCTCTCCCTCCCTCTCTCTCTCTCTCTCTCTCTGTAACTTTTGCAAATAAATAAATAAATCTTAAAAAAAAAAAAACTCAGAGAAGAGGACAGACTAGGGTGAATCTACAGTGTTAGGTGAGAAAACCCAGTGATGGTTTGTGTTCTGTAGCAAGGACCAGAAGACATTCCTTTAATCAAAGAGATAAGAATGCTTCAATGACAGAAACACCAAAATCACTGCAGTCAGTTACAGCTGTCCTTGGGGGGCCAAGGGAGTCTGTGGGAGATGCTGTTGCAGATCTGGGTTGATTGATAAATTAGAAATGACAGAATTTTTAACCATAGAGGCCATGTGGTAGTAGTTAATCTCCAAAGTGAGGTGGCAGAAGTTATCCTACTAAGCGTTATCTGGAGAACATGACCTACAGAGAGCTATGGAGATGGTTGTGGACATGAAACATTAGTTTCCAGAAGAAAAACAGGATGTCAAGATAAATTTGCACTTCAAATAAGCAAGAATTTTTTTTTGTTATAACCACAACCCAAATATTAAATGGGACATACTTAAATTAAAAATTATTCATTGTTGATCTGAAATTTACCTGAATATCTTATATTTTTATTTGATAAATCTGGTAGTCTTATTCTAAGGGCAAATTAGATAGGCTGCTTATAAGGATATTGCAAAATTTACACAAACCAAAGCAATCAAGAGTACATTTTTGTGGTACTGCTAGAAGTTCTTTAAGAAAAAGTCACATATATGGCTGCAGCCTGGGAAAGTGTTAAGAATGAAGCCTCTTACCCAGAGTTAGGCTCCTGAGGTTCCAGAAGCAGTGTATCCACACTTGCAGTGCTTATTCTTACCAGTGTTCATGAACACAATCATAAATTCACAAATGCCACGTGCTTAGGTCACTTGGAATTTGCATTCAGCCAAATTTCAGTGAAGGAAGTAGAAAGATTCCATTTTATTACCCAAACCAGTTTTTAATACTGAACTGATCTAATTTAACCTTTAGCTCAATACTCATGAAGGCACAGTACTCCTTGGAGACTGCTTTCACGATTACAAAAAGTTAACCAAGAAGATTCAAGCAGAAACAGATTACATTTTGCTCTAGACAACTGCTAAACACATACACACGACGGGAAGAGAGCAAGCTTACCGTTTTAGGCTCTGAATAGGTACCGAGTCCGATGATGGGAATGCTGTTTCCATCACCCAGAGGAATGCGGTGATTTGTGGCACTGAGGTCCATCTTGAAGACAGAGCCTGAGCTTTCAACTCGCTAGGAGTGGCTCTGATCACCAGAGGGAGAGTCTTTCTGAAAAGGTGTCCTAGGGCACCTTTTAGTCAAAAGACGAAGGTCAGAGGGAGGAGCAGAGGGAAGAGACGGAGAGTGACAGATCTATTTCTCAACCTGTGTTTTTCCACATTGTCCATGAAATCCTGTGTATGGATGTTCCCTGAACTTCATAGAGGCACGCAAATAACATAACCCGTTGAGAGTTTATGCTTACTTCTCTGCAAAGAGAAAGTGGAAAGAAAAAAAAAAAAAACAAGAGGGAACAATTCTACTGGCTTCTTCCAGTTAAGATGTTGCTATGGGTGAATGAAGGACCTATGTTAAATTCTCTTCAACTACAAAGGAAGTTTATTAGTTCTAGCATTAAGGCTATAGTCGTGGAGACTAGAACAGCTTTTCAGGATTTCCCTGGATATCCAGAGGCAGCAGGACTGCGAGAAAGTCTTGAATTTTTATCTCCAGTAAAGTTCGGGAGCCACTAGACTAGAGGAACAAATATGGCCAAGATCAGGTTCCCACTCTGCAGGTGGTCTCTCTGTAGACTCTCCCCTTATCACTGAAAGGTGTTTATGCCTGTCCTTGGAGTGACATGCTGACAGGAGCAAACCCAAGGAGAAGGAGGTTTCACTTACCCCTTAACCTACACAGCAATGCAGAAATTCGGCCCTGCTCTCAATTGCCTTTCTTGGATCATGGGTCTGCCACCAAATCAATCACAGTGGTGAAAGGAGAGAAAAGACTGATGGCCTTGAGATAATTAGAAATCACTTCTAAATTTGCAATTAGGGTCAGTTGGGAAAGAGGGAAACAATGAACAGATGTTTATTCCAGTGTTCCTCAAAAGGACTGTGCTGTGTGTAAAATGAGAGCTTTGATCCTGATGGCTTCAAAGCTGGTTAAAGATCACGGACATGAAGCCTGCTTTCCAGTGCTTTGCCGCCTCCCTGGGATAGTTCTCCTAGCTATCACCATTGATTAGACAGCAGACACAGCAAAAAACCAGGCTGGGGCAGTCTGGGGCACGGCAGCAGAGGATTCATCACTAGAAAACAGATCCAAGAAATGCTTACCGTGCACCCTTGAGTGCTTAAATGTTGGTTAACACATGCTTCTCTGTTTTCATTATTACTTTTTGCTGTTTATCTCTAGAATTTTAGCATACGTGTAGATTTGTATGATCTGCATTACAATGGGGATACCAGAAAGTGCCATGACCCAGGGAACTCCTTCATTCTACCTGATTGTGGCCACACTCTCCCTTCACCTCTAGCCCCTGGAAATCAATCACTGTCTCTTCTCTATTACTATAGGTGTATCTTTTTTTTTTTTCACAGGCAGAGTGGACAGTGAGAGAGAGAGAGACAGAGAGAAAGGACTTCCTTTTGCCATTGGTTGACCCCCCAATGGCTGCCACAGCTGGTGCACCGCGCTGATCCGATGGCAGGAGCCAGGTGCTTCTCCTGGTCTCCCATGGGGTGCAGGGCCCAAGCACTTGAGCCATCCTCCACTGCGCTCCCTGGCCACAGAAGAGAGCTGGCCTGGAAGAGGGGCAACCAGGACAGAATCCGGTGCCCCGACAGGGAATAGAACCCGGTGTGCCGGCGCCGCAAGTGGAGGATTAGCCTATTGAGCCGTGGCGCTGGTCCACTATAGGTTTATCTTTTAAGGTGTTCATGCAGGGGCCCGCGCTGTGGTGCAGTGGATTGACATCCTGGCCTAAAGCACTGTCATCCCATATGGGTGCTGGTTCAAGACCCGGCTGCTCCACTTCCGATCCAGCTCTCTGCTATGGCCTGGGAAAGCAGTAGAAGATGGCCCAAGTCCTTGGGCCCCTGCACCTGTGTGGAGACCTGGAAGAAGGTCCTGGCTCCTAGCTCCTGGCTTCAGATGGGTGCAGCTCCGGCCTTTGCAGCCATCTAGGGAGTGAACCATCAGATGGAAGACCTCTCTCTCTCTCTCTCTAGTTCTCTATGTAACTCTGTAAGAGATTTTAATTTTTATAATATTTATCAATATTTTATATCCTACTTTGAAGGTAATTTCAAAGAACTTTTTGTCTCACTACAGATCTTTTTTTCTGAAAGTTTTATGATTTATGTTTTCCATTTAGATCTATGATCCATTTTCAATAGATGTTTATTTAATGTAGCAGATTTAGGTACCATTGTTTCATTTTGCATAATACTGTCCTTTTGTTAAAATTACATTTGTTGATGGGAGTCACTGTGCACCCGCTCCCCATATAGGACCTCTGCTCTTAATGTGCTGTACTATGAGAATTAATGGTAAAACTACTACTCAAACAGTACTCTATACTTTGTGTGTCTTTGTGGGTGCAGTCTGTTGAAGTCTTTATTTAGTATATACTAAGTTGATCTTCCTTATATAAAGATAATTGAAAATGAATCATGATGAAGAATAGGATGGGAGAGGGAGTAGGAGATGGGATGGTTGCAGGTGGGAGGGAGGTTATGGGGGGAAAAGCTGCTATTTATAGTTATTAAATAAAAGTTGAAAAGAAAAAAAAAGAGCAGCACCAAAAAAATTACATTTGTTGAAAGAGTTGCTTTCTCCATTGAATTTTTTTACATCATTTTTATAAATCAAAGAGCAGGTTGAGTGAGTCCATTTTGAACTTTTTATTCTGTTTCCATTATCTAGACATCTCTCCCTTCATGGATAACAAGTGACCTTGATTATTCATCATAAGACTTAAAATCATGTACTGTATTGCTTCTCGGCCTTTTGGCCAAGATCAAGTATAGTAAATCATATAATATAATCCCTCAAACTTTATTTACTTTTCCAAAAATGTTTTAGCTAATCATCTTCCTTTACTTTCTTTTTTTAGAAGATTTTATTTATTAGAAAAAATTATATATAGAGAGGGAGAAACATAGAAACAGTTCTTCTGTCCACTTGTTCATTCCCCAGATGGCTGCAATGGCCAGGGCTGAGCCAGGCCGAAGCCAGGAGTTTCTTCCAGGTCTCCAACATAGGTGGAAGGGGCCCAACACTTGGACCATCCACTGCTGCTTTTCCCAGGCTGTTAGCAGGAAGCTGAATCAGAAGTGGAGTTGTGGGGAGCAATTCGGACTAGACTAAGTTACTGGAATTAAGACTTGTTCTGTGCATCTGCTCTCCCACAATATGGCGCTGGGAGAGAAGAAAACAGCTTTTACCCAGCTGCCTCTCACCAACTTGACAAGCTGCAGGAGCTGCTCCTGATTGGAGGAGAGCAGCGTACTCGGCGTGTGGGCAGCCGAGTTGGGATTGGCGGAGGAGGACTATAAAGGAGGAGAGAGACGGCATGCACCAGGAACATCTAAGGGGAACATCTAGCTGAAGGAACACCTGTGCAGCCCCCGAGAAGAGCCGGCCGGCGGTGTGCCGCTCCCCTGCGGAAGTGGGGAAAGCGGCCAGGGGGAACCGCCCTTCCACGGAGGTGGAAGGGATAGTAGCCAACCCGGGAAGAACCAGCAGCAAACCCAGGGAGGGCCGAGCAGATGAAAGAACAGCGCAGGGTCCTGTGTCGCTCCTCCACGAAGAGGGGGAGCGACATAATGGTGCCGTGACTCGGATATGAAGCCTAGGCAGGGCTTAGTGTCGTTCCTCCACGAAGAGGGGGAGCGACATAATGGTGCCGTGACTCGGATAGGAAACCTAGGACGGATAGGAAACTTAGGAGGGAAGAAACGGGAAGAACTGGGAAAATATGGGAGAGAGAGACTAGCAAACAGCCTAGGGAAAAGCCGGACGAAAAGGGTGCCGGAAGGAGCTATTGAAAGCCTAGGCATAGATTCGGATACGGACTATGGGGGGAAGCTGGGAGAAATCTCTAAGGTCGAAAGCGAAAGTGAAAGCTAGAACAGACTGACTCGGATGCGGACTGTGGGGAGAGGCCAGGAGAAATGAGGGAGGAGTATTGTTGGAGGAAAGCTTGGGGAAACATACCGGGTAGAGAAAAATGTTAGGGAAATTGAAGCCGCGGGGGGCAGGCCGAGGCGGAAACGAAAGCCACTTTGGGATTCTCAAGTTAGCCCGGGAATAGGGGGCGAAAAGTTGAAACCAGAAGCGGAAACGTAAGCCCGGTTGGGATCCGTCTGATTAGCCCGGGGAGCAAAGGACGGGAAGCCAAACCGTGGGGCGGAGACGTAAGCTGGGTTGAATTCGCCAGGCTAGCCCGGGGAACTTAGATTGAATGCTAGTGGCGGAGACGTGAGCTGGGGCTGTGTGACTCGCGGAAGCCGCTGCGTGCAGAGAGAGCACGGGGCGTGAATAGATAGGGAACGCGGGGCTGGCGCGAGGCCGTGGTTCAGACGCGAAAGGGTTAAGTGCGAGACCGCGGAGTGTGCGCGCAAAGCCGAGCCGCGCAGATGAGAGAGGCGCGGGCTGAAGCGGCTCAGAGCCGGCGAGGCGCCGAGAAGCAGCCTTGGGGCGGAGCCCGCTGGCGGGGCGAGGCGCCGGGAAGCTGCACGGAGCTGTGAAGCTGCCGGCAGGGCGAGGCGCCGGGAAGCTGCGGGGATAAGAGAAACAGAAGTTTAGAAGTAAAATGAGAGAAATAGGAATGCTGGAAGATAGAAGTAAAATGGGAGAAATAGGAATGCCCGGAGATAGAGAAATAGAGAAATAGAAAGGCCTCCCCACAACACAGCAATGTGAGAGCTTGGATTCGGTCTGCCTGATTAAGTGAGACGATGAGCACCTGCGGGTGGCTGGCAGCTTATGCGCCGCAGGTCACCGAAGACAGGCACGAATTAACATCAGTAAGGCCTCCCCACAATACAACAATTAGGAGGCTTGGATTCGGTCTGCCTGATTAAGGCGGTAAGCACCAGCAAGCAGCTCGACCAGAGTATGAGCTGCAGGTCACCGAAGATAGGCACGAACCAACACTAATAAGTCTCCCCCACAATACGGCAATGAGAAAGCTTGGATTCGGTCTGCCTGATTAAGGCGGTAAGCGCCAGCAGGCGGCTCGACCAAAGTATGAGCCGCAGGTCACCGAACACAGGCACGCATCAGCACCTAAAAACCTCCTCACAACATGGCGAAGAGAGGACCCGGATTCGGTTTGCCTGATTGATAGGACTTGTAAGAACCTGTGGCAACTCTAGCAAGTAGAGCAGAGTGTGTGCCGCGGGACACCGAAGACAGGCGTGTATCAACGCCAAAAATAAAAAAAAAGGGGGATCTGTGGGGAGCAATTCGGACTAGACTAAGTTACTGGAATTAAGACTTGTTCTGTGCATCTGCTCTCCCACAATATGGCGCTGGGAGAGAAGAAAACAGCTTTTACCCAGCTGCCTCTCACCAACTTGACAAGCTGCAGGACTTGCTCCTGATTGGAGGAGAGCAGCGTACTCGGCGTGTGGGCAGCCGAGTTGGGATTGGCGGAGGAGGACTATAAAGGAGGAGAGAGACGGCATGCACCAGGAACATCTAAGGGGAACATCTAGCTGAAGGAACACCTGTGCAGCCCCCAAGAAGAGCCGGCCGGCGGTGTGCCGCTCCCCTGCGGAAGTGGGGAAAGCGGCCAGGGGGAACCGCCCTTCCACGGAGGTGGAAGGGATAGTAGCCAACCCGGGAAGAACCAGCAGCAAACCCGGGGAGGGCCGAGCAGACGAAAGAACAGCGCAGGGTCCTGTGTCGCTCCTCCACGAAGAGGGGGAGCGACATAATGGTGCCGTGACTCAGATATGAAGCCTAGGCAGGGATTAGTGTCGTTCCTCCACGAAGAGGGGGAGCGACAGGAGTAGCCAGGACATGAACCATTGCCCATATGGGAAGCTGGCACTGCAGGAATCAGCTTTACTTGCTACACCGCAACACCAACCCCTCTTCCTTCACTTTCTATGTAAGCTTTAGAATCAGCATCTCTATTTCTTTTTCAAAAATCTTGCTAGAATTATTGTGCGTTCCAAACTTTTTTTCCTGGATGACTTTCAGCTGGGGCTGTGTCGCTCCCCCTCTTCGTGGAGGAACGACACAGGACCCTGCGCTGTTCTTTCGTCTGCTCAGCCCTTCCCGGGTTTGCTGCCGGTTCCTCCCGGGTTGGCTACTATCCCCTCCACCTCCGTGGAAGGGCAGTTCCCCCTGGCCACATTCCCCACTTCTGCAGGGGAGCGGCACACCGCCGGCCGGCTCTCTCGGGGGCTGCACAGGCGTTCCCCCTAGATGTTCCCCCTAGATGTTCCTGGTGCATGCCGTCTCTCTCCTCCTTTATAGTCCTCCTCTGCCAATCCCAACTCGGCTGCCCACACGCCGAGTACGCTGCTCTCCTCCAATCAGGAGCAAGTCCTACAGTTTATTGGTTGAACTGGAGGCAGCTGTGCGGAAGCTGTTTACTTCTCTCCCAGCGCCATATTGTTGGAGAGCAGATGCACAGAATAAGTCTTAATTCCAGTAACTTAGTCTAGTCCGAATTGCTCCCCACAGGGCTGCTATAATAAAATCATAGACTGAATGGCTTGGAAAGTAGCTGCTTATTTCTCAGTATTCTTTAGACTGGGAAGTCCAATTTTGAACTGCCAGCCAATTCACCTCCTAGTAAGGGTTCTCTTCCTTTCTTTTAAATGACTACAATAGAAAAGGGGGCAACATCCAGGCTAATGATTTGAATACCTTTGAATATGAAAATTCTAGAGTCTGAGAACTCTGACAATTTTTAGAATTCCCTTGCTTTCTCTACATTTGAAAGATAAAGGATAGGGACAAGAAGCATGTGAGGAAAAGGCAAAGCCATCAGAGTTCTCTCATGACAGCAAGAAAATTTCTCACTCCATCCAAAAATAAGTAAAGAAGGAGAAAGTCTAATAAAAAAGTTTTTTAAAAGTTCATAAAATATTTACGTTATTGGCCGGCGCAGCGGCTCACTAGGCTAATCCTCCGCCTAGCGGCGCCGGCACACCGGGTTCTAGTCCCGGTCGGGGCGCCGGATTCTGTCTGGGTTGCCCCTCTTCCAGGCCAGCCCTCTGCTCTGGCCAGGGAGTGCAGTGGAGCATGGCCCAGGTGCTTGGGCCCTGCACCCCATGGGAGACCAGGAAAAGCACCTGGCTCCTGGCTCCTGCCATCGGATCAGCGCGGTGCACCGGCCGCAGCGGGCCGGCCGCGGCGGCCATTGGAGGGTGAACCAACGGCAAAGGAAGACCTTTCTCTCTGTCTCTCTCTCTCACTGTCCACTCTGCCTGTCAAATAAATAAATAAATAAATAAAAAATATTTACGTTATTAAAACACTATACATTGGCCGGCACCGCAGCTCAATAGGCTAATCCTCCACCTAGTGGCACCGGCACACTGGGTTCTAGTCCCGGTCGGGGCATCGGATTCTGTCCCGGTTGCCCCTCTTCCAGGCCAGCTCTCTGCTGTGGCCCGGGAGTGCAGTGGAGGATGGCCCAAGTGCTTGGGCCCTGCACCCCATGGGAGACCAGGAGAAGCACCTGGCTCCTGGCTTCGGATCAGCGCGGTGCGCCAGCCGCAGCAGCCATTGGGGGGTGAACCAACAGAAAAGGAAGACCTTTCTGTCTGTCTCTCTCTCACTATCCACTCTGCCTGTAAAAAAAAAAATTAAAAAAAATAAACTTATGGCTTATTTCTATTTCTACATGATTTTTCGAAGTGCTCTTGTACTGTCTGGAACATATTTGCTCTTTTCTTTCATGCTAACTGGTAGATGAAATGGAGGGAAATTCATTCAGCTAATTGAAATGAATTAACATTCAGAAAGGTTCAGATACCACGGGTGAATCTGAATGATATAGTATAGCACACATCACAATCTCCAGTTTGGGTATTTAAGTATGAACTATTAATCAACAAAACTCAACTAAGTTTATTTAAAAAGTACATTAATTATTTTGGTTAACAGTTTAGTGAAAGGATTCACAAGATTCAGTTTAGGACACCTTCATGAAAGGCAACAAATACAAGAGTACATAAAAAATTGTGGACAAATGGTATTAAAATTTGCTTATTTGAGTGCAAAGAATTTTGGAAATTCACACACTACTCTTTTTTAAGATTTATTTATTTATTTGAAAGTCAGAAGTACAGGGCAAGAGAAGGAGAGGCAGGGAGAGACAGGTCTTCCATCTGCTGGTTCACTCCCCAGTTGGCCGCAACAGCCAGAGCTGTGCCGATCCGAAGCCAGGAGTTTCTTCCAGGTCTCCCATGTGGGTGCAGGGGCCCAAGGACTTGGGCCATCTTCCACTGCTTTCCCAGGCCATAGCAGAGCGCTGAATCAGAAGTGGAGCAGTTGAGACTTGAATCAGCACCCATATGGAATGCCAGCACTGGAGGCAGCAGCTTTACCCACTATGCCACAGCACCAGCCCCATACCACTTTTTTCATAACATGTGTTTTTCATGAACTTTTTGAAGACCATTCACGTGCATGGGTTTCAAAATTTTTTGCACCCAAATAGTTACTCTTGGAAAAAAAAAAACTTACTTTATCTTCATTTTATCTGAAAGAGAACAGAGAGAGAGAGAGAGAGATCTTCCATCTGCTGGTTTACTCCCCAGACGCCCATAACAGTTGGAGCTCAGCCACATCAAATCTAGGATCCCGGATCTCAATCCAGGTTTACATATGGATGGCAGTCTGCCTCCCAGGCTGTGTACTATCAGGAAGCTGGAACAGAAGTGGATCCAGGATGTGAACCCAGGCACTCTAATATGGGATGTGGGCATCCCATGTGACATCCTAACTGCTGCACCATAAGCCCTCCTTTAAACCTATCTTTAGACTCCATATTTTCCATGAAGTTTTGAAGTACCCTCAGATAATATGGTAATAAGAAGAGAAGGAAATTCATTTGGAGGGCTCAGAGATCTCAGGTCCAGGTTTCCTTACCCCTGCCCTCAATCAATGGATTGTTCCGGACACCCTTTGTTGTCAGGAATTAAACTACTATTGACGTGTGTGAACCCCTTTGTACTGGGAAACCCACAGCCTATTTCAGGCAAGGGTATCTTAGCATGAGCTTATCAAACAGACACATTTCAGCATGCAACCAACCTTAGCCCCACCAGGGTACACCAAAACCAGGGGCACAGATGGTGTTGTAGCACAGTGAGCTAAGCCACTGCCTGAAAAGCCAGCATCTCATATGAGTGCCAGTTCATGCCTTTACTGCTCCACTTCCAATCCAGCTCTCTGCTAATGCACCTGAGAAAGCAGTGAACGATGGCCCGAATGCACGGGCCCCTGCAACACACGTGGAAGAGCTCTTGGCTCCTGGCTTTTGTCTGGCTCAGCCCCAGCTGTTGTGGCCGTCAGATTGAAGATCGATCAGTCTCTTTCTCCCTCTATGTCTGTAACTCTGCTTTTCAAATAAATAAAATAAATCTTAAAAAAAAAATTATTGACAGGCTGATTATATTGTTCTCAAACAACTCACAGATCAAAGATTATTTAATATCATTTACCTTTAGTTAATATATTCCACAGTACTGTCAAGGGTCAATGTCATACTCCAGGCAGGTCCAGAGAAAAGTATTTGGTCAACTCAGACAAGAGATTAACCCGTGCTTTAAAAAGGGAATATCCAAAGGTCTGTACAAAATGCAGATAATTCCCTAAAACAACTTAAATAATCATCTGAGTTTTCTTTTTAAAAAAAAAGGAAAGGAGAATTTTGGGGTTCAAAGTACTAAAACTAAGGATAGTGATTTTTTTTAACTTTTATTTAGTAAATATAATTTTCCAAAGTACAGTTTATGGATTACAATGGCTTTTCCTCCCCATAACTTACCTCCCACCCACAACTCTCCCATCTCCAGTTCACTCTCCCATTCCATTCACATCAATTCATTTTCAATTATCTTTATATACAGAAGATCAATTTAGTATATATTAAGTAAAGATGTCATCAGTTTGCACCAATACAGAACATAAAGTGTAAAATACTGTTTGAGTACTAGTTATAGCATTAATTCACATTGAACAACACATTAAGGACACAGATTCTACATGAGGAGTAAGTGCACAGTGACTCCTGTTGTTGACTTACAAATTGACACTCTTGTTTATGGCATCAGTAATCACCCTAGGCTCTTGTCATGAGCTGCCAAGGCTATGGAAGCCCCCTGAGTTCACCGACTCTGATCATATTTAGACAAGGCCATGGTCAAAGTGGAAGTTCTCTCCTCCCTTCAGAGAACAGTATGTCCTTCTTTCATGGCCCGTTTCTTTCTACTGGGATCTTACTTGCAGAGAACTTTCATTTCGGTGGTTTTTTTCTTTCTTTCTTTCTTTCTTTCTTTCTTTTTTGTTTTTTTTTTTTTTTTTTTTTTTGGCCAGAGTGTCTTGGCTTTCCATGCCTGAAATACTCTCATGGGCTCTTCAGCCAGATCCGAATGCCTTAAAGGCTGATTCTGAGGCCAGAGTGCTGTTTAGGACATCTGCCATTCTATGAGTCTGCTGTGTATCCTGCTTCCCATGTTGGATTGTTCTCTCCCTTTTTCATTCTATCAGTTAGTATTGGCAGACACTAGTCTTGTTTATGTGATTGCTTTGACCATTAGAGCTATCAGTATGATGAATTGTGAACTGAAATTGATCACTTGGACTAGTGAGACGGCATTGGTACATGCCACCTTGATGGGATTGAATTGGAATCCCTGGCACATTTCTAACTCCACTATTTGGGGCAAGTCCAATTGAGCATGTCCCAAATTGTACATCTCCTCCCTCTCTTATTCCCACTCTTATATTTAACAGGGATCACTTTTCAGTTAACTTTAAACACCTAAGGATAATTGTGTGTTAATTACAGAGTTCAACCAATAGTATTAAGTAGAACAAAAAAAAAGTACTAAAAGGGATAAAGTATTAAATTGTACATCAACAGTCAGGACAAGGGCTGATCAAGTTACCGTTTCTCATAGTGTTCATTTCACTTTAACAGGTTTCATTTTTGGTGATCCGTTAGTTGTCACTGATCAGGGAGAACAGATGATATTTGTCCCTTTGGGACTGGCTTATTTCACTCAGCATAATGTGTTCCAGATTCCTCCATTTTGTTGCAAATGACCAGATTTCATTGTTTTTGACTGCTGTATAGTATTCTATAGAGTACATGTCCCATAATTTTTTTATCCCATCTACTGTTGATGGGCATTTGGGTTGATTCCAGGTCTTAGCTATTGTGAATTGAGCAGCAATAAACATTAAGGTGCAGACCGTTTTTGTGTTTCCCAATTTAATTTCCTTTGGGTAAATTCCAAGGAGTGGGATGGCTGGGTCATGTGGTAGGGCTATATTGAGGTTTCTGAGGAATCTCCAGACTTACTTCCATAGTAGCTTTACCAGTTTGCATTCCCACCAACAGTGGGTTAATGTCCCTTTTTGCCCACATGCTCGCCAGCATCTATTGTTGGTAGATTTCTGAATGTGAGCCATTCTAACCGGGGTGAGGTGAAACCTCATTATGGTTTTGATTTGCATTTCACTGAAGGCTAGTGATCCTAAACATTTTTTCTTTGTGTCTGTGTCTGTTGGCCAATTGGATTTCCTCTTTTGAAAAATACCTATTGAGGTCCTTGGCCCATCTCTCAAGTGTCTTGTTGTGGAGTTTCTTGATCTCTTTGTAGATTCTGGTTATTAATCCTTTATCTGGAGCATAGTTTGCGAATATCTTTTCCCATTCTGTCGGTTGTCTCTTCACTCTCCTGACTGTTTCTTTTGCAGTACAGAAACTTCTTAATTTGATGCAATCCCAATAGTTAATTTTGGCTTTGACTGCCTGTGCTTCCCGGGTCTTTCCCAAGAAGTCTTTGCCGGTACCTATATCTTGCAGGGTTTCTCCAATGTTCTCTAATAATTTGATGGTGTCAGGTCGTAGATTTAAGTCTTTAATCCATGTTGAGTGGATTTTTGTGTAAGGTGTAAGGTAGGGGTCTTGCTTCATGCTTCTGCACGTGGAAATCCAGTTTTCCCAGCACCATTTATTGAACAGACTGTCCTTGCTCCAGGAATTGGTTTTATATCCTTGATCAAATATAAGTTGGCTGTAGATGTTTGATTTCTGGTGTTTCTATTCTATTCCATTGATCTATTCATCTGTTTCTGTACCAGTACCACACTGTTTTGATAACAACTGCCCTGTAGTATGTCTTGAAATCTGGTATTGTGATGCCTCCAGCTTTGTTTTTATTGTACAAGATGGCTTTAGCTATTCGAGGTCTCCTGTGTGTCTCCATATGAATTTCAGCATCATTTTTTCTAGATCTGAGAAGAATGTCTTTGGCATTTTGATTGGTATTGCATTGAATCTATTAATTGCTTTTGGGAGAATGGACATTTTGATTATATTGATTCTTCCAATCCATGAGCATGGAAGACTTTTCCATTTTTTGGTATCCTCTTCTATTTCTTTCTTTAAGATTTTGTAATTCTCATCGTAGAGATCTTTGACCTTTAATGTCCTTGGTTAAGTTTATCCCAAGGTATTTGATTGTTTTGTAGCTATTGTGAATGGGATTGATCTTAGAAGTTATATATATATATATATATATATATATATATATATATATGATTGTAGACCTTTACTTTCTTGTAACTCTCCTAGTAAAAACGTTAAACTGTCTTTCAAGATTCCAAACTGGTGCTGCACAGACCACTTGCTTTCCAAAAATATCTCTAATATACTCTCCCTATACAAAATCTGAAGTCCAGGAGCCATGACACCTAGTCATTGAGCCTGAGGGGACAGGGAGTTGAGGACAGGGCTCCCCAGGGGGGCAGGGCCAGGGCTCCTGACCACTCGGGCCCCAGCCAGCATTGATTTGGTTGTGGTCAATTCTGAGTCCAATGACCCTGGCCCAGGGCCTGGTGTGGGAGGACGCGACAGGCTGTGTCTCCTTCTGGGGCAGGTGGGGTCACAGGGGTCTCTGCAGCTGTGCCAACGCCAGTAGCTCTGAGCCTACAGCCTGGGACTCTGCATCAGAACCCTCTCGGCAATGTGCTGTGAAACTGTTTACATACAGCTGGGGAAAATACCATGGCTTAGGTGAGCAACCACTTAAGGCTATCAGGACTACTTTCTATTTCTCACATATTTATGCCCTCATGAAGAAGCACAGGTCTATTAAAGAAATCAGAAGCCTTTCTTCAGTCAATTAACTCAGCTGAACTGGACCCAGGGCGCAGAGCTCATGTATTCAAAGATGAGTCTGACAGGATTTCACAGTAAATAAATGAAATTGTAGTGTTTTTTTCTTTGTTATGTTATTATTCACTTGGCATTCAATTCCTTAATATTGTGTATTTATTTATTTATTTAACTTATTTGAAAGGCAGTAAGACAGATAGACTGAAATCTTTTATCTGTAAGTTCAATTCCCAAATGCCTCAACAGCCAGGGATACACCAGGCTCAGGCTAGGCGCTCAGAACTCAATTTAGGTCTTCCACAAACGTGGCAGGGTCATCACTAACTGAGCTATCATCACTCCTGCCTCACAGAATGTGCATTAGTGGGAAGTGGAGCTGAGAATAGAGTCCAGTCGCTCTGATGGGAGGCAGGCATCCCAAGCAATGTCTTAACTGCTGTGCCAAATGCTCACCCCTGGAATTAAAATTTTTGAAGCACTATGCTGACAATTGAATGGAACCACAAAAGATACAGCATAACAATGCAATCTTGAGCAAGAAAAACAATGCTGAGGCCATCACACTACTGATTTAAAACATACAACATAGCTATAGTAAGCAAACAGCATGGTACTGGCATAAAAACAGACATGCATACTCCAGAAGTAAATCCACAAGTTTACCATTGGTTTGCCTCAACAAAGGCAGCAAGAAAGCAAGATAGGAAAAGCACAATCTCTTCAATAAATGTTGAGAAAATGGGTTATCTACATGTACAAGAATTAGACTGGACTCTCATTTCATATCACATACAAATATCAACTCCGAATAAAGAAGATGGCAGGGGCTGGCATCTTGCTGCAGTGGATTAAGCCACAGCCTGCAACAGTAGCATCTTATATGGGCATCAATTTGAATCCTGGCTGCTCCGCTTCTGATCCAGAGCCCTGTTTACGTACCTGGGGATGCAGTGGAAAATGGCTCAAGTGCTTGGGCCCCTGTACCTATGTGGGAGACCGGGATGAAACTCCAGTCTCCAGGCTCCTGCTTTAAATTGGCCCAGCCCTGGTGTTGCAGCCACTTGGGGAGTGAATCCGTGGAAGAAAGGTCTTGGTCTCGGTCTCGGTCTCGGTCTCTCTCTCTCTCTCTTTCTCTCTCTCTCTCTGCCTCTAGCTCTCTAACTCTGCATTTGAAATAAATCAAATAAATCTTTTTAAAAAATAAAGGAAAGAGTATGTGGCTTAATGATTAAGCTACCCACATCCTAAATGGGAGTTCCTGGGTTTGATTCCAGCTCTGGCTCCTGACTCCAGCTTCCTGCCAGTGCAGACTCTGCAAGGCAAGTGGTGGCTCAAGTAGATGGGTCCTTGCCAGCTGATTAGGAGGCCTGGATTGAGTTCCTAACTTCCAGTTTCAGTCCCAGCCAGTCCTGGTTATCAAGGGCATTTTATGGGGCCGGCACTGTGGCACAGCAGGTTAAAGCCCTGGCCTGAAGCGCCGGCATCCCATAAGGGTGCAGGTTCTAGTCCCAGCTGCTCCTCTTCCCCAGCTCTCTGCTGTGGCCTGGGATAGCAGTAGAAAATGGTCCAAGTCCTTGGACCCCTGCACCCATGTGGGAGACCCGGAAGAAGCTCCTGACTCTTGGCTTCAGATCAGTGCAGCTCCGGCCATTGTAGCCATCTGGGGAGTGAACCAGCGGATGGAAGGCCTCTCTCTCTGTCTCTACCTCTCTCTGTAACTCTGTCTTTCAAATAAATAAAATCAATCTTTTAAAAAAAAAAGAGCATTTTATGAGTGAATGGATGAAAAGTTTCAGTTGTATGAAGTGAAAAAGGTTTGGACAACTAATATACATAGTGATTACAATTAATAATATTGTATTTTATCAAAAGTTATACTGGAAATTTGCTAACAGAATATGTAGATCTTAAGTATTCTCATCATACACATAAACACACACAAAATGTAACTATGCAAAGCAATGGACATGCTGGTCAAGGTAATCATTTCAAAATGTATTTATATGTTGAAATATCACAATATATAATTAAAATGTATACAATTTTGTTGATTATACATCAATAAAACTGGAACAAAATTAAACACAAATCAGGAACTTTTTAAGCAGATAACAGAAAAGCATACAATTTATATGATTCACAATACAAGAGTGCTTCAAAAAGTTCATGAAAAATGAAATTAAAAGTTAAGCTTATTTTGGTTAAAAAATATTAAATCCAAGGATAGTTTTTCATGATCTGCATTTTCCATGAATTTTTGGAAGATCCTTTGTATTTTTATCATATATATCACTTTACTAATATGCAATAATAGCATCTAGGATTATCCTCAGTTATGATGAGGGCAGAAAGTAACTCTATGTGGCTAAAAAGAATCTTTATGAGCTGAACTTTGATCATGCAGAGTGACAATTTTACCAGGCATTCTTAAGAAAAATTGTCTACTTGTAGGTTCTGTTTAATAAGCTCATCCAAGGATTCAATTTTCTAGTGTCCTTCATTATTTGATAAGAGTCTAAATACTGAAAATTTCGTTTTTAGGGGCCAACGCTGTGGCACAGCAGGTAAAGCCACCAGCTGCAGTGCTGGCATCCCATAAGGGCGCTGGTTCAAGTCTCAGCTGCTCCACTTCCTTTCTGGCTCTCTGCTGTGGCTTGGGAAAGCAGTAAAAGATGGCCCAAGTCCTTGGGCCCCTGCACTCGCGTGAGAGACCCAGAAGAAGGTCCTGGCTCCTGGCTTCAGATCAGCTCAGCTCTGGCCATTGTGGTCAACTGGGGAGTGAACCAGAGGATGGAAGATCTCTCTCTCTGCCTCTCCATCTCTCTCTGTGTAACTCTGAATTTCAAATAAATAAATAAGTCTTTTAAAAAAATCCTTTAAAAATTGTAAATATTCTCCAGTGGGAAAGATCCTCAATTTATAATTACATTGCGGGGGGTGGGGGGAATGACCACTTTTGTATCTGGCACAGTGGTTTCTTCCCTATATTTAAAATGCTTTTCTCAATGAATTATGGATGTCCACTTATCTAAAATTCTACTGGAATTATCTTTATCATCACCTTTTCTCTGAAATCTAAATTCCTGAAAATCCAAAACTTTTTGAATGCTGACATGGCAGCCATAGTGGAAAACTCCTATGAAAGATTAGTCAAAATGTGGTTCAGAGTACCAAAGCTTTGTATCATGTACAAAATTATTATAAATACTACCTATAATTACATTCAGGCTATCTGCATAAGTATATATAAAACGTAAGTGAATTTCATATTTAGAATTGAACCTCACTCCTAAGATATCTCATTATTTACAGGCAAATACACCAAAATCTGAAAAAAAAAATCAAAAATAAAAGAAATCTGAAATATTTCAGGTCCCAAGCATGTTGAATGATCGTGTACAAAGAGCAAGATCAAGAAGACAGTGGGGCTGCCATTGTGGCTTAATGTTAAAGTTGCTGCCTGCAATGGCAGCATCCCATATGCATACCGGTTTGAGTTCTGGCTGCTCCACCTCCAATCCAGCTCCCTGCTAATGCACCTGGGAAAGCAGCAGAAGATGGTTCAAGTGGGTCCCTGAACCCACGTGGAAGAACCAGAGGAAGCTCCTGGCTCCTGGCTTCAGCTTTGCCAGCCCCTGCAGTTGCAGACATTTGAGAAGTGAACCAGCGGATGGAAGATCAATCTCTCACTATCTCTCTCTCCCTCTCTACCCACTGCCTCTGTAATTCTGCCTTTAAAAATAAATAAACAAATCTTTAGTTTTTTTTTAAAAAGGTGACAGTGGAGTGTTTTAATCTCTTGACATGCACCAACCTGGAATATGGATGGTCCAAACTCTGGAACTGACAGAATACATTTTTTTTTAGTTTTAAGCCATTCATTCATTGTGTTTTATTACAATAGACCCATAGATGGTAGATGGTGAATGGGGTTAGGGAAAGAAAAAGGAAGGAGCTGATGTATTGCTTAGAACTATAAATGTTCTTATGGTCCCCACTGTTACTTTTAAAGCAGCTTAATTAAATAGTAATTTGCATTTAATAAGAGTCATCCATTTGCAGTGTATAGTTGAATGAGGTTTGGCTAATGCACAATAAAATGACTATGATGACAATCAAATGATGTAGCACTGCTTAATCCAATATGGTGGCTGTTAGCCACATATGGTCGTTTAAGTTAGGGTTAATTAACACTAAATAAAATTTAGTATGCATTTTCTTATTTTAACTAACTACATTTCAAATGCTCAATAGCCCTATGTCAGAGATGGCTACTAAATTGGACAGGGAAGATTATGATATATGTCCATCAAAAAGTTCTATTGCAGGGCAGGCATTTGGGCTGTGGTTAAGACACTGCCTGGGACATCTACACCCCAGTTTGCCATACCGTACTCTGTTTCTGCTTCTAGCTTTCTACTAATATGCATTCTTGGAGGCAATGGGTTATTTACCCATGAGGGGAACTAGATTTAAGTTTCCACTCTAATGTATTTGGGGAATCAACTGGTAGATGGTAGGTTTCTCTCTTTCTCTCCACCCCTCAAATTAAACAAATATTTAAATAAGAAAAATATTCTATCACATAGTCCTAATATAGAAATTTTTCTACCACTCTCAAAACTTCTATTATAATTTTTGTAGTCAATTTTCTGCTCTCATACCAGCTCCAGAAAATTATTCATTTGATTTTTGACACTATATTTTGGTCTTTTCTAGATTTTCATGTAAATAAAATCTATACTGTGTGTTTGTGTATGCCTTCATTCATCGAGTGCAATATTTTAGGGATTCTTCATATTGTTGTGCATTTCAGTAGTCATTTCTGCGTATTGCCAAATAGCATTTCATTGAATGCCTATACCATAATTTGTTCATCTACTCATGAGATGAAAAATACTGTGCATACAGGTTAAGATTTAGGACATTAACAGCCTTCACTGACATGCCTGTGTTTGAGTCCTGGTTCCACTTCCAATTCCAGCTTCCTGATAAAGTGTGCCCTGGGAGGCAGCACATGATGGTTCAAGTAGTCGGGTCCCTGTCACCCACTTGAGAGAACTAGACTGAGTACCAGGCTCCTTGCTTTGGCTTGGCCCAGCCCTTTCTCTTGCAGACATTTGGGAAGTGAATCAGCAAATGGAAAATCTCTCAATCTGTGTGTGTGTGTGTGTTTGTGTGTGTTTCTTTACCTTTCAAACAAATAAAAATAAAGGCTTAAAAACATATTTAAAGACATTTATGTTCTACATATCCAGGAAGCAGACAGGTGAATAGACAGAATGAGAAAGAGAGCTTCTATCCAAAGTTTCACTCCCCAAGTGTCCACAATAGCCAGGACTGGGCTAAGCAGAAGCCAGGAGTCCAGGACTTAATCTTGGTCTCCCACAGGGGTGACAGTTATCCAGTAACTGAACAATCACCTCTGCCTTCCAGGGTCTGCATTAGCAGGAAGCTGGAGTCAGGATCTGGAGCCAGATGTGAAACTCAAGTACTCCAGTGTGGGTTATAGGTCTCTTAATTGCAATCTTAACTTTTAGGGTAAATGCTCACCCCCAGATTTGTACTCTTAAGGATAATGTTGATAGGAATATTTGCTTATTAGTTTTGTGGGACTATGCACATCAATTGGTCAATAACAAATCACCACACACAAACTTATCAGTGCAAGACAGCATCCACTTACTGTTTCACAACCCTGTGGGTCAGGAATCCAGATATTACTAGGCTGGATCCTTTGCAATATTCTGTTGGCCAGAGCTGGGTTCTCACTTGGAGGCCCAACCAGGAGAAAATCTGCATTCAGGCTGTCTCTGGAAGTAAGCAGAAAATATTTCATTGTGGTTTTAAAACGGAGGGCCCTAATTTTTTTCATTTGATAGCAAGAGGCCACCCAAAATTCCTTGCCACGTGGGCTTCCCCCAAATGACCACTTATTTCATCCATCCAGTGAGGGGAGTCTAGGATGAATTTTTTTGTATAAGCTACGATTTATTATTTTTTAGCTAAGAGACCCTTTATTTAAGGCATATAAACATCACGCATTTCATACATACAAATTTAGGAACATAATGATTCTTCCCACTCTGCCCTCTCTCCCACCTGTACTCACACCTTTCTTCCTCCTTCCTCTCCTATTTCCATTCCCATTTTTTACAAAGATGTATTTTCAATTAACTCTTAAACACATCAGATTAACCCTACACTAAGTAGAGAGTTCAACAAATACTTGCACTAGGATGAATCTTGTAGCTAATGAAATCTTGGATAATGTTATGCGATCACAGGGGTGAATGACATTCTATCACCTTTGCAATGTTCTATTGGCTGGGAACAAGTCACAGGTCTTCCCCACACTAAATGGAAGAGGATTATATAAACACCTGGACTCCAAGGGGGTAGGGATCATGCGGATGGCAGCAGTGCAGAGTCTGCCTACCACATGTCTTTCATTTCTCTTGAACTTAGAAGTGGAATTAGTGAGTCACATTGCAAATGTGTGGGTAACTTTGTGACAAAGTGCCAAACAGTTTTCCAAAATGGTTACACTATTTTGTACTCCTAAAAACAAGGCCCTGTTGCTTTCTGTCACTATCCGTAAATGACACCTATAGAGGAATCCCTATTCATGGCTCTATTTTTAACATGTATAAGCTTTTAATTTATGTGTTTATTTAAATGAAAAAATCCAGGAACTCTTTCTCTTTCAAAACAGAAATTTACTCTGCTTATTGTGATTAGATATTTTTTCACCATAATGAAAAGCCATTTGGGTAGACACATGGAGCCAAAGCCATTTGGGGGAAATTCATGAGAACACAGGAAGCAGAAATCTGAGCAGCAAGCAGAGACAATTCTTTATGAATTTTTCATAGAAGATCAGATAAATGGTCTATATGAAGGGTCATGTTTTTATGATTCTTTCTAAAATTTTTCACTTTTTTTATTTATTGATAGGCAGAGAGAAACACAAAAAGAGACATAAAGATAGACACACAAATTTCTCCCATCTTTTGGTTTACTCACCAAAAGCCCTCAACAGCTGAAGCTGGGGCAGGCTGAAGGCAAGAACCTGGAACTCAATCCTGAACTTCCACATCCTGGCAGGGACCCAAGTACACAGCAATCATTGCTTTCTCCAAGGACACACTTTGGCAGGAAGCAGGATCCTAAGCAGAGCCAGGAGTCAAACCCAGACACTCCTATATGGAATGTGGGTAGACAGCTTGATAGAATTTGGTGGTGGAAGAATGTGATCACTAGCTTGCATGTGGCTGAGCCGTGATGCACATGCGTTCAGTCTCACTGCTGAGTTCAGGCACCTAACTACTTCACTCTGTTGCCAAGTATACCTACACCTTCTCAGAGTTATGCATTTTTTTGTAACTTAAATTGCTGAATAACAGAAACTCATAGCGGTTCAATCTAACAACTTAATTCTTGCTAAGGCTTTGCTTTCTCTGACAAGGAAAAAAGACTTAGAGACAAGCTTAGTCCTGTCACTTTTCAACTTTTTTTTAGTAAATTCGAGTTTTTGAACTGTGAGTTTCTCTAGTGTTTCTAAGTAAGCCCCTTGATGATCTTCACCTTGTAAAACTCTATCCTATTTGCCCCCTTCCTTCAGAGGCAAATTTCCTGAAAGTGTATTTAACAGTCACGGCCACATTTTTCATTCATTCATCAATTCATTGCATTATGAATTTATGGGTTTGCTGGCCACTGTTCCTTTTATACTCATCTCTAAAACATGACCAAGATTTCTAAAAGGTCAGGCCTCTTGGGTTTATCCTGTTTAACCTCTCTTTAGCTTTTGACTTGGTTGGAAATATGTACTTTATGAAGATATATTGTCATTTAGATTATATCATACAACTTATTCCCCCTTCTTTTTCCAATTGCTTCTTGTTGAAACAAATGTTTGTCTACCATAGGCTATTTGTCCCTAGCCCTAAAATGTTAGCTGTTTTACACATATTAAGACTCTTAAATTCACAACTCCGTTGTCAACATTTCTTCTGGAGCAGTCCCACAGACCAAACTGCCTAAATAACTACTATTACCTGGTAGTCTCACAAGACCTCAAAGTTTGCATGTGGAAAATCTAAATCTTCTCTCATCTTCAATGACACAATGTGTGTATCCGTAGCATAGACCCAGACTCTCATATCTGATACATTGTGTTATAGTACTCTTTGTACTGCCTTTCAAAAGCCGGTCTTTCCTATAAAAACATCAAAAATGCAAATTCACTCCATTGACAATGAAGAGTGACATGATACTAAAGTTATTGTCAAAATGTGTTAGGAATTTTTACAGTTGCTACTGATTGAATAGGAAAGTGATATCCACTCAATTGTCCATCCATATTTTACATCCAGAACAGAGAAAATGTGGCCATGTAAATGTACTGTCCATTAGCTCAATGCTACTGTATAGCTCTTGAATAAGAAAAAGAAAGACTGTTCTAAATAGGCAGTGTGCCAGCCATTTGTCTATGCATTCTGGAAAGTTTCTGATGGCAGTTAGAGAGCTGTTCAGCATCCATACCTTCATTCTCATTCCCTCATTCATTCTCTCTCTCTCTCTCTCTCTCTCTCTCTCACACACACACACACACACACACACACACACACACACCAGAAAACTGTGCAGGAAGCATGTCATAATTGAAGGGGCATAGAACTGCCCAAGAGGCAGTTCTGTAAGTGATGCATTCTGAAGAGATGAGATTTTCATGTGTTGTATCTCTCATGGTATCACAGCACCAGGGCACACATGTTAGGACACAGAGATCTCAAGCAGTAAATGAAAGCCTTCTACATACAAGAAATAGAAATTTCCTCCTTGCATATTGTGTGTATACACAATTGTGTGTATACGTGTGTGTATATACATCAAACATCAGAGAAAAAAAACAATTCCTAGGAAAGGTAATTATTCAGGATTCAAAATAGTTTCAAAAATGTGTTGCATCTCACCAATGAAGAATCAATCAATAGAAATTCCAAAGGGGACATGCTAAAGTATACAGACAAGAGAATGAGATATAAAGTTAGGAATGAGAAATAAGGGAGAATTATAAAGAGAATGAAATTAGTAGAATTTTAAAACATATGATACATATAGGTTAGAATTGTCACTCAGAGAAACAGAGGAAGATCTGCGGAGATTTCATAGAATATAGAGGAAAATTTTAAAGGTAAAATTGATGGAAAACATCACAGATGAGCAAAACAGAAAATGGAAATGCAGCCTAAGCATTATAGATTAGGGTACAGAGGACTTTTTGAGCAATATGAGAACAATTAAAATATAATTCAAATATATTTTTCTCAAGTAAAATAGTTTTAATAATGAGATTATCAAGGATACTCTAAAAAATCTCATCAAAATATTCTGCCATATCTTATCAAATAATGTTTAAGTCTAAGGCTGAAAATTCTTAGAATCATCCCTTAAGTGAGAGAAAAACACACCTATCTTTTCCCAAATAAATGCATTATGTCCATGGATATACATCTAGATAACATCTACAAACTATGTATCTCAAAAATTTTATACCTACCAGTTTTTTTTTGCATGAGTAGAAGAAACAGATAATCTTTTTTAAAAATAGATTTATTTGTTTATTTGAGAGGAAGAGTTTATACAGAGCAAGGGGTAGACAGAAAGGTCTTTCACCCACTGGTTCACTTCCCAAATGGCTGCAGTGGCTGGAACTGGGCTTATCTGAACCCAAGGAGCCAGGTATCCCAGGCAGGTGGAGGAGCCAAAGCACTTGGGCCATCCTCCACTGCTTTCCCAGACCACAGCACAGAGCTGGATCGAAGAAGAGGAGCAGGGACTAGAACTAGCACCCATATAGGAAGTTGGTGTCACAGCTGGAGGCTTTAGCCCACTATACCACAGCTTTGGCCCCCTTACGCAAGTTTTTAAAAGGTCTCTTGAAGTCTTGCCCTTAAAACTTGGTTCCAGTTATTCAACACAAGAGTAAAGATCTTAAAATGTTGATATTGTGACTTAAAAATATGTTTTGCATATTTGTTCTTGGAAAACTATTTCTGGCAAAACTATTTACCACACTAGCCAGGTGGATAACACTTGGACAAACAGTAACACTAACAACTCTCTAAAGGCAGCTGAAATATAGAACAGTAATACTGTTGGCAAAGTGATTTCCTAACATGCTAAGTAACACCTGGTAAATTTCTGAACAATACAATCTTCAATCAAGTTTAATAGTAGTTCCCATTCCTTGAAAACTTACTGTTAATCAAAATTGTGCAGAAAATATTCTGTTATATGTAAAAGAGGGATATGTTCTAGATGGACACAATTATGAGCAGAGGTTAATACACAATAATGTTGTGTCATGGTGACAACCAAAAACACCAAACAAATTTCCAAAGTACACCTATGGGGCAGTACTACCTTTCTTTGGAAACTGATTTAGAATTAGCTTGTGTTTATTACAGGAAAGACTATTGTAAGCTCTAGCTCTAACTGTACCTGTAGTGTATGTAAACATATTGATACTAATAGGAAATAATTTGAAATGTTCTCAGGAATATTTGTATTTCTACTTTTGGTACACTTAAACTCAATTATCAAAATGGATTTTCCTCTTCTTTTAAAATTCAAGGAACACTGCTATATTGGAAATAATTGTTCTTAAATTCTCTAAGAGCTGATCTTAATTCATCAAAATTTTATAGGTGTTGATAGAATTTATTCTGACATTTCTAAGGGAAAGAAAAATTACTTTGTTTTAAAAATCAATGCCTTGGGGGCTGGTGCTGTGGCTTAATAGGCTAAGCTTCTGCCTGTGGTTCCAAAATCACATAAAGGCACTGGTTCCTGTCCTGGCTGCTCCTGTTCCCATTCAGCTCTCTGCTTATGGCCTGGGAAAGCAGCAGAAGATGGTCTAAATGCTTGGGCCTCTGTACTGGAGAACTGGAGGAAGCTCCTGATTCCTGGGCCTTCAGATCAACCCAGCTCTGGCCATTGCAGCCATTTGGGGAGTAACAAATGAATGGAAGACCTTTCTATCTGTCTCTCCTTCTGTCTGTCATTATACCTTTCAAGTAAATAAATAGAATTTTTTTAAAAAATCAATGCCTTTATTTTACAATAATATCAATAAATATATATGTTTTAATATAACAATTTTGATAATCTGAGAGATGCCTAAATTTTATTAATATCAATTAAAATAATAAATTAGCATATGCAAATGATATGGAAAATAAATAATGAAGTGAATTATCAGAATGTGCTAAAATTAATTGGGAAGGCACTCTTGTAAGAAATTTAAAAATGTAGCTGGAAAGGATAGAATGTCAGAAAAGACACGATTGCATTTGAAGAAACTCATGGAACAAGAAAAGAAATAAAATGAAACAATATTTCAATTACTAAGGTCTAGAGATAAGGTTAAGTTTTTTCTTTACTTTGGTATTTTTCATTTATTTTAATAGGATGTCGAAAGGCAGAATTTTGAGGATATTAACTAAACTTTAAGCAATTTGACTGCTTAACTGAGGGCACTAATCCCATTCTATGACTTTCATACTGTAGTTTCTTATTTCAAAGCAACATTTGAACAAATCAATTCCTTCAGGAATTCGTGAAAAAACAGCAGATATTATTTGATTTTGAAGTACAAATACAAAACATTGTTCTATAACCCAGAAAAGCTATTTTTGTTCCGAGAAAGACCAATGATTCAATTTGACATGTGAGAGAAAACAACAAGGAAGTCAAAAGGAAACTGTTACAGGTATCCTTAGTACATGTATTTGCAAACACAGAAAACTTCATGAAACTCCGAACACCAGTAAGTCAGGTGGCCTGGGAAAAACTGGGGAAGATGTCTGAGCCCTAACTATACACATGGGAAACCTGGTTGTTGCTCCCAGCTCCTGGCTTCAGCCTGGCCCAGCCCTGGCCGTTGTGGTCATTTCGGCAGTGATCTCTCTCTCTCTTTCTCTCTCTTTCCTCCCCTCCCCCATCTCTGTAACTCTTTCAAATAAATATATGAAATCTTTAAAAAAAGAAAACAAGTCACATTGAAAATGATGTGAGTAAATGCTAACAAATGCAGCAGAAAAAAAATATGGTCACCAGGAAATTAAGCTAATATTACCAAATAACATAAAGGAAATTAAAACAAACATAGGATTACAAAATAATAGCAAGACCAGAACAAAGAAGGTAGAAAATAAGTCTTCTAAACAAAAACAAAAGAATAATACAAGAAATGTTAATGACAATCTAGGAAAGATTAGAAAAGGTAATTTCAGAAATGAGTACTAAGAGAAAGGCCCACATGGGCATCTTGAAAGGCTAAAGATTACCATTTACAATAATACATAATATGGATAATACATGGAATGGATGACTTAGGAATAATGTCAAATTTCATAAAGGAGAAATTGCACTGACCCAAGTAAAGTAGGAGAATGAGCCGGTAGTGGAAGACTTTGACATCTGTCTCTCCAACAAAAGCATGGCCACAGAAAACATAACATATTCATAAGGCAGCTCTTGCATCCTTAGGTACTTTCTGCTCAGGTCATCCACTCCTAATCATCAGATACCCTGTGGGACAACACTAATTGGAAGTCCCATTTCCCATTATTTGAAATGAGCAAAATGTTCTATATCAAACTCAACATCTCAACTGATGTTTTTCTATCATTTTTCTTTTTTTTTTTTTCATTTATTTTCAACTTCAAATTGTTGTTGATGTAAGTATTTAATGTGATGGATTTTCCTAGGAGCATTACTTTTTCTACAAACCATAGATTCTAGTATTTTTATTTCATTGTAATTATTTTCTAGAAATTTTGTATTCGAATTCCCTTTTTACCCTAAATTTTTGTTATTAAGCAAATAAAACATTGCTGGAAAAATTTAAAAATAGAAACAGACAAAAATGGAAAACTAAATTTCATTTGTGAATTTAATGCAAAAATCTTAAACATAATACTAGTAAACAGAAGCTAGCATTGTATTCAAAAGCTAGATTCTGATGTACATGTTTATTTAGCCTACCATTTAAAATGCTGCACTCTGTATCATTTTGCCTGGGTTTGGTTCCCAGCTATAGTTCCTGTGGCCAGGTTGCTGCTAATGCAGACTCTGTGACAAAATGATGATGGCTCAAATAATTGGATTATTGCCATCCACATGGAGGACCTGGGTTGTACTTCAGGCTGGCAACTTCAGCCCCACTAAGCCCCGGCCATTTCGGCCATTTCAGCCATTTGGGGAGGGAATACGCAGATTGGATTGGAGATGGCTCTCTATTCTGTCTCTCTCTTTCTATCTGTCCTGCTCTGTCTCTCTGCCTTGCAAATAAATAGAAATAAATGAAACTGAATCATACTCAACCCTTAAAATATATGTTCTGGCCAAATGGAACTTTCTATAGGTATACAGTTGCCCATAATTAGAAAATACATTAAATAACTCACTATATTAATAATTAAAAGAAGAAAAAAATATAGATATAAAAACATATTTGAAGAAATTGAAGTTATTAAGGAATATCCCTCTGTCTCTTCCTCTCACTGTCAGTAACTCTACCTCTCAAATAAATAAGTAAAATCTAAGAAAAAGAAAAGCTCCGAACAGTACTATCAGAGGGGCTGGTGCTTGCAATTTAGGGGTATTTATATGTCTTTAACACGTTATCTCCAAGGAACAAAGGTAGTGGTTATACATTAGTTACCGTGAAGACCTGAGTTGGGGGGGGGGGGTTGGCAGTCTTAATGGAGCCCTTTCTAGCCTGTTTTTATGGAGACCTAGATCTTGTCATTGAAACTTAGGTCTTGTCACCTTTGATAAGTATTTGTTACAAGGGGTTTCCATCCTGATTTATTTAGTGTGTATGTGCTGGGAGGGAGCCTTAGCATACGTGTTGAAAGGAGCTGCAGGATACAGCCAGTCTGGCCTGCTTCTAGTTCTATGCATTCCCCCTCTCTGCTTATGGAAACCCTGGCTGATGACAGGGCTTAGAGCAGAGATGGCTCTGGCTTCTTCAAGCTGAGTAGGGGAGAAGCAGGGGCCCTCAGTCAGGCCAAGGTCCCAACACTGGGTGGCCTTTCAAGGGGGCCTCTGTACCAACTCACAGCACTGTTTCCAACCGAGGTTCTATGTGCATGACCATCTGGAGTTTCATTGCTTCAAGTATAGAAGAAACAAATTTAATAAGCAGGTTAAAAATGTAGGGCCTAAACATTAGAGTACAGATTATCATAGACAATGGGCCCAGCAGAGCAAGTATCCACGCTGTGGATGGCAACCAGGGTTTCATTTGTTCCCAGACTTGACCCATCATTTGTGTCTTAACTGAAAGACTTTTTTACCACATGGCCTTTTGTAGGATTTTATCTGTTCAGGTATCTATGGCTCCTGAGATGTGGATATGGAAGCAGCAAGAGGTGTTTGGTACTGCATGCACTCCTGCTTGCTGAGCTAACATATAGTCCAAACCAAGTCTGTGGTCTAAGACCATCTGTACTAATAAGTTAAGAAATTTTTGTAGGTCTTTGAGGTTGAGATGAGCTTCCTGAGCTATGTCACCTACAGTGTTGGTAATATTAGTTTCTTGTGGGTGAGTACTAACTGCTCCATAGGTTCACCCAGCCAGCGATGCCACTCGGTCAGCAACACCCAGTACAATCAAGGTGTTCTCTGGTTCTCTTTTGGTTCTGGCTTGGTAAGCCCTCTCAATCAATGTCTGATTGATTTGAGAAAGAAGATTCCTTCTGAGTCTGGCATTAATTGGCCCAGTGTCCAACATCCTCTGGTTTTACCTGGATGGAAGCATCTTATACCCAACGCCTTTCTAGACTGGCTATTGTAACCTACAAAGAACATCCTCAGGGAAGACAAAGAAGCTTTTTTGTGGGCATGCTGTTAAGATTATTTTTTAATGTTTTTTAAGATTTATTTATTTATTTGAAAGGCAGAGTTACAGAGAGGCAGAGGCAGAGAGAGAGAGAGAGAAGGTCTTCCATCCAATAGTTCACTCCCCAAATGGCTGCAATGGCTGGAGCTGAGCTGATCTGAAGCCAGAAACTTGGAGCTCCTTCTGGGTCTCCCATGCAGGTGCAGGGCCCAAGACTTGGGCCATCTTCTACTGCTTTCCAAGGACATAGCAGAGAGCTAGATTGGAAGTGGAGCAGCCAGGACTCAAAATAGCACCCATCCATATGGGATTCCAATACTGCAGGTGGCATCTTTACCAGTTATGCCACAGTGCCAGCCCCGAGTAACATTATTACTTAGCGGTGGATCATGATGTTGAACATCTTAGGGGATGAGAGGTTTATTTCATTTTGTTTTAGTTTTTGCCTTGCCTTTACTTCACTGGTTTTACCCTCCCTCTGTTGGAGCATGCTGATCACATCGCCAATAGAGTAGGATGACTCTTATTTTCATAGACTCCCTTTCAGCCAAAGCCCCAGCCAAAAATAGAAGTAGAGCAATAAAGTCCTCCCATATTTATGTAGGAAGTTACTTGTCCCTCCCACAAGAGTTGATCTATGGGCATGACAGGGTTAGAGAAGGACAGATTTTTTACCTTTTACTATTTGTGTCAACCCATTTCAAATCTGAGGCTTAAACCACTAAGGCTCAATGGCTGTTCTTAAAGAAGAAAAACACATCCAGCAATTGTTAAGTCGGTGGCTGCATTTGCCATATGGACAAGGGAGTTGTGATCAACCCTGATAAAAGAACCAATAGCTGTACCCATCAGTGTTACATACATACAACATAAGAAAAAGAGCCATCACACCCAGCAGAGGAAGAGCTGTACTACTATGATCCCTTTGTCAACTGTTTTATCAGAGAGGTTGTTACTCCTAGTCTCACTGCCACAGTCAAGATTCACTGAAGTTAGTGATGTTACCAGATGAGGACACTAGTCTTGGCTTACCATCAGATCTGACCCTTTTGAAGAAGAATCTGAGGTTTTCAGTGAGCTCACAGGTGTACGTGTCTGGGTGGGTCATCTTTTCCTGATCTTGTTCTTTGCGTTGAGATGTCTACGGTTTGAATCTGGAGTGGTGGATCCAGCAGTCAATCCCATTCACCTTGACAAAGATGGGTATGGATAAAATCATGATATATGATCCCTTCCAAATGAGTTCTAAGGAAAGGGAGAGAGAGGGCAAAGCCTTGATTAGTACATTATCCCCTGGGTTAAAGAGTGGATTTCCTTCTTTCCAGGGCTGAGAGTCAGTTGTCAGATAGTTTATTGGAAGATTCTTTCTTAACCTGATAAAATCTAACTATATCTGCCCCAAAAACAACATATTGCTTAATAAGGAAATATTAGATGCATAGCAACTAACATCAGAAACAAAATAATGATATTCATTATCTCTACTACTATAAATGTATTCACTAAGTTAATTAGTCCAGATAAAGAAATTCAGTGCAAAAGAAACAGAAAGAGGTGGAGAGGCATAGATTGTGGGAGATCCCACACCCCAGCCTCAGGCAAACGGGATTTGCTTTCTGCCTGCCACGGATTGAAGTGTCCATGATGGAATTACCCAAGAAGGAGAAAATCTGTTCCAGCTGAGCCCAGGCCACCCCAGAAATGCGATGGCTGTGGAGCAGGCAGGCAGGACCAGACTGAGGTTGAGTTTCCAACAAAGATACTGGATTCTTCTAGTTAGGATAAAGAACTTCGAGTCCTTAGCAGTGAAAATGGCATGGTCTGCATTAGCATCCCACAGTTTGAAGGCATGACAGTTAAGGAACACACATGGAAATGCATGCACAGAAAAAAGGAAATCTGTAATTTTTAGAAGTAGGAAGACATTCTTCTGTGCCAAAATGGGTACATTCTGCTCAGTTATCAAGTTTGAAAATCTCCAAGAATCAAAGATATTGTATCACTGGGGTCCCATCATAGCCCTTGGTGTTACAGCAATATGTTCAACGATGGCCATAATTGACTCTGTGCTGTGGTACTGACCCTTACTAAACTGCAGGAAGTGTGAATTTCACCATGTTGATAAATTGGACTGTCATGATTCATTATAATTACTTCAATGCCATGTTTTTTGGTCCTGGCTTTGTCCCTCTGGGGTGGAAACCGGAGAATTCTCAGGATACCATGTATCTCCAGTTTTGTAGTCTGCCAAGCATCCAAGGCACCACATTCACATCACTGCAGAAAGTGTAACAGATGTGTAATGAATATGGATCATCACTGTCCTTAGATCAACAATTGTAGTTACCAAAATCATGCTTCATTCACACTGTTTCTCCTGTTAGCACCACTGGGTTATTATTTTTTTTGACAAGCAGAGTTAGTGAGAGAGAGAGAGACAGAGAGAAAGGTCTTCCTTTGCCGTTGGTTCACCCTCCAATGGCCGCCGCGGCCGGCGCACCGCGCTGATCTGAAGGCAGGAGCCAGGTGCTTCTCCTGGTCTCCCATGGGGTGCAGGGCACAAGCACCTGGGCCATCCTCCACTGCACTCCCGGGCCATAGCAGAGAGCTGGCCTTGGAAGAGGGGCAACTGGGACAGAATCAGGCGCCCCGATCAGGACTAGAACCCGGTGTGCCAGCGCCGCAAGGCAGAGGATTAGCCTGTTGAGCCATGGCGCTGGCCTGGAGACAAAATTCTTAATGATTCCTTTGTAGAAGATGTTTCAAGAATCAGAGGACGGTTCCCAAGCAACTGTGTGGAAAAGTGTCCCTGTGATGCAGAAACAGATCTGGCCCCAGAGGGCGAGAAGAAAATAAATAGCCACTGTAAATGTGAAGTGATTCTTTAAAGCTGCTTTACTACTTGAAAATTGTACATAATTACTCAAGAATTATGCAAAGAGTCTACTCTGGTGAAGGTGTTCTTTTCCTCAAAGGTGCCCTAGTGCCACGATCTAAAAATTTTTATACTGTTTTGAAATGGAGAAGCCATTCTGCATATGCCTTTGAATCCTACTCTTTTAGCCACCTCTTCTTCTGCCCAAAAGGGAAAACCATTTTACCAAGCAAGTTGAAATTGCATTTTCTCTAGGATTTTTCATGTGCTACACACTCTGGACCTTACCTGCAGATGTGGTTTCTCTCTTTGCAAGGAACAACTGAATGTGATGCTTTTATTTCCCCTCAGTTCATATATCTTATATAATATTCTAGATCCTGCAGAATTAATTTGTCAGATTCAATATAAGCTCAGATTTTGTTACTTGTCTTTTAATAATGCAGATTTTGTCAAATCAAATAAAGATTAATGGACGTTGTTAAAAAAAAAACAGAAAGAAGCAAAACTTTTTTCTGTTCATAGATAGCATGATTAAAGATTTGGAAATCTCAAAAGTAGTAATGGAGAAACCATTTCAAGCCATAAGGAAAAATAATAAAATTTCAGGAAAAAAATGAGCATACAGGCTTCACATACAGAAAAAATGTCTGGAGTTGGACAGGTTTTGTTCATAAAAATCATAAGGAAGAAAATCCAAGTAAAAATTGTCAGGAAAACTTCAAGAACAATAGGAGAGTGAGTTTAAAACATTAAAATAAACACAGAAAACATACAAACCCACAGTAACTAAAATATTTGTGCTTTGTGGCTGTATGAATAGGCAGACATCCTGGAACAGAAGATATAGGAAAATATACACAAATGCATGTAGAAATTTAGCATTTGAGCAAGTAAGGAAAAGATGAATTTTTAATTAATTACATTAGGACAACTGGACTACAACACAGTAAAGGTAAAAATTAAACCTGCAAATACCATATACTTCTAGAAATTCCAAAATGATCAGAGCTGGAAAAGAAAAAGTGCCTTGATATACAGAAGAAAACTTTCCAAACTAGGCTTAAATCCAGAGGCAATAGTAAGAAGTGTGTGCAGGTGTGACAAAGGATTGATATTCCTGATAATCAGTTTCTTAAAAATGGAGCACTGCAGAAAATGAATTACTTAAAAATTGCGTAACAATTCAGAATAAAAGAAGTTAAAATGGACCTTATATTTTGTTACATGTTGTACAACCTCTTTTATAATAAGAGCAAAGCAAATGTAACCATATTAAGATCTTATATTTATATGAGATTGGCAAAAATCTAAAAGCTTGACATCATGCCCTGTATTAGAAGCCATGGAAAGTAGGCATTCTCATGCTCTGATGTGGAAAGGTAAAATGGGGCAACTCCTATGCGGGGAAATTTGGCAGCATTTACTAAAATTACATAAACATTTACTCCTTCATCCAGCAATTCCTATTTTGAAAATCTATCACTGAAAGATATTTGCAAAAGTATAAAATTATGTGTGTGCACAGTATTCACTTTATGAATTACTCATTTTTTAAGAACTAAAATGTAGTGTCTGCTAATACTAACTGATAGAATCAAAAAGGGAGAGAACGGTCCAACATGGGAAGTGGGATACACAGCAGACTCATAGAATGGCAGATGTCCTAAATAGCACTCTGGCCTCAGAATCAGCCCTTAAGGCACTCAGATCTGGCTGAAGAACCCATGAGAGTATTTTAGGCATGGAAAGCCAAGACACTCTGGGGAAAAAAAAAAAAAGAAGACGACCTAAATGAAAGATCTCTGCGAGTGAGATCCCAGTGGAAAGAACAGGGCCATCAAAGAAGGAGGTACCTTTCTCTGAAGGGAGGAGAGAACTTCCACTTTGACTATGACCCTGTCAGAATAAGATTGAAGTCGGAGAACTCAAAAGGCTTCCATAGCCTTGGAAACTCATGACTAGAGCCTAGGGAGATTACTGACGCCATAAACAAGAGTGCCAAATTGTTAAGTCAACAACAGGAGTCACTGTTTACTTACTTCTCATGTGGGATCTGTCCTTAATGTGTTGTCCAATGTGAAGTAATGCTATAACTAGTACTGAAACAGTATTTTACACTTTGTGTTTCTGTGTGGGTGCAAACTGATGAAATCTTTACTTAATATATACTAAATTGATCTTCTGTATATAAAGATAATTGAAAATGAATCTTGATGTGAATGGAATGGGAGAGGGAGCGGGAGATGGGAGGGGTGCGAGTGGGAGGGAAATTATGGGGTGGGGAAAGCCACTGTAATCCATAAACTGTACTTTGGAAATTTATATTTACTAAATAAAAAAAAAGAAAAAAAAGAACTAAAATTAAAAAAGACACACACACACACACACACACACACTAAAAAACCATCTGCCAAGGACTGTTTTTGCTGTACTGCAGTGCACTGCAGTTTTTTTAAGGCAACGGCTGCTGGCTGATATTAGACCATGAATTCTACAGGTATGATTTGTTGTTCTACTGTATTTGCTGATACATAAGGTATCTGTCAGAGGTATTACTGTGCAGTAAAAAGTTATAATATGTGAGGTATCCTTTTTTTAAAGATTTATTTTATTTATTTGAAAGAGTTACAGAGAGAGGTAGAGACAGAGAGAGGTCTTCCATCCGCTGGTTCACTCCCCAGATGGCCACAATGGCCAGAGCTGTGCTGATCCGAAACCAGGAACCAGGAGCTTCTTCCAGGTCTCCCACGCCGGTGCAGGGACCCAAGGACTTGGGCCATCTTCTACTGCTATCCCAGGCCATAGCAGAGAGCTAGATGGGAAGAGGAGCAGCCAGGACTAGAACTGGCACCCATATGGGATACCGGCGCTTCAGGCCAGGGCATTAACCTGCTGCACCACAGCGCTAGTCCCCATAATATGTGTGGTATTCTATGCATCTGCATACACTGGCAGAAGTCCTGTGGCCAACGAAGGCAAATCTATGCTAAAGTCCCATGTTAATGAGGACAAACACTATCCCTGCTATGATAGAAGGAAGCCTCGTGTAATCAATCTTCACCAACAAAATTACTGGAGTCCACCAGGGAAGATAGCTATATCTCCTTTTGTCTTTTGGGTACTAAATAGCATCAGATCAGCTTTGGAAAGGAAAAATTCAATGTCTTCTTTGTCTCTTGGGTCATCAAGCAAGCACCAACCTCACTGCAGATGCCGTATTAGGAGGATTTATATGGGAATTGCCTATCTTCAAACGTGGTGTGCTTCCTAGTAAGTCCAACCTATAACCAGCCACACAATTTGTTAAATACTGCCTATGAATTAGTGTTGACCTGGTCTTCAGGTTATTTCTCCTTTCACACAAAGTGAATTCTTAGATCCACCACAAATATTCTACCTAATGGGAGAATTTTCCTTCACGTGTGTCCTAAACTATGAGTAAGGCCATAGTGCAGGAACCATGCACTTCCGTCTGCTTTAGGTCACTGTACATATTGATCTACCTATGAAACCATGTCTTTGGTTTTTCTTCACAAGAAAACACTATGGGTGAGGAAACCACAAAATTGCAGGGCAGCAACAAAGGCAGTCATTATCATTGCTGAACCTGAAAGCAGAGGAAGAGGGAGTGGTTCCTGGAACAAGGCAACAGAGAAACTATGCTTCAAATTTGGTTTATTTATTAACTTGTTTGATTATTTGTAGCTTTTTTGCTATGATCCACTTGCTTATGATAACATGTCCACCCAGAGACTTGCACACAGCAGAAACGTTAGGGGGCAGGGGATATGTGGGAACCCTCTGTACTATTTGCTCAGTTGATCTGTAAACACAGAACTACTCTAAAAAGAATGTCTATTAGAATTGTATCAATGGAGGCCAGCACTGTGGTATAGCAGGTAAAACCTCTGCCTGTGGTGCCAGCATACCTTTTGGGCACTGGTTTGAGTTCTGGCTGCTGCACTTCCAATCCAGCTCCCTGCTAATGGCCTGGGAAAGCAGTGAAAGATGGCCCAAGCACTTGATCTCCTGTACCCACTTGGAGACCTGGAAGAAGCTCCTGGCTCCTGGCATCATATTGGACCAACTGCAGCCACTGCAGCCATTTGGAGAGTGAACCAGCAGTTGAAAGACCTTTCTCTCTGTCTCTCCCTCTATTTGTCTGTAACTCTGCCTCTCAAATAAATAAATCTTAAAAATAAAAGAATTGCATCTATGAAATAATTGAATCTGTTAAAAACTAATTAAAAGTTAAAATAAAAATATCTTTAAAAGAATGTCTATTAATATTTTATGTCAGGATACAACTATTCATAATCACAGTGTTGGTGGCATTCTAGGATACCATGGTTAATATAGCATATTGACCTGCATCAACTAAAGTCAGAACGGTTGGTCAGTTCCTCACATGTGCCCTCACCTGCAGGTACTGGGAGTACTCCTAGAGTGCAGGTGCTGGTTCACCTGGGTCAGAGAAGCTCACCCCATGATAGTGCAGGCAGACTAGGGGCATCTGGTAAGGACAGGGAGAAACCAATGAGCTGTCAGGGCACAGTGCAAACTTCCAAACATTGACACTTCACAGCTACCCAGTAGCACCCACACATAAAATCAAAAGGATACTGGGAGGATCTGAATGTGGCAGTGACCCCCCTGCCTGAAAGATACAACAGCTTCAGGGACTTGAGTAGATGTGAAAGAATCAGGAGCCAGAAAAAACTTAGGTGACAACTAGAACATCTGAGGACTAGAAGATCCTAGGGTTTGAGCCACCAACCTTTTCCATTAACAGCCACACACCAAACAAGTATATCAGAGATGACGTACTATAATGTCACAGAGTGTTCCCAGGTGGTGAGAAGACACTCCCAACCCCTTCATTCTCACTTGAAGACACATTCACAACCAGCTTGTGCTGGTCACAATAATTCTTATCTTTAGCATGTTTGATCATTGACATGAATGAGCTGTTGCACTGTACACTCAAACACAAGGCCACAAGTTGATCCCACCTGCTTCTTGCCTTGTAGAAGGCAGCCCTCTTCTGGTGATAGCTGTACCACTCAGGCCAAAGTCATACATTTACCATTCTTCACCATGCTTCATCCTCATGGTCACCCCAAGTCAAACAAGACCCAGATGGTAGGCACACAGGAAGGACTAGAATAAGCTCTGCACCTACTTTGCTGCTCCTTCTCAATGTCTCCACAAATGAACTTCATGATCAGGGGACCTGAGATGTGCTCCTTATGCAGTGCCCTTCCAGTGCAGGACCTGACACCTGATAGTGCCCAGTAAATGATCAGTGGAAGGAGGTATTTGCTACAAGGGCCTGGGGTATCACGAATTCCATTGCATCATGTCAACTTTTAGTCCTAGAGAATCTCAGAAGAGGAGGGTATAAAAGACTTTCAATGGTGTGTTCTTTGCAACCTTTATGCTCACAGCCAAGCAAATTTCCCACCACAGAAACATTACAGGCATCATCTGCATCAGTGCTGAGTGCCCTATCCAGCACAGTGAAGCTGACATAACCTGGGAGATGCAGGTGTTGGGAAGAGGGTACAATGCGTCAAAAAGGAGAAAGTGGCAGAAGTGTGGCAGCAGAGAGAGAATAGAGAAAATGAAAGAGAGAAAAAAGAGAAAGTTTGGAATGGGGGCAGAGAAAAGAGGCACAGAGGAAGCCATGAAGGAAAAGGTCCTGAAAGAATTACTATTACCGACTTAAATCAAACAACTTACTCCTGGGGCCAGCGCTGTGGCTCAGCGGATTAACGTCCTGGCCTGAAGTGCCGGCATCCCATATGGGTGCCTGTTCTAGTCCCGACTGCTCCTCTTTTGATCCAGCTCTATGCTATGGCCTGGGAAAGCAGTGGAAGATGGCCCAAAATCCTTGGGCCCCTGCACCTACGTGGGAGACTCAGAGGAGGCTCCTGGCTCCTGGCTTCGGATTGGCGCAGCTCCAGCCATTGTAGCCAATTGGGGAGTGAACCATCGGATGGAAGACCCCTCTCTCTCTGCCTCTCCTCTCTATGTGTAACTCTGACTTTCAAATAAACAAACAAATCTTAAAAAAAAAAAACTTAACTCCTGACCACAGCTCTACAGATTGTAGATGGCAAACCATGATCATGGTTGGATAAGTAGGGGTCATGGTCCCTTGGTTCAAGTCTGCATTTCAACACTAGAGGACCTTCTGTCCCTGACTACAACCTGCAAAGCTGCTGTGCGGTTTTTTTCCTTTGGGTCAGGCAACTTTCCACGTCCTTCTATAATCAGGCAAGATGGCTGATGCTGCACTGCATCAGGACAATTCTGTGTTCAGAGGCTCAGTGATGTCACAGGATGTCCCTCCAAGGCAGGAGGTGACAGCACTCCAGAGTGAATTCCAAGAGCACAGAGTGTTGGGGCTCCAGATAGCAGCAGGACAGGAAGCCATGATCTCTTGTTGAGTGCCAGATGCCTGAGAACTTTCACTTCTGTCTAAATGAGGAATGTGGCTAGTTCTTCTCTGGGCAAGCTCTAGCCAAACTATTCCAAAACATTAAAGGGGGTGCTCCAAACTAATTTTACGAGGCCAGTATTATCTGGAACCAAAAGCCAGTCAAAGCAAAAACAGCAAAGTTATAGGTCAATAGATGCAAAAATTCTCAACAAAGTCTAGGAAGTTGATTCCAACATTACATTAAAACAAAAGAAAAGGAAAAAAAAAAACATACATCACAGGGGCCAGTGCTGTGGTGCAGCAGATTAAGGCCCTGGCCTGGAGCACCGGCATCCCATACGGGCACCAGTTCTAGTCCCAGCTGCTCCTCTTCCAATCCAGCTCTCTGCTGTGGCATGGGATAGCAGTACAAGATGACCCAAGTCCTTGGGCCCCTGCACCTATGTGGGAGATTCAGAGGGGACTCCTGGCTCCTGGCTTTGGATCGGCGTAGCTCAGGCCACTGCGGCCATCTGGGGAGTGGGACAGCGGATGGAGAACCTCTCTCTGTATCTCTACCTCACTCTGTAACTGTCTTTCAAATAAATAAAATAAATCTTTAAAAAAAATACATTGCGATCAAGTGGGATTTATTTTAGGAATGAATCAACATCCAAAAATCAATAAATGTAAGGTATCATATCAACAGAACCAAAGATAAATATCACATGCCCATCTTAGTTAATGCAGAAAAAGCATTTGATAAAATACTACATCAATTCATCATGAAATCTTGAACAAATTGGGGTTGGAATTTGCATACCTCAACCTAATAAAGCTGTATAGGAAAAATCCACAACCAGAAAAATAGTTAATGGGGTAAAGCTGAAAGCATTTCTTCTAAAATCTAGAACCAGAAAACGATGTCCACTGTCACCATCCATATTCAAAATACTAATGGAAGTATTTGAGCAATTAGAGAAACAAAATGAACAAAAGCCATATGGGAAAGGAGGAATTCAAATAACCCATGTAAGCAAATGATAGACTAGAGAGAGAGAGAAATCTAAAGACTCTACTAGGATATTAATAAGCAATTTAGTAAGAAAATTAGATAAAGGTGCATTATGCAAAATCAACATACAAAGACATAGCATTTTTATGCACCAATGAAGAATTTGCTAAGAGATTATGTAAATGTCATTCCCAAAAGCTAAAAAAAAACTGTGTAATAAATTTAAAGATGAGACACATCTCTACAATGAAGAGATACTAACAAAAGAAATCCAAACATATGCATAAATAAAAAGATCTTCTATATTCATAAACTGGAGAACTAACATAATGAAAATATCTGTATTACCCAAGCCATTTAGTACTCAAGGCATTTGTCATCAACTACCAACAGCATTCTTCTCAGGACTAGAAAACACAACACTAAAATTCACATGGAAGCATAGAGATGCAGAATTGTTTTGACCCTTGTGGGAGGGCAGATTCATTTTAACATCCCGTTTAGTGCTGTATCAATATTTTTTTTACTTTTATTTAATGAATATAAATTTCCAAAGCACAACTTATGGATTACAATGGCTTCCCCCCATACCGTCCCTCCCACCCACAACCCTCCCCTTTCCCACTCCCTCTCCCCTTCCATTCATATCAAGATTCATTTTCGATTATCTTAATATACAGAAGATCAGTTTAGTATACATTAAGTAAGGATTTCAACAGTTTGCTCCCACACAGAAGCATAAACTGAAAAATAATAGATGACTTTTTAAATGATGATGAAATCAGATCAGACCTATTGTCATGTTTAATCCCAGTGAGAGTCAAGTTGGGAATTGATAATTTCTTTTTTTTTTTACAGAAGATCAGTTTAGTATGCATTAAGTAAAGATTTCAACAGTTTGCACCCACATAGAAACACAAAGTGAAATATACTGTTTGAGTACTCGTTATAGCATTAAGCCTCAATGTACAGCACATTAAGGACAGAGATCCTTCATGAGGAGTAAGTGCACAGTGACTCCTGTTGTTGACTTTACAAATTGACACTCCTGTTTATGGCATCAGTAATCTCCCTATGCTCCAGTCATGAGTTTCCAAGGCTATGAAAGCCCTCTGAGTTCTCCGACTCTTATCTTGTTTAGACAAGGTCATAGTCAAAGTGGAGGTTCTCTCCTCCCTTCAGAGAAAGGTACCTCCTTCTTTGAAGACCTGTTCTTTCCACTGGGATCTCACTCACAGAGATCTTTTTGCCAGAGTGTCTTGGCTTTTCATGCCTGAAATACTCTCATGGGCTTTTCAGCCAGATCCAAATGCCTTTAGGGCTGATTCTGAGGCCAGAGTGCTATTTAGGACATCTGCCATTCTATGAGTCTGCTGAGTATCTCGCTTCCCATGTTGGATCACTCTCCCCTTTATTTATTCTATCGGTTAGTGTTAAGTGCTGTATCAATATAACCCTCTGAGGTTCAGGTCAGATTTTTCAACATACTGTGGGGAGCAATTCGGACTATACTGTTACTGGAATTAAGATTTATTCTATGCATCTGCTCTCCCACAATATGGCGCTGGGAGAGAAGTAAACAGCTTCTACCCAGCTGCCTCTCACCAACTTGACAAGCTGCAGGAGCTGCTCCTGATTGGAGGAGAGTGGCGTGCTCGGCGTGTGGGCAGCCAAGTTGGGATTGGTGGAGAGGACTATATAGGAGGAGAGAGACGGCATGGTGGTGTGGGTTGGTTGGAGAGTGCGTTGGAGAGTTCGCGGGGAAGTTCGTTACTTCGTTCTTTCTCATTTCTCTCTACTCATTCTTGCTTTGGGAGTTTGCTGTTTACTTATTCTTACTTTACTATAGAAAGGACTTGTAAAAAAGGGAACAACAAGCGCCCGGTCCGGTGCGGCTCCTCCGCGTGCAGAGGAGCAGCAAGTGGTGCCGTGACTCGGATAGGAAACCTAGGAGGGAAAGACCGGGAAGAAGTGGGAAATTACTGGAGAGAGAGACTAGCAAAGAGCCTAGGGGAAGGCCGGACGGAAAGAGTGCCGGTGAAAAGCTAGTCAGAACCTAGGAAAAAAGCCGCGGGGGAAGAAAATTAGAAGCTAGGAAGGAGGTATTAACTGGGAACGTCTGGGAGACTCGGTCTTCCATTACGCTCACTGCTCCAACATGTCACAGACGGTACAGACAATGGAGTTCTTTGGCTACTCTTTGCCCACTGGCTACCTCTTCCTCCTCCTGGGCACCATCCTCTGTTTCTCCCTAAAGATCATCTATGGGCTAAATATGGTTTCTCTCTCTCTCTCTTCCTACTCCCCACCTCGTCGCAGCTTTTCCTCTAAGCAAGGGAAACGAGGGGGGAGGAAAATTCATGCATTCGTAAGAGCAATCGTAGAGACGTCCCCCTGGTTTCCACAGCAGTGGAGGCAGGTGGGACGGAAAATGCGCGAGGCTGGGGAACCGATAGAAGTGCTGAAGCTGTGGCAACTCGTTGATCAGGTGCTTCAGAACCCCACGGAAGGGATCGAGTTGTTGCTTAATGAGGGGAGTGAAATGCAGGAAGAATTATGGCAGGGCAGCCAGGCGAGCAACTATTGTAACGAACAAGTGAGAAGAAAATCAAAGAAGGATTTAGAGAGCCAGGAAGCTTATGGGGGGGAGAAGGAAGCTGAGGAGGGAACCTCGCCCCCGAGAGAGATGCCTGGCCATACAAGGCTGGCAAATTCAACCATAAAGGATGAATCACCACCCCGGTATCGCCCATTGGTACTACCAAAGTTTCCTCCTGTAAAGAAAAGCCCCTTTTTTCCCCATGAGATTGAAGAAGAGTGGGAGGAAGAAGGAGTGATGGAGGGAGTAGGTATGCAGGAGGAGCTAGAAAGGCCAAGAACCGAAAACAAGCAAAGGGGAGCTGTTTATAGAAAACCTGCTTGGGAGCAGTACCAGGAACCAGGCCAGGTGTTTCCTGTAATTCAGGATCCACAGGGAAACAGGGGATGGACGCCTCTTGACCATAAATTACTTGAGTTGCAGCAATCAGTACAATTGTATGGGCCCCATGCAAGTTACACTCAGGCAATCCTTGATAACATCGGGCAGCAAGGCCTAATACCTGAGGATTGGAGAAACTTAGTAAAGGCGGTGTTAGGCGGGGGTGACTTCCTCTTGTGGCTAGCTGCCTATAAAGAATTTGCGCGAGAATATTCAAAGCAGAACTATCAAACAGGGAATCAAGCATGGGATGAGGAAATGTTAAATGGAGAAGGGCGATTTGCCTGTCCCGATGAGCAGGCCCGATTACCAACAGCTGTCCTCTTACAGGTGAGAGAGATAGCAAGAAGAGCCTGGAAGGTGATACCCAGAAAAGGAGAAGTAAGACACAGCCTAACTAAGATAGTACAGGGCCCTACCGAACCTTACGCTGATTTCGTGAACCGATTAATGGAAGCAGCAGGAAACATTTTCGAAACCGTGGAAGAAGCAATGCCCTTAGTCAAAAGATTGGCGTATGAACAGGCCAATAAAACATGTCGGGAAGCTCTTAGACCATGGCAGCATAAGGACATCCCTACCTTTTTGAAAATCTGTAGGGATGTCATGGATGATGTAGTTTCTGGATCACATGCTGCAGTAGCAGTAACCCGACAATTTAGACAGAACATGAGGGGACGTATATGCTTTAGATGTGGTCGAGAAGGGCATCTAATGAGGGAATGTAGGGCCAGATTTCCAGCCCGAGATCGGCAGGGCATAGAGAACTCGAGAAGACCAGGCCTTTGCCCACGCTGTAAAAGAGGAAATCATTGGGTCAGTGAATGTTACTTTAAAATAAACAGCGCAGGCAATCCCCAGAGGATGCCAAATGAGCCGGGCCCCATAAGAAGATCAGGTGTATATGGTCAACAGCAAAAAAACGGAATGTGGGCCCCTGCACCCCGGGGCCAAAACAATCGGTGGGTGCCACGGTCCCAAAACCAAATATTTACCGCGCAGAGTTACGAGCCACCGAATATTCGGTACTGACACCTCAAATGGGGCCACAAGCCATAGAGGTGAGGGCAGAAGCAATTTCAGCGGAGCATAACGGACTTGGAATAATCGTAGGAAAAGAAACAAATGCTTTGAGAGGCCTAATGGTCATCACCGGAGTCATTCAGTTACCTTTTGATAAGTTAAAAGTGCTAATACAATCTACAAAGGGTATTATTCAAATCAAACCAGAAGAACCTGTGGCTCAAATACTGATCATGATTGGAGCGCAGGACGTTCATGGACCCCAAGGGGAGAAATTTGCAGCCTTGTCCCTATCTCTAGCAGATCGACCTCTGTGGACCTTAACCATTAGAGGAAAGTCGATTCAGGGCCTGCTAGACACAGGTGCGGATGTAAGTATAATTTCGGAAAATGATTGGCCGAAGTCATGGCCCCTTCAGCCAGGAGATAATACTTTAGTAGGCCTAGGTGCGGCCATGACACCATCAAGGAGTGCTCAGGTGCTTCATTGGCAGGATCAAGAAGGGAACAAGGGAAATGTGCAACCTTATGTTAGTGCACTCCCCATCACATTATGGGGAAGAGACATTTTAGAACAATTGGGACTGACGTTAACAAATGAGGATCAATTGGAGAGTTCTACAGGACGGCGTATTATGTATAAAAAGGGATATCAGGAGAGAGGATTAGGCTCCAGAGAAGGCAGAAGGGACCTAGCCCAGCCCATAGGCGATTTTAAAAGACAGGACACGGGTTTTTCGTGGGGGCCACTGAGATGCAGCCGCTGCCATTGTCATGGCTGGACAACAAGCCAAAGTGGATACCACAGTGGCCCCTTACCCAGGAAAAGTTGGCTGCGGTAAATGATATAGTATCACAACAATTAGAGGCAGGCCATTTGCAACCATCAACCTCCCCATGGAATACGCCAATATTCGTGATAAAGAAAAAATCAGGGAAATACCGGTTGTTGCATGATTTACGGGCTGTTAATCAGCAGATGCAACCCATGGGGGCATTGCAACCCGGACTCCCGGTTCCTACTATGATCCCAAAGCACTGGCCACTAATAGTACTCGATCTGAAGGACTGCTTTTTTAGCATACCTCTACATGAACAAGACACTCAGAGGTTTGCTTTCACCGTACCTTCCATTAATCATCAAGGTCCCGACAAAAGATATGAATGGAAGGTGCTTCCCCAAGGAATGACTAACAGTCCTGCCATATGCCAGCTATATGTTGACCAGGCAGTAGAGCCGGTTCGACAACAGTGCCCAAAAGTACAAATTTTACACTACATGGATGACTTGTTAATAACGGCTGAAAGTGAAAGTCACCTAATGGAAGCATATAAGCTGCTGCTATTATATTTGGAAAAAGTTGGGTTACAAGTAGCGCCAGAGAAGATACAAAAAGGGGAAGTAGTACAGTACTTAGGACTTAAAGTAACTTCTGAAAAGGTAACCCCATTAGAATTTGAAATTGCAATAGATGGGACTCCCGGCAAGATGGCGGAATAGGAAGGGAGCACACTGATAGTCTGGGGAGAGATAGTTTAATAAAAGTGGAGATACTGCAGGTTCAAGGAAGAGTAGGGGAGGAAACAGCAGAAGAAACTCTTCCGGAACGCGTGACTCACAGCGGACCTGCGTGGACAGCGTGGGAGCCCACAGTTTGGGACATCAGCGGCAGACTCAACACACCAGCGCTGGAACGCGAGGTGAGCCGAACCTCAATAGCCCGAGACACCGGCAGGCAAGCGGAGAGAGGAGACTAGAGGGAACGACCCCCCGGGGGGGGGAAGTTCACAAGGCTAACTGGAAGAGAGAGAGAGAGAGAGAAAAAAAAAAAAGGGTGACTCTAGTACGGACACGGGTTTCTCTCTCTCCGCTCACCTCTCAAGGACGAGCAAGACAAAGAGCAGGCGCCATCTTGGACATACGTCATAAGCAGAGCGACCTCAGGTCTGCACCGGCCCTGAGCCTAGCAGAAAAACCTGACTCTGGGCGGGGTGAATTAACAGGAGATTAGGAGCTAGTAAATTTGTGGTGCTACTGAACTGAGACTGTGAAAAAAGAGACGGTGGGGGAGAGAACTCACGGAATTCACGTGAGCACTCTCCAGAGACGCTACAATTCCGTAACTTTGGCAACCCAGTGAGAGGCTGAAGGAGAATTTGAGCCCACTCTGAGGGCCGAACAGATTCCCTGTGGGGATCTTGGGAAAGAGCTTCCGATCTCTGGCTCCTGTGGGTATATCATTTGCCTGCTAACTACCTCCAACTTCATTCAGCTGTGCGGAATTACTTCCCTTTTGAATCAAAAAAAAAAAAAAAAGAAAGAGAGAGAGAGAGAGAGATTTACCACGCCTAACCTGGGAGTGTCACCTTTGGCACACCAAACAGAGCTCTCAGGCCACACCCATCTCAAGCCCTAAGGCTCCATCAAAAACAGATAGTCCACTTAATCTAGAGTCATAGTATAACAAGAAAAAGCACCACAGTGAAGAAACCAAATATCTCCAATATGCCAAATAACAAACGCAAAAACCGAGGTAATAAAAACAAGGAAGTCACCATGACGCCCTCAAATGAAAAAGACACCCCAATTCAAGATTATGAAGATGATGACATAGAAGAAATGCAAGAAGCAGATCTCAAAAAATTGATAAGAACATTAAGAAGTTCTCAAAAACAAATTCTGGAACTACACAAATCCTTAATGGACAAGATAGAAAATCTCTCTCGTGAAAATGAAATATTAAGGAGGAATCAAAATGAAACGAAACAACTAGTACAACAGGAAACTGTGATAGTGACTGAAGCGAAGAATTCAATAGATCAAATGAAAAACACAATAGAGAGCCTTACAAACAGAATGGGTGAAGCAGAAGAGAGAATATCGGACTTAGAAGACAGAGAACAGGAAAGGATACAGTCAGACCAAAGAAAAGAAGAGGAAATTAGAAATCTGAAACATATTGTCGGGAATCTTCAGGATACTATTAAAAAAACCAACATTCGGGTTCTAGGAGTTCCTGAAGGCATGGAGAGGGAGAAAGGATTAGAAGGCCTTTTTAGTGAGATATTAGCAGAAAATTTCCCAGGTTTGGAGAAGGACAGAGAAATCCTAGTACAGGAAGCCCACAGAACCCCTAATAAACACGACCAAAAGAGATCCTCACCACGACACGTTGTAATTAAACTCTCCACAGTGAAACATAAAGAAAAGATCCTAAAATGTGCAAGAGAGAAACGTCAGATTACTCTCAGAGGATCTCCAATCAGACTCACAGCTGACTTCTCATCAGAAACTCTAAAAGCTAGGAGGGAATGGCGAGATATAGCCCAGGTACTAAGAGAGAACAACTGCCAGCCCAGAATATTATATCCTGCCAAGCTATCATTTGTGAATGAAGGTGAAATAAAGACTTTTCATTGCAAACAGAAATTGAAAGAATTTGTTGCCACTCGTCCAGCCCTGCAAAAGATGCTTAAAGATGTGTTACACACAGAAACACAGAAACATGGTCATCAATATGAAAGAAGGTAAAGGAAGGAAACCAAGGAAGGAAACCTCACAGCAAAAGATCACAGGGAATTCAAAGCATATATTAGAACTTATCTTTGGCAAATGGCAGGGCAAAGTTACCACTTATCATTAGTCACTTTGAACGTGAATGGCCTGAACTGTCCAGTTAAAAGACACCAATTGGCTGATTGGGTTAAGGAACAAAACCCATCTATATGCTGCTTACAAGAAACACATCTTTCCAACAAAGTCCATACAGACTGAAAGTGAAAGGCTGGAAAAAGATATACCATGCCAACAGAAATGAAAAAAGAGCGGGCGTAGCCATCTTAATATCGGACAACATAAACTTTACCACAAAAACTGTTAAGAGAGACAAAGAGGGACACTATATCATGATTAAGGGATCAATTCAACAGGAAGATATAACAATTATCAATGTATATGCACCTAACTACAGGGCACCAGTTTATCTAAAAGATTTATTAACGGACTTAAAGGGAGACTTAGACCCCAATACAGTAGTACTGGGGGACTTCAATACTCCACTCTCAGAAATAGACAGATCATCCGGTCAGAAGATCAACAAGGATACAGTAGATTTAAACGACACTATAGCCCAAATGGATCTAACAGATATATACAGAACTTTCAATCCTACAGCTAAAGATTTTACATTCTTCTCAGCAGTACATGGAAGCTTCTCTAGGATTGACCACATACTAGGCCATAAAGCAAGTCTGAGCAAATTCAAAAGAATTAGAATCATACCATGCAGCTTCTCAGACCATAAAGGAATGAAGTTGGAAATTAGTAACTCAGGAATCCCTAGAGCATACGCAAACACATGGAGATTGAACAACATGCTCCTGAATGAACACTGGGTCATTCAAGAAATCAAAAGAGAAATCAAAAGCTTTCTGGAAGTAAATGAGGATAACAGCACAACATACCAAAACTTATGGGACACAGCAAAAGCAGTGTTAAGAGGAAAGTTTATATCAATAGGTGCTACATCAAGAAATTGGAAAGACACCAAATAGATGAGCTTTCAATTCACCTCAAGGATCTAGAAAACCTACAGCAAATCAGACCCAAATCTAGTAGGAGAAGAGAAATCATTAAAATCAGAGAAGAAATCAACAGGATTGAATCAAGAAAAACATTACAAAAAATCAGCCAAACGAAGAGCTGGTTTTTTGAAAAAATAAACAAAATTGACACCCCATTGGCACAACTAACTAAAAAAAGAAGAGAAAAGACCCAAATCAATAAAATCAGAGATGAAAAAGGAAATGTAACAACAGACACCACAGAAATAAAAAGAATCATCAGAAATTACTACAAGGACTTGTATGCCAGCAAACAGGGAAACCTATCAGAAATGGATAGATTCCTGGACACATGCAACCTGCCTAAATTGAACCAGGAAGACATCGAAAACCTAAACAGACCCATAACTGAGACAGAAATTGAAACAGTAATAAAGGCCCTCCCAACAAAGAAAAGCCCAGGACCAGATGGATTCACTGCTGAATTCTACCAGACGTTTAAAGAAGAACTGACTCCAATTCTTCTCAAACTATTCAGAACAATCGAAGAAGAGGGAGTCCTCCCAAATTCTTTCTATGAAGCCAGCATCACCTTAATTCCTAAGCCAGAGAAAGATGCAGCACTGAAAGAGAATTACAGACCAATATCCCTGATGAACATAGATGCAAAAATCCTCAATAAAATTCTCGCCAATAGAATGCAACAACACATCAGAAAGATCATCCACCCAGACCAAGTGGGATTTATCCCTGGTATGCAGGGATGGTTTAATGTGCGCAAGACAATCAATGTGATACACCACATTAACAGACTGCAGAAGAAAAACCATATGATTCTCTCAATAGATGCCGAGAAAGCATTTGATAAAATACAACACCCGTTCATGATGAAAACTCTAAGCAAACTGGGTTTGGAAGGAACATTCCTCAATACAATCAAAGCAATCTATGAAAAACCCACAGCCAACATCCTATTGAATGGGGAAAAGTTGGAAGCATTTCCACTGAAATCTGGAACCAGACAGGGATGCCCACTCTCACCACTGCTATTCAATATAGTTCTGGAAGTTCTAGCCAGAGCTATTAGGCAAGAAAAAGTAATTAAAGGGATACAAATTGGGAAGGAAGAACTCAAACTATCCCTCTTTGCAGATGACATGATTCTGTATTTAGGGGACCCAAAGAACTCTACTAAGAGACTATTGGAACTCATAGAAGAGTTTGGAAAAGTAGCAGGGTATAAAATCAATGCACAAAAATCAACAGCCTTTGTATACACAGACAATGCCATGGCTGAGGAAGAACTTCTAAGATCAATCCCATTCACAATAGCTACAAAAACAATCAAATACCTTGGAATAAACTTAACCAAAGAAGTTAAAGATCTCTACGATGAAAATTACAAAACCTTAAAGAAAGAAATAGAAGAGGATACCAAGAAATGGAAAAATCTTCCATGCTCATGGATTGGAAGAATCAATATCATCAAAATGTCCATTCTCCCAAAAGCAATTTACAGATTCAATGCAATACCAATCAAGATACCGAAGACCTTCTTCTCAGATCTGGAAAAAATGGTGCTGAAATTTATATGGAGGCACAAGAGACCTCGAATAGCTAAAGCAATCTTGTACAACAAAAACAAAGCCGGAGGCATCACAATACCAGATTTCAAGACATACTACAGGGCAGTTGTAATTAAAACAGCATGGTACTGGTACAGAAACAGATGGATAGACCAATGGAACAGAATTGAAACACCAGAAACCAACCCAAACATATACAGCCAACTTATATTTGATCAAGGATCTAAAACTAATTCCTGGAGCAAGGACAGTCTATTCAATAAATGGTGCTGGGAAAATTGGATTTCCACGTGCAGAAGCATGAAGCAAGACCCCTACCTTACACCTTACACAAAAATCCACTCAACATGGATTAAAGACCTAAATCTACGACCTGACACCATCAAGTTACTAGAGAACATTGGAGAAACCCTTCAAGATATTGGCACAGGCAAAGAATTTCTGGAAAAGACCCGGGAGGCACAGGCAGTCAAAGCCAAAATCAACTATTGGGATTGCATCAAATTGAGAAGTTTCTGTGCTGCAAAAGAAACAGTCAGGAGAGTGAAGAGACAACCGACAGAATGGGAAAAAATATTTGCAAACTATGCAACAGATAAAGGGTTAATAACCAGAATCTACAAAGAGATCAAGAAACTCCACAAAAACAAAACCAACAACCCACTTAAGAGATGGGCCAAGGACCTCAATAGACATTTTTCAAAAGAGGAAATCCAAATGGCCAACAGGCACATGAAAAAATGTTCAAGGTCATTAGCAATCAGGGAAATGCAAATCAAAACCACAATGAGGTTTCACCTCACCCCGGTTAGAATGGCTCACATGCAGAAATCTACCAACAACAGATGCTGGCGAGGATGTGGGGAAAAAGGGACACTAACCCACTGTTGGTGGGAATGCAAGCTGGTCAAGCCACTATGGAAGTCAGTCTGGAGATTCCTCAGAAACCTGAAGATAACCCTACCGTTCGACCCAGCCATCCCACTCCTTGGAATTTACCCAAAGGAATTTAAATTGGCAAACAAAAAAGCGGTCTGCACCCTAATGTTTATTGCAGCTCAATTCACAATAGCTAAGACCTGGAACCAACCTAAATGCCCATCAACGATAGACTGGATAAAGAAATTATGGGATATGTACTCTTTAGAATACTATACCGCAGTAAGAAACAACGAAATCCAGTCATTTGCAACAAAATGGAGGAATCTGGAACACATCATGCTGAGTGAAATAAGCCAGTCCCAAAGGGACAAATACCATATGTTCTCCCTGATCGGTGACGACTGACTGAACACCAAGAGGGAAACCTGTTGGAGTGAGGTGGACACTATGGGAAATGGTGGCTTGATCAGCATAGCCCTGACTGTTAATGAACAACTTAATACATTATCCCTCTTAGTAGTTTTTTTTATCTGTTCTACTTAATATGACTGGTTTAGATCTGTAATTGATGCACAGTTATTCTTAAGTGTTGAAAATTAACTGAAATGTGATCCCTGTTGAACATGGTGGTGGGAATGGGAGAGGGAAGAGATGTATAATTTGGGACATGCTCAGGCTGACTTGCCCCAAGTGGTGGAGTTGGAAGCATACCAGGGGATTCCAATTCAATCCCATCGAGGTGGCATGTACCAATGCCATCTCACTGTTCCAGGTGATCAGTTTCAGTTCACAGTTGGTCATGGTGAAGGGACTGGGAGTCAAAGGGAACACATAGACAAGTCTAGTACCTGCTAACGCTAACCGATGGAGTAAATAAAGGGGAGAGTGATCCAACATGGGAAGTGAGATACTCAGCAGACTCATAGAATGGCAGATGTCCTAAATAGCACTCTGGCCTCAGAATCAGCCCTAAAGGCATTCGGAGCTGGCTGAAAAGCTCATGAGAGTATTTCAGGCATGGAAAGCCAAGACACTCTGGCAAAAGATCTCTGCGAGTGAGATCCCAGTGGAAAGAACAGGTCATCAAAGAAGGAGGTACCTTTCTCTGAAGGGAGGAGAGAACCTCCACTTTGACTATGACCTTGTCTAAACAAGATAAGAGTCGGAGAACTCAGAGGGCTTCCATAGCCTTGGAAACTCATGACTGGAGCATAGGGAGATTACTGATGCCATAGACAGGAGTGTCAATTGGTAAAGTCAACAACAGGAGTCACTGTGCACTTACTCCTCATGTAGGATCTCTATCCTTAATGTGCTGTACATTGAGATTTAATGCTATAACGAGTACTCAAACAGTATATTTCACTTTGTGTTTCTATGGGGGTGCAAACTGTTGAAATCCTTACTTAATGCATACTAAACTGATCCTCTGTAAAAAAAAAAAAAAAAAAAAAGAAAAAAAAAAAAGAAATTATCAATTCCCAACTTGACTCTCACTGGGATTAAACATGACAATAGGTCTGCTCTGATTTCATCATCATTTAAAAAAATCATCTATTATTTTTCACTTTATGTTTCTGTGTGGGAGCAAACTGTTGAAATCCATACTTAATGTATACTAAGCTGATCTTCTGTATATCGAGATAATCGAAAATTAATCATGATGTGAATGGAAGGGGAGAGGGAGTGGGAAAGGGGAGGGTTGTGGGTGGGAGGGACGGTATGGGGGGGAAGCCATTGTAATCCATAAGTCGTACTTTGGAAAATTATATGCATTAAATAAAAGTTTAAAAAAAAAAAAAAAGAAATTGCAATAGATGGGTTACAGACCCTTAATGACTTCCAAAAATTATGTGGCAATTTAAATTGGTTGAGGCCCTATTGTAAATTAACTACCGAAGATATGATGCCATTATTCAATATTTTAGAAGGAGATGCCCAGCTTGATTCCCCTCGTAGATTGACAATAGAAGCCCGCTTGGCGTTACAGAAAATTGAAAAACAAATTAAAGCAATGCAGATGGAAAGATGTGATCCACAACAAGCCCTAGAAATATTAATTTTTATGGAACAGCTGTATCCCTTCGCAGTCATTTGGCAAGGAGGACCCTTGTTGTTTGTATACCCACATTCACATGCACCGCGTGTACTATACACCCAAGGCATTGCGGTGGCCGATTTAATATTAACAGCAATAAAAAAGGCGACAGAAATGGCGGGGAAGACTCCAAAGCGATGTGTAGTTCCCTTTGCTCAAGAGGCAGTAGAAGCCTTTACAAGGGAATGCTGGCAATGGGCATACATAGTTCTCATTCTACAAATAGAGATTGACAATCACTACCCTCGCCATCCATTTGTTAACTTCTGCACACAGGTTTCAATAAAACGGGTGCAGAAGGTGCGAAGGGATCCAATTCAAGGGGCAGTTACCGTATTTACGGATGGAGCTAAAGGCGGAACAGGAGCAGCTATATTTAACAATCAACGATATTTCGTTTTAACAGCATCCCCTTCTCCACAACATGCAGAATTAGCTATTATCGCAACAGTATTACGCAGAGAGAGTGCACCCATGAATATTTTGTCTGATAGTGCATATGTGGTGAATGCAGTTCAGATGCTCGCTACACAGTGCCTTATTCTTAAATCCTCCTCAGTCTATTCTTATCTAAGTGAAATTCAGGGGTTATTAAATCAAAGAGAGCATGCTATTTACATAGGCCACATAAGAGCTCATTCTAATTTACCTGGCCCACTTACTCGAGGAAACATGATGGCAGATCACTATTCAAGATTCTTGCTTGCATGCACCGCTTTGGAACAAGCTAAAGAATATCACTCTAAATGGCATGTTAACACCCACACTTTAAGTTTTAAATTTAATATTCCCCGCAAGCAAGCAGAAGATATTATTAGATCCTGTGAAAAGTGCGTTGTTACCATAGTTCCAAAGATTCCTGCGGGAGCCAGTCCCCGTGGCCTTAAACCAGGACATATCTGGCAGATGGACGTTACACATATCCCTTCTTTTGGGCGACAAAGCTGTGTTCACGTCACTGTAGATACATACTCAGGTGTAATTATGGCCACAGCCATGAATAAAGAAGGAGTACAACAAGTAATCCAACACTGCTTGCAGGCTTTTGCAGCCTGGGGAGTTCCTCATGTGATCAAAACGGATAACGGCCCAGCGTATACATCAAATCGTTTTGCTGCATTTTTGAAAGAATTTGGAATCTCCCATATTACCGGTATTCCATACAATCCACAGGGGCAAGCTGTGGTAGAACGCGCTCACTTATATTTAAAAAATTTAATAATTAAACAAAAAGGGGGAATAGGGGAAATGGCCACATCCAACAAGGATGTCTTGGCCCTAGCTCTTTATACAATTAATTTTTTGAACAAGAAAAAGAACGGTAAAACACCTGCAGAAATGCATACTCAATCAGTTGATAAGGAATCAATACAGTGGGTAATGTGGAAGGATTTACAGGACAACCAATGGAAAGGCCCGTTCCCCTTACTCAGAAGAGAACGAGGCGCCGTTTGTTTTTTTCCACAGGGTGCGGCACAACCAATATGGACCCCTGAGAGAAGAATTCGGTTGATAAACCTGCCAGCAGAAGATCTAGAAGAAGAAAACTCCATTTGAGGAAGAAAACAATGAATAACCAATCCCTGGGATCTTTGGAATACGGGACATTTTTCAACAAACTCTGAAGTAGCACGACAAATAAGAGTCAATAGCATGAAGATCACACTGAACTTTACACAGGCGCGTATCAACGCCAAAAAAATAAAAAGAAAGGGGGATCTGTGGGGAGCAATTCGGACTATACTGTTACTGGAATTAAGATTTATTCTATGCATCTGCTCTCCCACAATATGGCGCTGGGAGAGAAGTAAACAGCTTCTACCCAGCTGCCTCTCACCAACTTGACAAGCTGCAGGAGCTGCTCCTGATTGGAGGAGAGTGGCGTGCTCGGCGTGTGGGCAGCCGAGTTGGGATTGGTGGAGAGGACTATATAGGAGGAGAGAGACGGCATGGTGGTGTGGGTTGGTTGGAGAGTGCGTTGGAGAGTTCGCGGGGAAGTTCGTTACTTCGTTCTTTCTCATTTCTCTCTACTCATTCTTGCTTTGGGAGTTTGCTGTTTACTTATTCTTACTTTACTATAGAAAGGACTTGTAAAAAAGGGAACAACAAGCGCCCGGTCCGGTGCGGCTCCTCCGCGTGCGGAGGAGCAGCACATACGATTTAAAGCTGAGGGAAGGATGACATGGGGGAGTCTGGTTAAGACAGAATGTAAACCAGGACTCAAAACCCAGAGTCCTTAGCGGGCCTTGAACTATCACCTTTCAGTGAGCAAATAAGGGAACGAATGATTTCCCAGCTGACACAGACCTTGCGCCTCCGTGCACCTTCTCCTGCCCCCAGGCTGCAGCACCCCAGGGCCCTGCGCCTCCTCCAACCCCGCAGCTCCGGGAGACACGGAGGACAGGGCTCCTAGGGACACGTCTCCAGCTCCTGTCCGGTGCAACCAAACCCTGACAGATCTCGAAGCTCGCGGGTTGAAGGACGCTCACGCCCACGCGCAGAAGGAAACGATCATGGCTGTGAGAGGCTGGACAGACGAAGGCAGCATTTCCTACCGCCCGATCCACGCAGGGTGTCCTGAGACTCCTTTCCCGGCGGGGCGGCCAAGGCTTGGCTACCTGGGCTTGCACCGCCGGCCTGGGCGCCTGCGCCGGGCCTTGGCGCGCCTTCCAGCCCCTGCACGCGGCCACCGCCCTCCCCTACCTCGCTCTTCCCAGGAAGCTGTGCGCGCCGCTCCCTCGTCTTCCTCCCTCTGAGCGTCAGTTCTGAGGCCGGGTCGGCGCTCTGCCCTCCGGAAACGCTGTTCCTCAGCGCCATCCCGCCAAGCCGCCTCCGCTCCTGGGCCCGGCGTGGTGTTGACTCTCGGCGGCTTCTCCCTCGAGCAGGTGTCCCCAGCAATGGCCTCAAGGGCTCCAGCCGCCGACGTCCTCCAGGGTGAAGGCAGGGCTGAGGCGTCCCTGTGCGGTCGGTGCGCGTGGCCTCGGCCGCCTGAGGGACCGCGGCGCTGAGGCGCGGCTGGGCGGGGCCTGCGCCGATGACGCACGAGGGGCGTGGCCTCTGCCCACGTGGCCTTTCCCGCCGTTTGAGGGCTGCTGTGGAGGCCCCGGCCGGAGTGGGCCCTGGGGCTCCCGGGGCCCTGGAACCAAGTCCAGCACCGCCGCCCGACTGGGGTCGGGTGCGGCCTTCGCACGGGGCCCGGGACGCAGGCGTGCGGGGTCCTGGAGACCTTGCGGTGCTGTGCAGGGAGTGAGGCTGAGCCTGCGGCACGTGACGCGTGTTCTCGCGCACAAGGACGGACATCCTGACGTGAGGCTGCTCCTCCAGGTGAGGCCATGTGGGTGTCGCACGTCCTGTGTCTGCAGCTTCCGACCGCGTACACGGTGCCGAGTCAGGGATGCGTTGAGATACTGCATATGCAGGCGGACGGGACGAGGCGGGCTGAGGAGACCAGGAGGGATGTGACGTGGTGGGCCCAGGACACAGGAAGTGACGTGTGTGACAGGCAGAGGGGACAGGACTGGACAGGACTGCTGCTGGCCGGCCGAGGAGGCCGGACGGAAGTGTCGGGGCTGGCGGAGGAGGCGAGAAGTAACATGACAGGAGGTTCGGGGCAGAGACGTGGCGTGAGGGACTGAGGCCGAGGTGAAGTGCGGGCGGAGGAGACGCACTGTGCGGGTCAGAGAATGAGGCGACGGGCGGGCTGAGCAGGGGTGAGACTGGGGGTGACCGCCGAGGAGAGGAGACCATGGCGGGAGCGAGTGTGCGAGGTGACTGGTCTGGGCTCCGGGAACACATGAAGAGCTGGGATGGAGGCTGCCTCGCGGTAGGGGTGGTGCTGGGTTCTGGACCATGGACGTGAGCAGTGTTGGCCATGCGGGGGTCTGTGGCCTGGGCATCGTCATGACGGCAGTAGCACCAGTGTCTGGGGCAGGCATATGGTGGCGCAGGGATGGAGGTGGGTTGGTGATGGCTCCACCATGGGCTTTGGGCAGCGCCGTCCGCCAGGGTAAGCGTTAGTGGGGACTGCAGAAGCCCTCGGTGAAAGCTCATTTCCTTTTTCCCCCACGAGTGGAGGCCTTGGCCAAATAGATCTTCTCAGCCTCACCTGAGCCAGTCTTCCTCCTCTTTGCTAACCTTGAGCTTCCAAGATCCCTTTCTTCTTTCTGGTTATCCTGATCCTCCCTTCCACATTGACAGCTCCCTGCACTTTCTGTCTGGCACAGCTCCTCAGGCTGCTGCAGACTGCAGAGGAGTAGCAACCTTGGCTGTATGGAGGGTCCTTTATTCCTACTGCTAACTGGTGTTTCATTGCTGTTGCTGTCAGATACTGTGTGCATGGGTGTGAGTGTGGGTGTGTGCAGTACATGCACATGGGTATGTACATGCCTACGCATGTGTGCACACATGTGTGCACCCCATTCCACGAGTTTGTGTTTGGGATGACTTGTAGGGACACACCAGAATGAGGATGTGAGAACCTCAGGCTGTAGGTTCTACCCCTTTTCTGGCTGTGTCTTATTTCCAAGTTTGTGAGACTTTGCTGGAGCCCACCAACCATTCTCCAGCTGCCCTGCCCTCCAGGAACTGCCCTTAGTTCGGAATACCTGGAGCAATGGGAAATGCTCTACTCTGCCAGGCTCACCGCACTTCCTTCTTGCACAGGCTTCATAAATTAGGGCACATCTGTCACCCACTGGAAAGAGTTCATATCTCAGTTCAAGGCTGTAGAATGCCAAGGGTTCCTGAATCCTCAGAGGCAATGCTGCAGTGCAGGGACATCAGGTCATGTCTGTGGTTGCCAGCACAGTGTACACAAGGAGCATCCTGCAATGCCAGCACTGTCACTGATCTGGGTGGGACCAAGGGTCATCTTTTATACTTCCTCTGTCCTGCACTCTCCCTTTGTAACCTGAACACATTGTGATCCGCATCCCTCATTGTGCCCTGTAGATTGACATAACCTGACTGCACACTTTGAGGGTTTTTACCTGGTGTATTTTGTAGGTATAAATGATAAATTTTTAGCTGTGTAAAACAGTATGCAGAAAGACACATAAAACAAAAATATTTCCCTTAACAAATTTCTACAAGTTATTGTATCCTTCACTCATATTAATACCCAGAATACAGGGAGTTTCCAGAAGTTTCCAAGATGTCCTTTCCTATCTCTCCTCACTCTCCGCCCTGAGCACTTATCATGCTGTTATCTTCACTGTGTTCTATTCTTTTTAAAGATTATAATTTTTTGCCTCTTGTATGTTCTAAACAGGTCTGCATTTTAATCTAATCATTCAGGGTTTATTTTCCTATACGTGGTTGCTTTGTCATTAAAACTTACTGATTTGGTAGTCACTTATCCTCAAGGTCAATGAAAAAAATCATAATTTGTCTTCCTTTTTTAATTAATTTATTTTTAAGGAATAGAAATTTTACATGTATGTTAGGAATATAGTTATTCTTCCCACTGTACCCACCCTCTCACCCCTCCCTCTGCTCACTCTCCCATTCCCTGTCCCATTCTCCATTAAAAATCATTTTCAGTTAATTTTGTACACAGAAGACCAACTCTATACTAACAATTTCAACAATTGCACACACACACACACACACACAAACACACAACTGTCTGAGAACAGGTATCATAGTTAACTCTCATAATACAACTCACTGAGGACAGAGGTACTGCATAGGGAGTTAGTGCACAGTGACCCTGTTGTTAATTTAATAGTTAACACTCTTATGTATGATGTCAGTGACTACTCGTGGCTCTTGACATGAGCTGCCTAGGCTATGGAAGCCTTTTGAATCCACAAACTTCATCAGTATTTAGACAAGGCCATAAGCAAAGTGGAAGTTCTCTCCTTCCTTTAGAGAAAAGAACATCCTTATTTGATGGCCACTTCTTTCCACTGGGGTCTCACTCACAGAGATCCTTCATGTAGAACATTTTTTTGCCCACTATTGGCTTTCCATACTTGAAATGCTCTCATGGAGTATTCAGCCAGACCAGGAAGCCTTAAGGGCTGATTCTGAGGTCAGAGTGTTACTTAAAGCAATTGGCATTCTATGAGTCAGCTGTTTGGACTGCTTCCGGTGTTAGAACATTCTCTCTTTTTGAATTCTATCTACTATAATTACCCTACACTTGATCCTACTTATATGATCATTTTAACACTTAATCCTATCTATATGTTCACTTGAACACTTCATATGATAACCTTAACACTTAAGTTGACATTTTTATCACCCAGCTTAATGGGATTTGGGGTCCCATGACAAGTTTTTAAACTGTACCCTTAGAAGTTAGTCCTTAGGAAAGTATACAGAACTGTACAGCCTTCCAGTTGCAAACTTTCTCCTCCATCTCTTATCTCACTCTTATTTCTTACTGAGATCCATCCTTAATTGACTTTATATACAAACAATTAACTCTATGTTAAGTAAAGAGTTCAACAAATAGCATGAAGAGAAAAAATGAAAAAAACAAAACTGTTCCTTGATGGTCAAGACAAGGGCTGCTCAAGTCATTGTTTCCGCACGTGTAAATTTCACTTCTGCAGATTTCATTTTAGGTGCTCTATTAGTTCTTTTTTTTTTTTTTTGACAGGCAGAGTGGACAGTGAGAGAGAGAGACAGAGAGAAAGGTCTCCCTTTGCCGTTGGTTCACCCTCCAATGGCTGCCGCGGCCAGCATGCTATGGCCAGCGCACTGCGCTGATCCGATGGCAGAAGCCAGGTGCTTCTCCTGGTCTCCCATGGGGTGCAGGGCCCAAGTACTTGGACCATCCTCCACTGTACTCCCTGGCCACTGCAGAGAGCTGGCCTGGAAGAGGGGCAACCGGGACAGAATCCGGCAACCCGACTGGGACTAGAACCTGGTGTGCCGGTGCTTCAAGGCGGAGGATTAGCCTATTGAGCCACGGCGCCAGCCACTCTATTAGTTCTTACAGATCAAGGACAATATATGGTATTTGTCCCTTTGGGATTGGCTTATTTCACTAATTATGATGTTTTACAGATTCATCCATTTTGTTGCAAATGATTGGATTTCATTTTTTACTGCTGTGTTATATTCCATAGTATACATATTCCATAATTTCTTTTTTAGTGTGGTATTTTCTTTTTTTAAATTTTTTAAGGAATACAAATTTCATAAATACAACTTTAGGAATATAGTTTTTCTTCCCACCACACCTGCCCTCCCACCCATGCTTCTACCCCTCCCATTCCTCCCTTTCCCCTTGCCAGTCCCATTCTCCATTAAGATTCATTTTCAATTAACTTTGTACACAGAAGACCAACTCCATGCTAAGTAAAGATCTCAACAATTTGTATTCACACACACACACACACACACACACTATTTCAGAACTGGTTTTATGCTTAACTGTCAATACCACTCATTGAGGACAGAGGTCCTGCCTGGGAAGTTAGTGCATAGTGATTCCTGTTGTTAATTTAACAATTAGCACTTTTATGTATGACGTCAGTGACCACCCAAGGCTCTTGACATGAACTACCTAGGCTATGGGAGCCTTTTGAATCCACAAGCTCCATCAGTATTTGGACTAGGCCATAAGCAAAGTGTAAGTTCTCTCCTCCCTTTAGAGAAAAGTGCACCCTTCTTTGATGCCCACTTCTTTCCACCGGGGTCTTACTCACAGAGATCTTTCATGTAGAACATTTTCTGCCACAGTGTCTGGCTTTCCATGCCTGAAATGCTCCCATGGGCTTTTCACTGAGACCAGGATGCCTTAAGGGCTAATTCTGAGATCAAGTGTTACTTGAAGTGATTGTCATTCTATCATTCTGCTGTGTGGATTGCTTTCCATGTTGGACATTCTCTCCATTTTAATTATATCTATTCTTATTACCAGGCACTTGATCCCATTTATATAATCTCATTAGCACTTAATCCTATCTATATGTTCACTTTAACACTTAATATGATCACTTTAACAATTAATATGGCATTTTAGCACCAAGTTTAATGGGATTTGAAGTCCCTTGACAAAGTTTTAAACTATACCCTTAGAGGTAAGTCCATAGGAATGTATTTAGAACTATGCAGCTTTACAGTTACAAACTTCCTGCTCCCTCTCTTACTCCCATGATTACTTTTTACTAAGATCTATTTAAAATTGACTTTATATACATATGATTAACTCTGTGTTAAGTAAAGAGTTCAACAAATAGTATGAAGAAAAACATGAAACTCTTCCTCAATAGGCAATTCAAGGGCAGCTCAACTTATCCCTTCTCAAAGTGTAAGTTTCACTTCTACAGATTTCTTTTTAAGTGCTCTATTAGTTCTCACAGATCAGGGAGAATATATGGTATTTGTCTCTTTGGAATTGGGTTATTTCACCAAGTATGAGGTTTTCCAACTTGCTCCATTTTGTTGCAAATGACCAGTTCCATAGTGTGCATATCCTATAATTTCTTTATTCAGTCTTCATTTGATGGGCACTCTGATTGATTCCATGTCTTAGCTATTGTGAATTGAGCTGCAATAAACATGGGGTGCAGATAACACTTTCATATGCTGATTTCATTTCCTTTGGGTAAATTCTGAGGAGTGGGATGGCTAGGTCATATGGTAGGTCTATATTCAGACTTTTGAGGTATCTCAATACTGTCCTCCATAGTGGCTTTACCAGTTTACATTCCTACCAACAGTGGATTAGTGTACCTTTTTCCCTACATCCTCTCCAGCATTTGTTGTTTGTTGATTTCTGCATAAAAGCCATTTTAACTGGTTTGAGGTGAAACCTCACTGTAGTTTTGATTTGCATTTACCTGATGGCTAGTGATCCTGAACATTTTTCTATGTCTGCTGGCAATTTGGAAAATTTAAAAATGTCTGTTTAAGTCCTTTAACCATCTCTTAAGTGGGTTGTTTGGTTTGTTGTTGTAGAGTTTCTTGATCTCTTTGTATATTCTGGTTATTATTCCTTTATCAGTTACATTGTTTGCAGATAATTTCTCCCATTTTGTCAGTTGCCTCATCACTTCTCTGAGTGTTTCTTTTGCAATACAGAAACTTCTCAATTTGATGTAATCCCATTTGTTAATTTGGCTTTGATTGCCTGTGCCTCTGAGATCTTTTCCAAGCAGTCTTTTCCTATGCCCAGTGGTCTCTAATAATTTGATGTTGTCAGGTCATAGATTTAGATATATAATCCATTTTGAGTAGATTTTTGGGTAAGGTATTTCTGCATGTGGAAATCCAGTTTTCCCAGCACCATTTGTTGAAGATACTGTCCTTGTTCCAGGGATTGGTTTTATCTCCTTGGTCAAATATAAGTTGGTTGTAGATGCTTGGATTGATTTCTGGTGCTTCTATTCTGTGTCATTGGTCTATACATCTGTTTTTGTAACAGTACCAGGCTGTTTTGATGATAACTTCCTTTAGTATGTCTTGAAATCTGGTATTGTGATGCCTCCAGCTTTGTTTTTGTTGTATAAGATTTCTTTAGCTATCTGAGGTCTCCTGTGTTTCCATATAAACTTCAGCATGATTTTTTTCTACATTTGAGAAGAATGTTTTCAGCATTTTGATTGGTATCACAGTGAATCTGTAAAATACTTTTGAAAGATTGGAAATTTTGATGATATTGATCCTTCCAATCCATGAACATGGAAGATTTCTGCATTTTTTATATATTCTTTTATTTCTTTCTTTAATGTTTTGTAATTCTCATTGTAGAGATCTTTGACATCCTTGATTAAATTTATTCAAGGGTATTTTATTTTTTGGCAGCTATTGTGAATGGGATTGATCTTAGAATTTCAGTCTATTGCTTGTCATTAATTGTACATACAAAGGCTGTTGATTTTTGTGTATTGATTTTATATGCTGCTACTTTACCAAACTCTTCTATGAGTTCCAGTAGTCTCTTGGTGGTGCCTTTTTGATCCCCTATATATAAGATCATGTATATGGATAGTTTGACTTCCTCCTTCACAATTTGTATCCCTTTGATTTTTTTTCTTGCCTAATGGCTCTGGCAGAAACTTCCAAGATTATATTAAATAGCAGTGGTGAGAGTAGGCATCCTTGTCTGGTTCCAAATCTCAGTGGGAATGCTTAACTTTTCCCCATTCAATAGGATGCTGTCCGTGGGTTTGTCATAAACTGTGGTAGAATTAGAAGATGAGAAGATCATGAATGTGGTGGAATGAGAAGGTGAGAAGGTCATGCCAAGATGGCCACCGACAACAGAAATTGCCTGGCAACAGGCGTGATTGGATGGCTTTGGAAATCACATGACAACAGAGCCTGACTGACAACAGGATGTGATTGGATGGTTTCAGAAACTGCCTGGCAAAAGAGCCTGACTGGCAGCAGGCTGTGATTGGATGGCTTTGGAAACTGCCTGGCAACAGGCTGTGATTGGTTAGGGCATAGACCGCCCCTTAACTGGATTGGCTACCTTGGCTACATAAGCAGCTGTAGCAACTGAAATAAACAAGTCTTTGGGCTGCTCACCTCTGGCCCACTTTCACCCGACTCCCGGGGTCTGTGTGGTGACTCCATGCCTCTCGCCCCTGCCATGCTCTTCCTCTCAGAAACAAATCCACAGCAACAATAAACTCTTGATTGTGTTGAGGAATGTTCCTTCTGTACCCAATTTGTTTAGAGTTTTTATCACGAAAGGGTGTTGTATTTTATCAAATGCTTTCTGTGCATATATTGAGATAATCAAATGGTTTTTAATTCTTCAGTCTGTTAGTGTTATGTATCACATTGATTGATTTGCAAATGTGGAACCATCCCTACATGCCAGGGATAAATCCCAATTGGAATGGGTGGATGAGCTTTCTGATGTGTTGTTGGATTTGATTGGCTAGTATTTTGTTCAGGATTTTTGTGTCTATGTTCATCAGGGAAATTTGTCTGTAATTCTCTTTCTGTGTTGCATCTTTTTCAGATTTCGGAATTAAGGTGATGCTGGCTTCATAGAAAGAATTTGGGAGAATCCCTCCCTTTCAATTGTTTTGAATAACTTGAGAAGAATTGCAGTTAGTTCTTCTTTAAATGTCTGGTAGAATTCAGCAGTGAAGCCATCTGGTCCTGTGCTTTTCTTTGTTTGGAGGGTCTTTATTATTGATTCAATTTCCATCTTGGTTGTAGGTTTTCTGTGTCTTCATGGCTCAATTTAGGTAGGTTGTATATGTCCAGGAATCTATCCATTTCTTCTAGGTTTCCCAGTTAGACAATGGAATGAAGCTGGAAATCAGCAACTCAGGAATCTATAGAATATATGTAGGAGGCCAGCACTGTGTCACAGTGTGTAAGCCACTGCCTACAGTGACAGTATCCCATATGGACACTGTTTGAGTCCTGGCTTCTCCAAACTCTATTCAGCTCTCTGCTATGGCCTGGGAAAGCCATAGAAGATGGCCCAAGACCTTGAACCCATGAACCTGGCTTTGGATTTGCACAGCTATGGCCATTGTGGCCAATTGGGGAGTGAATCAGTGGATGGAAGACCTCCCTCTCCCTCTCTCTCTATCTCTCTCTCCCTGTCCTTCTTTCTCTATGTAACTCTAACTTTCAAATAAATAAATATGTCTTTTTTAAAAAGAACATATGTAAACACTTGGAGACTAAACAACATGTTCCTGAAAGAACAGTGAATCATTGAAGTAATCAAAGAGAAATAAAAAATTTCTGGAAACAAATGAAGATGACAATACAACATATCAAAACGTACAGGATATAGCAAAAGCAGTGTTAAGAGGAAAGTTTATATAAGGAAGAATCAAAATGAAATGCAGAAACTAGTAGAATAGGAAAGTGTGATAGTGAAGAGAAATCAAAATGAAATGAAGAGCTCAATAGATCAAATGACAAACACATTAGAGAGCCTTAAAAACAGAATGGGTGAAGCAGAAGAGAGAATATCGGACTTAGAAGACAGAGAACAGGAAAGGATACAGTCAGACCAAAGAAAACAAGAGGAAATTAGAAATCTAAAACATATTGTTGGGAATCTACAGGATACTATTAAAAAAAACAACATTCGGGTTCTAGGAGTTCCTGAAGGCATGGAGAGAGAGAAAGGATTAGAAGGCCTTTTTAGTGGGATACTAGCAGAGAACTTTCTGGGTTTGGAGAAGGACAGAGACATCCTAGTACAAAAAGCTCATAGAACCCCCAGTAAACATGACCAAAAGAGATCCTCACCATGACACATTGTAATTAAACTCTCCACAGTGAAATATAAAGAAGAGATCCTAAAATGTGAAAGAGAGAAACGTCAAACTACTCTCAGAGGATCTCCAATTAGACTCACAGCAGACTTCTCATCAGAAACACTACAGGCTAGGAGGGAATGGCGAGACATAGCACAGGTGCTAAGAGAGAAAAATTGCCAGCCCAGAATATTATATCCTGCTAAGCTCTCATTTGTGAATGAAGGGGAAATAAAGACTTTTCATAGCAAACAGAAATTGAAAGACTTTGCCGCCACTCATCTGGCCCTGCAAAAGATACTTAAAGATGTGCTACACTCAGAAACACAGAAACACGGCCATCAATATGAAAGAAGGTAAAGGAAGAACACCTACCAGTAAAAAAGCATGGGAAGCTCAAAGCATATACTAGAAAATATCTCCGGGAAAATGGCAGGGCAAAGTCACTATGTATCAATAGCCACATTAAACGTTAATGGCCTGAACTGTCTAGTTAAAAGACACCGATTGGCTGAATGGCTTAAGGAACAACACCCAACTATTTGTTGCCTACAAGAAACACATCTCTCTTAACAAAGAAGCAAGCAGACTGAAAGTGAAAGGTTGGAAAAAGATATTCCATGCCAACAGAAACCAAAAAAATCAGGTGTAGCCATATTAATATCAGACAAAATAAACTTTAATACAAAAACTGTTAAGAGAGAAAAAAAGGGGCACTATATAATGATTAAGGAACAGGACAATGATTAAGGAACAACGGGAAGATGTTACTATTATAAATGTATATGCACCTAATTACAGGGCACCGGTCTATTTAAAAGATATGTTAAGGGACTTAAAGGGAGACTTAGATTCCAATACAATAGTACTGGGGGACTTCATATTCCACTCTCAGAAATAGATAGATCATCCGGACAGAAGATCAACAAGGAAACAGCAGATTTAATCGACACTATTGCCCAAATGGATCTAACAGATATCTACAGAACTTTCAATCCTACAGCTGAAGATTTTACATTCTTCTCAGCAGTGCATGGAACCTTCTCTAGGATTGATCACTTACTAGGTCATAAAGAAAGTCTCAGCAAATTCAAAAGAATTAGAATCATACCATGCAGCTTCTCAGACCACAGCGAAATGAAGCTGGAAATTAGCAACTCAGGAAACCCCAGAAAGTATGCAAACACATGGAGACTGAACAACATGCTCCTGAATGAACACTGGGTCATTCAAGAAATCAAAAGAGAAATCAGAAACTTTCTGGAAGTAAATGAGGATAACAACACAACATATCAAAACTTATGAGATACGGCAAAACAGTATTGAGAGGCAAGTTTATAGCAATAGGAGCCTATATCAAGAAATTGGAAAGACACCAAGTAAATGAGCGTTCAGCGCATCTCAAGGACCTAAAAAAACTGCAGCAAACCAGACCCAAATCTAGTAGGAGAAGAGAAATAATTAAAATCAGAGAAGAAATTAACAGCATTGAATCCAAAAAAAAAAAATTTACAAAAAATCAGCCAAGTGAAGAGCTGGTTTTTTGAAAAAATAAACAAAATTGACACCCCATTTGCCCAACTAATTAAAAAAAGAAGAGAAAAGACCCAAATCAATAAAATCAGAGGTGAAAAAGGAAACATAACAACAGACACCACAGAAATAAAAAGAATCATCAGAAATTACTACAAGGACTTGTATGCCAGCAAACAGGGAAACCTATCAGAAATGGAGAGATTCCTGGACACATGCAACCTACCTAAATTGAACCAGGAAGACATAGAAAACCTAAACAGACTCATAACTGAGACAGAAATTGAAACAGTAATAAAGGCCCTCCCAACAAAGAAAAGCCCAGAACCAGATGGATTCGCTGCTGAATTCTACCAGACACTTAAAGAAGAACTAATTCCATTTCTTCTCAAACTATTCAGAACAATCGAAAAAGAGGGAATCCTCCCAAATTCTTTCTATGAAGCCAGCATCACCTTAATTCCTAAGCCAGAGAAAGATGCAGCACTGCAAGAAAATTATAGGCCAATATCCCTGATGAACATAGATGCAAAAATCCTCAATAAAATTCTTGCCAATAGAATGCAACAACACATCAGGAAAATCATCCACCCAGACCAAGTGGGATTCATCCCTGGTATGCAGGGATGGTTCAACATTCGCAAATCAATCAATGTGATTCACCACATTAACAGACTGCAGAAGAAAAACCATATGATTATCTCAATAGATGCATAGAAAGCATTTGATAAAATTCAACACCCTTTCATGATGAAAACTCTAAGCAAATTGGGTATAGAAGGAACATTCCTCAATATAATCAAAGCAATTTACAAAAAACCCACAGCCAGCATCCTATTGAATGGGGAAAAGTTGGAAGCATTTCCACTGAAATCTGTCACCAGGCAGGGATGCCCACTCTCACCACTGCTATTTAACATAGTTCTGGAAGTTTTAGCCAGAGCCATCAGACAAGAAAAAGAAATCAAAGGAATACAAATCAAGAAGGAAGAAGTCAAACTATCCCTCTTTGCAGATGATATGATTCTGTACTTAGAGGATCCAAAGAACTCTACTAAGAGACTATTGGAACTCATAGAGGAGTTTGGCAAAGTGGCAGGATATAAAATCAATGCACAAAAATCAACAGCCTTTGTATACACAAGCAATGCCATGACTGAGAAAGAGCTGCTAAGATCAATCCCATTCACAATAGCTACAAAAACAATCAAATACCTTGGAATAAACTTAACCAAAGAAGTTAAAGATCTCTACGATGAAAACTACAAAACCTTAAAGAAAGAAATAGAAGAGGATACCAAAAAATGGAAAAATCTTCCATGCTCATGGATTGGAAGAATCAACATCATCAAAATGTCCATTCTCCCAAAAGCAATTTATAGATTCAATGCAATCCCAATCAAGATACCAAAGACATTCTTCGCAGATCTAGAAAAAATGATGCTGAAATTCATATGGAGGCACAAGAGACCTCGAATAGCTAAAGCAATCTTGTACAACAAAAACAAAGCCGGAGGCATCACAATACCAGACTTCAGGACATACTACAGGGCAGTTGTAATCAAAACAGCATGGTACTGGTACAGAAACAGATGGATAGACCAATGGAACAGAATTGAAACACCAGAAATCAACCCAAACATCTACAGCCAACTTATATTTGATCAAGGATCTAAAACTAATTCCTGGAGCAAGGACAGTCTATTCAATAAATGGTGCTGGGAAAACTGGATTTCCACGTGCAGAAGCATGAAGCAAGACCCCTACCTTACACCTTACACAAAAATCCACTCAACGTGGATTAAAGACCTAAATCTACGTCCTGACACCATTAAGTTATTAGAGAACATTGGAGAAACCCTTCAAAATATTGGCACAGGCAAAGAATTTCTGGAAAAGACCCGGGAGGCACAGACAGTCAAAGCCAAAATCAACTATTGGGATTGCATCAAATTGAGAAGTTTCTGTACTGCAAAAGAAACAGTCAGGAGAGTGAAGAGACAACCGACAGAATGGGAAAAAATATTTGCAAACTATGCAACAGATAAAGGGTTAATAACCAGAATCTACAAAGAGATCAAGAAACTCCACAAAAACAAAACCAACAACCCACTTAAGAGATGGGCCAAGGACCTCAATAGACATTTTTCAAAAGAGGAAATCCAAATGGCCAACAGGCACATGAAAAAATGTTCAAGGTCACTAGCAACCAGGGAAATGCAAATCAAAACCACAATGAGGTTTCACCTCACCCCGGTTAGAATGGCTCACATACAGAAATCTACCAACAACAGATGCTGGCGAGGATGTGGGGGAAAAGGGACACTAACCCACTGTTGGTGGGAATGCAAACTGGTCAAGCCACTATGGAAGTCAGTCTGGAGATTCCTCAGAAACCTGAAGATAACCCTACCGTTCGACCCAGCCATCCCACTCCTTGGAATTTACCCAAAGGAGTTTAAATTGATAAACAAAAAAGCGGTCTGCACCCTAATGTTTATTGCAGCACAATTCACAATAGCCAAGACCTGCAACCAACCTAAATGCCCATCAACGGTAGACTGGATAAAGAAATTATGGGATATGTATTCTTTAGAGTACTATACCGCAGTAAGAAACAACGAAATCCAGTCATTTGCAACAAAATGGAGGAATCTGGAACACATCATGCTGAGTGAAGTAAGCCAGTCCCAAAGGGACAAATACCATATGTTCTCCCTGATCGGTGACAACTGACTGAACACCAAAAAGGAAACCTCCTGAAGTGAAATGGACACTATGGGAAACGGTGACTTGATCAGCATAGCCCTGACTGCTAATGGACAACTTAATACATTATCCCTCATAGTATTTTTTTTTGTCTGTTCTACTTAATATGACTGGTTTAATTCTGTAATTATCACACAGTTATTCTTAAGTGTTGAAATTTAACTGAAATGTGATCCCTGTTAAACATAAGAGTGGGAATAAGAGAGGGAAGAGATGTATAATTTGGGGCATGCTCGGGCTGACTTGCCCCAATTGGTAGAGTTGGAAACATACCAGGGGATTCCAATTCAATCCCATCAAGGTGGTATGTGCCAATGCCATCTCACTACTCCAAGTGATCAATTTCAGTTCACAATTGATCATAATGAAAGGACTAAGAGTCAAAGGGAGCACATAAACAAGTCTAGTATCTGCTAACACCAACCGATAGAATAAATAAAGGGGAGAGTGATCCAACATGGGAAGTGAGATACTCAGCAGACTCATAGAATGGCGGATGTCCTAAATAGCACTCTGGCCTCAGAATCAGCCCTAAAGGCACTCGGATCTGGCTGAAAAGCCCATGAGAGTATTTCAGGCATGGAAAGCCAAGACACTCTGGCAAAAAGATCTCTGTGAGTGAGATCCCAGTGGAAAGAACAGGTCTTCAAAGAGGGAGGTGCCTTTCTCTGAAGGGAGGAGAGAACCTCCACTTTGACTATGACCGTGTCTAAACAAGATAAGAGTCGGAGAACTCAAGGGGCTTCCATAGCCTTGGAAACTCATAACTGGTGCATAGGGAGATTACTGATGCCATAAACAGGAGTGTCAATTGGTAAAGTCAACAACAGGAGTCACTGTGCACTTACTCCTCATGTAGGATCTCTGTCCTTAACGTGCTGTACACTGAGGCTTAATGCTATAACGAGTACTCAAACAGTATATTTCACTTTGTGTTTCTATGGGGGTGCAAACGACTGAAATCTTTACTTAATGTACACTAAACTGATCTTCTGTAAAAAAAAAAAAAAAAAAAAAAGAAAGAAAGAAATTATCAATTCCCAACTTGACTCTCACTGGGATTAAACATGACAATAGGTCTGATCTGATTTCATCATCATTTAAAAAAAATCATCTATTATTTTTCACTTTATGTTTCTGTGTGGGAGCAAACTGTTGAAATACTTTTAAGGTATACTAAGCTGATCTTCTGTATATCGAGATAATCGAAAATGAATCATGATGTGAATGGAAGGGGAGAGGGAGTGGGAAAGGGGAGGGTTGTGGGTGGGAGGGACGGTATGGGGGGGGAAGCCATTGTAACACATGAGTCGTACTTTGGAAATTTATATGCATTAAATAAAAGATTTAAAAAAAAAAGAAATTGGAAAGACACCAAGTAAATGAGCGTTCAGCGCATCTCAAGGACCTAAAAAAACTGCAGCAAACCAGACCCAAATCTAGTAGGAGAAGAGAAATAATTAAAATCAGAGAAGAAATTAACAGCATTGAATCCAAAAAAAAAATTTACAAAAAATCAGCCAAGTGAAGAGCTGGTTTTTTGAAAAAATAAACAAAATTGACACCCCATTTGCCCAACTAATTAAAAAAAGAAGAGAAAAGACCCAAATCAATAAAATCAGAGGTGAAAAAGGAAACATAACAACAGACACCACAGAAATAAAAAGAATCATCAGAAATTACTACAAGGACTTGTATGCCAGCAAACAGGGAAACCTATCAGAAATGGAGAGATTCCTGGACACATGCAACCTACCTAAATTGAACCAGGAAGACATAGAAAACCTAAACAGACTCATAACTGAGACAGAAATTGAAACAGTAATAAAGGCCCTCCCAACAAAGAAAAGCCCAGAACCAGATGGATTCACTGCTGAATTCTACCAGACACTTAAAGAAGAACTAATTCCATTTCTTCTCAAACTATTCAGAACAATCGAAAAAGAGGGAATCCTCCCAAATTCTTTCTATGAAGCCAGCATCACCTTAATTCCTAAGCCAGAGAAAGATGCAGCACTGCAAGAAAATTATAGACCAATATCCCTGATGAACATAGATGCAAAAATCCTCAATAAAATTCTTGCCAATAGAATGCAACAACACATCAGGAAAATCATCCACCCAGACCAAGTGGGATTCATCCCTGGTATGCAGGGATGGTTCAACATTCGCAAATCAATCAATGTGATTCACCACATTAACAGACTGCAGAAGAAAAACCATATGATTATCTCAATAGATGCATAGAAAGCATTTGATAAAATACAACACCCTTTCATGATGAAAACTCTAAGCAAACTGGGTTTGGAAGGAACATTCCTCAATACAATCAAAGCAATCTATGAAAAACCCACAGCCAACATCCTATTGAATGGGGAAAAGTTGGAAGCATTTCCACTGAGATCTGGTACCAGACAGGCATGCCCACTCTCACCACTGCTATTCAATATAGTTCTGGAGGTTCTAGCCAGAGCTATTAGGCAAGAAAAAGAAATTAAAGGGATACAAATTGGGAAGGAAGAACTCAAACTATCCCTCTTTGCAGATTATATGATTCTTTATTTAGGTGACCCAAAGAACTCTACTAAGAGACTATTGGAACTCATAGAAGATTTTGGCAAAGTAGCAGGCTATAAAATCAATGCACAAAAATCAACAGCCTTTGTATACACAGACAATGCCATGGCTGAGGAAGAACTTCTAAGATCAATCCCATTCACAATAGCTACAAAAACAATAAAATACCTTGGAATAAACTTAACCAAAGACGTTAAAGATCTCTACGATGAGAATTACAAAATCTTAAAGAAAGAAATAGAAGAGGATACCAAAAATGGAAAAATCTTCCATGCTCATGGATTGGAAGAATCAATATCATCAAAATGTCCATTCTCCCAAAAGCAATTTAGATTCAATGCAATACCAATCAAGATACCGAAGACCTTCTTCTCAGATCTGGAAAAATTGGTGCTGAAATTTATATGGAGGCACAAGAGACCTCGAATGCTAAAGCAATCTTGTACAACAAAAACAAAGCCGGAGGCATCACAATACCAGATTCCAGGACATACTACAGGGCAGTTGTAATCAAAACAGCATGGTACTGGTACAGAAACAGATGGATAGACCAATGGAACAGAATTGAAACACCAGAAATCAACCCAAACATCTACAGCCAACTCATATTTGATCAAGGATCCAAAACCAATCCCTGGAGCAAGGACAGTCTATTCAATAAATGGTGCTGGGAAAATTGGATTTCCACGTGCAGAAGCATGAAGCAAGACCCCTACCTTTCACCTTACACAAAAATCCACTCAACATGGATTAAAGACCTAAATCTACGACCTGACACAATGAAGTTACTAGAGAACATTGGAGAAACCCTTCAAGATATTGGCACAGGCAAATATTTTCTGGAAAAGACCCGGGAGGCACAGGCAGTTAAATCCAAAATCAACTATTGGGATTGCATCAAATTGAGAAGTTTCTGTACTGCAAAAGAAACAGTCAGGAGAGTGAAGAGACAACCGAAAGAATGGGAAAAAAATTTGCAAACTATGCAACAGATAAAGGGTTAATAACCAGAATCTACAAAGAGATCAAGAAACTCCACAAAAACAAAACCAACAACCCACTTAAGAGATGGGCCAAGGACCTCAATAGACATTTTTCAAAAGAGGAAATCCAAATGGCCAACAGACACATGAAAAAATGTTCAAGATCACTAGCAACCAGGGAAATGCAAATCAAAACCACAATGAGGTTTCACCTCACCCCGGTTAGAATGGCTCACATACAGAAATCTACCAACAACAGATGCTGGCGAGGATGTGGGGGAAAAGGGACACTAACCCACTGTTGGTGGGAATGCAAACTGGTCAAGCCACTATGGAAGTCAGTCTGGAGATTCCTCAGAAACCTGAAGATAACCCTACCGTTCGACCCAGCCATCCCACTCCTTGGAATTTACCCAAAGGAGTTTAAATTGATAAACAAAAAAGCGGTCTGCACCCTAATGTTTATTGCAGCTCAATTCACAATAGCTAAGACCTGGAACCAACCTAAATGCCCATCAACGATAGACTGGATAAAGAAATTATGGGATATGTACTCTTTAGAATACTATACCGCAGTAAGAAACAACGAAATCCAGTCATTTGCAACAAAATGGAGGAATCTGGAACACATCATGCTGAGTGAAACAAGCCAATCCCAAAGGGACAAATACCATATGTTCTTCCTGATCGGTGACAACTGACTGAACACCAAAAAGGAAACCTGTTGAAGTGAAATTGACACTATGGGAAACGGTGACTGGATCAGCATAGCCCTGACTGCTAATGGACAACTTAATACATTATCCCTCTTAGTAGTTTTTTTGTCTGTTCTACTTAATATGACTGGTTTAATTCTGTAATTAATACACAGTTATTCTTAAGTGTTGAAATTTAACTGAAATGTGATCCCTGTTGAACATAAGAGTGGGAATAAGAGAGGGAGAGATGTACAATTTGGGACATGCTCAAGCTGACTTGCCCCAAATGGTAGAGTTAGAAACATACCAGGGGATTCCAATTCAATCCCATCAAGGTGGCATGTACCAATGCCATCTCACTATTCCAAGTGATCAATTTCAGTTCACAATTGATCATAATGAAAGGACTAAGAGTCAAAGGGAGCACATAAACAAGTCTAGTACCTGCTAACACTAACCCATAGAATAAATAAAGGGGATAGTGATCCAACATGGGAAGTGAGATACTCAGCAGACTCATAGAATGGCAGATGTCCTAAATAGCACTCTGACCTCAGAATCAGCCCTAAAGGCATTTGGATCTGGCTGAAAAGCCCATGAGAGTATTTCAGGCATGAAAAGTCAAGACACTCTGGCAAAAGATCTCTGTGAGTGAGATGCCAGTGGAAAAAAAAGGACTTCAAAGAGCGAGGTACCTTTATCTCAAGGGAGGAGAGAACCTCCACTTTGACTATGACCTTGTCTAAACAAGATAAGAATCGGAGAACTCAGAGGGCTTCCATAGCCTTGGAAACTCATGACTGGAGCATAGGGAGATTACTGATGCCATAGACAGGAGTGTCAATTGGTAAAGTCAACAACAGGAGTCACTGTGCACTTACTCCTCATGTAGGATCTCTGTCCTTAATGTGCTGTGCATTGAGATTTAATGCTATAACGAGTACTCAAACAGTATATTTCACTTTGTGTTTCTATGGAGGTGCAAACTGTTGAAATCTTTACTTAATGTATACTAAACTGATCCTCTGTAAAAAAAAAAAAAAAAAAAAAAGAAAAGAAAAGAAAAGAAAAAAAGAAATTATCAACTCCCAACTTGACTCTCACTGGGATTAAACATGACAATAGGTCTGGTCTGATTTCATCATCATTTAAAAAAAATCATCTATTATTTTTCACTTTATGTTTCTGTGTGGGAGCAAACTGTTGAAATCCTTACTTAATGTATACTAAGCTGATCTTCTGTATATTAAGATAATCGAAAATGAATCTTGATGTGAATGGAAGGGGAGAGGGAGTGGGAAAGGGGAGGGTTGTGGGTGGGAGGGACGGTATGTGGGGGAGCCATTGTAATCCATAAATCGTACTTTGGAAATTTATATTCACTAAATAAAAGTTAAAAAAAAGAAGATGGAAATATATTTTAAAATTAAAATAAAATAACTTGTGGATGAACTGTGAAAAAAAAAATCAGCCAAACAAAGAGCTGGTTTTTTGAAAAAATAAACAAAATTGACACCCCATTTGCCCAACTAATTAAAAAAAGAAGAGAAAAGACCCAAATCAATAAAATCAGAGGTGAAAAAGGAAACATAACAACAGACACCACAGAAATAAAAAGAATCATCAGAAATTACTACAAGGACTTGTATGCCAGCAAACAGGGAAACCTATCAGAAATGGAGAGATTCCTGGACACATGCAACCTACCTAAATTGAACCAGGAAGACATAGAAAACCTAAACAGACTCATAACTGAGACAGAAATTGAAACAGTAATAAAGGCCCTCCCAACAAAGAAAAGCCCAGAACCAGATGGATTCACTGCTGAATTCTACCAGACACTTAAAGAAGAACTAATTCCATTTCTTCTCAAACTATTCAGAACAATCGAAAAAGAGGGAATCCTCCCAAATTCTTTCTATGAAGCCAGCATCACCTTAATTCCTAAGCCAGAGAAAGATGCAGCACTGCAAGAAAATTATAGACCAATATCCCTGATGAACATAGATGCAAAAATCCTCAATAAAATTCTTGCCAATAGAATGCAACAACACATCAGGAAAATCATCCACCCAGACCAAGTGGGATTCATCCCTGGTATGCAGGGATGGTTCAACATTCGCAAATCAATCAATGTGATTCACCACATTAACAGACTGCAGAAGAAAAACCATATGATTATCTCAATAGATGCATAGAAAGCATTTGATAAAATACAACACCCTTTCATGATGAAAACTAAGCAAACTGGGTTTGGAAGGAACATTCCTCAATACAATCAAAGCAATCTATGAAAAACCCACAGCCAACATCCTATTGAATGGGGAAAAGTTGGAAGCATTTCCACTGAGATCTGGTACCAGACAGGCATGCCCACTCTCACCACTGCTATTCAATATATTTCTGGAAGTTTTAGCCAGAGCCATCAGACAAGAAAAAGAAATTAAAGGGATACAAATTGGGAAGGAAGAACTCAAACTATCCCTCTTTGCAGATTATATGATTCTTTATTTAGGTGACCCAAAGAACTCTACTAAGAGATTATTGGAACTCATAGAAGATTTTGGCAAAGTAGCAGGCTATAAAATCAATGCACAAAAATCAACAGCCTTTGTATACACAGACAATGCCATGGCTGAGGAAGAACTTCTAAGATCAATCCCATTCATAATAGCTACAAAAACAATAAAATACCTTGGAATAAACTTAACCAAGGATGTTAAAGATCTCTACGATGAGAATTACAAAATCTTAAAGAAAGAAATAGAAGAGGATACCAAAAATGGAAAAATCTTCCATGCTCATGGATTGGAAGAATCAATATCATCAAAATGTCCATTCTCCCAAAAGCAATTTAGATTCAATGCAATACCAATCAAGATACCAAAGACATTCTTCTCAGATCTGGAAAAAATGATGCTGAAATTCATATGGAGACACAGGAGACCTCGAATAGCTAAAGCAATCTTGTACAACAAAAACAAAGCTGGAGGCATCACAATACCAGATTTCAGGACATACCACAGGGCAGTTGTAATCAAAACAGCATGGTACTGGTACAGAAACAGATGGATAGGCCAATGGAACAGATTTGAAACACCAGAAATCAACCCAAACATCTACAGCCAACTCATATTTGATCAAGGATCCAAAACCAATCCCTGGAGTAAGGACAGTCTATTCAATAAATTGTGCTGGGAAAATTGGATTTCCACGTGCAGAAGCATGAAGCAAGACCCCTACCTTTCACCTTACACAAAAATTCACTCAACATGGATTAAAGACTTAAATCTACGACCTGACACCATCAAATTATTAGAGAGCATTGGAAAAACCCTGCAAGATATTGGCACAGGCAAATATTTTCTGGAAAAGACCCGGGAGGCACAGGCAGTCAAAGCCAAAATCAACTATTGGGATTGCATCAAATTGAGAAGTTTCTGTACTGCAAAAGAAACAGTCAGGAGAGTGAAGAGACAACCGACAGAATGGGAAAAAATATTTGCAAACTATGCAACAGATAAAGGGTTAATAACCAGAATCTACAAAGAGATCAAGAAACTCCACAAAAACAAAACCAACAACCCACTTAAGAGATGGGCCAAGGACCTCAATAGACATTTTTCAAAAGAGGAAATCCAAATGGCCAACAGACACATGAAAAAATGTTCAAGATCACTAGCAACCAGGGAAATGCAAATCAAAACCACAATGAGGTTTCACCTCACCCCAGGTAGAATGGTTCACATTCAGAAATCCACCAACAATAGATGCTGGCGAGGATGTGGGGGAAAAGGGACACTAACCCACTGTTGGTGGGAATGCAAACTGGTCAAGCCACTATGGAAGTCAGCCTGGAGATTCCTCAGAAACCTGAATATAACCCTACCATTCAACCCAGCCATCCCACTCCTTGGAATTTACCCAAAGGAAATGAAATTGGCAAACAAAAAAACGGTCTCCACCTTAATGTTTATTGCAGCTCAATTCACAATAGCTAAGACCTGGAACCAACCCAAATGCCCATCAACAGTAGACTGGATAAAGAAATTATGGGACATGTACTATATAGAATACTATACAGCAGACAAAAACAATGAAACCTGGTCATTTGCAACAAGATGGAGGAATCTGGAAAACATCATGCTGAGTGAATTAAGCCAGTCCCAAAGGGACAAATACCATATGTTCTCCCTGATCGGTGACAACTAACTGAGCACTAAAGGGGAAACTTGTTGAAGTGAAATGGACACTATGAGAAACAGTGACTTGATCAGCTCTTGTCCTGACTGTTGATGTACAATGTAATACTTTATCCATTTTAGTATTTTTTTGTTCTAGTACCATTGGTTGAACTCTGTAATTAACACACAATTATTCTTAGGTGTTTAAATTTTAACTGAAAAGTGATCCCTGTTAGGAATTTGGAAAGCATCATGCTGAGTGAAATAAGCCAATCCACAAGGGACAAATACCACTTGTTCTCCTTGATAGGTGACAACTAACCGAGCACCAAAAAGGAAACCTGTTAAAGTGAAATGAACACTATGAGAAACGGTGACTTGATCAGCCCTCACCCTGACTGTTGATGAACAACTTAATATGTTATCCCTCTTAGTATTTTTTTGTTTGTTCTACCTAATACTTTTGGTTGAATATGTAATCAATACACAGTTATTCTTAAGTGCTGAAACTTAACTGAAAAGTGATCGCTGTTAAACACAAGAGTGGGAATAAGAGAGGGAATAGATGTGCAATTCGGGACATGCTCAAGCTGACTTTCCCCAAACGGTAGAGTTAGAAACATACCAGGGTATTCCAATTCAATCCCATCAAGGTGGCATGTACCAATGCCATTTCACTAGTCTAGGTGATCAATTTCTGTTCACAATTGATCATAATGATAGGACTAAGAACCAAAGGGATCGCATAAACAAGAATAGTGTCTGCAAATACTAGCTGATAGAATAAAAAAGGGAAAGAATGATCCAACATGGGAAGTGAGATACACAGCAGACCCATAGAATGGCAGATGTGCTAAACAGCACTCTGGCCTCGGAATCAGCCCTAAAGGCATGCAGATCTGGCTGAAAAGCCCATGAGAGTATTTCAGGCATGGAAAGCCAAGACACTCTGGGAAAAAAAAAAAAACCTAAATGAAAGATCTCCATGAGTGAGATCCCAGTGGAAAGAACGGGTCATCAAAGAAGGAGGTACCTTTCTCTGAAGGGAGGAGAGAACAGAGAACTTCCACTTTGACCATGGCCTTGTCTAAATATGATCAGAGTCGGTGAACTCAGGGGGCTTCCATAGCCTTGGCAGCTCATGACAAGAGCCTAGGGTGATTACTGAGGCCATAAACAAGAGTGTCAATTTGGTAAGTCAACAACAGGAGTCACTGTGCACTTACTCCTCATGTAGGCTCTTTGTCCTTAGTGTGCTGTACATTGAGATTTAATGCTATAACTAGTACTCAAACAGTATTTTTCACTTTATGTTTCTGTGTGGGAGCAAACTGTTGAAATCTTTACTTAATGTGTGCTAAACTGATCTTCTGTATCTAAAGAGAATTGAAATTGAATCTTGATGTGAATGAAGTGGAGAGGGAGTGGGAAAGGGGAGGGTTGCGGGTGGGAGGGACGTTATGGGGGGGGGAAGCCATTGTAATCCATAAGCTGTACTTTGGAAATTTATATTCATTAAATAAAAGTTAAAACAAATATTTAAAAAATAAAATAAAATTAGAGATGAGAAAGGAAATGTAACAACACACACCACAGACATAAAAAGAATCATCAGAAATTACTACAAAGAGCTGTATGCCAGCCAACCAGGAAACCTAGAAGAAATGGATATATTCCTGGACACATACAACTTACCCAAATTGAGCCATAAAGACATAAAAAAACTAAAGAGACCCATAATGAAGATAGAAAATTAATCAGTAATAAAGACTCTCCCAACAAAGAAAAGCCCAGGACCAGATGGCTTCACTGCAGAAACCTGAATATAGACCTACTGTATGACGCAGCCATCCCACTCCTGGAGATTTACCCAAGGGAAATGAAATCAGTAAATAAAAGAGTTATCTATACGACCATGTTTATTGCAGATAAATTCACAATAGCTAAGACATGGAGTCAACCCAGATGCCTGTCACCTGAAATCTGCATGAAGAAATTATGGGATATATACACTATGGAATACTACACAGTGATTTTAAAAATGAAATCTGGTCATTTACAACAAAATGGATGAATCTAGAAAACATCATACTTACTGAAATAAGCCAGTCCCAATGGGACAAATAGCACATGTTCTCCCTGACCTGTGAAAACTAATAGAGCATCTAAAAGGCAATCTGTAGAAGTGAAACTGTCATTTTGAGAAGCAATGATTTGAAAAGCCTTTTTCTTAACTGTTAAGGAACAGATTTTTTTAAATACTATTTGTTGAACTCTACTTAACATAGAGTTAATCATATATGTATAAAGTCAATTGAAAGTAGATCTCAGTAAAAAAATAAGAGTGGGAATGGGAATAAGAGAGTAAGGAGGAAGTTTGTAACTGTAAATCTGTACATAGCTCTACATGCATTCCTACGGACTTAATTCTAAGAGTACTGTTTAAAAATGTGCCATGGGACTCCAAATCCCCTTAAGTTGGGTGGTTAAAATACCATCTTAAGTGTTAAAGTGATCATATGGATAGGACTAAGGGCCTGGTAATAATAATAGATGGAATTTAAAAGGAGGGAATGCTCCAACATGGGAAGCAGTCCACACAGCAGACTCATAGAATGACAATCATAGCACTCTGACCTCAGAATCAGACCCTAAGGCTTCCTGTTCTGAATGAAAAGCCCATATAAGAGCATTTCAGGCATGGAAAGCCAAGACACTCTGGCAAAAAATGTCCTACATGAAGGACCTTGGTGGGTGAGACCCCATTGAAAAGAAGTGGTCATCAGAGAAGGATGTACATTTCACTGAAGGGAAGAGAGAATGCCTTGTCTAAATACTGATGGAGTTTGTGAATTCAGTAGGCTTCCATATCCTAGGCAGCTCATGTCAAGAGCCTCAGGTGATTACTGATGCCATACATAAGAGTTTTAATTGTTAAATTAACAAAAAAAAGTCACTGTGCATAAACTTCCCATGCAGGACCTCTGTCCTCAAAGAGTTGTATTTTAATTATGTCTAAGTGCTCCCCAAAGATGTATCAATCTTGGGTGCTTCTTTAAAGTTAATTAAGTTTAATTAAAAAGAAGTGAAATTCAAGATGTAATTACTTTGAACAGCCCTTCTCTCAACTATTAAGGTAGTTTTTTTTTGGGGGGGGTGTTTTTTTCCATTCAAATTGTTGAACTTGGGGCTGGCGCCATGGCACAGTAGATTAATCCTCCACCTGTAGCGCCGGCATCCCATATGGGTGCCAGTTCTAGCCCCGGCTGCCCCTCTTCCAATCCAGCTCTCTGCTATGGCCTGGGAAAGCAGTAGAAGATGGCCCAAGCCTTGGGCCCCAGCACCCACATGGGAGACTGGGAAGAAGCACCTGGCTCCTGGCTTTGGATTGGCACAGCTTCTGATCGGCATGGCTCCAGCCGTCATGGCCATTTGGGGAGTGAGCCAATGGAAGGAAGACTTTTCTCTCTGTTTCTCCCTCTCACTGTCTGTAACTTTACCTCTCAAATAAATAAAATCTTTTTTAAAAATATATATATATGGTTTTTTTAAAATGTTGAACTCTACTTAGTATAGAGTTGGTCTTCAGTGTATAAAGTTCATTAAAAAAGGATCTTAGTGGCGAATGGGACTGGAATGGGAGAGGGGGAAGGAAGAGAGTTGGGAGCGTGGGTTGGAGGGCAGGTATGGTGGGAAGAATCACTATATTCCTAAAGTTGTACTTATGAAATGCATGAAGTCTGTATTCCTTAAATAAAATATTTCTTTGAGAGGAAAAATAGATTAAAAATAGTAAAGCAAAAAAAATAGATCTTATTAAAAAAAGAATGGGAATAGGAGTGGGAGGAGGAAGGGGCAGGAGTGGGGATGGAATGGCAGATACAGTGGAAAGAATTACCATATTCCTAAAGTTATATTTATGAAATGCATAAAGGCATGAAGTTTGTATTCCTTAAATAAAAGGTTTCTGTGGGGGAAAAAAAGAAAGAAAGAAAGTAGACTAGTAGCTTTCCAGGGTTGGAGAGAGTGTAAGAATGTGTTAGTATGTGTGCATGCAAGGATGGGAAGAATGAAAGGTACAGGCTTCTTTTTAGGGTGATAGAAATATTCTAAAATTTATGTTACAGATAGTTTCAGAACTCTAAATACAATCACTGAATTGTATACTTAAACCAGGTGAACTGTATGTTTGTGGATTATTTACCAGTAGAGCTGATACCCAAAGAGAAAAAAAAACATAGTTTTTATTTAAACCTTTTTATGTATGAACTTGCTTGAGCTATCACAGGTGAGAACAGTGCCACTCTTTTCATTTACTGTCAAACCTACAAAGTACATGTAGTTATACCATGGCTAGTTTCTTGTTTCTTCAGAATCACTATCATGAAACTATGATTTGTTTATCCTCCGTCAGACCTTAGGAATCACTGATATTGTATAAGAAGGAATCCATGTGATATACATCTCTGCCTTTCAGAAAGATTGTTTTGAGATTTACTTTCTTTAACATGCATTATGAAGTATCAGTTTTTCACCAAAGTTATGCTTCATATTGATAATCTTTTCCATATGACACATATGCCTCTTCCTGCCGGTTTTGGGGAAATCGCTGTCTCCTTTTTCTCCAATGTAAGCCTGTCTCAAAGATGGTTCAAGTCCTGTGTTTTACATTGTTTTCATCCTTGCATCACACCAGATACTCTGTCCTTGAATCTCAGACTTCAGGATTCTGAGACATGCAGTGGAGATTTACAGCCAACTGTGGATCCTTCAGGCCATGACTTAGCCAGTCCCTTTGTTTCTTCTAGCCCAGAGGTTCTCAGTTCATCAGTTTACGGAGCACCTGCAGATCTTAAGTAAAATGTAGGTTCGTAGGCTTTAGCCCTAAAGCTTTTGTAACAAACTCCTCATGGGGTTTGGATGTCCACAGCAAGTACAGAAAGTACTGATTGTCTTCTATGTTGCAGAACTGGGCTAACACTACAATGCATGGAATTTCATGTAAGCATCCACTGACTCCACCAGAGGAGTGTTGTAACCATGACCTTACATGGAACAAGACTGGGGCTTAAAGAGGCTGAGGGAGTAGCCATGTAAAGTCTATGGATTATACAGCTTCCTCAGAGGTCTATTGGGAAGAAAGGGTGGATCTAGAGTCACTTTGTAAAAATTAGTTACTTTAGTCTATCTTACCTCAACAACTGTGAATGTTTGTGTGCCAGCCACCTTGGTATATGTCGCTCCCCCTCTTCATGGAGGAACGACACTAAACCCTGCCTAGGCTTCCTATCCGAGTCACGGCACCATTATGTCGCTCCCCCTCTTCGCGGAGGAACGACACAGGACCCTGAGCTGTTGTTTGTCTGCTCGGCCCTCCCCGGGTTTGCTGCTGGTTCTTCCCGGGTTGGCTACCGTCCCTTCCACCTCTGTGGAAGGGCGGTTCCCCCTAGCCACTTTCCCCACTTCCGCGGGGGAGCGGCACACCGCCGGCCGGCTCTCTAGGGGGCTGCTCAGATGTTCCTCAGGTGTTCCTGGTGCATGTTGTCTCTCTCCTCCTTTATAGTCCTCTTCCACCAATCCCAACTCTGCTACACACACGCCGAGTACGCTGCTCTCCTCCAATCAGGAGCAGGTCCTGCTGTTTATTGGTTGAACTGGAGGCAGCTGTGTAGAAGCTGTTACTCCCTTCTCAGCGCCATATTGTGGGAGAGCAGATGCATAGAATAAGTCTTAATTCCAGTAACAGTCTAGTCCGAGTTGCTCCCCACAGGTATATACTTGCCTTCTCTTGCTCCTGACAGACAGTCCAGCAAAGAAGGTGGGAAGTTCTGTTCTCCCTTCTTTAGGGATGGACCTGGGCTTAAAGAGTAACTCTCCTGAAGGCAGAACTAACTCTGGTCCCCAGAATTTCCTGACTTCTCGTCCCATCTGTAGGCTGCATGCATGTGCCCTGTTGGTTTTCTGTGCCCAGGTCATGTGATTGGCTGGGTTATTGTTGAGGTTTGTGTTTTTTTTTCTTAAATTTATTTATTTATTTGAAAGTCAGAGTTACACAAATAGAGAAGGAGAGGCAGAGAAAGAGAGAGGTCCTCCATCCGCTGGCTCATCCCCCAGTTGGCTGCAATGGCTGGAGCTTCGTGGAAATCAAAGCCAGGAGCCAGAAGCTTCCTCTGGGTCTTCCCACACAAGTGCAGGGATCCAAGGACATGGGCCATTCTACACTGCTTTCCCAGGCCATAGCAGAGAGCTGGATTAGAAATGGAGCAGCCAGGACCCAAACTGGCACTCATATAGGATGCTGGCACTGCAGGCGGGGCTTTACCTGCTATGCCACAGTGCCAACCCCATTGAGTTTTTTAATACATTTTGTATCTTAATCTTCTATCAGATGAAAAGCTTGCAAGCATTTTCTCTATTTCTGTTGATCTTTTCCCTCTGTTGAATATTTCCTCTACTGTGTAGAAGCTTTTTATTATAATCCCATCTGTTTAGTTTCAGGTTTTCTTTGCCTGTACTTTTGGAGATTTGTCAAAAAAAAATCATTGCATATACTGAGGTTGTGAATTGTTTGTCCTACATTTTCTTCTGTTGCTTTCATAGTTTCAGTTCTTACCTTCTACTCTTTGATCCATTTTAGTTGATTTTTGTATTATGTGTGTGGTGGAGGGTCAAGTTTCAAACTTCTGTGTATGGATAGCCAGCTTCTCCAGCATTTTTTATTGAGAAGACCATCCTCTTTCCAGTGTCAGTTTGTGGTGCCATTTTTGAGAGCCATGTGGCTGTAGATGCATGGATTCATTTCTGGGATCTCTTTTCTGTTCTGTCTATGTGTCTGTTTTCAGGCCAGTGTAATGCTATTTTGATGACTGCAGCTCCGTAGTATTCTGAAGATCAGGAATCATGAGGCCTCCAGCTTTGTTCTTTGTGCTCAATATTGTTTGTCTATTTGGGATCTGTTGTGTAAAAGTCATAAACTTTAGGATTATTTTTCTAGTTCTAGGAAAAATGTCATTTTGCATTGAATTTGTAAATTGATTTTAGTAGTATGGATATTTCAATATTAATTCTCCCAACTATGCACAACAAAGGGTTTTTAGTTATTTTTCTCTTTCATTTCTTTCATTCATGGTTTGTCATTCTCATTGTAAAGATCTTTTTCATTCTTGCTCCAATTTAATCCAAGGTTTATTCTCTTTTTAAAATTTTTGTTCTTTATTTTTTTAAAAAAAATGTTTATTTTACGAGGGAGAGAGAGAAAGAAAGAAAATCTTCCATCTACTGTTTACTCCCCAGATGGCCCACCCAGAACACGGGCAGGTAACAGGCAGAAGCCAGGAACACAATCCGGGGATACCACAAGGGTGAAGTGGCCCAAGTACTTGGGCCACATCTGTTACCTTCCGGGTGCATTTGCAAGGAGTTGGATTAGGAATGGAGTGGTTGAGATCTAACCAGCACTCATATGAGATGCTGGCATCACAGGTAGTGGTTTAACTCTGTCCTACAACACCAGCCCCTACTCTTCTTTCTTTTTAATGGGTTTATTATTGGCAATCAAACTGCTACTGGCTTTTGGTTATTTATTTTGTATCCTGAAACTTTACTGAATTGGTTTATCAATTCTGATATCCACAGTCTTTGGTGGAGATATTAGGTTTTCCTATATAGATATTCCTATCATCTACAAACAGGGATGTTTAGACTTACCCTTTCCAATTTGTATGCTTTTATTTCTTTCTGTTGCACAATTACTCTGGCTGAAACTTCTAGTACTATATTGGATAAGAGTGTTAGCATTGTACATCTTTGTCTGATTCCAAATCTTAGTGGAAATGTTTCTAACTTTTCTGTATTCATTATGATATTGATGTGGGTTTGCATTTATTGCCTTTATTATGTTGAAGTATGTTCCTTCAGTATCTAATACATTCAGGTTTTATATTTTAAACGGATGTTGAATTGTGGCAAATGCCTTTTCTGTATCTATTGAGATACATATCATTTTAATCTTTGATTTCATAGATGTAATATGTTACATTTACTGATTTATGTATGTTGAACAATCCTCACATCTCTGGGATGAATCCCACTTGGTTGGAATGAAGGATATGTTTTAATGTGCTGTTGGATTCCGTTGGCTAATATTTTATTGGGAATTTTTGCATCTGTGTTCATCAAAGATGTTGGCCTGCAGTTTTCACTTGTGTGGTGATGGTTGTATTATTGCCTGGTTTTGAAATCAAAGGAATGCTGGCCTCATGGAGATTTAATTTGGAATGGTCCCCTCTGTTTCAATTACTTTGAATAGTTTTTTTTTTATGTTAACGTCTTTTATTAACTCCTCATATACAGTTACTTGTCTTCTGGTTTGTTGAAGCAGTAAGTCAGACAGCATTTGCCACAGTAATGTCTGTCGAAGTGGCTGGCCATGAACACGCCAGCACCACATTCATCTGAAGGGCACTCGCGACGCAGCCGACTGATCTTGCCGTTCTCATCCACCTTATAGTACTTCAGGACAGCCAGCTTAACCTTCTTTCTCTTATGCTTATTCTTCTTGGGAGTGGTGTAAGACTTCTTCTTCCTTTTCTTGGCACCCCCATGAAGTCTCAACACAAGGTGAAGAGTAGACTCCTTTTGAATGTTGTAGTCAGATAAAGTCCATCCATCTTCCAGTTGCTTGCCAGCAAAAATCAGTCTTTGCTGATCAGGAGGAATTCCTTCCTTATCCTGGATTTTGGCTTTTACATTTTCTATTGTATCCGAGGGTTCAACCTCGAGCGTGATGGTCTTCCCGTAAGGGTTTTCACGAAGATCTGCATCCTGGTGGCGGGCCCACCTGCGCGCAGATGGCAGATCGAAAAAGCTTGAATAGTTTTTAAAAATTGCTGTTGGTTTTCCTGTAAAAGTTTAATAGGATTCAGTAATGAAAGCAGCCCTGGACTTTTTTATGAAAGAATCTTCATTCTTGATCAATCTCATTGTTTCTTGGTCTGTCCAGTTTTCTGTCTTACTGGTTTACTTTTCATATGTTATCTGTACCAGAAATGTATCCAGTTCTGCTAGGTTTTCCATTTCTAGTGTATGGTTGTCCATAATGGTTCCTATTGATCCTTTTTTTTTTGAAAGGCAGAGTGGACAGTGAGAGAGACAGAGAAAGGTCTTCCTTTTCCATTGGTTCACCCCCCAGTGGCCGCCATGGCTGGCGCACTGCGGCCGGTGCATCGCGCTGATCCAAAGCCAGGAGCCAGGTGCTTCTCTTGGTCTCCCCTGGGGGTGCAGGGCCCAAGTACTTGAACCATCCTCCACTGCACTCCCGGGCCACAGCAGAGAGCTGGACTGGAAGAGGAGCAACCAGGACAGAATCCAGTGCCCCGACAGAGATTAGAACCTGGGGTGCTGGCGCCGCATGCAGAGGATTAGCCTATTGAGCCACAGCGCCAGCCCCTATTGATCCTTTGTAATTCTGTGATGTCAGTTGTAACATTTCCTTCTTGACTTTTTATTTTATTTAATTTCCTCTTTTTTCTTCAGTGAGTCTAGGTAAGTATTTAATGGTCTTGTTTATATTTTCAAAAAACCAAGTCTTCATTTCACTTGTTGTTTGAAAGGTGTGTGGTAGAGCCTGCCCTGCAGGGGCCCCCAGCCACTTGCCTACAGTGGTCTTTCCCCTCACACTCTCTTCCCAGGCTACAGTCACTTGGAGGCCACTCCTTCCATACATGGTTGTCCTGCCCATGCCAAAGCAGGACATCCACTCTTGGAGGAGAACAGGCCTCCTGTGCAATCACAACTTTGGCATATAGGAAATCCACTGAGAAGAGGCATACAAAACCCAAACACTCAACCCTTCATGTTCTATTTCATTCCATGACTTGAGAATCCAGGGTTTTCTGCTGGGTTGGGATAGTATCTTTGGGAGATACAGGATAGATGCCTCTGATGGCAACCTTGTCCTGCACCCCACCACTCCAGCACTCTCAGGAAACACAGTGCCTGAGGGGGCTCTGCTCTGCCTCCATCTGAGCTTCGGGAGCTGGAAAATGTGCTACAGCACCGAGACAGAGAGATAGCAGTTTTGTTTTGTTTTAAAGATTTATTTATTTATTTGAAAGTCAGAGTTACACAGAGAGAGGCAGAGGCAGAGAGAGAGAGAGAGGTCTTCCATCTGATGGTTCACTCCCCAGTTGGCTGAAGCTGAGCCGATCCAAAGCCAGAGGCCAGGAGCTTCTTCTGGGTTTCCCATGTGGGTGCAGGGGCCCAAGGACTTGAATCATCTTACACTGCCTTTCCCAGACACATTATCATGGATCTGGATCAGAAGTGGAGCAGCTGTGACTCGAGCCGGTGCCCATTTGGGTTGCCAGAGCTGCAGGTAGCGGCTTAACCCACTATGCCACAATGCCAGTCCCCTACTACTGTTCATTAACAAGAACACTGGTGGAGTAGCAAGAAAACTGAGCTCATGTTCTAATGTACCTGCAGTATGGTTGCCCATCCGTTCTGACGGATACCCCACCTCCATTAAAACTTGCTACCTTGCTTACCACTACTCTCTTGACTCACGCCCGAATTCTTTCTGGTGAGAACACAACAACCTCTATTCCAGCCATCTCCGCTAACAGTTAATTATTCCGTTCACATAGAAGAAATGTTTTCTGCAGGTTAGTGTGCCTTGTGGTAAAATTCAGAGCAACTGAGGTATATGCATAAACCAGAAATTCAGGATGTTTTAGGACAGGTAAGATTTTTAAATGCCTTTGTCTTCAAATTTCAATACATATTAATATTTTATTCTTATTGGGCAGAAAATCATTGTTCTTATGTATTTTTTATTCAACCATGAGTACCTTGACTTTCCTACATTCATTATTAAACTGTAGTTGTGCTGTATCATTAATTTTTGTAATTTGGTATCAAGAAAGGGATATCAACATTATCACTCCTCAAAGATAACTACCCAATGTACAAGATTTAAAGTAAAGAAATAGGAGTCTGTCTTCTAGGCCAATTCTAGGCTCAATTCACCTTCAATTCTTTTCTGCCTTAAAAGAATTTCTTCTTGGGGCCGGTGCTGTGGTGCAAGTTAATCCTCCACCTGCCGCCAACAGCATCCCACAGAGGTGCTGGTTCATAGTCCTGTCCCAATCTACTCTACTTCCAATCCAGCTCTCTGCTATGGCCTGGGAGAGCAGCAGCAGATGACCCAAATCCTTGGGTCTCTGCACCGGGATGGGAGTCCTGGCTCCTAGCTTTAGATGAGCTCAGCTCCATTTGGGGAGTGAACCAGCAGATGGAAGACCTCTCTTTTCTCTCCCTGTTACTGCCTGTAACTCTACCTCTCAAATAAATAAAATATTTTTAAAAATTATTTTTTCTCTTGGTTTCTGTGGATATATTCAGGCAGGCCAAAATATAAACATGACTTAAAATGAGATTTTTAAGTAGGAAACACAGAAAACATTAGAACCAGATAAGGGCCGGTGCTGTGGCTCAATAGGCTAACCCTCCACCTTGTGGTGCCAGCACACTGGGTTCTAGTCCCAGTCGGGGCGCCGGATTCTGTCCCGGTTGCCCCTCTTCCAGGCCGGCTCTCTGCTGTGGCACAGGAGTGCAGTGGAGGATGGCCCAAGTGCTTGGGCCCTGCACCCCATGGGAGACCAGGAGAAGCACCTGGATCCTGCCTTAGGATCAGAGCAGTGCGCCGGCCGCAGCCCACGGGCCGCGGCGGCCATTGGAGGGTGAACCAACGGCAAAGGAAGACCTTTCTCTCTTTCGCTCACTGTCCACTCTGCCTGTCAAAAAAAAAAAAAAATATTTAACTCAAACGTATCTTGGAAAATCATAGTGGCAAATAAAGAACCCCAACGTCTCCTATCATTAAATGATCAGTAATGCCCAGGAAACGACGGCAACATAATTCTTAGAGTGGTGGGTCGTTTTTAGGAAAAAAAAAAAAAGTACTTGTAAGGAGAAACTGCATTGGGCAATTCCCTCTCCCTTTGCAGCGAGGGTCTCGCGAGCTCCGAGACGCAGTTTACCGCAGGAGCTAGCAGAAACCCGCGAAGTCAGGCTGCTCCCCGCCGGGGACGCAGCCCTGGCTCCCGCAGTCCCCAGCGGGGCCGCCGACTTCCGCTCCTGCCGGGAACCGCGGCCGCCGCGCGCGCGACCTCCGCTGCGTCACATCCGGCCCGTGCGCGTCGGGCGCGCGGAGCCCGCGCTATGAAGTGCGTGTTCGTTACCGTAGGGACCACCAGCTTCGACGACCTCATTGCGTGCGTCTCGGCGCACGACAGCCTGCAAGTGAGTGGGGGACGGGCGCGGTGGCGGCTCGGCGCGGCCCGCCGCGGCCATTCGTCACTGCGGGCCCGGGAACCCTGCCGGACCGCGGCGCTCGGACGGAAGTCGCCGCAGCTGGACCGAGCGGCGCGGCCCCGCGCCCCGCCGAGCTCTCCCCCGGCCGCGGCTCCTGCCCGGCCCCGGCTTCCCGTCCGTCGGGCGCGCCCTCCTCAAGGCTCGCGGGCCTCGCAGCCCGGCTCTGAGGAGGGGGACCCTGGCCGTTCCCTGCGTCTCCCCGGCTAGCTTGCGACCCCCTTTGCACTGTTCTTTGCCGACTTGGAGAGCTGGGTCCCCGAGATGCATTTGGGCTGGTGAGGTCCCTGGTCGGGCTAAGTTGGGAAAATTAAGGTTATTTGGCCACCCTTGCTCCGTCTTCCTGCGGGCTTTAGCGTTTGTTACTGCGGTTTTCACGGGAGCCAATTTAAAAGGCCCGCGTTTTCTTATTTCCTGTTTCAGATAATCAAGAGCCTTGGTTACGACCGACTCATTCTCCAAATCGGTAGAGGAACGGTAGCACCTGAACCGTTCAGTACTGAGTCCTTTACTCTGGATGTGTACAGGTACAAGGATTCCTTGAAAGAAGACCTCGAGAAGGCAGATCTTGTTATTAGTCACGCAGGTAAAATGCCTTCGAATCTCAGGATTTGGTCTTTGCGACTTAGCAAAAACGAACTGACAAGACCTTTTTGTGCTAAAAATCACCAAAATTCCCGACGGTAGCCCTTTTGAGCATAATAATTCCTGAGTTATTTGAACGTAACAATTAAGAACCTTATTGGAATTTAGTATTTCTGGGTGAGAGAAGGATGGAAAATTCATCATCGCTGGCTCAACCTTCCAATAAAACACCCTAAGCACAGAAAGGAAGATAGTTTACCCGATGACACATGTAATGAACTGTCCCTTGAAATTCGTATTTGGGCTTAGAACTGAAGCAATGTTTAGCCTGCTGATGAGTTGGATTGGTCACGGTGAAATTCACTTTGAAAGATTTTTTTTGCATTTCTACTAAAAGTGTCTGTGAAATGAATTCAGTCAGAAATATTCTTTATAGATTATGCAAATCACTGCCTACTCTTAAGAGAACCGTGCTAATGATCTAGTTAATTAGACTTCCAGTTCCTTCATAATTGTATTTAGGGAACGTTGCAATTTTCACTGCCAGGAGGGAGGATATTCCTGGTTTTTAAAGAGTCTAGTTTGAGGAAAGAAAAGTCATTAGATATGGACATCACTAACAGATTAGTGATTGATTAAAAAAGAGTATAATAGTTCAAGAGCTTTTGGAGCTGCTCTGAATGCTTTGTGTCTTTTATCTTGTTTAATTCTCCCATATGAAGTAAATGTAAGGAAATTCCAGAAACTTCATGGAAGTTACAATTAAAGGATATTTATTTTGATGGAAAAAATTTTGAAGTCCATGCGTAACTTTTTCATAATACACATTTTTCATAAACTTTTTATGTACCCGTGTTTCTCCATTTTATAGATGAGGAAACAGAAACAAGGGTTAAGTAATTTGTCCAGTCAATAAGTGGTAGATAGATAACAATCTGGTGCTGAAGACTTTGTTAATTACCCCTTCCCTTAAAAGGAACTGTCCACTCATCAGTGTTCTTGCTCCCATTTAAAATAGCTGCGTGATTTTATTTTTATTTATTTATTTATTTTTTTAACAGGCAGAGTGGACAGTGAGAGAGAGAGACAGAGAGAAAGGTCTTCCTTTGCCATTGGTTCACCCTCCAATGGCCGGCGCGCTGCGGCCGGCGCACGGCGCTGATCCAATGGCAGGAGCCAGGAGCCAGGTGCTTTTCCTGGTCTCCCATGGGGTGCAGGGCCCAAGCACCTGGGCCATCCTCCACTGCACTCCCTGGCCACAGCAGAGGGCTGGCCTGGAAGAGGGGCAACCGGGACAGAATCCAGTGCCCCAACCGGGACTAGAACCCGGTGTGCCGGCGCCGCTAGGCGGAGGATTAGCCTAGTGAGCCTCGGCGCCGGCCTCTGCGTGATTTTAGATTCAAAGTTGAGTTGATTCTAATATTTTATGGGTGAAAATTCGTAGCACTGTAGTTGTTCTGGGTATGACATCTTACAGCTAGACACATAAGGAGCAGGCAGTGCTTTTCTTTGTTACCAGTTTGTGTTTGAGTAGAAGTAAGCTGCAGTTGTCCCTTGGTATCCTTGGAGGATTGATTCCAGGACGCTGTGCAGACACTCCAGTCTCTTATAAAATAGAATAGTATGTGCATGTGACTTAGACACATCCTTCTGTGTACTGCACTCGAAATCATCTCAAGATTGCTTGTACCAGCAGGATCGGTGGCCACTCGGCGCAGGCAGTTCAGTAATTGCGTTGTCTGCTAAGGTTTTCCAGGAGTGAGCAGACAAGGCTTTCTGAAAGGCAGCTAAGTCTCAGCAGCGGGAACACTGAGAGTGACGCCAGCCCAGCTTTCAAGAACATCTGGGCTTGCTAGAGAAAAAGAAAGATTACAAACTGCACTAATGACTGCCATAAAAACAAGAATACCTCAGAGCTCTCTGGAAGAAGATGCTTAAAAAACATCCAGATGAATTTTACTATAAAATGATTCATGTTAGACTCCAGGATGGAGTTCATCTTATTAAGGAGACAAAGGAAGATGTAACTCTAGAACAGATAAAGCTGATGAGAACTCAGGCTGTCAAATATATAGAAATGAAAAGGGATGCAGAAGCTAAGAAAATTGAAAGACTAAAATCAGAGCTCCATCTGCTGGATTTCCAGGGGAAGCAACAGAATAAGCATGTGTTTTTTTGACACGAAAAAGGAAGTTGAATGGTTTGATGTAACTCATCTGCCTACAGCCCTGGAACTAGGCAACAGGGTTTTCAGTAGACCCAAGATAGAGATCTTACAGAAGAAAAAATTAAAGGAGTTACCCATCAGACTCGGCTTAAGCGGGTAGTTAAAGAGAGAAGAAGTAATATAACTGCCTGATAGCAGCGGATTGAACAAGAGAAGGAATTGTTGTTGCACAGAAAATTGAAATATGCAAAGTTCTTATGGATAAAACTCAGGAGGTGAAGATGAGGAAAGAAGTAGTGAACTCTCCAGCTATTTACAAATTTCAGAGTCTTCAAAAATGTTGAAGTGTTATAGATATGCCTCAACATTCTACATTGAAAGATCACTGTATTTTTTTCTGGTGACTTCAGATTTGATCAGTCCACATTGCATGGTTTTCCTGTTTGTAAGCATCATTGATCATTGAGCTGACTTTTTTTTTAAGATTTATTTATTTGAAAGGCAGAGTTGGGGGGGGGGGCAGGGGCGGGGGTGGCTTCCATGCACTGGTTAACTCCCCAAATGGCTGTAACTGCTGGAGCTTGGCCGAGCCAAAGCCAGGAGCCAAGAGCTTCTTCCAGGTCTCCCATGTGTGTACGAGGGCCCAAGGACTTGGACCATCCTCTATAGCTTTCCCAGGCCGTAGCAGAGAGCTGGATCAGAAGTGGAGCAGCCAGGACCCGAACTGGCACCCATATGGGATGACAGCACTGCAGGCAGCTGCTAACCACTATACCACAGTGCCAGCCCCTGAGCTGACATTTGATCTTTCTGTGCACAACATTAAAGCACCTGTCATTTAAAAAAATATATATGTTGCTTATAATACCTAATACAGGGTAAATACTATGTAAGTAGTAGTTATATAAGGTTACTAAAAATTTTATGGAAAATGGAATTAAAAGATAAGTTTATTCATAGAAAAACTTTGAAACCCACAGATTTTTCATAGCATGCATCTTCCATGAACTTTTTAAAGACTTTAGTGTGCATGAATTTCCAAAATTTTTTATCAAAATAAACTTTTCTGTTTATTTGAAAGGCAGAGTAAAAGAGATTCTATTTGTTGAATCATTCCTGACATGCCTGCAACAGCTAGGGCTGGGCAGTGCTAGAGCTAGAAGCCCAGAGCATAGAACTCTACCCAGGTTTCTCAGATGAGTGGCAGTGACTCAGGTACTTGAGATATCATATGTTGCCCCCAGAGTGTACATTGCAAGGAAGCTGGATTAAAAGTAGAGACCGGGGGACAGAATCCTGGCACACAGCTTAAGCCACCACCTGGAATGCTGCATTTCATATGTGTACCTGTTCAAGTCCTGGTTGCACTACTTTTGATCCATCTCCTTACTAATGCACCTGGGAAAGCAGCAGCAGATGACCCAAGCACTTGGGCCCCTGTAACTCACATGGGAGACCTTGATGGAGTCCCAGGCTCCTGGATTCTATGAGCCAGTGGATGAAAGATATTTTTTTCTCTCTCCCTGTATCTCGATATCTATCTCTGTCTTCTCTCTTTCAAATAAATAGTCTTTTAAAAAAAAAAATCTGCTCTCTGAGCATGCAACTCACTGTTAAAAAAAAAAAGGGGGGGGGGCCAGCGCCGTGGCTCACTTGGCTAATCCTCAGCCTGCGGCACTGGCATCCCATATGGGCACCGGGTGCTAGTCCCGGCTGCTCCTCTTCCAGTCCAGCTCTCTGCTGTGGCCTGGGAAGGCAGTGGAGGATGGCCTAAGTCCTTGGGCCCTGCACCCGCATGGGAGACCAGGAGGAAGCACCTGGCTCCTGGCTTCAGATCAGCACAGCACACCAGCCGTCGCAGCCATTTAGTGGGTGAACTAATGGAAGGAAGACCTTTCTCTCTGTCTCTGTCTCTCTCTCTCTCTCTCTCTGTCTAACTCTACCTGTCAGATGAAAAAAAAAAAAAAAAAAGGCTGGACTAGGTGGTCCCAGGCATTCTGCCACAATGCCTTCCCTGAAAATAAATCTTTTTAAAGGATTGATTTATTTATTTGAAAGAGTACACAGAAGCAGAGAAAGAGAGATATACCTTCCATCTGTTGGTTTACTCCCTAAATGGCCACAATGTCCATGGCTGACCAGGCCAAAGCCAGGAGCCAGGAGCTTCTTCCAGGTCTCCCACATGAGCGCAGGGGCCCAAGCACTTGGGCCATCTTCCACTGCTTTCCTAGGCACATTAGCAGGGAGTTGGAGTGGAAGTGGAGCAGCCAGGACTCAAACGGGTGTCCACATGGGATGCCAGCGTTGAAGGTGGCAGCTATACCTGCTATGTCGTAGCACCAGCCCCCAAAATAACTTTTAATTCCGTTTTTCCACAAATTTTTTAAAGTATCCTTGTATTGTTTAGGGAATAACAAGAAAAAACCTACACAACGTTTTGTATGGATCCAGTTTGTTTCCAGAATACTGTTTTAAAGATTATTTATTTGAAAGGAGGAGTCACAGGCAGAGACAGAGAGATCTTCCACCCACTAGTTCACTCCACAAATAGTTGCATTGGCTGGGTCTGGGCCAAGCCCAAGCCAGGAGCCTGGAACTCCATCTGAGTCTCCTACGTGGGTGGCAGGGCCAACATTGTGGCGCAGCAGGTTAAACTTTTACCTGCGACATTGGCCTCTTGTGTGAGTGCCAGTTTGAGCCCCAGCTACTCCACTTCCAATCCAGCTCCTTGCTAATGCTCCTAAGAAAGTAGCAGAAGATGGCCGAAGTATTTGGACTCCTGTCGCTCACATAGGAAACCCGGATGGAGATCTAGGCTTCTAGCTTTATCCTGGCACAGCCTCAGCCATTGCAACCATTTGGGGAGTGAACTAGCGGTTGGAAGATCTCTCTCTGTCTCTCCCTCTCTGTGACTCTGTCTTTCAAATAAATAAAACTTAAAAAAAAAATCGTATTAACAGGGCCAGCACTGTGGCACAGTGGGTGAATGCCCTAGCCTGAAGTGCCGGTATCCCATATGGGTGCCAGTTCGAGTCCCAGCTGCTCCTCTTCCTATCCAGCTCTCTGCTGTGGCCTGGGAAAGCAGTAGAAGATGGCCCAAGTCCTTGGGCCCCTGCACCCACGTGGGAGACCTGGAAGAAGCTCCTGGCTCCTGGCTTCGGACTGGCACAGCTCTGGCCATTGTGGCCATCTGGGGAGTGAACCATCGGATGGAAGACCTCTCTCTCTCTCTCTCTGCCTCTCCTCTCTCTGTGTAACTCAGACTTTCAAATAAATAAATCTCTTAAAAAATCATATTAACAAATTTATTTTATTTTATTTTATGGTAGGTGCAGGAAGCTGTTTGGAGACTCTGGAGAAAGGAAAGCCACTTGTAGTAGTTATAAATGAAAAGTTGATGAACAATCATCAGCTGGAATTGGCAAAGCAACTGCACAAAGAGGGATATCTCTTCTACTGTACTTGCAGGTATACTAGAGACTGATTATTTGACCACTAACTGATTCCTCCCTGGGTGTTCTTATCCACCTGCCTAGCCCATCTGTCTCTTGCCTGTTCCCTTCTCTCACTAAACATACTTCAATTTTTTTTCACCTAAGAAGCCATCTCATTTGTTTCCCTTTTTGACGGATCTCTGTGTTACATATCTTTCTATGTATGTGACTTTTTGCATGTGAATATATGAGTACGTGTGTTTATCTGAGTGCACAGCTCTCTGAGCATGTAATTTCCAAGTTCATTGTTCAGATTTCAGTATTCAGCAGAGGCATTTACTTACTTTAGTTAAAGTTTGCTTTCAGTAAGCCCACTCACATCCCGAAATTAAATTTACTAATTCATGTATTCAATTTTACCTAATATGTAATGGGTGCTGTTTTAGGCATTGTAGATATAGTGGTTAAAAAAAAAAGAGGTAAAGTCCCTGTGCTCATAGTGCTTACATTCTAGTGTTGGTTGATTGACAGTAAACAAGTATACAAACAATCACAATAATTACACATGGAGAAATGTCCTGCAAAGAAAATAAGCCAGGGAGATACCAGAGGTGAAGACCAATTAGATATAATTGTCAGGGGAGGCCTGACATGACCTTTGAGCTGAGGCCTGAATTCCGTGGAAGAGCCAGTCTTGTGAAGCTGTTGAGGCAGAGGAGCAGCAATTGCAGTAGCCCAAAGTTAGGAGTGAAGTTGGAGTTTGGTGTGCTTGAGGAACAGAGGGAAGGTTAATGTAGCAGGAACGTAGTATGCAAGGGAGAACGTAGTAGACGATAAGGCTGGACAGGGTTAGTTTATGTAAGACTTCTGTTTTTATTCTAAGGTAAACAAGCTATCAGTGAAGTGTTTTGAGCAGGGGAATTACTTAATGGTAAGAAGTATTGCTTTCTGGAAACATGTTAGAATTCAACAGGAACTGATTGACATTATAATAGGAGAATGAAGAAAATTTCTGGTTGTTTTCTGTTCATTCTTCCATGAGATACTAGAGCTTCCCAAAGGGCCAGGTCAGTAGTTTCTAACTGTTTGACTTTAAACTCTATCCTAGTTTGATGTTTTGTAGGGTAAATACCTCATAGAAGTATTTTGAATTACGTATTTTTGTCATAATACATTGAAGTTAACTAAAAATAAGTAAACCATAGAATAAATTAGCTAGACCATAATAAGCTTTCCTTTTACTTTGCCTGTTTTATCTCTTAGGCGCTCAGTAAATACTTGTTCATTCATTAACACTGAGCACCTACTACATGCAAGGCGTTCTTAGGAACTTGGTATATACATCAGTGAACAAAATGAAGATTCCTGTTCTCATTTGAGAGGACATTGACTCAGGAGTAGAACTGTTGGTTGTCCTCATTTGTACATTGAGAGCAGTCAGAGGGCTCTGCAATGGAGAAGCCCGTTTTGAAGCATTGTGAGTCAGCGGAGAAGCTGAACAGTTGAAATTATGTGTCCTTTAAAGATGATTGGCATATCTGTCTGGATAACTGAGATTGCTGGGGAATAAGCACTCATCTCCCTAACTGGTTTCTGTGAATCAGTTTTTCCAGTTATATTTGATGATTATTTTCACTCAGAATGATACAGCGGTGACTTTGTTAGTACATTTGAAAAGGGGAGAGATTGACTTCAGAAACACATCCTCACATTTTATAGAGACCAAAACGTGAACTGTACATGTCTTTAATTTATTCATTGTGTCCCATAGTTCTAGAAGTGTTTTTCTTACATTAATTTCTTTCTTTTTTTTTTTGTTAAATATTTATTTATTTGAAAGTCAGAGTTACACAGAGAGAAGGAGAGGCAGAGAGACAGAGAGATCTTCCATCCGCTGGTTCACTCCCCAGTTGGCCACAATGGCCAGAGCTGTGCCAGTCCGAAGCCAGGAGCCACGAACTTCCTCTGGGTCTCCCACGTGGGTGCAGGAGCCCAAGGACTTGGGCCATCTTCTGCTGCTTTTCCAGGCCATAGCAGAGAGCTGGCTCGGAAGTGGATCATCCAGGACTCCAACTGTTGCCCTGAAGATGGCAGCTTTACCCACTATGCGCAGCACTGGGCCCCTGCATTAATTTCAAGAAAGTCAAACACATGAAAGCAGTAAGATTCAATAATTGGTTGTATTTTCATTTTGGGTAAATCATTTTTTTTCCAAACTTATACCAGTAGTATATCTGTTCCAATTGAAGTGACTGATTTAAATAAATGCCTGAGGGGCTGGCACTGTGGCGAGGCGGGTAAAGCTGCCGCCTACAGTGCCAGCATCCCACGTGAGCACTGGTTCCAGTCCTGGCTGCTCCACTTCCAATCCAGCTCTCTGCTATGGCCTGGGAGGGCAGTAGAAGATGGCCCAAGTGCTTGGGTCCTTGCACCCACCTGGAAGACCCAGAAGAATCTGCTGGCCCCTGACTTTGGATCAGTGCAGCTTTGGCCGTTGTGGTTAAATGGGGAGTGAATCAGCAGCTGAAAGACCTCTCTCTCTGCCTCTCCTTCTCTCTCTGTGTAACTCTGACTTTCAAATAAATAAATCTTTAAAAAATGAATAAATAAGTAAATAAATGCCTGAAATAACAGTTTCATGTTGTCATTTAGAACCTTATTTCTGGGGCCAGCACTGTGGTGTAGCTGGTAAAACTGCCACCTGCAGTGCCGGCATCCCACATGGGTGCCAGTTTGAGTCCTGGGTGCTCCTCTTCCAATCCTGCTCTCTTCCATGGCCTGGGAAAGCAGTAGATGACCCAACTCCTTGGGCCCCTGCACCCGCCTGGGAGACCCAGAGGAAGTGCCTTGCTCCTGGATTCAGATCAGCACAGCTTTGGCCATTGCGTCCAGTTGGGGGATCAACCAGTGCATAGAAGATCTCGGTCTCTCTCTGCCTCTCCTCCTCTCTCTCTGTAACTCTGACTTTCAAATAAATAAATCAATCTTATTTAAAAAAAAAAAACTTATTTCTAAAATGCATGATGGTTTTATATTGCTTATTTATATATGGATTTATGATAGTAAATTACTGCAGGAAAGTTATTTTACAATCTCCATGCGTGGTCTAGTCTTTTCTTGCCTGGAAGCTATTACTTTTGGTTTCATTGATTGTATTTTCATAAATTAATTTTGTTTCAATTAATATCTGCCCGGTCCTGAGAAGTGTTATTACAAAGCCACATGAACACTTTTTTCATGAAGTAACTACATTTCTGAAATATTACCTTGATGTAGAAAAGAATGTATTTGTTGAATTTGTGTTGACATTTTATAGTATTCTTTGTATTGCTTTGACTATCTTAGTATGTATGCCTAGAATATTAAAATACATAAAAATTATGTGCAATTTAAGAAGCATCACTATGTTTTTGGAAGTTAGGCTTACTCATCGAGTGGACAGCAGGTGAATTATGCAATTTTCTCCCACTTTACCTAATATTTTTCTTCTTTTGTTTTAGCACGCTTCCTGGGCTGTTACAGTCAATGGACTTATCAACATTGAAATGTTATCCTCCTGGCCAGTCAGAAAAATTTTCTGCATTTTTGGATAAAGTTGTTGGATTACAAAAATAAACACTAAACTCTCAATACTTTAAAAACACCCCAAATCCAGCCTCTGGCATGTAATTAAGTCAAATAAATACATAATACATTTGCAGAATAATATAAATTAATAAACTTCCTACATCCATAGAGTATATCTATATAGGAATTTTTATGGTGTATACATTTGATTGGGGTCAAAATCCTAATTGCAGTTTATTATACTTAATAGATTTTCCCCAGTCTTCAGTATGTAGTTAGAATTCACAGTTTTGGTCTTTGAATTCCAAATGGATTTGGAATCATGGGGAAGAAATGAAATTTGAAAACTTTGACAAAAACCATAAAGGTAGTTAGCTTGATGTTCCTGAGAATAAAAAAAAATGAAACATTAACAACTTTAAAAAGTTTTTCATGAGAGTCATCATCTTTAAAAAAAAAAAAAAAAGATTTTATTTTTTATTTATTGAAGGAGTTAAGAGAGGTGAAGCCAGAGAAAGAGAGAGAGAGAGAGAGGTCTTCTATCCGCTAGTTCACTCCCCAAATGACTACAGTGGCCAGAGCTGAGCTCATCCAAATCCAGGATCTTTCGGGTTTCCCACGCAGGTGCAGGGGCCCAAGGACTTGGGCCATCTTCTGCTTTCCCAGGCCATAGCAGAGAGCTGGATCAGAGGAGGAGCATCTGAGACTCAGACCAGTGCACATATAGGATGCCGGCACTGCAGGCTTGGCCTTTAACTCACTGTGCCACAGTGCCGGCCCCAAGTCATCATCTTTACCTTCATAATTCAGGGAACCATTTTTTTTTAAAAAGAAATGTATTGTGCTTTGTGAAGTAAAAAGCTGAGTAATTACCAGAAAAACACTGGATCCATTGATCTATTTTAGTTGGAGAAACTACTTTTATCCTAAAAGGATAAAGTGGATATGTTAACTCTTTTCCCTCTGTAACATAATTAGAAAGTGACAAAATAATCTTGTTCAATGTCAAGTCTTTACTGGTTTAATTAAGAAGACTAAACCAAAAGAAACTTATACCACTAGGTTAAGGATTCCCTCTCACAGTTGTAATGAAGCATTTATTGTAATTTATGTGCTTATAAAATTAGTTTTACAAATTAGATGGGCATAATGGCTTAAATATACAGCTTTAAAATTCATGTGATAACTTGAGATAGATACATTATTAAATTTTTTCTGATTAAAGTGCAGGGGATCACCATAACTAAAATAAATACTAGGTAAATGACTATAAAGAACCAAAAAACTTAAAACTTACAGTATGATAGAAAGCACAGAACTGGGAATCAAGAAGCTGCTTCTTGTGCTGGCTGTGCCAAAAGTTGTCATTTTAGGCAAATTGTAACCTCTCACCTCTTTGCTCATCTGAGAATGAGGACATTGGACTACATAATCTTGAGGCTCCCTTACAAGTCAGAAAGACTAAAATATCCTTTGATTTAAAACCACACAATTGATATAAAATGCTATGAACTGCAGTCAGAGACGTTATTACAATTGACACCACTGGCTAGAGCTTTTGCTAAGTGTAATATAGATTATGCATTCTTGTAGAAAAGTAGAAAACGGGATTTGAGGGATTGTATGGCTTTTTAGTTGTCTGTTGTTTGAGTAAACCCGTCCTTTTTTTCTTTTGGAGTCTCTAGGGTTAGTACTTTGTGTGCTATAAAACAAAGACTGAGTGAGAAATACAAACTTCAAGTCACAATTTTTCTGAAATTAAAAATATTTTTAAAGGCTCAAAAAACACCAAGAATCTCCGTGGATTTGAAGAGGACCTTTCCTAAAACATTAGTGTGACATTAATATACAATTATTATGGTACTGTGAACTCTCAACTATGTAGATAGATTTTTCGTTTCTGAGATTACTCAGCAAAATTTTGATCAAACTTGGCTTCCACCTGCTACCCAGAGTACTTCTCAGTCAGTGAGCTCTGAGCCACTGATGCCATACACAGTCACTGCCCAGAGACCCAGCGACATCCCTACATCCTATTGTGCAGTCACAGGATTCCCACAGTCACAGCATGCAAGGCTCCCACAGTCGCAGGGTACAGAAGATCCTCTCTCCACCCCACAAGCCTGCCCACCCATGGAGACAGCAATGAGATTTGCAGCACCAGCTGCTTTGGGTGCTCTGCCTTGGGAGTTGAGCCCTAAAGCCTGAGATAGATTGAGAGGATGGGAGCACCTCACAATGCTAAGTGGACCCCCAGCCCCTGGTTAACCCTCCCATTCAGCCTCAAAGTCAGTTACCACCTTCTATCATTATTAAGTTTGGGTCTGGTGCCATGGCTCACTTGGTTAATCCTCTGCCTGCAGCGCCGGCATCCCATATGGGCACCGGATTCTAGTCCCGGTTGCTCCTCTTCCAGTCCAGCTCTTTGCTGTGGGCCAGGAAGGCAATGGAGGATGGCCCAAGTGCTTGGGCCCTTGCACCCACATGGAAGACCAGGAAGAAGCAGTTGGCTCCTGGCTTCGGATTGGCGCGGCGCCGGCAGTGGCGGCCATTTGGGGGATGAACCAACGGAAGGAAGACCTTTCTCTCTGTCTCTCTATCTGTAACTACCTGTCAAATAAATAAATAAATAAATAAATCTTTTTTTAAAAAAAAAAAAAAGGAAAATAAACCCACAAAACATCATACAATGCATCCAAAGTTAAATGTTTGGAACATTTAAAATTTTAGGATGGTAGAATAAGAGAAGGTTGGTCTTTATAGTAAAAGTTTACTTTTATGGATAAGTTACATTGAAACTACCAGAGAACTATGGATATTTAGGAATAATCTGTTTATGAAGTAACAGATTCTTGTTCCAAGGTACTATTAAAAAAAATATATTTTTGAAAAGTTTGAGGGGCCGGCACTGTGGCGTAGTAGGTAAAGCCACTGCCTGCAGTGCTGGCATCCCATATAGGGTGCCAATTCAAGTCCCGGCTGCTCCACTTCTGATCCAGCTCTGCTAAGGCCTGGAAAAGCAGTGGAAGATGGCCCAGGTCCTTGGGCCTCTGCACCCACGTGGGAAACCTGGAAAAAGCTCCTGGCTTCTGGCTTCGGATCTGCACAGCCCTGGCCATTGTGGCCATCTGAGGAGTGAACCAGTGGATAGAAGACACTCTCTGCCTCTGCTTCTCTGTAACTTTGCCTTTCTAATAAATATTTTTTTAAATAAATAAAAGTTTGCCATTATACATTCAGTAATGAATGACCTTAAAAAGGTTTTATAAAATTGAGTTTTTTTCTCCCAATGGACCCCATGTTACTTGATAGTAAATTTATTTGAAATAAATTACTAAATTTTTAGATACTGATTACCTTCCAGTAGGTTCTGTTACAAGTTTATGAAAAATTAAGTCTGTTTATTTCATTTGGCAAGGTCAAAGTTATTAAATTTTCTATAGGCTAATCAGTCCCACTTTTCTGCCTAAATAATAGGCTAACACCACTACAGTGATTTAATGGAGAATGTTGATCACTATTTGACTACTGAAGGAAGAGCAAATCTGTTACCCACCATCGAATCAAAGAATAACTTCTTAGACTCATAAGGAAGCTGAGAGATCCTGCAGCCCATCTCTGTTGTCTTACAGATGAGCAAACAAACCCAGAGAAAATACTTCTGATGAAACTATATTACCTCTCAGAAACTAACTCAAAAGCATTATGTTGCATACATTTACAACTACACCTTGAATGTCACAGAAAACATGCTTTAAAATTCTGAGCAAAATTAGACCTCATTTAGTTCATTGAAACATAAAGGACTGCAAGTGATCAATTTCTGTTCACAATTGGTCAGAATGATAGGACTAAGAGTCAAAGGGATCACATGAACAAGACTAGTGTCTGAAAATACTAACCAATAGAATAAAAAAGGGAGAGAACAATCCAACATGGGAAGCGAGATACACAGCAGACTCATAGAATGGCAGATGTCCTAAACAGCACTCTGGCCTCAGAATCAGCCCTTAAGGCATGCGGATCCGGCTGAAAAGCCCATGAGAGTATTTCAGGCATGGAAAGCCAAGACGCTCTGGCAAAAAAAAAAAAAAAAAAAAACACTAAATGAAAGATCTCTGTGAGTGAGATCCCAGTGGAAAGAACAGGTCTTCAAAGAATGAAGTACCTTTCTCTGAAGGGAGGAGAGAACTTCCACTTTGACTATGACCTTGTCTAAATAAGATTGGAGTTGGAGAACTCAAAAGGCTTCCATAGCCTTGGCAACTCTTGACAAGAGCCTAGGGTAATTACTGATGCCATAAACAAGAGTGTCAGTTTGTTAAGACAACAACAGGAGTCACTGTGCACTTACTCCTCATGTAGGATCTCTGTCCTTAATGTGCTGTACATTGAGATTTAATGCTATAACTAGTACTCAAACAGTATTTTTCAGTTTATGTTTCTGTGTGGGAGCAAACTGTTGAAATCTTTACTTAATGTATGTTAAACTGATCTGTATATAAAGAGAAACGAAAATGAATCTTGATGTGAATGGAAGGGAAGAGGGAGTGGGAAAGGGGAGGGTTGCGGGTGGGAGGGACGTTATGGGGGGGAAGCCATTGTAATCCATAAGCTGTACTTTGGAAATTTATATTCATTAAATAAAAGTTAAAAAAAAGAATTAAAATCACTATGTTCATGTGTTATATTACAAAGATTTCCCCGTTTGACCAGTGAAAATTAATTCTAGCAAATATTTCAATATAAAAGATACTAACCATAAAATTAAAGTAGATCAATTTCAAGACAGGACAAATATGTTAACTTTTCATTTTATTTTTTCTTAATTCTATTTTAGTATGTACCCAGTACAAATATGTTAACTTTTCATTTTATTTTTTCTTAATTCCATTTTAGTATGTACCCAGAAGTATAGTGCCTGAAAAGAACCCCAGCAAGGGTGGGGAAACCTGACTGGGAGACATATCTAAAATTTGGTGTGATTTAAGAGAAACTTCTGATTCTCACCTTCTAAAATATTTATTTGAAAGTCAGTACAATAATGAGAGTGAGACCAAGAGAGAGATCCTGCATCCTAGTTAACTCTCCAAATGTCCACATTACTCAGGGCTGGGATGCTTAGGAAGTAAGGCTGAGATTAATTCTGAACAGTTAGATATACGGGGTTGGACTGATTAAATAGCTAACTCCATTAATAGATATAAGGATTGTAAAAATGAATAGTTTGGGGAGAATCCCCCGTACTGTCTTTGATAACAGTTGTACTAGTTTACATTCTCACCATTAGTGTATTAGGATACCCTTTTCCCCACATCCTCACCAGCATTTATTATCTTTTGATTTTTGGATGATAGCCATTCTAATTGAGGTGAGGTGAAACCTCATTGTGGCTTTTATTTGTGTTTCCCTGATGGCTAGTGATCCTGAGCATATTTTCATGTGTCTGTTGGATTTCAGCCTTTGAAAAATGCCTGTTCATGTCCTTTGCTCATTTCTTAACTGTATTGTTCATTTTGTTGAGTTTCTTGAGCTCTTTATAGATCCTGGATATTAATCCTTTACCAGTTGCATAGTGTGCAGATATTACCCTTTGCGTTGCAAATGCTTCTTAGCTTGATGTAATCGCATGTGTCATGCTTGCTTTCACAGCACATACACTAAAGTCACATTTGTCTATTTTTGCATTTATTGCCAGTGCTTCTGGGGTCTTTTCCAAGAAGTCTTTGCCTATGCCAATGTCCTGCAGGGTTTCCCCAATGTTCTCCAGTAATTTGAAGGTGTCGGGTCATAGATTTAGATCCTTGATCCATTATGAGTTGATTTTTGTATAAATTGTAAGGTACAGTTCTTGTTTCATACTTCTGCATGCGTAGATCCAATTTTCCAAACAACATTTGTGGAAGAGACAGTCCTTTCTCTAGGGATTGATTTTAGCTCATTTGTCAAAGATTAGTTGTCTGCAGCTGTATAGATTAATTTCTGGGATTTCTGTTTTGTTGGTCTACATGTCTGGTTTTGCACTAGTACTAGGTTGTTTTGATTATAACTGCCCTGAGGTATGCCTTGAAATCTGGTATTGTGATGCCTCTGGCTTTATTTTTGTTGTGTAAGGTTGCTTTAGCTATTCAGGAGCTCTTGTGTTTCCATATAAATTTTAGCATTGTTTTTTTCTGGATCTGAGGAGAATGTCTTGGTATTTTGATTGGAATCACATTGAATCTGTAATTGCTTTGGGTACATTGGACATTTTGATGATATTAATTCTTCAAATCCACAAGCATGGATGATTTTTCCATTTTTTGCTTCTTCTATTTTTAATATTTTGTTGATTTTCATTGTATAGATGTTTCTCATCCTTGGTTAAATTTATTCCAAGGTATTTAAATTTTTTGTAGCTATTGTGAATGGTACTGACATTGCAAGTTCTTTCTCAGCCATAGCATTTTTTATGTGTACAAAGGCTATTGATTCCTGTATGTGTGTGTGTTGATTTTATACCCTGCAGCTTTACCAAACTCTTGTGAGTTCCAGCAGTCTCTTAGTGGAGTCTTATGATTTCCCTATATATAGGATCATGTCATCTGTAAACAGGGATAATTTGACTTCCTGCTTTTCCAATTTGTGTCCTTTTGATTTCTTTTTCTTGCCTCGTGGCTCTAGCTAAAATTTCCAGAACTATATTGAATAGCAGTGTTGAAAGTGGGCGTCTTTGGTTGTGGATCTTAGTGGAAATGCTTCCAATTTCCTTATTCAATATGATGCTATCTGTGGGCTTGTCATATATTGCCTTGATCACACTGAGGAATGTTCCTTCTATACCCAATTTGCTTAAGGTTTTTATCTTGAAAGATGTTGTATTTTATCAAATGCTTGCTCTGCATCTAATTTTGAGGTTTTCCTATGGCTGCTTGATGCATGCAAGGAGCAAACTAGTCTTCCTAACCCAGAGCTTGGCAAACTGCTTGGCACCTCCTCAATAAACAGTGTTTACTAAGTCAGTGTCAGAAACTCAACTGCAACTCCCCTGGTGTCCTCAGCCTCCTTCAAGTCTTCACATCTAAGCTGTGTTTGTCCTTGTTAGCACAACCTCATGGGGGTAAAGTCTCTGCCCTCCGAACCTTAGCCTGACCATTAAGAATCCAGTAACTCAGAAATGCAGCTCGTCACTCAGCAGCCAGTCCTGGACCAAACCGAGTACTATTTCCCCTGGACTGGGAGCATTGGCTCTAAGGTGTGCTGTGGAGGGGAAACAAGGAGGTGGGAAGGGCTGTCTGTGGAGCAGCTTCTGAGACCTGCTGTGTGCACACTGCCACAACAAAGTGGGGAATTCCAAGTCAGGGCAGCCCTCGCAGCGCTTGGGTGATTGTAATGGTATCAAGGAGATAGGCTCCATACACATAAGAGATGGGCCAGTGTAGCCCCAGCCATAAGAGGGAGGCTTTAGGATTGTTTCTACAAACCCAGAGCAGTGGAGATCTCCCAAGCCTCAGTGAGAATCCACCTGGATGAATTTAGCTACCAAAATTATGTGCAAATAAGGGGGCACCTGGATTTGAACCAGGGACCTCTTGATCTGCAGTCAAATGCTCTACCCCTGAGCTATGCCCCCTTGGTGCCAGTATTACCTGGTTTATACCTTTCAACACACAGCTCTGTAAAGTTAAATTATAGCTCCCTTTCAAGATTGACCTGGAAGCTCTCAAACATGAGTCATAGCAAAACAGCTTCTGTCATCTCTGCAACTTTCTAGACCTGTCCTGGGTGGGGTCATCAGTGAGAAAAAAAGAGAAGTTGCATGCAGATACCCCAGCCCATTTCCCATTGATTTTTTTTATTTTGTCCAAGAGTTAACCAAGGGTCTTTAAAACTATTTGCACACTCCTGTATGGGATCCAGCCTGTGCCTTTCCTCTTTCCATGGAGATAGAATGGACTGTCATTCAGATGCTGTCACAGAGCTCCAACAGTTGGGGTTTGTAGAACCAACATTGCAGAATCCCTCCCTCCCTTGCTAGAGCAGCCCCACCAGGCTTTTGACCTATGAGGCTGAAGCAAGTGTGTAAGTGAAGCAGGCCTGGGAGAAACCAGTTTCCCAGAGGGAAGGGTCCACTTAATGGAGGACATGGCAGCTGTGATCTGTCCCTAAGTCTATCCACTACTACTATGCACCAAACTTCTGTGGTGGGAAGGACACAGGAGGGTGATAACTTAGGGGTACCAGTTCCTGTTCATTCCTGGGAAGTCTGCTACGTATACAGCTATATAATTTTTTGAACCCAAATGAATTTATATTTTAATTCCATTTCCATGAAATTTTTGGAATACTCATATATGGGGAATGAGAGCAGTGATACCAACTAAAGTTGGTACAGAGAGAGGTGGGAAAGTATCTACCCAGATCATAGTTGAGCCAGGGTGCACTTGTGGCTTTCAGTTCCAGGAAGGATTATAATTAGAAGAGATGCCAGGAAAGTGGAATGTGAGCCACAGATTTTGTTGATAGAAAAAACAAATGTGGAAGGGGGCACCCATATTTGAACCAGGGACCTCTTGGTCTGCAGTCAAATGCTCTGCCCCTGAACTATATCCCCCTACTTAATATGGGTGTCTAATAAGCACCTTTCACCTTCATAATCACACCCACACTCCTGCAACACATTTGAACTTTCTACTTCTAGAGAGTAGGCAAGATCAGCCACTGACTCCTCCACAAGTTCACCCCACAAAGGTACTTCCAAGGTCCTCAGGACCCCCTACCTGTCACATGCCTGCACACACATCTCTCCCCTCTTCCTCAGTTTGTGGTCACAGCGGCAGCTGGGAGAAACACTGCCACTTACTACTGGAAGGGTTTTAGGATTTGCATGCCTGGTTTCCTCTTGTTACGCACTACAAAACAGCAGTTTGAAGATATTCTGCCCAGCCTCTTGAGGCACATGCAGTACCTACATCTGAAGATAGCAGCGCATTAAATCCAGAGGGTGGCAGTTGGGGAAATTGGTGAACTTATCAGCCCCTGTGAAGGCGTCATGGAGACAACACAGCAAGAAGGCTGCACAGGACCTCTAGATTTGAGCCAGGGGACTCTGGAACTATGGGGAAAAGCTCTACTCTTGAGCTCTACTCCCATCCTCAGTATATGAATGTTATAGGTGTTACATATGTTTTTATTTATTGTGCCACTAGTTTTTAAATTGTTTTTAAACTTATAAAAGCCCCAATCCTTTGTATTTCCTTCCTACCACCCGCACTAAACCACTGGTCCACCCTTTTGACAATTTCTTCTAGTCTGTTTGCGTCTGTAACTTTAAAATATAATATTACTATACCATAATATACTATGTCTAATTTGGGTTTAAGTATCATTAACTTACATACTTCTATAGATGAAGATTATAATTCATATGAGTTCTCCATTTTCCAAGACATTTATATCTCAATTTTTGGTTAAATGGCCTCCTATGTTTTTATCATTATGATTACTTAATAGTGTTCATGGTTGATTTACATAACGTTAAGTAGAACAAAGAGTTCTGATAGAACCTTTTGGTTTTCCTGAAATTAGTAATAGTTTTATGTTTTCAACTAATTAGTTTTCTTTGAATGTTTAAGATCTTCCACAATCTTTCTTTAAAAGATGTATTTTATTTATTTGAAAAGCAGAATTAGAGAGAGAAAGGGAGAGGCAGGGGGAGGGGGATAGAGAGACTTCTGTCTGCTGGTTTACTCCAGCAAGTGACTGCTGGGATTGGCCTCGTCTGCTGTGTTGGTGGGACGTGTGAATCTGCTGGGGTTATATGGGTTGGCTTCAAATTTTTGCTTTTAGCGGTTGCTTTTCAGTGTGTGGAGAAGTTGAAGGGCACAAGTGAAGTGGGGTGGAATGGATAAGAGAGACCTGCTGCATCCCACACGAGAATCTCAAGTGGTCTCAAACAGGGCAGGAACCTCTGTAGCTTGCAGAGGTGAACTGAACAAAAGCCCCCTGTTCTGTAACGAAGTGGCTTCACGGAGTTCCCACAAGGGACAACAGACCCCTGGGGGGACCCTACCTTGGAGAATAACTGAGTACAGATTAGGACAGCAATGAACAACCACCCCCACCCCAGCCCGGGCCATCGCGGGCCTTCTCCCACATTCCATAGGTCGGCATGCAAGCCAGTCACCTGCTCATCTTCCTGAGAAAACGGAAGGCAGCTCACTTCCTGTGGGCACTGGAAGTCTCCGCTGCTTACAGGGGAAGTGCACGTCCTCTGGGCACACTGCTGGCGTTCCCACTGGAAGCACATGCTGCAGTCTGCGAGCAGACACTGCGGGCAGGGAAGTAACTCCAGGCTGCAGTAGCGAGGGAGACCTGGCTGCGGGTGGCTCCCAGGTCCTTGATGTCAGAGACATTTCCGAGCAGTCACAGTGAGCAGACCCCTCACTGCCCACCCTTTAGTCCCCTCTCTGTCCAGACCTTGCCAGAACAGTATGGGATGGAGCAGCTGAGACCATGGGCCTGCTCCAGAAACATCTCAGTGCTAGGCTGTCCTGCAGGCAGGGACTGGAGAGCAGTCAAGGTGCCCCAAGCCCTAAGCCTGTGCTTGATCCAAGACTGCCCCAGGCAGATGAGAGCTGCAGGCCCTAGGGATCAGCGTTGTGGGGGGACTGAGAAGCACGCAGGGCTAGAGAAGCTGGGGAGGCTTTCTGGGAAAGGGCTGAACCATCTCTCCTCTCTCCTGGCAGGAAGACTGCAGTATCACAGGACCCAGAGGTGGAAGGGACTTGTTCAGTAAGTAAGAAGTTGAAGGGGGTGGGAGGCATGTGGATTTCAACAAGAGCCCACCTGACCTGCCGGCAAACGTTGGACTTTGCTTGCTCCTGTGCAGTTTCACCCACACCTGTGTTTCTGTAAAAACAGCTCCATTGCAAACTAAGTCTATTCCTACTCTCCTCCTCCCCACCAGTCTCCAATGTCTTCCCACCCATGAGCCCACAGCCCTACAGCCTCTCCTCTCCGGGGTGCAAAAGACATCAGCTTGGAAACCACTCATGTTATCCTATAAGGCTTTTAGGATGAGCCAGCCCTGTGATGCAGGACAAATCCCTAGATGGCCTTGACCAACTCAGCTCTCCTCCCCTTCCTTGCTTGTAGTTCGCATAACTGTAGTGTGTTCTGGAGGTACAACATGCTGAAATAAAACGGAACTGTCCACAGCAACCCAGATTCTGTCCCTGGCACTCCTGGGAGAAGGTGTCTGTAGTGCTCTTGCCCAGAGATCCCAGTGCCTCCAAGGTGTAAAACTCAAAGCCGAGGGCTCTGTGGTCCTTCGGCCATGGTGTGACATGGGGCACGTGCAGAGGAGATGCCATCCATCCTGTGCGGCTCTCCTGAGCCTTGGGGGACCAGCTCACCATACATTAGGCTTCTGTTGTCCCTCGCTGCCCATCTGTGAGGAATAGTTGCCCCGTGTAACTTCCATGTGAGTGTTCTGTCTCTCTGGACCCAAGCAAGTGGTAGAAATTGCCTATTGGTAACTGGCACGTGGTAGACTTGCGTTACAAGTGGATGCTGATTGTGACAGCCCAGGAGATGGCCTGGTATTTCTGTGGTGTGGGAGGAGAAGCAGAAGGAGGCGCTGCTAGAAAAAAATCAGCCTTCTCAGGCCCTGGCTCATTTCTCACCAGCAAGGAAACCCATAAACTTAATCACAAATTCTAGGTAGTTCTGGTGCTCGGACACATTCAGAAACTTGACTGTAGTCTGCACTTGTGTGTTATGTTCCTCCAAGAAAAGAGAAGAATGTTACAATCAAGGGCTTGAGGCCGCACATCGTCTGGCGCTAGAACTCCCCATTGCCCTTGCCCAGGAGTTAAGTAGACTAGATTCCTTTCTACCCACTCTCCCTCGGCTTCCCCTCCTTAAACTACTATTGCTAGTCACATGGGCAACCTGAGGGCACCATTTGGTGTGTGTCAGGGACTAAAAGCACAGTCTCTCAGGGGGCACCTGGATTTGAACCAGGGACCTCTTGATCTGCAGTCAAATGCTCTACCCCTGAGCTATACCCCCTTGCCTGGAGGTGGAGTCTCGTAAATGCCTTTTCATCTGTGTTGCAGCACCCACACCTGGGCACTGAGGTTTTTATTAACTCTTAGAAAGTTATGATGACATAGAGATTTTTCCTCATAGCAAATTAGCATCCTTTAGCCCTCTTCAGAAACACCCCGTCCCCACTTTGGCCCCCAGAAGCTTTCTCGGCTCAGTGTCACCAACTTATCTTTCCTGGGACCACTTGGAAGGCAGCTGTTTGGAAAATCATTGCTGAGAAGTGAGTCGCTTCTCCCCTCCTCCCCTTAGCAAGTTCTACCAACAGCAAACTTGCCCTAGCCTTGTCTGTCTCTCCCGCTCCCCCATCCTACACCACTGGATGGCTTTGGGAGCTTCTTGCCCATCTCTTCTCCCTGTTCTTTATTATCACCTCATTTACTTCTTGGTTTGTGGCAGGGTCTTGACTGAAATCAGAGAAGCCCAGACAAATTATTTCAGTTATTTGGCCTGAGAGGCTACATCCCCTATCCTGGGACCTAGGAGGCCTTCCCAGCTGCCCCAAAGTCCTTTCCCCAGAAGGTCAGCACAGCTGGAAATGTCTCTCGTGGTGGACAAGGCACAGCACTACAGGTGCTAGGAAGTGAACCTTACCCGTGGCCTATACCAGACCTACATACTATACTGATGTCACCTGAGATAAAAAATCAACACAGTTCTCAAAAATATAGAGAAAGGACACACACTCACAGGTGCACATGAGGTGGAGGTAGTGCCTGTGATAACTGCGTCAAGGAGATCAAAACTCAGAATATGCAGAAATTAGCAAAGGAAAATCATAACAAGGTGAATCTCTCTGCATCACTCAGCCAGTTTCATTTCATTGTTATGTTTATTGCACAAGTAAGAAGAATAATCGTTGCTGGGCTGGCATTGGGGCACCGCATGTTAAGCTGCTGCTTGCAATGCTGGCATCCCATATGGACACTGGTTGAGTTCCAGCTGCCCCACTTCCAATCCAGCTCCCTGCTAATTCATCTGGGAAACCAGTGGATGATGCCTCAGTACTTGGGCCTCTGCCACCCACATGGGAGACCTGATGGAATTCCAGATTCCTGGCTTCAGCTTGGCCCAGCCCCAGCTGTTGCTGTGATTTGGGGAGTGAACCGGAGAATGGAAGATCTTCTTCTTCCTCTTCCTCTTCCTCTTCCTCTTCCTCTTCCTCTCTCTCTGTAATTCGGCCTTTCACATAAATATTTTTAAATGCTCATTTATGTTTCTTTATACAGTGCTGAACACAACATTGATCATAAAAGTTGAGAAGCAATAAATAGCCAAATGAGCAAAGACATCCAAGTACAGAGTGGAATGAATTACATGAGGCAGCACCACCCCATGAACACTGCTGTTTTGGTGTCTGGTGTGCTCAGCGTGAGTGGCATACTCCCCTGAGCTTAGGTTCAAATCCTTCTAACTAGAGAGGGGCAGTCCCCAGCCACCTGACACTTCCTTGTCAGTCTTCTCTCTCCCTTAGCAATAGTCTACTTTTTTGTTGAAAAGAAGAAAAGCAAGGAATGAATATAAGAAGACTCCCTATTAAAATTCCTCTTGTTTTTACTGACAAAAAGCCTCTTCAGAAAAGTCCAAATGGGCATATCTACACGAAAACTCCAGCAACCATCATACTTAATGATGCAACATTAGATGAATTCTCTTCAAAGTTGGAAACAAGACTAGAATGCCTGTTAATATTGTTTCAATTTAACACTGTACGTAAAGTTGGAGCTCTTGTATTAAGGCACAAAATATTTTAAAATCCCACATGATTTAAAAATGGAATAGAAGGGGGAGAGTGTTTAGCCTTGTGATTAAGAACTGGTTAAGATGCCTGAGTCCCATGGGGCCGGCAATGTGGCCTAGTAGGTTAAGCCTCCACCTGTGGTGCCAGCTTCCTATATGGGTGCTGGTGTGGGGAGCAACTCGGACTAGACTAAGTTACTGGAATTAAGACTTATTCTATGCATCTGCTCTCCCACAATATGGCGCTGAGAAGGGAGAAACAGCTTCTACACAGCTGCCTCCAGTTCAACCAATAAACTGTAGGACCTGCTCCTGATTGGAGGAGAGCAGGGTACTCGGCATGTGGGTAGCAGAGTTGGGATTGGTGGAAGAGGACTATAAAGGAGGAGAGAGACAACATGCACCAGGAACATCTAAGGGGAACATCTATCTGAAGGAACACCTGTGCAGCCCCCGAGAGAGCCGGCCGGCGGTGTGCTGCTCCCCCGCGGAAGTGGGGAAAGTGGCTAGGGGGAACCGCCCTTCCACGGAGGTGGAAGGGTCGGTAGCCAACCCGGGAAGAACCAGCAGCAAACCCGGGGAGGGCCGAGCAGACAAAAGAACAGCGCAGGGTCCTGTGTCATTCCTCCACGAAGAGGGGGAGCGACATAATGGTGCCGTGACTCGGATAGGAAACCTAGGAGGGAAGAAACGAGAAGAAGTGGGAAATTACCGGAGAGAGAGACTAGCAAAGAGCCTAGGGAAAAGCCGGACGGAAAAGGTGCCGGAAGAAGCTATCAAAAGCCTAGGCATAGACTCAGATACGGACTACGGGGGGAAGCTGGGAGAAATCTCTAAGGTCGAAAGCGAAAGTGAAAGCTAGAACAAACAGACTCGGATGCGGACTGTGGGGAGAAGCCGGGAGAAATGAGAGGGGAATATTGTTGTTGGAAGAAAAGTTAGGGAAACATACCGGGTAGAGAAAAATATGTTAGGGAGGATGAAGCCACGAGTGCAGGCTGAAGCAGAGACGTAAGCCATCTTGGGATTCTTCAAGTCAGCCCGGGGAGCAAAAGGCGAAAATCTGGAACCAGAGGCAGAGACGCGGGCCGCCAGGTTGGAATCCGTCAGATTAGCCCGGGGAGCAAAGGACGGGAAGCCAAGCCGAAGGGCGCAGACGTGAGCTGGGTTGAATTCGCCAGGTTAGCCCGGGGAACTTGGACTGAATACCGGTGGCGGAAACGTGAGCTGTGCTGTGTGACTCGTGGAAGCCGCCGCGCGCAGAGAGAGCGCGCGGGGCACAAGTAGATAGGGAACCCGGGGCTAGCACGAGGCCGTGGTGCGGACGCAAAGGGCGCGGAGACCGCGGAGCGCGCGGAGCCGAGAAGCAGCCTCGGGGCGGGCGCTGGGAAGCCGCGGGGATAAGAGAAACAGAAGTTTAGAAGTAAAATGAGAGAAATAGGAATGCTGGCAGAAAGGAGAAATAGGAGAAATAGGAATGCCCGGAGATAGAGAAATAGAGAAAGGCCTCCCCACAACACGCACGGCAATGAGAGAACTTGGATTCGGTCTGCCTTATTAGTAAGACGATAAGCACCTGTGGGCGGCCGCAGGTCACCGAAGACAGGCACGAATCAACACCAATAAGTCTCCCCACAAGAAGGCAATGAGAGGGCTTGGATTCGGTTTGCCTGATAGGGCTTGTAAGCACCTGCAGGCAGTTCTAGCAAGCAGAGCAGAGTGTGTGCCACGGGGCACCGAAGACAGGCGCGTATCAACGCCAAAAAATAAAAAGAAAGGGGGATCTGTGGGGAGCAACTCGGACTAGACTAAGTTACTGGAATTAAGACTTATTCTATGCATCTGCTCTCCCACAATATGGCGCTGAGAAGGGAGAAACAGCTTCTACACAGCTGCCTCCAGTTCAACCAATAAACTGTAGGACCTGCTCCTGATTGGAGGAGAGCAGCGTACTCGGCGTGTAGGTAGCAGAGTTGGGATTGGTGGAAGAGGACTATAAAGGAGGAGAGAGACAACATGCACCAGGAACATCTAAGGGGAACATCTATCTGAAGGAACACCTGTGCAGCCCCCGAGAGAGCCGGCCGGCGGTGTGCTGCTTCCCCGCGGAAGTGGGGAAAGTGGCTAGGGGGAACCGCCCTTCCACGGGGGTGGAAGGGTCGGTAGCCAACCCGGGAAGAACCAGCAGCAAACCCGGGGAGGGCCGAGCAGACAAAAGAACAGCGCAGGGTCCTGTGTCGTTCCTCCACGAAGAGGGGGAGCAACATGCTGGTTCATGTCCCAGCTGCTCCTCTTCCGATCCAGCTCTCTTCTAATAGCCTGGGAAAGCAGTGGAAGATGGCCCAAGTGGTACAGTCCCTGTACCCACATGGGAGATCCAGAAGAAGCTCCTGGCTGCTAGCTTCAGAGCAGCCCAGCTCCGGCTTTTGTAACATTTAGAGAGTGAACCAGCAGGTGGAAGATGTCTCTCTCTCCCTGTCTATCTCTCTGTCTGTAACTCTACCTCTCAAATAAATAAATATTAAAAAAAAAAAAGATGCTGAAGTCCCATACCACAATACCTGGGTTCCCAAGGTGATGCAGAGGTAATAATGATAAGAAGCAGCAAACACCCTCTCTCTTAATGTTGAGAGGAAAAAAAAGGGACGTGGTTGCATTTATCAGATTGGCAAAGCTTGGCAAGAGTTGGGCCCCCCACTTGTGAGGATGGGTGCTGCCCAGCTGGTGCTGGGATCTCAGGACTCCAGAAGGGGGGTCTCCAAGGGGACCACTGCTGATGAGGCTGGCTTTGGGACTGCCACAAGACAGCTGGCACTAAACCCAGCACTGCCTGTGAGAAGGTCATTGCTGGGTCTAGCCTGATAGGAATAACAAGTTGGAACAGAATCAAGTGCCTACTCTTCTCCTCTGGCTTCCTGTCTTCATCTACTGATTCAGCTGGCAAAACCTGACAGGCAGCTGGCATGTAAACTAGAAATGTGGCTTGCAGTGTACCAGACCCTGCATCACTAAACAGCAAAGATGCATCAGCTGGGAGCTGAGGAACAACCTTGTTCAGTAACTGGTACAACCATACACTCAACAGAAGACTTGCATCCAGATTATATGCTTCAGTCAATAAGAAATTGGCCAAAAGGCAAGTAGAAAAACAAGCAAAGGACTTGATAAGCACATGTGATGTGGAAGACCACTAAACATACCCAAATTACTCAACCTCAGGAAAATAAGGTAAATGTAGTGTCAAATGAGATACCAGAGGTGGATATTATGGCTACTGCTTGGGTATATGCCCCAGAGATAGTCATATACATGTGAACCAGAAGATACATTCATGGATGTTCACAGCTTTTTTTTTTTCTCCTGCTCTGCTTAAACATAGCAAAAATTGGAAACAACCCAAAGGTACATGTGAAATTTTTTAAAGTGTATTTATTTGAGAGAGTGCTCCCATCCACTGGTTCCCTTCTCAAATGTCGGCAAAGATCAAGACCTGAATGAGCTGAAACTGGGACCCAGGAACCCCATCCAAGCCCCCTATGTGAGTGGTAGGATCCAACTCCTTGAGCTGTCACCTACTGCCTCCCAGAGTGTTCATAAGCAGGAAGCTAGAATCAGGAGCTGAGCTGGAGCTCAAACTCAAGTGCTTCTGTATGGGCTGCAGGCAGCTCAGCTGCCATCTTAATCCCCACACCAAACACCTCCCAGCCCCAGATTCACCCTGCCTGCCTGCTCTGTGAAACTGGATTTGGGCCCTTAAAGTATTTTTCTTTGTCAGGTGGCACTGAAGCTTTGTCGCTGGGGGACATTGCAGAAACACTGTAGGAAAAGGAGGTTTTGCTTCCCTTTTCTAAAGTGCTCCCTCAGCAGGCTCCTGCGGCCACTTTTCCAGTGTCCTGCCCTTAACAGTGCACTCAGCTTTCCAGCACCAGTTTCCTGCAGTGGAGGTAGATTTTCCAGGGCCCATGGTAGACAGTGACAGAAAACAGCACCTGGAGGCAAATAGCCTCTAACACCTCCACTCAGGCAGTTTTGCAGGGCCCTCCATGATAAACCCCCTGGGGGTGATTTTCTTCACCCTTGAGGGACCATTTCTCCAACACTGATCTGCCACGACCTCTGTGTCATTCCATGACCCAAAATCCCACCCTCTGGATCCCAGAGCAGATCAGGAATCAGATTCTTCCGTGGGTACACCATTTCAGTCCTGGGATGGTGGTTGCTCCTCACATCTGCTACTCCTGTGCTTATTAGAGGTCTATTTTCTAGTTACTAGCAAATCTCAAAGCACCACATGTTATAGTCAATGTTTTTTATTTTCCTGTTCAAGTTACATTGTGGTTTCTGTCTCTTGATCAGACTGACATAGAACATCAACAAAGAAATAAAAGAAACTCATAGTAATTCATTCAGTGGGTATTATATGTCAGTACAAATGAAATGACCACAGCTACAGAGGCAGCCAGTGTTATGATGCAGCAGGTTAACTCGTCTCCTTTGATGCCGGCATCCCATATGGGTGCTGGTTCATGGCCTGGCTGCTCCTCTTCCAGTCCAGCTCTCTGCTTATGGACAGGGAAAACTGGAAGATGACCCAAGTGTTTGGGCCCCTGCACCCATGTGGAAGACCTAGAAGAAGCTCCTGGCTCCTGGCTTCCTACCTGCCCAGCTCCAGCTGTTGCAGCCATTCGGGGAGTGAACCAGCAAATGGATGATCTTTCTGTCTCTGTCTCTCCCTCTCTTTCTATAATTGCCTTTCGAATAAATCTTTTAAAAAAAATTTATTTCTCTTTATTCATTGGAGAGGCAGAGAGACAAACAGATCTTCCACTCACTGCTTCACTCCCCAGTACCCAAACACCCTGAGTTGGCCAGGTGGAAGGAAGTGGGAAGTGGAGTTGGAACTTGAATCCAAGCACTCCAATATGGGAGTATTGCACCACACACCTACCCCTTTATTATTTGTCTAAAAAACACCAAGCCTTGCCCCTTCTCATTTAATGGTAACTCTAGCCTTCCAGTTATGCAGACTGAAATAGACTTATCTGTATCTCATGTGTTTCCCTATTTATCACATCCAACCTGTAGGCAAACTCTGCCAACTTTGTCTATAGGCTTTACAGGATAACACACACAGTGGGAGACACTGGCAAATCCCTCCCCATACTCACTTTCTAAGGGGGACCAATTTGCAAGCCTTAACTAATGGGTGGTGTCCAAGAGAAGTCTGCTGCTCTTCTCACCCTCTTTCTGGGGAGGGCAACTGGACTGGGGGGATGAAATTTCCACAAAGAAGGGTGAAATGCACAAGCCCATGCAGCCCAAGGAGGCAGAATGGAAGTGAAGGCAGGAAATAAGACAGCGGTAGGACCCCAGCCAGGCCTGGTCTTTCTTTTCTGGAACATTGGTAAGGAAATTAAGGTAGAATTCCAATAGCACGTTTAGGTTACAAAATCCAAGAGGTGCAAAAAAGATACCCAGATTTGAACCGGGGACCTCTTGCTCTGCAGTCAAATGCTCTACCCCTGAGCTATCTCCCTACACATGCCTGCCCTTTTATGTAACCACCTTTCACCTGTATAGCCACCCACATTTCCCTACCACAAACCCCAAATGAATCCATCTATTATTCCTGTCAGATCCAGAGGCTGCCTCTACCACGCACTGATGGGGGTGACCACCTCAGAGGGTGCTGAGCAGGCCTGAGCTTGTCCTGCAAGCCTTTCTTGTTCTCAGGTGCATGTTGTTTCTCTAGGTTGCCTCCTGGCCATGCTTCGTGGGGCAAGAACAGAGCTGCTGACCTCTATTCAAAAAGCCCCAGACCCTTCCCAAGGAGCAGCTGCTGTTACAGGTTCTCCTTAGCCCTTAAATGGCTGGGCCGTCCAGTGGGTAAGCAGGACAGGGTGGATCCGTCGGAGAATGTCAGAAAGGAAAGAGCCCCATTCTGCCATCAGGACACACAGATTGGAGTGCCAGGTCTGCTGGGGAGCTGTTATGGGAACTTAGGCCAGTGAACCAAGCGACGTGGGTCCCAGTCACCGGCTTGAAAAGAGGCTGTTAGACCAGCTGTCAGGGAAGTTGCAGGTGCAAAGGTCAAGGCCTTTCCCACGTGGGAGAGCACGGAAGGACCCAAGCCAAGGAGCTTGAGAGGAAGCAGACGGATGAGTTGAAGGGGCCGCACCTGGAATACACAGTAGAGGCGGGGTGGGGAGGTGTGTAGGCAGCCCTGTTGCCATCCTCAGGGCTGTGACTCAAGTCCCACGTCTGACAGCCAGGCAGTCTGTGGGGCAAGCTCAGCTTCTAGCTGTGAAACCTGGGCTTTGAAATCCTTGCCCTTTGTTACTTATTATGTAAGTTCCTCAGTGTTATCCTTTTCTTTTTTATTACCAGAAATTGCACACATTTGTGGGTACGTTGTGATGATCCCATACGTGTATACAACGTGTACACATTACTGATGTGCCCCCATCATCCTCCAGTGCTCTGCATAGAAGGGAACTTCTCACATGTAGAATCTAAGAGGTTCTCAGTGAGAACACCCACCCCCAAGATTTTTCCATTAATTCTGCAGACTCTGGTGTTTTGCTTCTTGCCTCAGAGCTCTTCCCACTCGGTATCGCACTTACTTTATCTCTCGCCTTGTAAGGCTGAAGCCAGGGTATCCTGCTTTCTGTATGAATATTTTATCTCCCTAAGGTCCTTGTGGTCCCCTGGCATGGACAGACTCTGTATTCTTCAGGTCTCCAATAGCACATCGTTCTGGTAACTAGCACTTACCCAGCGATTTCTTATTTACAAAGAAATTTCACATTTTCTTGTTTATCCTTAGAACCTCTCAGAGAAATGTTATTCTGAGTCCCATTTCCCACATTAAGGGACAAGGGTTAGAGGGTTGGTGTAACTGGACAGCAGGGCCTCTGGTGACCAGCACCATCCTCTCTGGGTCATCTATGGCTTTGTGCTCTCTGGGAGTTGAAAGAGACCTGCTGAGGTTTTGGCTGTGGTCTGCCCCAGCCAAAGCCCATGTTGAAGTCTGGTCCCTGATGTAATCATATTGAAAGGTGATGGGACCTTAGAGAATGAGGCCAAGCGGGAGGTGATCGGGTCATGCTGGGCTTTGTGAAGGGACGAATGCTGGTCTAGCAGGGTGGGTTAGTTCCTGCAAGTGTGGCTGCTGTGTAAGAGTGAGCCTGGCCCTTCCTGCTCTTTTCTTCTTCTCTCTCCCGTGTACATCCTGGACACACGACATCCTCCCCCATGACACAGTGTAGACAGGGGTCTTCACCAGAGGCCAGTGTCATGCTCTCTGCGCTTTTCAGCCTCCAAAACCATGAACTTAATAGACCTCTTTTCTTTATATATTACCCAGTGTCAGGTACTTTGTTATAGCAACAGAAAAATGGACTAAGACAGGCTTTCCCAGAACAAGGGCTGAGCAGGCCATAAAGAGAAACAAAATAGCAACAAGCAGGAGTTAGAGAAAAAAAAATTCCACAGACAAGTGCTTTGGATAGGTTGAGAGGGCAACTGACTGGGATGTGCTGGTGAGAGCAGAAGAAAGTCTCCCAGAATGCGGTGGGTGGGAAAAACCCGTGGATGTGGTGCTAGGGTCAGGCCTGCCATCGTGGGGCTCCGGAGTCGGCTCAGTAGCTACTAGAAAGGCAGCCTCCTTTCCCTTGCCCTGCGTTTAGCTGTCCTCTCCTCTGGCAGTGCCTCTCACACGGATATGTGTCTGCCTGGACCCTGTAATCCCCACAATACTCTCTGAGTAACAAGGACTCAAATTCCCCAAACACCCTGAGTCATTCCCAGGGCCTGTGTAGACCTCTAGCCCAGAACCAGGCTTTCAAAATCTCTCGTGAGCACACCAATAGCACCATGGGCTTGCCAGTGTGTGGCTGTTGCAGGGAAGAGAGTGGGGCGTGGGCATGCTCATGGGGTATATCCGTGTCTGCACACACAAAATTCCCTTAGGTACAGGACAGAGCCTGGATGAGCAGAGAGGGGGAGCCTACCAAAAGTCAAAGCCTGACTTGTTCCATGTAGAATTCCAAAAAGTCAAAAATTCTAATGGTATAATTATTGCAATTATCATTATAAAGGTAAGGTCATCTTAAAATGATAGAAATTACACATTTAATTGTTATTAAAATTTAATTCAGGGCAGGCACCTTGGCTCACTAGGCTAATCCTCCACCTAGCGACGCCGGCACCCCGGGTTCTAGTCCCAGTTGGGGCCCCGGATTCTGTCCCAGTTGCTCCTCTTCCAGTCCAGCTCTCTGCTGTGGCCCAGGAATGCAGTGGAGGATGGCCCAAGTCCTTGGGCCCTGTACCCGCATGGGAGACCAGGAAGAAGCACCTGGCTCCTGGCTTCGGATCGGTGCAGCGCACTGGCAGTAGCGGCCATTTGGGGGGTGAACCAATGGAAGGAAGACCTTTCTCTCTGTCTCTGTCTCTCTCACTGTCTAACTCTGCCTGTCAAAACAGAAAGAAAGAAAGTAGTCTTCTGACTTCTAGCAACATGGATTACTTTGGCTTGATCTAGAGTCTTACAGTATGTTCTTGTGTCTGGATTCTTTGACCAGCAAGTAATGTTGGTGAAATTCGTCTACATGGTTTCATCTATCATTAGTCTGTGTCTTTTTATTGCTAAGTTATATTTCATTTATCCGTTTTCCTGCTGAGTTAGAGCTATTACAAATAAAGCTGCAGTGAATAATCTTGTACAATATGCTTTTTTGCAAACATATGCTTTCATTTCCCTTGGATGAAAGCCTGAGAATGAAATTACTGACTCATAGGAAGTTTATAAGAAATTGTCAAACAGTTCTTCAAAACAGTTAAGCCATTTCACACTGCAAGCAGCAACGTGGGAGAATTGCAGGCACTCTACACCCTACCTCCTCCCCTTCGGGTGGTGTTGGGCCATTTGCCGTTCTAGTGGGTGTGAGAGGTGTTTCACCTGCATTGCATTTCCCCCATCTCTAATGATGCTGAGCACTTTTCCACATGCTTTTTGTCTTCCTTGGTGAACTTGTTCATTTTTCAATTGGGCTGCTGGTATAAGTGCTCATGTGTGTATGAAATTATATTTATGTATTTATGTGTTACATAGTTACATATTCTGAGTGATTTTGTCAAATAAATGTATTATGGCTTTTTTTCTCAATTTATGATTTATATTTTCATTTATTTATTTTAATTTTTTACTTGCAAGGCACAGAGACAGAAGGAGAGAGATCTTTTATCCACTGGTTCACTTGCCAAATGCCCCCAACATCCAGGGCTGGGCTGGGCCACAGCCAGGAGCCTGGAACTCAATCTGGGTCTCCCACATAGGTGGCAAGCACCCAATTACTTGACCCATCATCTAATGCCTCCCAGGGTAAACATTAGCAGGAAACTGGATTGGAAACAGAGTAGCTGGGACTTGAACCAGCTACTCCCCAATGTGGGATGAGGGTATCCCAAGCAGTAACTTAACTGCACCACACACTCATCCTTACATTTTCATTTTTTAACGTGGTAAAGGCTGTGCTAGAGATTTCAGAGAGAAATAAGGATGTAACTGGGAACTGAGCTGAAGACCACCCTTGTTACATGGTAGTGAGGAACCTTGCTCTACTGTGTCCCTGTCCTGATGTGTGACGGGAGGCCAAGCTTAGAGGTGAGGGAATGTTTTGTTTGATGGAAGAGATTTCAAGGCAGCAAATCATTCAGACTGCATCATGTGTATTATTGGCTGTTGCTAGTAAATTTTACAGTGAGAATCAGGGGCCAAAACAACCACAGCGGAAAGGTATGGAAAATTAGCAACCTGGCCAAAGGAGTAAAGAAAACGTGACTTTAGGATAGACACGGAAAATCCACTTGCTGACCACTTGTTCCAGAAGATCTCTCTCCTTCTGTCGCTGTGCCTTGCAAATAAAAATTTAAAATGAATAAATGAAAATATAAATCATAAACTGAGAGAAAAAAGCCATAATACATTTATTTGACAAAATCACTCAGAATATGTAACAAGGTCTGGTGGCAGACCTTGCCGTTGTCCGTGTGATGCTGGTTTTGCAGGCCTGCAGAATCAAGAGTTATGGGGTAGAGGTGATTTCCACTGAAATTGCAAAGAAAAACCTGAGAGGCCAGGCGGAATTGTGCCATGGGATTGGAGCCCCTGCATGGGGCCCCAGATGGGGCAATGCCTAGTGAAGGCGTGGGAGCGAAGTCCACTGTGGAACCCCTAGGAAGGTTTTGTGATCAGCGATGCATGCCCACCTGGAAACCTGGCTCCAGGTCCCAATTCCAGTTCCTACTGCAGTCCCTGGGAGGCAGAAGGTGACGGCTCAAGCAGTTGGATCCCTGACACCCACGTGGAGACCTGGTGAGCGCCCAGCTTCCAGCCTCAGCCTGATCCCCAGTTCCAACCATTGAAGGCATTTGGAGAGTAAACTAGATCAGTGGTCCATTTCTCTCCATAACAATAATAATAGCTTGCAGTTTAAACTTACCTTTTTTTTTTTTTTTTTTTTTTTTTTTTTTTGACAGGCAGAGTTAGACAGTGAGAGAGAAAGAGAGACAGAGAGAAGGGTCTTCCCTCTGCTGGTTCACTCCCCAAATGGCCACTATGGCCAGCGCTGCGCCGATCTGAAGCCAGGAGCCAGGTGCTTCTCCTGGTCTCCCATGGGGTGCAGGGCCCAAGCACCTGGGCCATCCTCCACTGCATTCCTGGTCCACAGCAGAGAGCTGGACTGGAAGAGGAGCAACCGGGACAGAATCCGGCGCCCCAACCAGGACTAGAACCCGGTGTGCCAGCACCACAGGCGGAGGATTAGCCTAGTGAGCCACGGCGCCGGCCTTTTATTTATATTTTTAGACTTACTGAGGTGGCCATGTTTAAGTCTATCTTCTTGTTATTTGTTTTCTATTTGTCCTTTTTTTGTTCCTTTTTTTCTCCTTTCCCACTTTCCCTTGGATTAATCAAAAAAAATTTTAAATATTCCATTTTTATCTTTTCTAGTGGATTTTACCTAAACATCTATTTTATTTTCTGTGGTTGATTTGGAGATTATAATATATATCCTACTGGTATTTCCTTCAGGCACCATTTCCTACCGGTGCTGTTTCCTTCAGTCTAAAGAACTTTATATGTGCAGATACGCTGGTGACGAATTCTGCCCGTGTTTTTGTTTGTAATCTGAGAATATCTTGGCTAGGCTGTCATTGTTAAAGCAGCTTTACTAAAGTATAATTGACATACAGAAGACTTAGTAGTGTATACAGTTGGATGCACTTTGACCTAAGTATGTAAGTGTGCACTCATTACATAACCGAGCAAGTGACACCGGCGATGCATGGTCAACTCCAACGTTTGCTCATGATTCTTCGCAGCCCCCTCTCCTCCCCCTCCAAAAGCCCATCTGCAGAAAACACTGAGCTGCTTTCTAGTGTTCTAGGTGACTCCTTTATCTTGGTCTGTTCAGACTGCTACAACAAAAATAGTATATACTAGGTAGCTTTTAATAACAGAATTTATTTATTTCTCACAATTCTGTAGGCTAAGAAGTCCAAGATCAAGGCAAGTTCTGTCTGGTGAGAGCTCACTTGCTGGCTCATAAATGACACCTTCTTGCTGTCTCTTCATCTAGTGGGAGGGGCAGTGGGGCTCTCTGGGACTCCTTTATAGGGGCACTAATCTCATTCGTAAGGACTCTGTCCTTATGAACTAGTCACCTTCCAAAGACCCAGTCTCTTCATATCCTCACCTTAGGGGATAGGATTTCAACCGTAATAATTTTGGGAGTACATACATTACATTTACATTTTCTAATAAGTTACATAAATTAAAATTCAATTACTGCCGGCGCCACGGCTCACTTGGCTAATCCTCCGCCTTGCGGCGCCGGCACACCGGGTTCTAGTCCCGGTCGGGGCGCCAGATTCTGTCCCGGTTGCCCCTCTTCCAGGCCAGCTCTCTGCTGTGGCCTGGGAGTGCAGTGGAGGATGGCCCAAGTCCTTGGGCCCTGCACCCGCATGGGAGACCAGGATAAGTACCTGGCTCCTGGCTTCGGATCAGCGCGATGCACTGGCCGCAGCGCGCCGGCCGCGGCGGCCGTTGGAGGGTGAACCAATGGCAAAAGGAAGACCTTTCTCTCTGTCTCTCTCTCTCACTGTCCACTCTGCTCGAAAAAAAAAAAAAAATTCAATTACTTTACTTTTATCTAGTTTCTTTTACTTAGCATAATTATTTTAAGATTTGTCCATGTTGTGTGCATCAATAGCTTGGATTTTTTTTAATTGCTGAGTGGTATTCCACTGAATAGATACATAAATTATTGTTAACTTATTCACCTGTTTATGATCATGTATATTATTTCTAGCATTTGACAATTACCAATAGAGCTGTTATGAACACGCATGTACAAATCTTTGGATATATGCTTTCACTTCTTTTAGGTAAGTCCCTAGGGCTGGAAAAAATGGTTATAGCATTTTATATACCCATCAACTGTATATTACCACTAGCAGTTCTTCCATATCTTTGCCAATACTTAGTGTGGTCAGTCTTTTTGGTTTTAGCTAATATAATAGGTGTACTATGAATTTCACTATGGCTTTAATTTGCATCTCTCAAATCATTAATGATATTGGGCACCTTTGAATATATTTATTAACTATCTGTTAACTTTCTCTGTCTAAGTGTTCAAACCTTTTGACCACTTTTTAAAAAGATTTATTTATTATTTATTTGAAAGGCAGCATTACATTCAGAGAGATGGAAAAACAGAGAGAAAGGTCTTCCATTTGCTGGTTCACTCCCCAAATAGTTGCAATAGCTGGAGCTGGGCCGATCCAAAAGCAAGAGCCAGGAGCTTTTTCCAGGTGCAGGGGCCCAAGGACTTGGGCCATCTTTTACTGCTTTTCCAGGCACATTAGCAGGGAGCTGGATTGGAAGTGGAGCAGCTGGAACTCGAACTGGCACCCATATGGGATACTGGTGCTGCAGGCAGAGGCTTGGCCTACTACACCACAGCACCGGCCCCCTTTGGACCATTTTTTAATTGGGTTGTTACCTTACAAAAGTATTTTAGAGTTTTTTATTTTAAAGATATATATTTGAAAGTTGGAGTTACAGAGAGAAGATGAGATACAGAGAGACAGAAAGATCTTCCAAGCACTGAATAATTCCCCAGATGACAGCAACAGCCAGGGCTGGACCAGGCTGAAGCCAGGAGCCAGGAGCTTCACCCAGGTCTCTCACATGGGTGGCAGGAGCCCAAACACTTGAGCCATCTTCTGCTGCTTTTCCCAGGCCATTAGCAGGGAGCTGGATGGGAGGTGGAGCAGCCAGGACTCAAACCAGTGCCCAGATGTGATCTGGTGTTGCAGGTGGCAGCTTTACCCACTATACCACAATGCCACCCATAGCCTAGAAACTCAAGGGAATGAAATGGGGGCATCCCTAGGATTCAATCTTCTTATTTTCTATTTCTTAGAAATCACTGTCCTTTGCTGGCTGATGTGCAAAGTCTTGAAAACTGTTGTTAAAGTCGTCTTAGTGGAGAAGATAAATCCGGTCATAATAAGAGAAGTCTTGGTCATTAGCAGAAGTTCACCATCATCATATATCTGGAACCTACTGGGTATTGCCACTTGGAAGTCCTTCTGGCTCCTGAAACTCAGTCAAGGGCAGCACTAAACGCCCTAACTCCCTGCCCTCTGATCTCCTTGTCTGGAGTCTTTGCGTCAGTGGATAACAGCATTATTCACTTACCCATTGCACAGAAAGCCAGTCATTGACATTGGGGTGGTAGAAGAAAGTAGGTGTTTTTTGCAATGCACAGAGCAAGGAGCCTGGCAGCTATTGCTTAATTCCTGGGCTCCCCAAGGAGTTGGGGCGAAGGTTCTCATAGTTTGAAATTGAGGCTGAGAGGTGCGTGTTCAGCTTGTATCCAAGTTCCCGGTTGGTCAGTGGTGCTCATAACCTTCCTTTGATTGGTTGGTGATGCTGTGCTCTTTAGGGACTTTTTATTATAACCAGACGGGCTTCAGTTGGTCTTGGGGGATGGGTGGGTTTACATGGTCTTCTGTCCCAGACCTGGAATTTCCCTGCCTGGACCTGGAATTCTCCTAAACAAACAGTTTCAGTCAATGTGGGCCAACGGGGTTTTATCTGTTGTAAGAATCAAAGGACTTCTTGAGTCTGGTGATTAGAAACCTTGTAGGCCGGCTATAACACTCCCTAAGTTCAGCAAATTCCTTTTGATAAAGGACAGGCAAGGACACCTTGGGCTAAGGAAGGCAGAGGAGAGGCTGGGTCCTGCCTTTACTTACAGGGATTCGGTCTCGCCCTAATCCACCCCGTTGTCTGTAAATCAGAGCCTGAGAGTCATCCAGGATTTCCCATTTCCTCATTCCTCACATGAGTTAAACTGATCTCATCAGTTCTTTTCCCTTTTGGATGTCAATGCTCACTGCCCAAAGACCTTCACAATTCTCATGTGGCAGTTTGTACTGTGTCAACTTGGCATCACCAAACTACCTTCCCAGGGTCGTTTCCAAGTGGACTTGCATAAAAGAACACGCCGAGGGTATTGCAGAGTCAGAAATGAAGCAGCAGCCGTTAGTCTCTGAACGTTGCTGTCCCTGGTTGGTGGGACATGCAGACACAGATACTGATGTCTTCCAGCTTGCTTTGCTCTCCCTCTCTCTGTTCAGCTCTTCCCTGTCCATCAGCTGGAGCCCCTGTGCCACCTCCAGATCCCTGGCTGAGAAGCTACAGAGTGGTAGCTTTCTAGCACGTTTTATACAGCACCTGCCTGGTTCATGCAACTGGATGTGCATGGCTTTCCAAGGTTCCCTGTAACTGGACTCGTCCACCTCGCTGTCCTTTAGGAAGGCAGGCAAGGGACTGTTCTTTGGTCCTCCAACTCCCCCTTCTGAGCTGTTACTTTTCCTAGCTCATTCTTTTTTTTTTTTTTTTTTTTTTTTTTTTTTGACAGGCAGAGTGGACAGTGAGAGAGAGAGACAGAGAGAAAGGTCTTCCTTTGCCATTGGTTCACCCTCTAATGGCCACCGTGGCCAGCACGCTGCAGCTGGCACATCGCGCTGATCCGAAGGCAGGAGCCAGGTGCTTCTCCTGGTCTCCCATGCGGGTGCAGGGCCCAAGGACTTGGGCCATCCTCCACTGCCTTCCCGGGCCACAGCAGAGAGCTGACCTGGAAAAGGGGCAACCGGGACAGAATCTGGCACCCCGACCAGGACTAGAACTCGGTGTGCCAGAGCCGCAGGCGGAGGATTAGCCTATTGAGCCGCGGTGCCAGCCTATTTTCCTAGCTCATTCTATGATTGTATAAGGTCTTATTTTTTTTTTTTAAGATTTATTTATTTATTTGAGTTACACAGAGCGAGAAGGAGAGGCAGAAAGAGAGGTCTTCCATCCTCTGGTTCACTCCCCAATTGGCTGCAACAGCCAGAGCTGCGCCAGTCGGAAGCCAGGAGGCAAGAGGCAGGAGCTTCCTCCCGGTCTTCCCATGAAGGTGCAGGAGCCCAAGGACACCTAGGGTACACCTATGGGATGCCAGCACTGCAGGCGACGGCTTTACCTGCTACGCCACAGCACTGGCCCTGCAAGGTCTTACTTCTATCATAACTCCCTTAATCAATTCTTGTCGTGATTCTCCTTCTCTGATTTTACACTGCTTGACACATCTCATTGAATGTATTTTGTAACTTAAATTCAGATATAAAACATAAAAATGCACAGTTTGTAAGTGCCCAGCTTTATGAATAATAAAAAATAAATATATCTGTGTAACCTTACATCTAGAACAAGATAGAGAACATTACTCCAGGGTGGGTGAAGATGAAACCGGAGGGGTGGAAGCAGGGAGTGTTTGCTCTCAGAACACATTTAATACAGCCTTGACTTTTGAATTATTGAATTGTTTTACATTAAAAAAGCAACAAGTATGAAGAGATAAATCTATAAACATGTAATTAAAATCAATAAACCTAGTGAGATATTACATGGATAGCATGATCATAAGGAATATTACAAAGAAAAAGAAGAGAGACTGGACTACAATGAGACATGAAGTTTATTTGTAAATTCTTTTGGTATAATCTGTAATATCTATATATTGATATTCTGGGGAGCTCGAGTTCTGTTTGTGGGATCTGGGAAGTACAAATGTGGACTGGAGGGAGACAAGGAAGAACAGTGTTTGGACCACAAGTAATGCAGATACACACACATGTGCACCTGTACACACATACATTTCCTAATTCTGTCTTCTGAGAGGAGCTAGAAACAACTCAGTTGCAATACTTACACCTAATGCCCATATCTTGGCTGTTAATACCATTAAAAGGAACCAGGAACTTGTACAGGAGGCTGGTTCTGGGGGTGGGCAGGAAACCTAGAAGGTAACCAATGAACATCTTCTGCTTGAAAATAAATGTGTCTTCAAAAACCGACAGGGAGACGTTGACAAAACACAGGAGGCAATTTGAAGAGACTCATCCCTAGCTAAGTTTGTGGCAACTTCAGCACCAAAACAAAGAAAGGGACCAGGTATTTGGCCTAGTGGTTAAGGTGCCAACATCCCACATCAGAGTGCCTGGGTTCAACTCCCAGCTCCAACTCCCGAGTCCAGCTCCCTGCCAGCGCAGACCCTGGGAAGAGCAGATGACAGTTTAAGTGATTGGGTTCCTGCTGCCCACATGGGAGACCGGGATTTCATTCCTAGCTCTCAGTTGTAGGTATCTGGGGAATGAACCAGTTGATGAGAGCCCTCCCTCTGTCTCTGTCTCCCTCTGCCTTTCAAATAAATTTTTAACAATAAACATAGGAATCAATGAATCCAACTTCCTAATGCACACCCTGGGAGGCAACAGGGAATGGCTCAAGTCCTTGGACCCCTGCCACCCATTTCAGAGACCCAGATTGTGTTCCCAGTCCCTGGCTTTGGCCTGGCCCAGCAGGCACTTGGGGAGTGAACCAGAAAATGGAAGATCAATCTCTCTTTCTCTTTCTCCACCTTTCTAATTAACTAATTAATTAATTTAAAAAGAATCAGTGGATTGATATTAATAAGTTTCTCTTTACTTAAGATAGAAATAAGAAAGTTCTTATTTACAGTAAGTCATACAATAAATGTTGATGAAATAATTGAAATATAAAATCACCATTTTATATCCATCATTGTAATAATGAGCTTATGGATAAGAATTATTAATGGTTGTTAAGGTTGTTAGGTGAAAATTGTTGGGGAACAGAATATAGAAAAACTGTCAAACATCACTTTAACTGAACAATAAAAAGTAACCTCATCGACAGTGGGACTGTGGATATCCTTGCCTCCTGCTGTGGTGCCCTCAGAAAAACACAACATCGCTTCTGTAGTAATTTTGCCAAAACATTACACTTTAATCCAACCAAGAAGGAAACGAACAGAAACATCCTTCTCCCTTAAAGTAAGCACTGCTATCCTAAGTTTTAACACATTCTTGGCCTATTTTTTAACTTTACATAATCTTTCTCCAATTGCTATGTTTGTGAGACCTAGCTATGCTGGTGCACAAACGTTGACTGCAGCGTCATTTTGCAAAACTAGCCTGGACTCTTCAAAAATGTTGATTTCTTGGAAGAAAGTAGGTGTTTATTTTGCATTGTGCAGAGCAAGAAGCACAGGCATTTGCGCTCAATTTGTGGACCCCTCGAGGGAATCTTACAGCTTACAGCTGGGGCTGAGCAGTGAGTGATCATCTCACAAATGCATCTCCGGCTGGTTCGTGATGTTTGATTCATCTGGGATGTTCTGCAAATGTTGTGGTGCCAAAGTAAGCTTTGGTCTGTATCTGGGGTCTCGGCAATTACTTTGATCGGGACCTGGTATTCCTATGAAGCATCTCAGGATGGGTCTAACGTTAGGACGTTAAAATACAGAGGTGATCTTTAAATTCTAGCTTGTGATCTGAGGTCTTATGGGTCAGTATCATCCATACACTACTCGCTTAATTTTGTGTTGATCTCTAATAAGGCATTGACTTGCAACCATCAACCTGGAGACAAAGGAACTGTAAACTGATGGAAGATTATAGATAGGGGCTTGATATCAACAGTGTTATGCAATATGTGAGCCTTGATTGGATACTGTACCTGCCAAAACCTTGAAAACACAGTTGAATAGAAGTGGAAACTCTCAGTATCACTTCTTTTATTCCTGACCTCAAAGGAAAACATTATAATATTTCCTAATTAAGTGTGATGTTTACTATAGAACTTTCCTAATACCCTTTATCAGATTAATAATGTTGCTTTCTATAGTAGGCTGAACAGCTGCCTCCAAATGTATCACATCCTCATTCCTGGAACCTGGAACTGTATCCTTTTCCTTTTTAAAAAAAGGTGTATGTATTTATTTATTTAAAAGAGTTACACAGAGAGAGAAGGAGAGGCAGACAGAGAGAGAGGTCTTCCATCTGCTGATTCACTCCCTAGTTGGCCACAATGACCGGAGCTCCGCCGATCTGAAGCCAGGAGCCTGGAGCTCCAGGTCTCCCATGTGGGTGCAGGGGCCCAAGGACTTGGGCCATCTTCTACTGCTTTTCCAAGCCTTAGCAGGAGGTGGCTTCACCTGCCATGCCACAGCACCAGCCCCCAGAACTGTATCCTATGTAAAATACATCTTGGCAGATGTGATAAAGATGTTGCAATGAGCAGGCTATCCTGGATTATCTACATGAGCCCTGAATGCAGTATAAGGCAAAGGCAGAGAAAGATCTGACATGATCAGAGAAGAAGACAATGTGACTATGGAGGCTAAGATCAGAGGGAGGAGGCAACAAAAGCCAATGAATGCAGGCAGCCATCGAAGCTGGAAGAGCCAAGGCGTGGGCTCTCCCTAGGGCCTCTGGAGGGAGCCTGGTCCTGCTAACCACGTGATTTGGGCCCAGGGAGACTGATTTTGGACTTCAGGTTTCAGAACCATAAAATAGTTTATATGCTGTTTTGAGCCACCAAGTCTGTGGTTACTTGTCACAGCAAACAAATGAAACTATACGCCCTGTCTGTATTATGCTATTATTGTTCTGTGTCTATTAAAATGATTGTAGGGTTCTTCTCCTTTATTCTGTTACTGTAATGAATTGCATTCAATTGTTTTCAAATGTCAAACCAACCTGGAATTCCTGGAATAAATCTAACTGGTCATGATATCTTACCCTGTTAGCCATTTTTTATTCATTTTTACTATTTTGTTTAGGATCTTTTCATCTAGCTCCCAAGAGAAATTGATCTATAATTTTCCTCTCTTGCTCTTATTTATTTTTTTTTTTAAGATTTACTTATTGGCCAGTGCCGCGGCTCAATAGCCTAATCCTCCACCTGCGGCGCTGGCACCCTGGGTTCTAGTCCCGGTCAGGGCACCGGATTCTGTCCCGGTTGCTCCTCTTCCAGTCCAGCTCTCTGCTGTGGCCCAGGAGGGCAGTGGAGGATTGCTCATGTGCACCCACATAGGAGACCAGGAGAAGCACCTGGCTCCTGGCTTCAGATCAGCGCGGTGCGCCAGCTGCAGCGGCCATTGGAGGGTGAACCAACGGTAAAGGAAGACCTTCTTTCTCCCTGTCTCTCTCTCTCTCTCACTGTCCACTCTGCCTGTCAAAAAAAAAAAATTTACTTATCTATTTGAAAGGCAAAGTTGCATATCAACATATCACTAACATATGTTTGTTATTGATTTCTAGTTTATATCATTGTGGCCAAGAATATAATCTATGGGTATAGTGCTTTGAAATTTCTTAAAGCTTAATTGGTGACCTGGCTTGTGTTGATTTTGATAAATTTTCCATGTGTACTTAAAGGAAAGTATATTATCCAATTGGTGGGTAGCATTTATAAAGTTTATTTATTTTTATGTATTAAAGAGAGACAGGGAGAGAGAGAGAGAGAGAGAGAGAGAGAGAGAGAGAGAGAGAGAGTCGTGTGTGTGTGTGGCAGGCACTTGAGTTATCGTCTGCTGACTCCCAGGGTGTACGTTAGCAGGAAGCTGGAACTGGTAGAAGAGCTGGGACTTGAACCCAGTGCTCTGATAAGGGATGTGGGCATCCCAGCTAGCATCTTACCCTGTATTCCAAATGCCACCCAGTGTTTTATGTGAACTAGATCAAGTTTATAAACTGTGATTTTCAAACCTTCCATCCTTCCTGGTTTTCTCCCCGCCGTGATCTGTCACTTTTATTGGATATAGAATTCTAGGTTGTCATTTCTAGGTTTAATTTCTTTCAGTACAAAGTATGCTTCAACACTCTTCTGTCTTCCATTTTTTCTGTCAAGAAGTTAGTGACAAGTCTTATTTTATGTCCCTTTGAAATATCTTTTCTGTTCTCCTATTTGTGAAAGTTTCCCTTTTACTTTAATTTTCAGTTGTTTTTGTAATGAGTTTAGGCATAGTTTCCTTGTGTATGTATGCAAATAGACTTTATTTTTAAGTTCACAGCAAACCGAGCAAAAGATACAGAGGTTTTCTGTATCCTCTCTGCCTCTACATGAACCACCTGCCAGGTTGTCAGCCTCTCCCAGCAGCGTGGCGTGTGTGTCACAAGAGGTGAAGTGTCGGTTGACGTCATTACCCCCAGAGCTCACAGTTTACATTAGGTTCACTCTTAGTACTGTAGATGCTGTGGGTTTGAGCAAAGCTGTAACAGCACGGTCCACTGGATACAATCACACAGTCGTTCCAGTGCTCTAGAGACCCTCTGTGCTCCGCCTGTTCAGTTCTCCCCACTCTGTTCCCAACCTCTGGAGAACACTGGTCTTTTCTACTGTTTTCAGAGTTTTTCCTTTCCCAGAATGTCCTATAGTTGATATCTTACAGTATGTAGTCTTTCCAGATTGGCTTCTTTTATTCAATAATGTGCATTTAAGTTTCTCCCATGTCTTTTCATCTTTTCATGGCTTGATAGCTAATTCCTTTTTTAAAAAAATGTATATTTACTTATTTATGTGAAAGGCAGAGAGTGACAGAGATCTTCCATTTGTTGGTTCACTCCCTAAATAGCTGCAACAACAAGGTCTGGGTCCGGTTGAAGCCTGGAGCCAGGACCCCATCCAGTTCTCCCATGGCCTCATGTCCCAAGTTCTCTTTTCGATTTTCTGTGTTGCTTTATTTGGTCTCTCAGTGCATCAGCTTGATAAATTCTTTTGACCTTTCATCCAGTGTACCAATTCTTGTTTCAACTATGCCCACTCTGATGTTAAATCCATCCAGGGAATTATTTATTTATATTAAAGAATTACTGTTTGATTCTGTATATTATAGCAATTCCTTATCGAAATTATCTATCATCACTTTTTAAAAAGATTTATTTATTTGAAAGACAAAGTTACAGAGTTAAAGAGAGAGAAGGAGAGACAGACACAGACAGAGAGGTCTTTTACCACTTCCCAAATTGCCACAGTGGCCAGGACTGGGCCAGGCCGAAGTCAGAAGCCTGGAGCTTTTTCCGGGTCTCCCACGTGGGTGGCAGGGGCCCAGAGACTTGCGCCATCCTCCACTGCTTTCCCAGGCACATTAGCAAAGAGCTGTATGGGAAGTGAAGCAGCCAGGACTTGAACCAGTTCCTACTTGGGATGCTGGTGCTGTAGGCAGCAGCTTAGCCTGCTGTGCCACATGCCCCCCCTCCATCTCGTCATTTATTAATCACATTTAAACCTATAATCACAATTAGTTTAAAGTCTGTGGTAACTTTACTGCTTGGTTCTGTGAATTTGTACTTATTATCTGTGTCTCTCTTGACTTTCACTCACTTTTATATTTTGGCATGCTTGATGGGTTTTGATTGAGTGATAATACTCTATCTAAAAATTTACAGACTTATTTTAGGTTATACCAGATGCTATCTTCTTTTAGAGAAAATTTACTTTTCCTTGGCAGCAGGCAGTTAGGGGAGGAGCAGATCAATGTGAGAATGATATGATTCTAAATTGGACAACACTGTTCTTTAAAAGATTGATTTATTTATTTACTCATTTATTTGAACAAGGCCAAGCAACAGAGAGAGAGAGAGAGAGAGAGAAAGAGAGATTTTCCATACACTGGTTCACTTCCCAAGTGGCCACAGCTGCCAGGGCTGGGCCATGTCAAAGCCAGGAGCCAGGAACCCTTTCCTGGTCTCCCATGTTAGTGGCAGGGAGCCAAGCACTTAGGCCACCATCTGCTGCCGTCCCAGGAGCATTAGCCGGAAGGCTGGGTTGACAGAGGAGTACCCGGAACTCAAACCAGCACTCTGTTATGGGGATACCAACTTCACAAGCAGCAGTTTAACCTACGGCTCTCAAAGCCAGCCCCAGCAGCAGTATTTCTGAAGCTGCCTTCCTTGTCTGGCCCAAACTGAGAGCATGGCATGTTTATTGGGGCCCCTCTTCTTGCCAGTTGTGAATTCCAATTTGTCCTTTCTCCAAGTCTCGTCTGAACTTTTGTGCTTACCTCTTGCCATGGACCATCCTGCCCTTAAAGAAACACGCAGCCTAAGACTACTGCTTCCAAATGTTTGTTTCATCTTGTACACCCTGCTCACACTCCGTCACTTACTCCCTAGTGCTTAAGTGTTCCGTGGCAGTCGGCAGAGAGGCAGAAGAGGTCAAGCTGTCAAGGGGCTTGTGAGCCTCTATGCCCCACCCCACGTTCCCGAAGAGCAGTTCCACATTGATTCCGTTCTTGTATTGCACCTTAAGGCTTCATTTGAATAAAGGGGTTTGCAGCTAAATTGATTTGACAGTCTAAGTTACATAACAGTATCTAAACTGTGAACATGACATGCAGGACTACTTATGACCTGACTTCAGCCTTCCCTCTCATCACTCACCCCATCCCACCGTCATGCACCATTCCAGCCCCACTGCTTTCTTGTCGTTCTCTGTGCTTCAGACATTCAGTTTCCTGTCTGGACAATTCCTTGACCTTCCTCATCTGCCTAGTAAGTTCCTACCACTCCTTCTCTGTTCAGTTCTCTGAGTTCCCAGCTCAGAGAAGCTGCCCATAACTCCCGGGATAGACTTTGAGCCCTTCGCTCTGCTGAATTGTGCTTGCACATCCGTCCCCTTGTTCTTGCTGATTTGCATGCCTTCCCCGACTCGCTGTGAGCTCCTGAGGCAAGGACTTCAGCTTTCATCACCATGCTTAACCTCAGCACTTTTTTAAGGTTTATTTTATCTGTTCGAAAGTCAGAGTCACAGAGAGAGAGAGAGACAGAGAGAAAGAGGTCTTTCATCTGCTGGTTCACTCCCTAAATGGCCACAGCTGCGAGGGCTATGCCAGGCTGAAGCCAGGAGTCGGAGCTTCCTCCAGGTCTTCCACATAGGTGCAGGAGCCCAAGCACTTGAGCCATCCTCCGCTGCTTTCCCAAGTCCATTAGCAGAGAGCTGGATCACAAGAGGAGTAGCTGGGATTCGATCCAGTACCCAGATGGGATGCTGGTGATGCAGGCAGCAGCACTACGCCACAGTGCAAGCCCCTCAGATTTTCCTGTTTTGGGAGTCTGTGTTAGTCTCTTTGCTGTGGCTTTAACAAAATATGCAAGGCTACATACTTTATAAAGAAAAGAGATTTAGTTAGCTCAGGATTGAGATCCAGGAGCCTGGCACCATTTGTTTAGCTCTTGTGAGGCCTTGTGAATGGCGTCACAGTGGTGGGAGAGCATGCAGAAGTGGTCACATGGCCAGACAGGACAGGTTCACCCTGGGAACCCATCCCTTCCACGAGACCAGCATTAATCCCTCCCAAGGGTGGACCCCATGACCCAGTCACCTTCCACCCCACACTTGCTACAGTGAGGACGGAGTTCCAGCACCTGATCCCCTGGGGGACAAACCACAGCGGGGTTCAGATAACATCTCCACACTCTCTCCTAGTAGCAAGTGGGCCAGGAATGCTCGTTACACTGAAAACCCTGGTAGTTCTGTTCAGAAAGTACAGTCACCTTGACTACATATGTGTAAATGTGTATATCATCATGCCCAACACTGAGTTGAGGACCCAGTAAGTACTCAGCATCGACTTGTTGACTAATTTCTACTGAGTGGGTTTTGTCCCTAACCAAGCTAGAAAGAACTCAGTGTCCCTATAAAATAGTCCTAATTGCACAGGACGAGCCTTTGATGTGACAAGCTTCCCTCCCTCTGAAAGCTGTAAGGCAGTAGTGTATTCATTACAAGGTCATCAAAAATTGATGACTCAAGGATCAGCCTTATAAAACTTCAAAATCTCTTGTAAATATGAGTCAGAAGCTGAGTAATAAGCTTGTTTCTATTATAATTAATCATGTCATGGCCGGGTGGGCCATGTTTTGCAGAGTTAGTGTTCCAGAATGTCCATGGTGAGAAATCTAATTTTCATAACGAGAACACTGATTTAAAAAGCTGTAGAGAACATAGTTATGGGGAAATTCAATAACTTTAGTTATTAAATTTTAAAAAGAAACCTAAAAGCGAATTTTGATGCTTGTTTCAGACAAGTCTGGCTTTTTTCACATACAAAAGATCTTCAAAACTTTGCAGAGAATGTATGTATTATGAAAACTTTGCATGGATTTTTTTAAATATGTGCAATAAAATAAGCTTATCTTTTCATTCCATTTTCCCGCTAACTTTTGCAAGTAGGGTCGTAAGTCTGGAATTTGTTTTAAAGAAGCCCCAGGTTCATATTCTTTCACTGAACTCCTAATCTCTACTGGTAAGAGGTGACCTCACTCCAGGCCTGGACACTCAGGCCCAGAGCTTTCACTGCGATGAGGGGGCTTGGAAAGCCCCGATGTTCAATTCTTCACTGTGCAGCACAAAGCTCTGACCCCAGGAAGACAGGGACCCTGGGATGGGTCACTCTCTAAGCTACTCTCAGTCACTGACACTCTTAGTCTGGCCAGGTTTTGACACTGCATAACAGAACAACTGAGGCTGTGGAAGATTATGGAAAACACACAAGGCAGCCATGGATGCCAGGACACTGAAATGTCTTCCATTCATCTGCCATGTGCCCACCTTGACCCTGGCTTTCTAACACCACATCAGAATCTTACCCCCACATCAGCTATGGTTGATGTCATCAGAATGATAACCCAGTAACACTGGTTGTCAGAGCTGTGCAGCTCAGACAGAGGCATGGCCCCTCCCAGGAAGGAGGCCCAGAGCCGCCAGGGATGGGAAAGCCAGAGAGAGATCTTGAAACATCAAATCATCAACCATTCCTGTGGTCAATAAATCCAAACACTCTTTTAAAAATTCAAACAAGCATGGCAGTTTTATAAAGGAGACTGAAGACCACGCAGTTGTTAGCGTATGACAGTTCAGTGTAACATCTGCCTCCCTGAGGGTCATTCAGGACACGCATTCACTTTCCTCGGTCCTTGAGTGTTGGAGGTGCACTGCTGCATAGCCAGCCAGTTCTGGAGGCATGGAGCCTCCCAGCTCACAGCAGAAGAGCTGGAAAAGAGGCAGCTCCCCACCCCCCGGACCCTGAAAACCATCCTCCTCTGCAACTTTCCCTGAGAGATTCCAGGGTGGGGACTTGGCACTGGCTCTGTGGAAAGACTCCAGAGCCAGCTGCAAGTTCTTTGCCACTCTAACAGCTGCAGAGGAATGCTCTCTGTGGGAGCTCTCCACAGTCTCTCTCTCTACTATGAGAAAGCTTGTGTGTAAAGTCAAATTGGAATAGGCACCACCTGGCACCCAGTGCTTGGCCAACTTTCTGCACACTTTTGTATCAGGATAGGCTGGTTTAAGTTATGGTAACAAACAACCCACAAAATGGTGGGACTTCACTACACCGAAGGTTTATTTCATGCTCACACTGCTCGGCCATGCTCATCATCACAGGTCTGTTTCAGGCTGATACTATACGTCAAGCTCATCATCACACGCTGAGGAACCCATTCACCACCTCTCTCCAGATGCAGGCTAATGGAGCACCCTCCATCGCCAACATTGTGGGCACCACGGTAGAGGGAAAGGAACTTTGCAAGTTTCCCAATCCATAACTCAGTGCCCATCCCAGAAATGAGAACTCCCACCCACAGCTCACTTGCCAGAAGTCGGCACATGGCACAGCCCAGCTGGAAGGGGCAGGAAGTGTGATCCAGCCACGTCCCTTGAGGGAAGCCGACCAAAACTATTTGGTGAGTAGCAGTGGCAACCACAGCTTTTTTGAAAGCCCCAAGCCTGAACCTTTAGGGTATGTGCCTGCTCTCGAGGGAAAAGCTCAGGCCTAGGGGAACATCTGAAAAAATCCATATTGCCCTACCTGCAGTCTGAGCCATTACTTCCTGCTTCTCTGATCTCAGCTGATAGTTTCAGGCTCAGCAGCCTTCCCAAGGTCATTTTGGGTGAGCTGCTCAATAACCGGCACTCTTAGATTTTTCCAGGTGTGCTTAGGAGGAGGGGCGTGAGGAGGTGGTATCTATTAGACCAGAGGAGAGTGATGAATTCTTAGGACTTTACCACACAGAGCAATAAATCAGGATTTGTACTAACTCATTACTTTTTTAAAAAAAAATTTATTTATTTATTCAAAAGAGTTACACAGAGAGAGGAGAAGCAGAGAGAGAGAGAGAGAGAGAGAGAGAGAGATGGCAGGCACCGCGGCTCAATAGGCTAATCCTCCGCCTTGCGGCGCCGGCACACCAGGTTCTAGTCCTGGTCGGGGTGCTGGATTCTGTCCCGGTTGCTCCTCTTCCAGGCCAGCTCTCTGCTGTGGCCCGGGAAGGCAGTGGAGAATGGCCCAAGTGCTAGGGCCCTGCACCCACATGGGAGACCAGGAGAAACACCTGGCTCCCGGCTTCCGATCAGCGCGGTGCGCAGGCTGCAGCGCGCCAGCTGCAGCGGCCATTCGAGGGTGAACCAATGGTAAAGGAAGACCTTTCTCTCTGTCTGTCTGTCTGTCTCTCTCTCTCTCTCTCTCTCACTGTCCACTCTGCCTGCCTGTCAAAAAGAAAAAAGAAAAAAAAAGAGAGAGAGAGAGAGAAGTCTTTCATCCACTGGTTCACTCCCCACTCCCCAATGGCTGCGATGGCTGGAGCTGCGCCAATCCAAAGCCAGGAGCTTCTTCCAGGTCTCCCACATAGGTGCAGGGGCCCAAGGACTTGGACCATCTTCTACTGCTTTCCCAGGCCACAGCAGAGAGCTGGATCAGAAGTGGAGCAGCCGGGACTCAAACTGGCGCCCACATGGGATGCCAGCACTGCAGGCGGCAGCTTTACCAGCTATGCCACAGCGCTGGCCCCATAAAGCCACCCTGTATTAAGCACTGCAGGAGAGATAACAGAAATAAGACAGACTCTTAGGGAACTTAAATCTATGAGGTGAGTTAGGCCACTGTCTGTTATCTTATACTGCAAATTCTCCCTCCGTGCCCAGTGAATGGTAGCCAATCAATATTAATGGCCATTAGAGTTTGGACAAGGTAGAGTTTGCTGCAGGCATGCCTGGGATGGAAAAGTCTTCACTGTGAGAATTAGGACTTTGGGGAAGATGGGGAACTCTGGTGGGTGAGAGGGAAGGACGTGTGATGAAGGGCCCAGGAGCAGGAACCCCCGGCCTCGCATGACAAGTAGGGACAGAGAGTCATGACAGGCCACAGAGAGAAAGGCTTTGGGGGGGTCTCATGTATCCACCCAAGGAGCTTTGCTTGTATGGCTTTTGCAGAGCCTAGAGGGCCAGCTGCCAGGATAGATCCCTGTCTAGGCGAAGGCTTGGGTCCATCACCCTTTGCCACACCTGGCTGTGCATCCAAACACCAACCTCACTCCTATCCAACCCCTGAAAGGAGCTTGTTAGAACAGACTTCCTTAAAATCAGAAAAGTTTTCCCTGCAATACTCAGGTCCCACCCCTGGAGATCCTGACTCAGTAGCTGTGAGGTGGGCAGTCCCTGCCCTCACAAGCTTCCCCAGGGACTCTGGTGGCGCTGGTCTGAGAACCTGGCTAGCTAATTCCCCAGACGTGGCCCTGGCACACTGGTTGAGCGTGTCCAAAGGTGAAGTTTTTCCGTCACATTCCTAAAAACTGCTCTTCTTTCCGATGGTTTTATTCCTCTCTCCACTCGGGCTTGGCGCCGTCCTGGGGCTCTTCCTCCTTGCACAGCCCGGCATGAGAGGTGAGATCTCACTTCTTGCTCGGACTTCTGCTTTGCCTCCTGTCTAACCTCTTACCCCTCCTGCACACTGCCGCCAGGGAACTCCCGATCAGCACCAAAACTGGGTTACCCTCACTCCTCCACAATGACAACTCCAACCCCTTAGCCTAAACAAAGTTTAAGTGCCTTGGCAACTAAGCTTGTTACAATATGATTTGGCTTGTTTTCCTTTGTTTTTCAAAGTCCTAGCCAAATTGGACCATTCTCTTGCCAATTCCTGCCTCAATTTTATTTTATTTATCATTATTATTTTTTAGAATGTCACCCAGCTCACATCTCTACTGCTTTCTGGTATGAAATACTCTCTGCCTATTATGCAGTGGACATTTGGGCTAGTGATTTAGATGCCTTTTAAGACACCCGCATCCCATATGGGAGCGCCTGAGTTTAATGTCTTGCTTCGGTCCTGACTCTAGTTTCTTGATAATGCAGACTCTGGGAGGCAGCAGTCATGGCTCAATTGGTTGAGTCTCTGCCATCGACATGGGAGACTTGAATTGAGTTCCTGGCTGCAGGTGTTGGGGGTGAACTGGTAGATGAGTGCTTGCTCTATCTCCAAATATATCTGCCCCAGCTCCCTGCTAATGTGCAGAGGAAAGGAGTGGAAGATGGTCCAAGCACTTGAACCCCTGCCACCATGTAGGAAACCCAGATGGAGTTCCAGGCTTCCTGGCTTCAGCCTGGACCAGCCCCAATCGTTGCAACCAGCAACAAATGAACCAGCAGATGGAAAATCTCTCTCTCTCTCTCTCTCTCTCTGGCTCCCCCTCTCCCTCTCCCCCCCCCCCTTTCTATCACTCTGACTTTAAAATAAATAAACAAATTTTTTTAGAAAAAACTTCTCTTGGTGCGGTGCTGTGGTACAGCAGACTAAGCCACCATCTGCAGTGCCAGCATCCCAAATGGGCACCAGTACCAGTCCTGACTGCAACTTTTCCAATCCAGCTCCCTGCTAATGGCCTGGGAAAGCAGGAGAAGTTGGTCCAAATGCTTAGGCCCATTCACCCATGCGGTAGACCCAGAAGAAGATCCAGGCTGCTGGCTTCAGCCCAGCCCAGCCCTGGCTGTTGCAGCCATCTGAGGAGTGAACCAGCACATGGAAGATCTCTCTATGTGTCTCTCCTCTTTCTCTCTCTCTCTCTCTCTCTCTCTCTCTCTCTCAATTCTTTCAAATGAATAAATAAATCTTAAAAAAAAAACTTCTTAAAAATAAATAAAATTCTGGGGCCAGCTCTGTGGCATAATGGGTAAGGCTGCCGCCTGCAGTGCTGGCATCCCATATGGGCATGAGTTCAAGTCCTGGCTCTCCACTTCCGATCCAGCTCCCTGCTGATGTGCCTGGGAAAGTGGTGGAGGATGGCCCAAGACCTTGGGCCCCTGCACCTACATTGGAGACCTGTAGGAGGCTCCTGGCTCCTGGCTTTGGATAGGCCCAGCTCTGGCCATTGCGACCATTTGGAAAGTGAGCCAGCTGATGAAAGACCTCTCTCTCTGCTTCTCTGTAACTCTGCCTTCCAAATAAATGAATAGATCTTTTAAAAATAAATAAAATACCCGTTCTTTAAAATCTAATTTAGATTTTATCTACTCTTTAATGTCTACTCTGTTTAAGAAGAAAAATATATATGTATGTAGCATATTGTGCCCATATTTTCTTATCAACTGTGTGCTAGGAAGTTTGCTGGTTTTAGGAACACAAAGATGAGTAAGTCATGATCCTTCCCCAAGAGATTATCTTGTCCAAAGGGCCAGAGTAGGTAATAGAACATATATTGGAAGAGGTCCATGAAATTCAGAGGTCTCTCACACTTTCTCAAAGCTCCCTTTGAAAGAAAGTGACCCAAGCTAATCCTTTCTGCATAAAGTTGCTCATAGTTGTTGTCAAGTACAGAATCAGCCTAACACTGCCCTACTGGCCTCCACCCCCCTCAGGGGACCATGGCTTTCAACTCTGCACCGAAGGGGCACTCCCTATTGGGTAGTAAGATCCAACCCAATTAGACCCTCTCTCCAGGAAAGAACTCTTAGCAGAGACACACAGATGGTCACTTAAGCCTCGTCCTCTATGAGACGGTCAATACACCAATTATGGAAGCACTGAGAACCCACAGGCTGTATTACCATGGAGATAGCATCCCTGTTTCCTTGAACAGGAATCAGCCCCTTCCCAAGGTAATCTGGAGCAGCTCTTTCAGGAAACAGCAGAGGGATCGTCATGAGAACACAAGCATATTAGCATGCACAGTGACCTGCAATAGCCCACAGCAAGAGCGGAGGCTGTGGTCTTCAACTGGGTCCAGTATCAAGGCAAGTTAGAGGTGGAGGAAGGCCAGACCAGGGATATTTACAGAATGACCTAGTACAATCTCTGCTTTACACAGAGGCTGGAGGCTGACTGACTTGTTCAAGGACCTCAATCAGTAAATGGCAGAACTTCCGGGTCTCTCAACTGCCCAGACCTCGTCACAGCGCCCCAGGGCACTCCTCTTAGCCTACAAAAGGCTTAGGCGTGTCCTGATGTCCTTGACTTCACAGGGAAGCTCAGGACGCTTATGTTTGTGCTCTGTGCCTACTTTTACATTTGTAATTGTGTCAGTTTTTCCTAGATAGTATTCCCCCAAATTACACAAACTTCAGACCAACAAATAATGGGCCCACCACTGGCAGAAGGGATATGTTACTTGGGAGGGAGAAGAATCATGTGGGAAAATGTCTAAAGGAATAAAAGAGGAAGCAGACCTGGGGTGGGGGTAGGGGGTAGGGGTAGGGGGTAGGGGAGAGATCCAGGAACATTCTGCCATGGTCCATGCATGACCAGGTTACCTTTGCCCTCCCTGGTACTTAAACTAAAAGGCAAAATGAAGCCAGGAGCTCTAAGCAGGATATCTCTATGTCCTTTCGTTTGAGCAGCAATCCCTGAACGTCGGGTTAACACGGATGGCAAAAGCCAAGTCAGGGGCAGGGAGCAGGCCTCGTGGAATAGTCTCGGCCACAGCGTCTCCCACCACAGCTCGGGACTGCAGACACAAAAAGGACGTGTCCCGGCTGATCCTCCGGCTGGCTGTCCACTGGACCCAGGCTATGGGAGAGAAGGCAGCCAGGCCTGGCAGGCCCAACAGTCTGGACCCAGGGTGCTAGCCAGCTTCCCCATGGGGAAGTCACCCTAGCAGAATTCTGAGCGGTAATGCGTCTTTGTGACCACAGGGGGGCCCCATTCCAGGCTCTTCCATCTGCCAGTTCCGGTTCAGGAGTTTTACCTTTTATTCTGTCCTTGTTTAAAAATAATGTCTTTTGATGATACTTTTTATTCTCCCCTTGAGACTTTCCTTTTAATAAAGCTGTTTCTATTGACACATAGTAACTGAAATATTTATGGGGTACAGGGTGACATTTCAGTGTATACAGTGTGTAACAGCGAAGCAACCGGCCTATCATCTCGGAAATGTATCCTTTGTGTTGGGAACATTGAAAACCCTTTGCACAAGATATTTTGAAATACTCCACTAGTCGTGCTCTAGAACATTAGAAGTTATTGCTCGTATCCTCCTGCAGTGCCCTTAACCATCCTCTCTCCATCCCCCCCTTCCCGCCCACCTCGCTCCCCACCTCAGGTAACCACTCCTCAGCTCCCCTCGGACGAGATCATCGTTTTAGCTCCCACATAGGAGCGAGAGAACGTGCAGTATTTGTCTTTCTGTATCTACCATCAAAATCCTACTCCTGTTACTACAAGATAAAGCAGAAGTTGACGAAAAGGTTAGAAAATGAACGGAAACATCCCACGGGCTCCTATTAAAGAACACTAGAGTATGTTGATAGGCACGCTTCAGACTAAACACGACTTGTACTTGCTACACATGAAGTACATACGTGTTGTCAATAAACACGTATCGATGGTCCTCCTTAACATACAATATACACCATCCCATAGCAAAAAAAAAAAAAAAAAGTGCATGTGCAATGGGATTTATTCTGCACAGGCTTCTCCTCAAATACAAATTCTTCACCGAAATCATTTCAATTGAGGGTACTGTATGCCATTGCTCCTTCCGTGAAAAATAGTCACTCTGACGAATAGGTGACAGAAAATTGCAAGTGGCTGCCTACCCGCATTTTACCGAACTATAATCCTATTGTTGGAAGCATTTATTCATCTCAGGCCAAAGACAGAGCCACAGCTGTCCAAAAACTAAAGCCCAAATCTGCCAGCCCGGGGCCCGAGGCACGCCCGGGCGCCGCGGGGGCGAGCGGGAGGCCTGGCCGCGGGCGGCCACAGGGGCCCGCACACCGCCCCGCAGGCCACCCCGCCCGCCAGCCTGCGCCGCCGGGGCCGGGGGCGCGCCCGGGCCGCCGCGGCCGGCGGGGCCGAGGCAGCGGCGCAGCGGGCGCGCGGCCGTCGGGGACCGGGCGGTGCGGCCCCGGCTCCGGGGCGGGGCGGGGTGGGGCCGCGGGCGGGCGGGCGGGCGCCGCGCTGCCGTTCGCCTCTCGGGCTGCAGGTGGGGCTGTGCGGCCGCGCTGCCTCCAGGAAGCCTCACGGGCCTTCGTCGGCCGGGCCGCGGCGCCGGCTCCCAGGATGCAGTGTGGACGGGCCGGGCGCTGACGGCGGCGGCGCGTCTGCGGGCGGAGCGGCGGCGGGCCGGCCACCGAGGAGGCGGCGGCGGGGCAGGCAGGGCCGCGCCGGAGCCGCCTGCGGAGAGGACCCGGCGGCCGGGCCTGCGCGCGGCGGCGGCGGCGGCGGCGGCGGCGACTTCCTCCGGGCCGGGCCGGACAGCGCAGGGCCATGGCCGAGGCGGCCGCGGCTCCGGTAAGAGCGGGCGCCGCGCGCACGGGCCTGGGGACCCCGGGCGGCCCGGGCCCGGCGCACGGCGCCGCAGGCCCCGGGGAGGAGCTCCGGGGGCCGGAGCGGGCCGCTGGGCCTGGCGCTCGAGCGAGCGGCTCGCGGGGTCCGCCGGGGCCTACGGCGCCCGCGGTCGGGCCCCCCACTCCGGGCCGAGCCGGAGCGCGGGCGGAACGGCCGGCCCCGCGCCGGAGGCCGCCCCGCGCCGAGTTCCCCTCGCCCCGCGGGGCTGCTCGGCCGCGCCGCAGCCGCTGCCCTGCGTCTGCGCGCCCCCACCCGCAGCTCCTTTCTCTGCCGAGCTTCCCTCCCCCAGCTCCCCCCAGCGGCCTGGTGGCACCTGGGAGGTGTCCGGCTTCCTTTCCGCACACCCCGAGCCGCGCTGCGTGCTCCGCCTGTCCGGGTGGGCGCCGAGGGCACTCGCCGCCGTTGGCAGAGCCCGGCGCCGCGCTCAGCCCGGTGTAGCCATTATCTTGTCCTCACAGCCAACCTGCGGGGTAGGTACTGCTAATACAAAAGGAATACCGGAGGCCTAGAGAAGTCCGCCTGCCCGGGATGGCACGGCGAGGAAGTGCGGAAGACACAGGGGCTGTGATGGTGGGGAAGCAGACAGGTACCCTGGCTGGGATCGTGCGAGACGCGGCGAGCGCTGGCGTGGAGCTGGAAGCCGGGGGTGCCCGCACACTCGCGCTCGCCCTTCCTGGCGCGGCACTCGGCTTCTGCGATTCGAGCGGGGCTCTCCCGGAAGGCTAGGGCTGCATCAAGCTGAGCTCGACGGGTGGAGCTCTTCAGGGAGTGAGGCAGAAAGATGGGACAGCGCAGGGCATGAACCAGACCGGAAGGCGACCGTGGGCCTGGGGAAGACGACTTTGGCAGGGGGCCGAATGCCTGCTCCCGGTGCTGTGGGTGGGGAGCCCAGCAGGGATTCCCTGCCCAGCTGCTGCAGCCGCTGAGTGTCCTCTCCCCTGCGGAGCATCCCCGCACAGTGCCACAAAGCCCTCAGGTAGGGCTTCCTGCACCGTTACAGTGGTAAGAGAAGTGCCTGTTGTTCAGGCGCTATAGACTAGTATCTTAGTCAAGGAGGAGTTTGTGCGGGTGCCCTCTGCATCGCAAAGGTTGTGGGGTGGGGGCGGGTAGGATTCTCAGGGGTGAGGAGCTGGGTGGTGAACTTTCGGAACCTGGGGTTGTATGGCAGAGATTTGGCCTGCGGGAGGACGAGCAGAGGGGGAAAGGTGGCCGTCAGGAGAAGGTGGACTCACAGGAGCCCAGAGGGTGCCAGCCTGCTACAGTAGGGAAAGGCGCCAGGGCCAGACCACCTGCTCCACACCCATCAGTGTTTCCCCTGGAGACAGCTCTCTGCCTGGCCCAAACCGCCCATCCTAGACCCAGCTGGAGTCCTACCTCCTTCAGGTCCCTCTACAACGGGGCAGGGAACGGAAGGCTGGCTGCATCCTTTGGTCTGGCCCTGCCAAGGCAACCACAGGCAAGACTTGAAATTCAATACATCTATGGCAGGCTTAAATTTTCAGTTGATAATTGTGTATGGCCTGCAAGTGATGTTATAAATATCCACATGGCCTTGGCAGGAAAAGGGTTTCCCACACCTGCTCCACAACCATAGACTCTCTTAAGCTCTGTCCTGGACAGGTTTTTTTTCCCCTGCCTGTGCCCAAACTCCTTTTGTCTCCGTTTCCTAAGGTGTCCATGCACATTGTAGTTCTCAGTGACTTTCTCTAAATGAATGCACACTGGTTCCTAGTAGTCACTTTATTTTGCAAGTAGTCACCAGCCTTTTGCTTAGGAGTGATTCCCCAGAATATTAAAAAGGAACCATCGCCACCACCACCACCCCCATCCACCTGCCCAGTCCCTGTAGGAGAAGGCCAGTACCAGGACCTCCTCTCTGCCCCATAGGTCCCAGCTGCAGATGCATGTTAGGCACTCCCCACCCAGAGTAAGATGGGCACTTTCTTCCCTGTCCCCAAGTGCTGGCCACCCAAGGCGCCCTGTGGCTATTGCCAATCACCAGGAAGCATCAGGTGTTCTGGTGCTTGCCTCGTATATGAAAGTGCAGCTCCTCGCCAGGCTGATCCTGGTGCAGCCACAAAAGTGCCTGAGACCAGCGTTTTTACCTTGGGAGGGGTGGGAATTGGGAAAGAAAAAGAATCTCTGGATGGTTGACATATTAAAAAAATAAATAAATAAATGAGTAACACTCAGCTCTTTAAGCTAGTAGCTAGTGGAGCTTTCAGCTTGTCAGGAGGAGACGAAGTTGCATTGCCCTAGGGTCGTTAGGTTTTTCTGTTTATGGAAAGGGGAGGTGAGATGCTTTGGAGGAAACAGCAAGACTCTCATCTGTGCCGTTTCAGTGAAAAAGCTGTTTATTTTTGCCAGGTCGTCACGCGATCAGGACGGGAAGGCAGCCTGGCTGGGGTAGATCAGCGGGTTTCCATTTCTCCATGAAAATGCCCCCGCAGTGCTAAGTCACTGTTTATGTAGCAAAATTGTACCCGGTGCTTCCCAGGCATCAAGCACTGAGCTGTGAACAGAGCAGTGCGGCTCCAGGTTAGCAGGTGCCTAGGTAGGAGTCTGCACAGTGCGCTGGAAGTGCCTAGGTCTAGCAGAGTTATCCCCAGACACAGGCCGCCAGGCTGAGATCCGGAGCCCAGCGCAGGCTCTCCCGTCCCACCCCGGCTCCCCCACGCCCAGGGGAGACAGACCGAAGAATCACGGTGGATGCTATAGGTGATAGCTGCTTTCTTTTTCTTTTTTCCTGAAGATTTCTCCGTGGACAATGGCGGCTACGATTCAGGCCATGGAGAGGAAGATTGAATCGCAGGCAGCTCGCTTGCTGTCCCTAGAAGGTCGGACCGGCATGGCCGAGAAGAAGCTGGCCGACTGCGAGAAGACGGCCGTGGAGTTCGGCAGCCAGCTGGAGGGCAAGTGGGCCGTGCTGGGCACCCTGCTGCAGGAGTACGGGCTGCTGCAGCGGCGCCTGGAGAACGTGGAGAACCTGCTGCGTAACAGGAACTTCTGGATCCTGCGGCTGCCCCCGGGCAGCAAGGGGGAGGTCCCCAAGGTAGCCCGTGGGTGCCCGGGGGTGCCCGGGGGTGGGGGAGCCCGAGGAGCCGCGCCTGTCAGTGTTGGGCGAGTGAGTGTGACCCTTGTGGTTCCAGGTGCCCGTGACCTTTGATGACGTGGCCGTGTATTTCTCTGAGCAGGAGTGGGGCAAGCTGGAGGACTGGCAGAAGGAGCTGTACAAGCACGTGATGAGGGGCAACTACGAGACGCTGGTCTCCCTGGGTAAGGCCCGACGCTCACTTTTCTGCTGCATGGGCTTTTGCGAGTCCTCAGACCCCTGCCTTCATGCAGGCTGTTTTGACCCCAGCAAGAGGTGAATCATTAGAAACTTTTCCCTTGCAGGGAGTTTGCTCCTCCTGCTACCAGGGATGAGCCCTGGGGACGCCAGCTTGCGTAGGTGGGGCCCCTCTGCCAGCCAGGCCCGGAGCATGGCTGTGTCTGTACTCGTGGAGACTTGGAGTGGAGAAGTTCCTACGTCTCCAGGATGCAGTGCGTCAGTGACCCCACGTTTAGGCAAGACTGTTCAGCCGTCTCCCATGGAGATGTGTGGCCTTTAGGTGGGTCAGCAGAACATGGCCAGACTGGGCTGCAGGCAGTGGGCATTTTCTTCCTGGTCCAGAGCTTTGCCTTCCCAGATGCTGCTGACCTGTGACGCTGCCCAAGTGTGACCCCAGGACAGGAAGGCGTGTTTAGTGGGCATGGGGGCGGAGCAGGCCTGACGGTTTGTTCTGGTTTGCAGAAGCACACTGCTGCTCCGTGTGGAGGCTGTCCCAGTGCTCCTCAGGGTTTGGCCCCCACAGTGCTTGTTGGGCTGGGGAGGCCGTCCTGTGTACCGCAGGATTGTCAGCAGCCAGGAGTCCCTCTCCCCCAGTCCCTAGCCCTGACAGGTTGTCTCCGGAATTTGCTGAATGTCACCCCAGGGAACAGAGTTGCCAATGGCTGAGAACCACTGCCCGGCACTAACCGAGAAATTGAGTTTATAGAACGACCTTGGCTCTCCTGGCTGCCTGTCCCCAGCTCTCCCTGGAACACGGCCAAAGCTAGCCCTCCTGTCTTTCCCCAGACTATGCCATCTCCAAGCCGGAGGTTCTCTCCCAGATTGAACAAGGGAAGGAGCCATGCACCTGGCGGCGCACTGGCCCCAAGATTCCGGATGTTCCTGTGGACCCAAGCCCAGGTGAGGGGTTGAGAGAAGCCAGGGAGACTCCAGGGGATCCATCCAGTGGGAACAGGAAGCAGAGGGCCAGGTGCGATGTTTCTCCCCTGCCCCGGGAGCGCCAAGGAGAAACTCCCAACTCACTCGTTAAATCTCAGTGCTTTACAGTGAGTTGTAACCTCCAGCCTGTTGAGCCAGCACTCCAGGAGCCAGTCCTTGCTGAGGTAGAAAGGACACGCAGCAAACCCAGTCTAGGAAGGAGACGGCCTTGGCCACAGGGTTAGGACAAGAGAGAGGGAGGCACTGACAGGGAAGGTGGGAGAGTATGGCAGGCAAAATTTAGTTCGTTCATAATTTTATGAAGCATCAGCCCTGCCTCCATCCAAGAAGCAAATTTCCCGTAAGCCCATTAGCACTTGCAGAGCGCAAGCCCACTGGTCGCTGTGTGGTTCAGTGATGAGAACCGGAGATTTACTGAGGGTGCGTCTGGGCCCAGGTGCCAGGGTGGAGCCAGTCGGCACCTTTGGAAGTCAAGCAGAGGTCAAGTAGGCACAAGAAGGGGAGACTTTGCCAGGTTGCAGGGTGAATGACAGTCTCATTTGACTGGGGAGACCCCGGCTCTTCCAGGCTTGACCCCTGCCACCTCCAGTAGGCTCCCCTGGGTTTCCCTTCCCCCCAACACCTGTGTTACTCACTCGTGTGTGATGAAACCCATGTCCATTTCGTTCACGTACTCACCAGCTTAGCCCAGGAGAGTGCTGAGAGCTGGAGGACAGACATGACGAGAACATGGTCTGCCTGGAAAGAGGCGTGTGACACAGGGGCTTCCAGCTTCTTAACCTGGGCGGGAAGCTCAGGGTGGGCTGCTTCAGCTGTATTTACAGGATTCAGTGGGCATGGGTAAGGGCCTGGAACCACGCTGGTCATTGGTGAGACCCCACCAGCACTCAGAGTCGCCGCCGTGCACCTCGGGTCATCAGCAGGAGTCCCACGTGGCTCCCCTGTCTCCCCTGTCCACTGCTGTCTGTGCAGCCAGACGCAGCTCAGCCCTCATGCCCACTTGGTTCCTTCCCTCCTGCGTCAGACCATCCTCCTCCAGTGCTTTCCGGGGTCTCCCGTGCTCAGCCAGCCCCTGGGATCTGTGTGTTCCACCCACTCCTGCACCATCTGAGCCCTGGCTCTCCCTGAGGCCCTGGTTCCCCGTGGCGCTCTTTTGCCCACACCCAGCGACCCCAGGTTTGCTGGGAGCAGTACCCTTGCTCACAGGCAGTGCTAGGCCCCTCTCTGCCCACCCCCAAGGCCATCCTGTCTCTGGAGATGGCTGTGCACCCCTTCTCCATCTCCATTCCCCACACGCCCTCCAGCTGCCTTCTGTCCTTCCAGTTCTCTGCACATCTGTGCACGGTCCCTCCAGGCCTCCACCCTGCTCCCCAGGCCCTCATGCCCGGGTGTCTGCTGTTGACCCCACCGAGGGAGCCCTTTAAAACACACGTCCAGGGAGGGCATCTGGCACAGCAGTTAGACGCCGCTTGGGATGCCTGCATCCCATGTTAGAGCGCCTGGGTCCGAATCCCAGCTCCACTCCCGATTCCAGCGCCCTGCAAGCACAGACTCTGGGGGGCAGCCGGTGATGGCTCAAGTACTTGGGTCTCTGCCGCCCACATGGGAGGTGCAGGTGGAGTTCCTGGCGCCTGGCTTTGGCCTGACCCAGCTCCTCTTGTGGGTATTTGGGGAGTGAACCAGTAGATGGGAGGAGATATTCATTCATTCATTCTCTCTCTCTCTCTCTCTCTCTTTCTCTCTCTCTCTGTCTGTCTGTCTCTCTTTCTCCCTGCCTTTTAAATAAGGAAAAATAAATAAAGCGGTTTTTTTTAATTTAGAAGATTGCACATCTTGTCTTCCCGTCTGAGCCACATAGCCCGTAGCCAGGCTGCAGGCCTGCCCTGCCCACGTCTGCACGGTCAGGCCCTCTGCCAGAGCGCTCCTCGAGTAGTTCTGGCTCAGTTCATGGCCTCCTTTGGGCCTTTGCTTAGACAGCACTCCCCCAGTCACCCTCCCTCATCCAGGATTTCCACTTTCCTCTCCTGGTTTGATTGGTTCATTTCAGATACTGTCATCTGTTTTACACACACGTTATTTATAGATTCATTGCATTGGGGTGTAAATCTCAAAAGGACAAAAATGTTTATCTTTTTTTACTCATAGACTCATTTAGTCACCTAGAGTACTGCGTAGCACCAAGTAGGAATTTTCTATGTATTTGTTGAATGTACTGTTTCATAATTTAAAGCGTGTTGTCAAAGGGTGTGTGTGACATTTAACTCCTACTTTGGATCTCCTAGTCCCATTCTGCCTTAGGGTGACAACTTGTCCTGAAGTTGATATATTATCCTTTCTATCCACATTTTAAATATCAACTGTGTGCATATGTAGCCATAAACAGGATATAATGCAGTCTTATGCTTTGAAAAATCACGTAAATAAATATCATTGTATTTATCACTCATTCTGCATTTCAGAATTATGCAGGTTGATCTGTATAGAGCAAGCTTTTTTTTTTTCTTTTAACACATTAAGCACTTGAACAGATGCAACTATATTATAATTTAGTTTCCATTATTCCATTGATTTGCACCTAAGCGATTTGTGGCTCTTTATTATCACAAGTGACACTGCTGTAGCATCTTTATGTGTCTCGGTGTCCGTGTGCTGTTTCCTCAGGGAGCGGGCCAGGGTGCTGTGCTGTTTTCACCTCTGTCATTGCCAGTCTCTCTCCCAGTGGTTACTGCCAGTAGATATCAAGTACCTGTTTGCCCACTTTTCATAATGAAACTTTTGCCAGTCTGGATGGAAGCTTCTTTGTGTGCTTGAATAAGATGTTACAGTTTTCTCCTTAGAGTTGTTTCTATTGTAAAATTCTTTTCCTATGTTTTTTTGATTTCCTCTCCTGTGATTCTTTTTTTTTTTTTCTTAAGATTTATTTACTTGATAGGCAGAATGACAGAGAGAGCAAGCGTGAACAGTTAATTGATCGCTCCTCCATCTGCTGGCTCACTCCCTAAATGGCTGCAACAGCCTGGGCCAGTCCAGAGCCAGGAACCAAGAACTCCGTCTGGGTCTCCCACATGGGTGGTGGGGGCCCAAGCCCCCAGGCCAACTTCTGCTGCCTTCCCAGGTGCACTAGCAGGAAGCTGGATCGAGAGCAGAGCAGCTGGGACTTGAGGTGGTACTCTGACAGGGGGATGCCGCCATTGCAAGCGGCGGCTTCACCTGCTGTGCCACAGTGCCAGCCCCTGAATCTTTTTCTGTTTTCCTACTGAGTTGTCTTTCATTTTCTCATTGATTGAAGACTTCTGGATCCATATCTAGAACAAATACCTGTTACTTTCATTACAAGCATCTTCTCCCAGGGTGTGGTAGGTCTTCTAACTTTGTAGTTCTTTTATGGAAGGTTTTATTGTCAGGCAGACATACCAGTCTGCCCCTTTATGATCTGTGCTTTTACTGTCATAGATATTGCTTGCCTGCCTGCCTCACTCAAGGTCAGAAGGGTATTCTCTTATATATTTTTTTATTTATTTGAAAGGCAGATTTACACAGAGAGAAGGAGAGAGAGAAAGGTCTTCCATCTGCGGGTTCACTCCCCAAATGGCTGCAATGGCTGGAGCTGCGCCAATCCGAAGCTAGGAGCCAGGAGCTTCTTCCAGGTCTCCCATGTGGGTGCAGGGGCCCAAGGACTTGGGCCATCTTCCACTGCTTTCCCAGGCCGTAGCAGAGAGCTGGATTGGATGTGGAGCAGTCGGGACTCGAACCAGCACCCATATGGGATGCCAGGATTGCAGGAAGCAGCTTTACCCACTATGCCACAGTGCTGACCCCTCTTATATTTTCTTATAAAAGTTTTAAAGTTTGACTTTTCACATTTAGTCCATCTAGCATTAATATTTATATAAACTGCAAGGGAGGATTTAATTATTTCCCCACAGAGACATCTGATTTTCCAGCAGAGTCCTCCCCACTGATATGCGCCACCAGCTCCGTGGTGAACTGCTTTCCGTGTGTGGAGAGGCTGTTTCTGGGCTCTGATTCTGTTGTGTGGATCTCACACCCTCTGTGCCAATCCTCTGTTCTTTTAGCTGCATAGTTAAGTCTTGACAGCTAGTAAAACAAACCTTCCCTGCTGGTTCTTCAAAAATTTTTAGCTTTTCTTCTCTCTTTGTTCTGCTATATGAATTTTAGAATCTTTAGGTTGCATTTCTAAGAAAACGTGGTTGGAAGTTTACTTTATGATTTCTGGAGAATCGTCCTCATTACTGCGTTGAGCCTTTCTGTCCATGGGAAGACTCACTGGAGGCTGCTTTGTGTGCTTGAATAAGATTTTACAGTTTTCTCCTGAGAATTGTTTCTATTGTAAATGGGATTTTTGGAATTAGGTGCCTGTTGTAAATAGTTACTACTGGTATATAGGTATATTGTTGACTTTTTTTTTTTTTTTTTAAGATTTACGTATGGGGCCGGCACTGTAGCAAAGTGGGCAAAGCCACCGCCTGTAGTGCCTGGCATCTCGTGTGGGCACTGGTTGGAGTCCCTGCTGCTCCACTTCCAATCCAGCTCTCTGCTAATGTGCCTGAGAAAACAGCAGAAGATGGCCCAAGTCCTTGGGCCCCTGGACCCGTGTGGAAGACCCCGGTGAAGCTTCTGGTTACTGGCTTTGGATCTGCCAAGCTCTGCCAGTTGCGGCCATTTGGGGAGTGAATTGGCAGATGAAGTCCTCTATCTCTGCCTCTGCCTCTCTCTAACTCTGCTTCCCAAATACATAAATACATCTTTTAAAAAGATTCAATCATCTATTTAAAAAAAAAAAAATAAGGCGGTTTATTTATTGACTTGAGAGGCATAGTTGCAGCCAGAGGGACAGAGAAAAAGAGGTCTTTCATCTGCTGTTTCACTCCCCAAATGGCTGAAATGGCCGAGACAGACCCATTCTGAAGCCAGGAGCCAGGAGCTCCTCCTGGGTCTCCCAAGCGGATGCAGGGGCCAAAGCTCCCTGCTTTCCCAGGCCATCAGCAAGGAGCTGGATACAAAGTGGAGTAGCCAGGATTCGAACCAGTGCCCATATGGGATGCTGGCACTGCAGGCAGAGACTTAGCCTACTATGTCACAGTGCCTTGAAGATATTCTTAGTTTGAAGACATTTCCTTCTACTTCCGACTAGCCAGAAGTTTTTATTGTGAATGAGAGTTATATTGTATCAAGTGTTTGCAGTTTTTTTAAATACTTTGTTTTATTTCTTTTAAAACATTACTGTTGTGTTATATATTACAACAGGCAAAACACATGCAGAACAAGATTCCTTTAATATGTAGAGATTGTAAACGTTCACGTTCCAGACACCCAGCATGAGAAATGGGTCACAGAAGGTCCTCGGTCGCCCCTTCCTTCCTCTTGTAGATAAACACAATCAGCCCTTTGCTTTACATTTCATTCCCTCTCTATTCCTAAATTCCGTTGTTTGGCTTTACCTGTCTTTGAACATCCTAGCACACGCTTTCTTCTCTCAGTGGCTCTTCTTGGACAGGGTGTGTGTGAGAGCCAGCGGTAGTTCCTTCATGTCCACCATGTTATACTTTGTAGCAGCGCATTCGTTCTTCCTACCCTGGTGGGTGTTGTGTTGTTTCACATGGCTTTTAAGGAAATACTCCTGGGAAAATTCTTGTTCCTGTGTAAAAGTTCCTCTAGGTTCAGACCCAGGAGGGAACTGCTGGGGCTAAGGAGAGGTGCTTGTTTGGCTTCCAAGTGTCTCTGAAGCTGGGGGACCGCCTCGGGGCTTCCTGCTGAACCCCACCCTCCCCAGCCTCAGAACTGCTGTTTTCATTTCTTCCCAACCGGTAGATGTGAAGTGGCTTAAAGTTTGCATGTTCCCGATTGATGATTGGATCCTTTATTTATGGGCCATCTGTTGTTCCTCTTCTGTGGTGTGCCCATTTATGTCTTTTGTCCATTTTTCCTTAGATTCGCAAGAGTTCTTTACATGTTCTGAATGTAAATCTCTCTGTCGCTTCCGTGTGTTGCTGTTATCTTCTCCATTTATGGGATATTTTAAAGATTGGGTGCTTTTCATGGTAGTGTGCTTGGATTTCCTAGTCTTGTCTTTGACGCGCCTTCAACAGGTAAGGAACTTTCCCTCCCTCGAGGTCCTAGAACATACAACACCAGATATTTCCTCTTAAAAGTCTGAAGATTTTGCCATTTACATTTAAATTCATAGTCCGCCGGGTAGGGGCCCGTGGCCCTGTGAGGGGGCCCTGGTTACCGTTCGGTAGCACTGTGCTCTTTTCCTCTGCTATTTCAGGGACACTTGTGGATCGCTTTATCAAGTCTTAAGGAAAACCCAGCCGGGGATGTTTTACCGTGAAGCACCTTGGAGAGTCATGCCCTTCATCAGTAGCCTCTTCCGGCACTTGGCAGGGCCCAGAAGCCTCCGCGAACTTTGACCATTTTCTACCAGAAAGCTCCCTCATGTTTTCTTGTTAGGTGTGGTCCCAGGTTCCGTATTGTTGTGTTTTAATCACTCCTGTCAGGGGTATCTTTTTTCCTCCACATTTTCTAATTGTCGCTGACGTACGTTGGAGCCTTGGGGGCAGTGAGCCCGTGAACGCCTGCCCCTTTCCTGGACGGGAGCTTGGTTTGGAGACTATTCCAGTCTCTGCCCTTTGCACACCGCGTGGGATGTCCCTCGCTGGAGCTGGCTGAGCAGAGTCCTTGGGCTGCTGCCTCCAGGGTCGGCAGCTGCTGCTCTGCTGGGGACAGGTCTGTCTGTACAGTAGCTAACTTTCTGCTTCTGAGGTCAGCATTCAGAATCCCTGTTGCTCACAGATAAAAGCTACATTCTGAATTGTCAGTAATAAAAGTAGATTAGTCTCACTTGCCTTCCTCATTTGTTTTCTTAAAATTCAGGACTGGAAAGAACATTGGTTATAGATGAGCTCCCTGGACCCCCGACAGTGTGTTGAAGTGTGCTTGTCTTTCAGGTGAAGATTGCTATCCAGGAACCCGGCGAAAATTGTCATTAGTGCTGTAACTTCTCAGAGTCTCAGAAAAGTAGTCACATCACTTATGATTAATAAGAAGTTAATTCTTCTCAAATCTTTGGGGTTTATTTTTCTCTTGCTTTCTTATGCTGACAGAACTCTCAGAAAATCTTAAATAGAAGTAATATGACAGTTTCTTATTGGTTCGTGATTTTAAAGAGAATACTTTTTAACTTTTTCATATTGAGTATAGTATTTGCTAAAGGTCTTATTTACAAATACCCTTTAGTAGGCTAAAGTAATTTCCTATATTTCTGGTTGGCTAGGTGTTTCTAACAGGAATGACTGTTGAATTTTAGGAAATATGTTTTTCGTATGTATTGAGATGCTTTTCTCCTCCAACCTACTACTGTAGTAAATTGTGTTATTTTCTAATGTTGAACCAACCTTGCAATCCTAGAGTAAAGCTAACTTGGTCATAAGCCTTTACGTACATTGCTGGATCTAGCATACTACCTAATTATTTTGTTTAGAATTTTCGAATCTTTGTTCCCGAGTGAAGCAGGCCTGTAATTTTCCTTTGTCAGACTGTCTTTAAGTGGTTGTGGCATTAAATATGGAAGCTGTGATGTGTTCCTTCTGTTTTCGTTTGCAGGTGGGACTCAAACTGGTGCTCATAGGGGCTGCAGCCTCCCAGGCCGTGGCTGAGCCTGCCGTGCCACAGCGCCAGCTCCTCCTCTTTATCCTCTCAGTCTCCACCACATCCATAACTGTGTTCCCTTCCTCGTTCCTCAGATTGATTATGGTGTTGCCTCCTTTTCTCTTGATTATCTTGCTGAAGATGCTTTGGCTTACTAGTCTCTTCAATGAGCCAACATCTGGCTTTCTGTATTCTTGTATTCTTATTTTCTCTTACGAATTTACTCCTTTTGTTGTGTGTGGGCTTCCTATCATTTTCCTTTTTTAATCTTTAAAGATTTATTTTATTTATTTGGAAAGCAGAGTGACAGAAAAGGAGAGACATGAGAGTGATCCTCCATCTGCTGGTTCACTCCCCAGATGGTCACAACGGCCGAGGCTGGGCCAAGCTGAAGCCGGAAATCTGGAACTCCATCTGGGTCTCCCCCATGGGTACAGGGGCCCAAGCACTTGGGCCATCTTCCACTGCTTTCCCAAATGCATTAGCAAGGAGCTAGATTAGAAGTGGACCAACCAGGACTCGAACCAGTACCCACTTGGGATGCCAGCATCACAGGTGGTGGTTTAACCTTTTATGCCACAACACTGGCCCCAATTTACACTATTCTATTAATTTCCTCTCTACTTTTTACAAAGTTTCTTTTTTTTTTTAAGATTTATTTATTTATTTGAATGCAGAATTACAGAGAGTTAGAGACAGACAGACAGACAGACAGACTTCCATCCGCTGGTTCATTCCCCAGCTGGCTGCAAAGGCCAGAGCTGTGCGGATCCAAAGCCAAACCAGGAGCCAGGAGCTTATTCTGGGTCTCCCACGTGGGTGCAGGACCCCAAGGACTTGGGCCATCTTCCATTGCTTTCCCAGGCCATAGCAGAGAGCTGGATCAGAAGTGGAGCAGCCTGGACTCAAACCTGCACACATGTGAAATGCTGGCACTGCCAGTGGTGGCTTTACCTGTTACTCCACAGTGCCAGCCCCTTTTACAGGCTTTTGTTGATGTCTTATTTCTTCTTTAAAAAAATTTTTTTAAGATTTATTCAGTTTTATTTGAAAGAGTTACACAAAGAGAGGAGAGGCAGAGAGAGAGAGAGGTCTTCCTTCCTATAGTTCACTCCTCAACTGGCCACAGTGGCCGGAGCTGTGCCAATCAGGAGCCAGGAGCTTCCTCTGGGTCTCCCATGTGGGTGCAGGGGCCCAAGGACTTGGGCCATCTTCTACTGCTTTCCCAGGCCATAGCAGAGAGCTGGACAGAAGTGGAGCGGCCGGCGCTTGAATTGGCGCCTATATGGGATGCGGGTGCTTCAGGCCAGGGCGTTAACCCACTGTGGCACAGCGCCGGCCCCTCTTCTTTAATATCTTGCATTCACTACTTAGCCCACTAATTTCTGACCTTTTTTCTCTTTTTTTTTTTAACATAAATAATACAAAGCTATAAAATGCGTTCCTTCCAGTTCTGTCCCAGTTGCTCCTCTTCCAGTCCAGCTCTCTGCTGTGGCCCGGGAGTACAGTGGAGGATGGCCCAAGTGTTTGTGCCCTGAACCCGCATGGGAGACCAGGAGGAAACACCTGGCTCCTGGCTTCAGATCGGCGCAGCATGCCGGCCATAAGGGCCATTTGAGGGGTGAACCAACAGAAGGAAGACCTTTTTCTCTGTCTCTGTCTCTCTCTCTCTCACTAACTCTGCCTGTCAAAAAGAAAAAAGGAAAGGAAGGAAGGAAGAAATGTGCTAAGATAAAATCCATACGTGATTTTGAAAACTACAAAAAATAAGATGTAGAAAAAAGAGTGTAAAGTTTTACATTGGTTATGTGTTGAAGTAACATTTTTGGCCGGCACCGCAGCTCACTAGGCTAATCCTCCTCCTGTGGTGCCGGCACACCAGGTTCTAGTCCCGGTCGAGGTGCCGGATTCTGTCCCGGTTGCCCCTCTTCCAGGCCAGCTCTCTGCTGTGGCCCAGGAGTGCAGTGGAGGATGGCCCAGGTGCTTGGGCCCTGCACCCCATGGGAGACCAGGAAAAGCACCTGGCTCCTGGCTCCTGCCATCGGATCAGCGCGGTGTGCTGGCCGCAGCACGCGGGCCGCGGTGACCATTGGAGGGTGAACCAACGGCAAAAAGGAAGACCTTTCTCTCTGTCTCTCTCTCTCACTATCCACTCTGCCTGTCAAAAAAAAAAAAAGAAGTGACATTTTTGATATTCGTGTTAAGTAAAGTATACTGTTTAGATTTATTTCAACTGTTTCCTTATGCTTTTCTAATGTGGCTTCCAAAACACTTAAAATTAAGACAGGTGTTCCACATTGGATATCCCATTAGGAAACAATTTTTATCTTCAAGCTATTTTTTTTAAGATTTTATTTATTTATTTGAATGGTGTGAGTTAAAGACAGTGAGAGGGAGAGACAGAGAGAAAGGTCTTCCATCTGCTGGTTCACTCCCCAAATGGCCACAATAGCCAGAGCTGTACCACTCCGAACCCAGGAGCCAGGAGCTTCTTCTGGGTCTCCCACGTAGGTGCAGGGGCCCAAGGACTTGGCCATCTTCCACTGCTCTCCCAGGCCATAGCAGAGAGCTGGATCAGAAGTGGAGCAGCCAGGACTTGAACTGGTGCCCATATGGGATGCCGGCACCACAGGCGGAGGATTAACCTGCACCACAGCACCAGCTCCCACACTATTATTTTTAATTGGCTTGAAAGTTTCACATCAATTTATGTTCTCTTAGGGAAGCTCTTAGAAATTGTTCTTCCTTCAGAAGTTATATTTTCTGTGTCTGATGCTAGTGAACTTTCAGCATGTGTTTGTGTGTGAGTTTATCTGAAGTATCTTTATTCTCTTCCTGCGTTTGAAAGGTGGAATTCCAGTTGGACTGTTGTTTTCTCTTAGCCTTTAAAAATCATCCGCCCTCCCTCTGGCTCCTGCTGCTGTGGAGAAGCCGGCCGTCAGTGCAGGCACCATCCCTGTAGGCAGTCTCTCTTTCCTCTGTCTGCAGTAGGCCTGTGTCGGCAGTGGCCTACCGTTTACTGCTGTGTCTGGGTGTGGACTCCTTTCCCTCTATCCTGCCTCAGGTACTGAAGCTTGGGGAAGTCTGCTGGCCTTTCTCTTTGAGAATTGTCTGAGCCCCGTTCTCTAGGCCTTCGCTCTGGAACTTCCTCAAACCTCTGTCGTATTTTCAGTTTTACTTCTGAGTCTGAATACTTTCTTCTGATCTGGCTTCTAGTTAGCCCACCATTCTCTGTGTCATTGTTTCCATTCCTTGGATTTTTCCATTTCACTGATTTTATTTTTTATTTATTTATTTTTTTTGACAGGCAGAGTGGACAGTGAGAGAGAGAGAGAGAGAGAGAAAGGTCTTCCTTTGCCGTTGGTTCACCCTCCAATGGCTGCCACAGCCAGTACGCTGCGGCCGGTGCACCGCGCTGATCCGATGACAGGAGCCAGGTACTTATCCTGGTCTCCCATGGGGTGCAGGGCCCAAGCACTTGGGCCATCCTCCACTGCCCTCCCGGGCCACAGCAGAGAGCTGGCCTGGAAGAGGGGCAACCGGACAGAATCCGGCGCCCCGACCGGGACTAGAACCCGGTGTGCCGGTGCCGCTAGGCGGAGGATTAGCCTAGTGAGCCGCAGCACCAGCCACTGATTTTATTTTACAGTTATAAAGTTAGATTTGATTATTTTTCAAAATTTGATTAGCCAGTTTCGATAGTCTCGTTTCTCACATTTTCTCTGCCCCCTTTATTTCTCTAAGTATCTCAAACTTTATGTTCTCTGTCTGGTAATTCCAGCGTCCAGAGTGTCTGCAGGTCAGTTCCCAGGCCGCGGTGCCCACTGACTTTATTGGAAGTGGCTGGTTTTGCTGTGGAGGAGGTGGCAGGGAATTGTGGGCTCGCTGGTTGAACACTTGCCTCTGGGGAATGCGGCGTGTGCCTCTGCTGCTCCCCTGGTGGCAGCACAGACTCAGGCCCTCCTGGCCCCAGATACCCTTGAGTGTCGAGTGCCGGCGTGCGGTGTCAGCTCCATGGGAAGAGTCCTCTGCCCCTGAGCCTCTAGCAAGGTCAGGACAGGTAGTCTCTGTGGGGCAGGTTTATTTATTTATTTACAATTTTTTTATTTATTTGAGAGAGAGAGAGAGCTTCCATTCATTGGTTCATTCCCCAAATGGCCACGGCAGCCAGGGAAGCCAGGAGCCAGGAGCTTCCTCCTGATTTCCCACCTGGGTGGCAGGGGCCATTCTCTGCTGCTCTCCGAGGTGCCTTAGCAGGGAGGTGGTGAAGCAGTGCCCATGGGGGACGCCAGCATCCCAGGTGGTGGCTTAACCCACTGGGCCACAACGCCAGCCCCACAGGGCAGGTTTTGATTTTGATTTTCGTTGGAAGTTTAGTGCGCCGGGAATATCGCCCTTCCGGGTCGTAGGTTTTCTGCAGTGAGGGATATCTCCAGAGCGAGCTTCTCACACCCCTCTCGCCCAGGCGTGCACAGTGCATTCGGACGCAGGGAGGGCAGGGAGTGGTCTCCAGCTTGCCATCGTTGACTTGGGCTTTCTTAGTCTCCGGCCTCCCTTTGTTTTCCTTACTTTATTTGTAGGTCATCCATGCTTAATTTTTTTTTTAATTAACTTTCTTGAAGGGTTAATTAAAACGTAAAGAGTCCTAACAAATGGTTACACCCATGTGACTGTCACCACAGTCAAGACATTTTCATCAACCCTGAAGATTTTCTTGTGCCCCTTCTCAGGTAACCAGTTGTTGCCTCCACTCCTTCAGCTCTTCCAACCCCAGCAATCATTTCTACTTTTTAGATAAAAATGAATATAAGAAGTTCTACCATTCTTTTCCCCATACCCTGACACCTTGGGGTACTGTCTAGGATATAGGCACCAGTTTTGGAGTTGTATTTGGGGTCTTCAAAAAATTTATGGAAGTTTATATTATGAGAAATCTATGTATGGATATAAAAATTGGGCAGGCATTGTGACTGTGATGTTAAGCCACTATGTGATGCCCACGTCCTAGGTACTCAACTTCCAATGCTGTTTCCTGCTAATGCACCTGAGGGGTTAGCAGATGATGATCCAAGTACCTGGGCCCCTGTTACCCATGCAGGAAACCTGGATGGAGTGCTGGGCTCCTGGCTTTGGCCTGGCAAACCCCTGGCTGTTGTGTCATTTGGGGAATGGAACAGTAGATGGATTATCAATCTCTCTCTCTCTCTTTATCCACCTTTCAAATGGATGAAAATGAACCCTTTTCTTAAATTTTTCAAAAAAAATTTATTTTTTAATTCTATTTTTCCATAAACGTTTTGAACTTCTCAAATTTTAATATGCATCAGAGCCACATTGGGGAGCTTCCTAAAATGCAGATTTGATTCCCAAGTCACACATCAGAAATGCTAGTTCACAAAGAGTACGTTAGAATAAAATATTTCTTTTTATATTTTACCCATCATTTTTATTTTTATTTTTTTGACAGGCAGAGTTAGACAGTGAGAGAGAGAGAGAGACAGAGAGAAAGGTCTTGCTTTCCGTTGGTTCATCCCCCAAACGGTCGATCCGAAGCCAGGATCCAGGTGCTTCCTCCTGGTCTCCCATGCAGGTACAGGACCCAAGCACTTGAGCCATCCTCCACTGCAGTCCCAGGCCACAGCAGAGAGCTGGCCTGGAAGAGGGGCAACCAGTACAGAGTCCGGCGCCCATCATTTTTAGATATTCTATACTGGGAGAATTTTCTGTGTTTCTTTGCAGATGTAGCCAGCTATCTGCCAAAAATAGAAGAGCTCAATGCTGCTTTTATATCTGCTAAGATGATTGTGTTACTTTCACCGTTATTCTATTAATTTTGTGAGTTATATTATTATATTTGCTAGTGCTGACTTATCCTTGAGGTCTTAGGCAAAACCCACCTTCTTTATAATGCATTACTTTTTTTAAATACATTGCTGAAGTTGATTTGTAATTTTTAATTTAGAGTTTTTGCACACCTGTTCATAAATGAGGTCATTTTACAGATTTTTTTTTTCATATACTGTCTCTAGTTTCTGCAATCAAATTAAAGTAACCTCATAAAATAAGTTGACAGATACCTCCCCTCAGCATTTGAGAATATTTTATTATTTTCTGATGACCTAGTTGCCAAAGGAAATCTTTCCATCTGAAATATCCTTCTTTTGTCTTTGGTATCTTTTAAGATTTTCCCTCTGCCTCTGGAATAAATGGGATTTATTCCACTTCATTTAAGTGTTGTCTTGGTTGGTTTACTTTATTTCATTTCCTTCTTGGGTATTAGTGTGTTCTTTTGTACTATGGGCTCATAATGCCTTCGGTTGTGGAAAATTCTAAGCCATTATTTGTTTACCGCTTGTCATTTACTTGTTTCTCTACTCTCTCCTTTCGATATTTCAACCTGGCTGTATTGGAATTTCTCAATCTGTCCTCCATGTTTCTTTTCTGTCCTGTTTTTCATTTCTTTATCTCTCAGTGCTGTGCTTCGGATTATTTTCCCAGATCTGTCTTCCAAGTCACTAATTTTCTCTTCAGCTATTTTCAGTCTGCTGTGAAGCCATCAATCATGTTTTTAATTTGTGTGACTGCTTTTGTCATTTCTAGAATGTCTGTTTAGTTCTTTTTCAAATTTACCTTTTAAAAAATAATTTGCTGTTCTTGCCTTAGAGGTCGTATTCCCTCATTTCATATTTTAGACGTAAGTCACGTATCATTAAGTGTCCTCTTTTCAGCAGTTCTTGCAAGTGCTTTCTGCCATGATTCTCATAGCCTTTTGGTTTGTGGAGTTTTAGTTTTCCTTCTGGTTTTAGTTTGCAGTGGAGCCCCTTGTGGCCTGCCGTGTAGGGGTGCCTTTGTGGGGCAGGTTTGCATTTGCAGTGCTGGGTCCTTCTGAGCTACCATGCTCTCAGCCAGTTTTCCTGTGGATTTTCGGCTTAGCTTCTCCGCACCTGTGTGTAGATGCATTTCATGTGGACATGGGATTCTGATTTCTTGCTTAGCTGTGGGTCCGTGGGCGGCTTCCTGATAGCTGCCCCAGATAGATGTAGTTTGCTAGCCCCTGCTTCACAGACTGGGCATGTCAAGCCACAGGGCTCTTTGCTCCATAGTCCTGAAAGCCTGTATCCCATCCCAGCAGTTGTGTGGGTCATGCACACTCCACTGTAACGCTCGGTTTGGCTTTGCATTTGCTCCTTGATTCTTATATCCAGAATCTTTGTCTTGGGCTCCCTTGAACACCTGTACATAGAGAGAGGGTCTGGGAGGAGGGGCAGCAATGGCGGTTCAGGTTTATCTGGCTTCCCCGTGTTAACAGAAGAGCGGCACTGCCCAGGAGGGCTCAGGCCTCCCGTGGACCAGCAGCCTGTCCCCGAGAGTGTGCATTTCTCAAACAGCCTGTCCCATCCTGCTCATCCCTAATCCAGGAGACCTCACGTTCTGCCTGGAGGCCCTGTGTGCTGAGGCACTCCCTTCCCCAGCTCAGCCCTTTCTCCAGCTGGGGGCGTGTCTGCCCCGGGCCACAGGGCCACAGGGCCGGGCTGCTGCAGCTCACACACTATCCCTTCCCCAGGCTCGGCTCCCCCGGTTCCTGCCCCTGACCTCTTGATGCAGATCAAGCAGGAGGGTGAGCTCCAGCTGCAGGAGCAGCAGGCCCTGGGCGTGGAGGCCTGGGCAGCCGGGCAGCCTGATATCGGGGAGGAGCCCTGGGGCCTCAGCCAGCTGGACTCCGGAGCAGGAGACATCTCCACAGAGGCTACATCTGGTGAGTACCTGACGTGGGAGCAGACACACCCTGGCAGCGTGTGGGGAGCTGTCCTGGCCAGTGCTGGGCTTTTCCCACCTGGAGGCAGGAGCTACCCCAGAGGACACCTGCTGGGCCTTGGGAGCTCGGCGGTGCTGTCCCCGGGCATTTCTCAGCCCCTCGGTCAGCTACGCAGCCGCCCTTCCTGCCTCCGGCGCGGGGCAGTGAGGTCATTGGTGGCCTCCTATTCAGGAGGACTGTGAGTCAGTGGGGGACTTCGGGCCTTCCAGGTGCTTCAGAGGAGGGGCAGAAGGCACTGGGCTCACAGAGGCCGGGTCACTGTGGCCCTTCAGAAAAGTTCCAGTGAGCGAGCGCTCTTGGGGTTTAGCCGTTCTCCTCTCCCGTGTTTGCCCTCGGCTCCCCGGCCTGCCCCTGACCCATGGCCTCTGATCTCTCTCCATCGCAGGCGTCCATTCCACCTTTTCAACCACTATCCCACCCACGTCCTGGCAGGCAGATCTCCCTCCCCACCATCCCTCCTCTGCGTGCTCGGACGGGACCCTGAAGCTTAACACGGCAGCCTCCACGGAAGGTACAGGGAGCTGGGCGAGGGGGAGGCCGCGGCGGCGGCCGGGGGAAGCCTCGGCCCAGGCACCTGATCACTGGCAAACTGCTCTGACCTTTCAGCAGGCAGGCAGTTGGTCACCTGTGATCGTGTGACTCTTCGTCCATTCTGTCCTTTACTCCTGTCTTGGGCTATCCAGCTTTCAGACCGTTCCTTTGTGGTGCAGTGCTGAGCAGCCTGCTCTGAGAAGCTGGTACCCTTGACGGAGATGCCTCTTCCCTGGACTAGGCGGCCAGTGGCTGCGGTCCAACGTGGAAGGAAACAAAACCAGATCCACGCCATTCCTTAGTTACTGGCGCAGTACCAAAGACAGGTGTATTAGTGTTCCCTTTACTTACATGGAGAAGGCCGGTTATCTGCTACTTCAAGTAAGAATTCTGGCCATATTTTAGCATCCCCAAAAATGTGCTGCAAGCCAAGATCCCAGAGATTCACGTGCACGTGTAGAAAAGAAAGCACATTCACTTGTGTGTTTATCCTTAGCTAGCGGCCTCCTGGCATGCTAAGATGCTTCGGGACGTGATCTGGCTGATCGGCATACAAGCCTACCAGGCGACATGCACCGACGAGCTGTTCCTGAAGAGCAGTGGGTGCGTGGCCGAGACGCGGCACAGCCTCAGAGCCGTCTCGACCCCACGGCCGTGCTTCTGCCCCTTGGCAACACAGCCATCGGTGGTCAGAACCCATTCTTAGGATAAATTCACAACTAGCACTAAAAGCCATAGTGAAAACAGGCCCTGGGAACAGATGTGACAGGTGTGGGGACACAGCATCCTGTGGGTGTGAGGCAGCCCCCTGACCGTGGTGGGGGGGTCTTCCTCAGGGCTTTGGTCCTAAGGCTGGGCCTGCGGCACCCAGCATGGTGCCTTCGGGCTGAGTGAGCAGCTATTGTGTGTCCAGGTAAAGCGCCAGACCCTTCGTTCTGTCAGCAGGCAGGGGCCCGAATGATTTCTGCTTTTCTGTTTCCCTCAGCAGATGTAAAAATTGTGATCAAAACAGAAGTCCAGGAAGAGGAGGTGGTGGCCACACCTGTGCACCCTACCGACCTGGAGGCTCACGGGGCCCTGTTCGGACCCGGCCAGGCCACGAGGTTTTTCCCTAGCCCTGTCCAGGAAGGAGCCTGGGAAAGTCAGGGCAGTTCCTTCCCCAGCCAGGACGCCGTGCTGGGGCTGCGGGAGCCCGCCCGGCCCGAGAGGGACATGGGGGAGCTGAGCCCTGCCGTGGCCCAGGAGGACACTGCCCCCGGGGACTGGCTCTTTGGTGGGGTCCGGTGGGGCTGGAACTTCCGGTGTAAGCCTCCAGTGGGCCTGAACCCCAGGACCGGGCCAGAGGGTTTGTCTTACTCCTCCCCGGACAATGGAGAGGCCATCCTGGACCCCAGCCAGGCCCCACGGCCCTTCAACGAGCCCTGTAAATACCCTGGCCGGACAAAAGGCTTCGGCCACAAGCCTGGGCTGAAGAAGCACCCAGCAGCACCCCCCGGGGACCGGCCCTTCACTTGTGCCACGTGCGGGAAGAGCTTCCAGCTGCAGGTGAGCCTGAGCGCCCACCAGCGCAGCTGCGGCCTGCCGGACGCGGCGGGCTCCGGGGCGGCAGCCTCTTCCGGCGGCGGCGGCGGCGGAGGTGGCGGCGGCGGCGGTGGAGGTGGCGGCGGCGGCGGCGGCGGCGGCGGCGGCAGCGCCCGGGATGGCAGCGCCCTGCGCTGCGGCGAGTGCGGCCGCTGCTTCACGCGGCCCGCGCACCTCATCCGCCACCGCATGCTGCACACGGGCGAGCGGCCCTTCCCCTGCACCGAGTGCGAGAAGCGCTTCACTGAGCGCTCCAAGCTCATCGACCACTACCGAACGCACACGGGCGTGCGGCCGTTCACCTGCACCGTGTGCGGCAAGAGCTTCATCCGGAAGGACCACCTCCGCAAGCACCAGCGCAACCACGCGGCGGGCGCCAAGGCGCCGGCCCGCGGCCAGCCGCTGCCGCCGCTGCCCCCGGGGCCACCGGACCCCTTCAAGAACCCCGCAGCCAAAGGACCCCTGGCCTCAACAGAGCTTGTGACCGACTGGACTTGTGGCCTAAGTGTCCTGGGACCCGCCGACGGCGCGGACCTGTGAGGCACCCCTCCCGCGCCGTGAGCCCCAAATGTAAAAATCCCTCTTGTAGACAGCGGGCGAGGCTGAGCTCAGAGGCAGCCGCGGACGCGGGGTGGGAACCGGATTTCCCAGTTGCAGAACTCATCACTGGAAAATGCCAGACTGTCAGTGCAGCTTCCACCTCCAACCAAGGTAGAATTCTGATTGTGAAACTGAGCACCGTAGAATTTTAAGTAATTTAATTGCAAAACTGGTTTGTTTGTTTTTAATTCTTGAGGGGGGAAGGAAAAAAAAGCTGGAAAGTAATAGTAAGCGCGGGTTTGAATCTGTAGCACGCTCTTGGTTTCCAGGGCACCTCCTAGCTGTGTCTTGCTGAGTGACAGGTGAGTACTGGGAAGCCGTCGGCTGGGGAGGGAGGTGCGGAAGGCCCCGGCCCCACTGACTGCTAGGGATGGGTCCCCCCCCCCCCCCAGAGAGCTGAGGCCCTGCTCTGCCAGGGTGGGCGGGTCTGCACATGGGCTGCCACTCGGCAGGAAGGACCCACCCAGGAGCCACTGTTACAACTCCAGCTTGCCTCTTCATCCAGAAAGGAAGGCCCCCTCAACTGCTGGCCATGGTCTGGCCTTTCCCTGTGTGGGGCCACCTGGGGTACCTCTCTGAAGGGAACTTGGCCACGGCCCCTGTTGAGTGAGTCCCGGGCTGTAACGCAGCATTGTCAGAAGCCACAGTGTTGGTCTTGGGAGGGTGAAGAAGCCGAGGCGAGGAGTGGAGCCCGCAGACATCTGGTGGTCACCCCGGAGCCAAGAGCAAAGTGTCGCTGCCACTGCCCACTCCTGCCCTGTGCCTCTGGCGGGATCAGCGCCCTGACCCCAGGAGGTGGGGCAGGCAGGCATTCTTTCCTTTGAGACATGAGAGAGTAAAGGCTCAAAGGGGACCATCTCAGTCTCACTGTGGGTGCACAGTGGGGCACCCGGCGTTGAGAAGGGCCGCAGTGGGACGCGGCTCCTGCCCTTGGAGCATCAGTTTGGGGGAGAAAAGGTTTCCATTTTCGCCCTCTAAAAAGATTGATCCCGCACCTGCATGAGTCAGATCATCAAGCCTCAAAGAAACTTGGGGTGCAGCAGCTGCCTGGCTGCGCCCCAGCTTCCCTGGTGAGTGCACGCGCCCCCGCACGGGGTACTCGGAAGGCAGCGTGAGAGCTGGGTTCCCGGTCTGCGGCTTGCCCCCAAGCCTGTTCTCTTCAGGCTGGAATGAGAAACAGGCCCAGGTTTCTTGATTCTACCACAGTGCTGTCCCCACCACACGAATACCCATTCCTGTTTTGTTGACTGCCTGTGGTCCTCTCCCAGAGTGAGTAACTCATCTCCCTGTGGAGGAGAGGCCCTGGCATCCATTTGTTCAGCTCCCTCATGCGTACTTTTATTAGGCAATAGACTAGTTAAGAAAATTGTTTCTATGTACTGTATATTTTGTACCTGTTTACACTTCTAATATTGATATAACTGATATTTTGAAAAACAAATGGACAGAAAACATCTTGTTAAAATAAAACCTAACCAGCACCAAGGTGGTTTGGTGGGTTCCATTCTTAGACCTGTGTCTTTGTTGCTGATGCTTCTAAATACATCCCCCGGGGAGGGGAGGGAGGGGAGGCGGCGATCTGGCGGGTCTCCCAGATGGGTGAGGAAAAGTTGGTTGAAGAAGATAGGGAAGGAGGGAAAGAAGCAAAGGAAGGATCACAAAACAAAATGGTGGAGAAATCCACATACATCTATGTTCACTACAAATAAGCTTTGTGGTCGAAAAACAAATTGTCAGATAATAAGACAAAACAAAGATCCAGCTCTTCACTTTGAAGTTTTAGGGGAGGATTCATTGTGGCGTAAACACAAAATAGTTCTCCTCCAGGGACTGCCCTGAAACTGTGCTCTGTCAACCTTTTTTTCTCACTGGCAGTTTGGTGCCTAAATGACATCTTGTCAGAATTCCAACACATGCAGTCACTTCGTGCTGTCGGAGGAGCCTCATTCTACTCTCAGTGGGAACCATATTTGAATTTCAGTGTGAAGCCCCACTCAGAGCCCACGTGCCTGCCACCCCAGCTCCGGCCAGCTCTGTCTGGGGTGCCAGCAGCTTGGCACTGGGTGACATTGAGGTCTGCTCTTTGAATCCTTCCCCGAGACTGTAGCCTAGGCCTTCGCGAACTCTCGCTTCTGACTTTGAGGATCCAAAAAGGAGGGAGTACCGATGCCTACTGACGTAGGACCGCGTGCGGCTTGGCTCCACCTGTGACTGGCCCCTGCAGGGGCGGCGGTAACCAGGTGACTGTTGTGTGAGCTTTCCTTGGGGTAGTGCTCAGCTTCACTTTACGCCCCTCTGATGCTGAAAACCAGTCCCAGCGAGGGAGCTGCAAAGTGTTGCCCCCAACTTTGCCCTTGGGCAGGCACGCCATCCTGTGGCCTGTGGCTGTATGGACAACCTCCGCGTCCCTCCCCCTGCTTCCAAACCCCTGAGCCTCGTTGCTGAGAGAACCTGGAATGTGGCGGGAGCAGCCGCACCTTTCCCTGCTCTGCTGGGCTGCTCCTTCAGAAGCTCTGCACTAACTGCCACGTCCCAGTGTGTCCACACCCTGCAGGGGTAGCATCAAGGGCTCCAATGAAGGAGAACAAGAGCGGCTCACCTGGCAGAAAGGGAAGGAATCTCACAGACATCTCTGCATTTGTGGAGCAGGGGAGAGGGTATTAGTGCCTCGCCAGTCGTGAGGTGACTGTCCCGGAATTAACACGTGGGGCACTTTACATCTCTTGTCCTGGGCTCTGGGCCTTAGCTTCAATTTCCAGAGAAGGATAAAACAGTGCTGGACATCTTATCATATGCCATTGACAAGAAGCATACCTAAAACTTAAGGATGCAAAATAGTTCAAAGTAAATAATTAGGGAGAAAACCCACAAATGCTAGGTAAAAGATAGCTGGAGCATCAATCCTATTGGGAAAAAGAAACCTTTTTTAAAATATTTATTGGGGCTGGCACTGTGGTGCAGCGTGTTAACATGCTGGCCTGAATCGCCGGCATCCCATATGGGCGCTGGTTCAAGACCAAGCTGCTCCACTTCCGATCCAGCTCTCTGCTATGGCCTGGGAAAGCAGTAGAAGATGGCCCAAGTCCTTGGGCCCCTTCACCCACATGGGAGGCCCAAAAGAAGCTCCTGGCTCTTGGCTCCTGGTTTTGGATCGGCACAGCTTTGGCCATTGCAGCCAATTGGGGAGTGAACCATCTGATGGAAGTCAGTCTCTCTCTCTCTCTTTCTCTCTCTCTCTCTCTCTGCCTCTCCTCTCTCTGTGTAACTCTGACTTTCAAATAAATAAATCTTTTTAAAAATATATTTATTTATTTACTTGACAGAGTTACAGACACGCTTTGGGGGGTTGGAGAGAGGTCTTCATCTGCTAGTTCACTCCCCAAATGGCCAAAACGGCGGCCGATCAGAAGAGAAGCCAGAAGCCAGGAACCTCTTCCAGGTCTCCAATGAAGGTGCAGGGGCCCAAGCACTTGGGCCATCTGCTCTTTTTCAGAGCCATGAGCAGGGAGCTGGATCAGAAGTGGAGCAGCTGGGACACTAGCAGCTAAGGCAGATGCTTAAGCTACTACACCACAACACCGGCCCCGAGGGAAAAAACTTCTTTAGTGCGAAAGTATTACTAGGCCAAAATGAATGGCAATGTTATGAAAACAGTAAGGTTTGATGTCCCTAACATTATGGTTTCAAAATCCATAGAACATAAAGAATGATGAAGAAACAATTGAAAAATCACAATGAGAGAATTCCACATACCTTTTTCTGTAATTTATAAAAGAGAAATTAGTGGCTGGCGCTGCGGCTCAATAGGCTAATCCTCCACCTAGCGGCGCCGGCACACCGGGTTCTAGTCCCGGTCGGGGCGCCGGATTCTGTCCCGGTTGCCCCTCTTCCAGGTCAGCTCTCTGCTGTGGCCCGGGAAGGCAGTGGAGGATGGCCCAAGTGCTTGGCCCTGCACCCCATGGGAGACCAGGAGAAGCACCTGGCTCCTGCCATTGGATCAGTGTGGTGCGCCGGCCGTGGCGGCCATTGGAGGGTGAACCAACGGCAAAAGGAAGACCTTTCTCTCTCTCTCTCTCTCACTCTCCACTCTACCTGTCAAAAAACAAAAAATTAGTAAGAATATAGAAAATTTGAAAGTATATTATAAATTGGACATTGTTTTAAATGAGGCTTTATGTTCCTTTCAAGTATTTATAAAAATTGGCTTCAAAACAAATCACAATGAATTCCAAACAGCTTATTTTATTGACTTCAAAATCACAATGCAGCAAAACTAGACATAAATAACAATATTATAAATGTTTTTAAAAGAGAATAACGATTTATTGCAGAAAATATAAAACAGTTGTTGCTCACAATACTGTTTCTTTTAAAAGGTTTATTTATTTATTTATTTGAAAGGCAGAGTTATAGAGAGGCAGAGGCAAAGAGAGAGAGAGAGGTCTTCCATCCACTGGTTCACTCCCCAGAAGGCTGCAATGGTCAGAGCTGGGCCTATCCTAAGCCAGGAGACAGAAGTTTCTTCCAGGTCTCCCACATGGGTGCAGGGGCCCAAGGACTTGGATCTTCAACTGCTTTCCCAGGCCATAGCAGAGAGCTGGATCAGAAGTGGAGTAGCCGGAGCCGGTGCTGTGGTGTAGCAGGTAAAGCACTGCCTGCAGTGCAGTGCTGACATCTCATAGGGGCGCCGGTTTGAGACTCAGCTGCTCCATTTCTGATCCAGCTCTGCTATGGCCTGGGAAAGCAGTAGATGGCCCAAGGCCTTGGGCTCCTGCACCCGCATGGGAGACCAGGAAGAAGCTCCTGGCTCCTGGCTTTAAATCATTGCAGCTCTGGCCGTTGCAGCCATCTGGGGAGTAAACCATTGGATGGAAGACCTCTCTCTCTCTCTCTCTCTCTGCCTCTGCCTCTGCCTCTCTGTAATTCTACATTTCAAATAAATAAATAAATCTTAAAAAGTAAAAACAAAACAAAAATAAGTGGAGCAGCCAGGACTCAAACCAGCACCCATATAGGATGCTGGCAATACAGGCGGTGGCTTTAACTGCTACACCACAGCACCAGCCCCTAATACTGAGAGACACAGAGAGAGGAGAGGGAGAGAGGTCTTCCATCAGATGGTTCACTCCCCAACCGGCTGCAACGGCCGGAGCTGCACCAATCTGAAGCCAGGAGCTTCTTCCAGGTCTCCCATGTGGGTGCAGGGGCCCAAGCACTTGGCCCATCTTCTACTGCTTTCCCAGGCCATAGTAGAGAGCCAGATCTGAAGAGGAGCAGCCGGGACTAGAACCGGCGCCCATATGGGATGTCGATAATACAGGCGGCAGCTTTACCCACTACTCCACAGCACCGGCCGCTAATACTGTTTTAATAACAATCCTATTGTGATAAGTTCATAATAAAGAATTTTAGCTAACTACTGAATACTTAATATTTTTTAAATATTTATTTATTTATTTGAAGGGCAGAGTTACAGAGAGGGAGAGAGATCCTCCATCCTTTGGTTCATTCCACAAATGCCCACAACGGCCGGAGCTGAGCTGATCCGAATCCAGGAGCCAGGAGCTTCTTCCCATTCTCCCACATGGATGCAGGGGACCCACGCACTTGGGCCATCTTCAACTGCTTTCTCAGACCATGGCAGAAAGCTGGATTGGAAGGGAGCAGCTGGGACTAGAACTGGCGCCCATATGGGATGCCGGCACTGCAGGCAGCGGCTTTACCCACAACGCCACTGCGCCGGCCCCGAGGTGAATTCACATTGAACATGCTGTTTCATGAATGAAACTACTACTGCAAAGCAGAAGGCTGAACTACTGAAGTATGCGCCAGCATGACTGGTGCCAACCAGAGAGGCTCCACGTCCCCAAGTGCACACAGAGGACTCCACCTCTATGACGAGGGCAACAATAATGTACGGGGGCCGAACACAAGATTCCTGGGCCCATCAGAACTCAGACTGGGGGGGTCACGAGAGAACTTTCTTCAGGGATATGATGTTTTCTATCTTGATGCGGGGTGTGTGGACCACACGGGGATTTGCATTTGTTAAAACTAGATAAACTGTACACCTGAGGTCAGTGCACTACCTGTATGTAAACAACACTTTCACTAAAAAAAATAGATTGTGGAACAATTACCACAAAAAATGTTAAAAAAAAAAAAAACAGACTAGGAGATATTGCCATGGGTACCACCAGCAGAGCGCTGTGGGGACTACAACCTGTATAACAGTCCCCTGAGCCACTGGAAATCTGTCCCAGGCCACTGGTGGATGCGTGAAACCATGGATGGAACTGAACCCTATGGATACTATGCATTTTACTGTATATGCATATTTAGGATAAATTTTATCTATTAGGCACAGTAAAAGTAACAATAATGACTAATAGAACATTTATAACAATACACTATATAGGCCGGTGCCGTGGCTCAGGCTAATCCTCCGTCTTGTGGCGCCGGCACACTGGGTTCTAGTCCCGGTCGGGGTGCCGGATTCTGTCCCGGTTGCCCCTCTTCCAGGCCAGCTCTCTGCTATGGCCCGGGAGTGCAGTGGAGGATGGCCCAGGTGCTTGGGCCCTGCACTCCATGGGAGACCAGGAGAAGCACCTGGCTCCTGCCTTCAGATCAGCGCGGTGCACCGGCCACAGCGCACCGGCCGCGGCGGCCATTGGAGGGTGAACCAATGGCAAAAGGAAGACCTTTCTCTCTGTCTCTCTCTCTCACTGTCCACTCTGCCTGTCAAAAAAAAAAAAAAAATACACTATATAGTTATTTGAATTGTTCTCTGCTCACCTTCTTGTGATCATTTGAAATGATTCTAATAGGAATCACTGTATGGCTTCTCCTATCTGAATTGCCAGCAACACAAATGTGGTGCTTTGGGGCCATTATTAAGTAAAATAAGGATTATGTGATCACAAGCCCTGCAGTATTGCAAAAGCTGATCTGATAACCAAGACGGCTGCTGAGTGACTAAGGGGCAGGTAGCATATACAATGTGGATACACTGCACAAAGACATGATGCATTTCACAGGTTCAGAAGCAACAGACAGGATGGTGTGAGATTTAAAATGCATGAGGTTAAGCTGCCGCCTGCAGTGCCAGCATCCAATATGGTCGCTGGTTCGAGTTCTGGCTGCTCCACTTCTGATCCAGCTCTCTGCTATGGCCTGGAAAAGCAGTAGAAGATGGCCCAAGTCTTTGGGCCCCTGCACCGGCATGGGAGACCCAAAAGAAGCTCCTGGCTCCCGGCCATTGCGGCCAATTGGGGAGTGAACCAGCAAATGGAAGGCTTCTCTCTCTCTCTCTCTCTCTCTCTCTCTCTCTGCCGCTGCCTCTCTGTAACTCTGCCTTTCAAATAAATCTTTAAAAAAAAAAAAAAAATGCATGAGGGGCTGGTGGCGCTGTGGCACAGTGGGTTAACGCCCTGGCCTGAAGCGCCAGCATCCCATATGGACGTTGGCTCTAGTCCCAGCAGCTCCTCTTCTGATCCAGCTCTCTGCTGCGGCCTGGGAAAGCAGTCCTTGGGCCCCTGCACCCACGTGGGAGACCTGGAAGAAGCTCCTGGCTCCTGGCTTAGGATTGGCGCAGCTCCAGCCGTTGCGGCCATCTAGGGAGTGAACCAGCAGATGGAAGACCTTTCTCTCTGTCTCTACCTCTCTGTGTAACGCTTTCAAATAAATAAAATAAATCTTTAAAAAAAAAAAAAAGGCACGACTCAGGGGCCAGCATTGTGGCATAGTAGGTAAGCCTCTCCTGTGATGCCAGCATTCCATGCAGTTCAAATTCGCTGCTCCACTTCTGATCCAACTCCCTGCTGATGTGCCCGGGAAAGCAGTGGAAGGTGGCCCAATACTTGGGCCCCTGCACCCATGTGGGAGACCTGGAAGCTCTGGCTCCCGGCTTCAAATCAGCCCAGTTCCAGCCATTGCAGCCATTTGGGAGTCAACCAGCAGATGGGCGATCTCTCTCTGCCTCTCCTCTCTCTGTAACCCCGGCTTTCAAATAAATAAATACATCTTTAAAAATATATTAATTATTTATTTCTAGAACTGCCCATTTAATATTTTTGTACCATGGTTCACCTTGGGTAATTGAAACTCCCCAAGGCAAAACCACAGAGAAGGGGGCTACTGTAAAAGCATAAAGTGTTCACTAACAATAGTGCAGAGGAGGATACAGCTGACCTATTATAAGGTAACTACCAGATGTGAGTGGCATAACTGATATGTGGTAGGCTGCCAGACATTGGAGATGTAGGGGCTGGCGCTGTGGCATAGTGGGTAAAGCCACCCCCTGCAGTGCCAGCATCCCATAGAGATGCCAGTTCAAGTCCAGGCTGCTCCACTTCCAATCCAGCTCTCTGCTATGGCCTGGGAAAGCAGTGGAAGATGGCCCAAGGCCTTGGGCCCCTGCACCCACTTGGGAGACCTGGAAGAAGCTCCTGGCTCCTGGCTTTGGATAGGTGCAGCTCCAGCCATTGCAGCCAATTGGGGAGTGAACCAGCAGATGGAAGACTCTCTCTCTCTCTCTCTGCCTCTCTATAAATCTGCCTTTCAAATAAATAAACTTTAAAAACTGAGATGTATATTACAAACCTTAAGGCAACCATTTAAAATGATGTGTAAGTAATACGTGAATGGTGAAAAAGTAGCCATTATTTTAAAAGTGAATACTAATATAATAATAGAATTACTTTAAAGATAATCTAAAAGCAGGCCAAAAGGCGATAAAAGTATCACTGAACATCTGGAACACAGAAACTAGTAAGACAGCCAATTTAAATGCAATCATATTAGTAACTACATTCAACATTTGGTGATAGAGTTAATATCCAGAACAGGTTTTACAGAACACCTACAAGTGAATCAGAAGACCTTACAACAGAGACTTTGACAAAGGATAGGAATAGAAAATACACGGGAAGAAACCAAATGTTTAGTAAATATGGAAAGATGCTCAGCTCCCTTGATCAGTGAAATACCAATACAGTTCTGGACCATCAGCCACCACTTGCCCTCATCGTGTTGGCAAACTTATTCAGTCTGTTAGCAGGGAGCTTTGGCAAGGATGTGCAAACAGGAAATCGTGCATTGTTGGGGTGGGAGGGAGTGAGTGGGCACCACCTCTTGGTGAGCAAAAAGCTGCAGGTTCCTGTCACCCAGCATTCCCTGCCGGGCTGTCTCTCCAGCAGTGCGCGGAGACCTGGGTCCCAACAGCAGTTTTGTTTTCATTCCACTCAGGGGATTGGAAAGTAAACTGTACTTGAAGTAGTCGATGAAATACTGCAGCGTGGTTGAAATGAATGCACCAGATCTGCCAGTTTAAATGTGATTGGCTACGGAATGAATAACTGTCATTCACATACAATTTTTTTTTAAATATCCCAACCAGTAGTATGCATTGTACACAGGTGCACACAAGGTAGGAAATGCGAAGACCTGAGTGGAGGGAGGGGTGGGGGTGTTCTAGCGCTGGGCCGATCTCTGTCCACAACTTTCCCATTAAGATAGCTGAGCTGAGCGGCCAACTGCCCCCCAAGGCCAGCTCCAGTCCTGCCCTCCGTGGGCTTCCACTGGGGAACAGATGTAGTCTGTGCCACTCCCCACCCCCACCCCGGGCCACTTCCTTCCAGTTGGGTTTCGTCCCTAGTAGACTTGGACACCTGCCTGCACCACGACACTTCACAAACATCCACGGAAAATGGAGCTGAAAGGCAACACGCATTTTCCACGAACTTTCTAGGTGTCCTCTGCTCTCCCCCCCTTTCTCATTCCGCACCCCGTTCTTGCTACCTAGTAGGCATTCACTAAATAGGTGTTCAAGTGAACCTGTCCAGCAAGGGGAGTCGCCAACTCTGAGCGCCACCGCTCCTTTGGGGCCACCCCTCGCGGTGGGAGAGAGCGTTCATGCACACAGGGGACTGAAACGGAGCCCTGGGGGTAAACAAGGCGCTCCCCACTCGGCCCGGTTCCTCCCGAGGACCCATCCATCGGCCGGGCCCCCTCCAGCCCAGCACTCTCCGATTCTAGGAATTCCGTCCTTTCATGTCGAAAACAACACCGAGGCGTTTCACAAAAGCACCCAACCCCCTGGCTACCCTTGGAACCACGGCTCGCTTCCCTGGGACCCGGACTGCACGGCGCTGGTCACATGAACTCCGGGCTTTCTCTGGTGTGACGGCTTTCTTAGATCCCTTTGTGAGCGCAGGTTTTGAAAGGGAACGACCCCGGGTTCTGGGTTTGAGAGGAGCAGGGGAGCCGGCGGGAGGAAGGCTGTCGGAGCCAATCAACCCGCCTCCAGACCCCACCACGTCGCCTGGGCTGCGCGCTCGGCTTCTCCTCTGCCCGCCCGCCTCCTGGCCTCGCCCGAGGGTGCCGGGGCAGGCGAGGACCCCCAGGTGAGAGGCCGGAGGGCCCCGAAGGGTGGGAGGCCCCAGCGGTTCGGCCCGGGCGGCACGACGGGCTGGCCCGGGCTCAGGGCGTGTCCGTCGCCGCCTGGCTGCTCGCTCGACACTGTTCGCTCCTACCGGCTGTAGATGGAGCTGTCTGGGTTCCGGCAGCCTCCGACGAGCCTCGGAGTGTTTCTCTTTAAACGGCCTGAGAGGGACATGCCTCCCAGGATGCAGTTTGTATCAACATGGCAGCTGCTGTGCAGCTCCCCTGCTGAAGAGGCGCCGGGACGGCAGCGCAGCTCGCAGCCGGGGCCGGGGCCGCAGCCAGGGTCGCAGCTGCGGCCGCAGAGGGGCGGCGCGCGGGCCGGGGGCTGCTGCTGAGGGCCGGGGCCTAGCTCGCGGCCGGGGCGCAGCCGGCCGGGCCGCCCGCACAGCCGCGCGCCCCGCTCCGACGCCGCTGCCCGGGCTCCGCGGCTCGGTGCCCGCCCGCCCCGCGCGCCCCGAGCAGGCCGGGGCCCGACGGCCGCGCGCGAGCCCCGGCGGGGCAGGCAGGGCCGAGCCGGCGCCGCCTGCGGAGGGGACCGGGCGGCCGGGCCTGCGTGGGGCCGCGCACGGCGGCAGCGGCGGCGGCGGCGGCGGCGGCTCCCGGCCCCGGCCGGACAGCGCAGGGCCATGGCCGAGGCGGCCCCGGCTCCGGTGAGGACGGCCCGCGCGCGCACAGACGCGCGGCCTCGGGGCCCCGGGGACGGCCTGCGTGTCCCGGGCTCGGCGTCCCGGCCTGGGGTCTCGGTAAGGGACAGAAGCGCTGCGACGTTGGCGGGGGAGGGGGCGCTCTGGAGGGGCTCTCGCGCCTCTGAGCGCGGGGCGGGGGGGCGGCGGCTGCCGGCCGGGTCCGGGCGGAGACTCGGCCGCCGTCCGTGCGGGGCTGCGCGGACGCTGGGCCCGGCACACAGACACACACACACACACACACACACACGCGGCCCCGAGGTGGGGCGCCCGGCGGCGCGCTCGCTCGCTCGCTCGCTGCGGAGCCGGCGCTGCGTCCGTCGGGGTGGCCGCCGGCGCGTTTTCCGCAGAGCTCGGCCCCGCCGAGCCTCTCCGGCCGGGGCGCGGCGCTGATGCGTTTCTCCCATTTCGCAGAGCGGGGACACTGAGGCACAGGCACCTGGCAGCGACCTGCCCTACCTGCCCCAAGGTCACGTAGCGAGTCCTCGGAGGCACGGCGCCCGCGGCCCCGGAGAGGCCTGCCTGGCGGGCTGAGGGCCTGGACGGGGAGGGGGACGGGCCTGGCGGTGGCCTCTCCTGGTGGGTGGGCGGGGGCCAGGGGGTCCGGGCAGCCCGTCGGGGGAGGTGAGGGAGGTGGCCGAAGAGGCCAGCCTGCGCCCTGCCGAGCGCGTCCGTCCGCGGTCCCCAGTCAGGCAGGCCTCGGCCCCCAGCTGTGCATCTGTGGGGCCCAGGGCGGAACTCCGGGGGTCCTGGCGGCTGGGGTCTGGGGAGCGAGCTCCTGACAGGTTGAGGGCTGCACTTGCTCTCCAGTGGGCCGTTCTGAACATCCATTCTTAAAATCTCCCTGCAGACCTGCGTTTTGGGATGCCCGGCTGTGCTGCTAAGTCAGTGCCTGAGCCTCAGTTACCTGTCTGGTACCAGGAGGGCACGGCATATATGCATCTACATGGCTTCCTAAAAGAGCCTCCGCGTTCTTAGAAAAATAATGAGAACAAATTCGAAACTCTTGGGAAAATAAAAAAGCAGAGATTGTTAAATGCCTTCCCTTGAATGATAAATAATTCTGAATGAATCACATGGGGTCATAGAACAGAATGGCACAGCTCTCTTAATAAGTCAGGTCCATGTGGTTATTTATGTTTCTACTAATATGGCTTGGATCTTGGAGGACCCTGTCCAGTTATGATTCACCGGGGAGGGCTGGGGGGTGGGGTCTGTCAGAAGACTCCCATCCCCCAGCCAGCAGTTTGAGAATGTATTCATTTTAGATACATGGACAGCTCTGGCCCTCTCTGTACCAGTTTCTGCTCGGGGTAGGATCAAGCCCCAGGTTTTGAGACTGATGACATTATAGCAGGGGGTTTTCATTGGGGGACAGGACGGGGGACAAGCCCTGTGTCCCCTCATCCCTCTGCATTCCTCCAAATCCAGAAATGGAAAGAGACAGCCTAATACTGGAGAGCAAAGAAGCTAAATTTTCCTTTAAGGGAAATTTGTGTTGCTCTTCTGCCTTTATTTCCAACACTGGACCTTTTTTTTTTTTTTTTTCATTGTTTCAGTTAAACCGCGGTGTTACTCAGGGAGACTAACCTGGCCCCTGGGGATTTTTTTCCTTCGTCCTACTAGTTGTAGGCAGATACCCTAGTGCCCTTCTGAAGAAAGGACTATGATGTACCTGTTGTGTTGCATGGGCTAGTTGCGTACCTGCCAGTGAGGCGCCTAGCTGAGGGGCCATTCAGTGTTACCCTGACCTGTTAGTAGCCAAGGGTTGAGAGGTGGCTTGGGTGTTTATGAACCTTCAAGTTTAGGGGTCTTGTCAATTCATTGCAAGTATTTGCAAAATTCTGTATAATCCCCCAGCCCATGCATTTGGGAGGTAAAACAGATTCAGAGCACATACCTACCAGCCGCCTGTGATGACAGTTGGGCCTGGAGGCAACCTGCAGGCTGTGGGGCCCATCTGTCCTCTGTGCCTCCACAGGCTGTGTGGGTAGTGGTCCTGGTGGCACCTGGTTCATAGGTTTGTATGAGGATTAAGCGAGATAATCCTTTAAAATGCTTATCATAGTTCGTGGGGAATATAAATGCTGAATAACTGTTAGCTGTTCTCAGCTAATCAGCGCTCCCATCGCAGAGCTGTGGGAACTCACACGTCCTCGGGAGCCTGTCGCTGAACTGGCTCTTGAATCTCTGACCGATTCCTTGAAAGGGTGAGGCTCTCAGTGAAGCCACCTGTGGTGACTGAGTGAACGCACACCAGTAGGAAGGGGCTGTAGAAGGGAGAAAGTAGGTCTAGATAAGTCTTCGATGGGGGACTTACAGGAACTTCGTTGTTTATCCTGATGATGAACGTTTCCTTAACAATGCTCTCGGCAGATATTTGTTGAGTACGTGCTATATGTAAGACTGGACACCAGAGACACGTCAGCTTTCAAAGAAGGAAAATGGAAGTTTTAATTACTTGAAAGATAATTTGTATAGAGAGCACAGTAATTGAGCAGATTCTCTGAAGGAAGGTGGTGCGGAGGTGAACAATGGAGGAACGCCATTCAGTTCCAATAAAGCTGTTGCCGGTCTGGCTGGGCAAACACAGGCCTGGTCGCTCACAGGTTGTGGCCTCTCCTCCCTGATGTTTCAGGAATCTGGGGCAGGATGGAAAGAGGGGGAGCGAAGTTCATTGGAATCCCAAAAAGGAAGCTGAGACTTTATTTGGGTTCTGGTCCCCACCGATCTTGACATAAGTCACAAAACTGGCTGTTATGCGTTCTGTCCCTCAGGCCTCCTGTCTTCCTTATTCCCCACCTCAGGAGCCACAGAGGGGAAGCCAGACAGCCGGAGCTGCCTACCACAGTGACCAGCTGTCTGCTCCACCCATCTCGGTGTCTCTTCTCCCTGCTCATGGCAGAACATCAGGCAGCATCTTTAGGAAGGGCTGAGCACAGATGAGGAGAAGATGTTCTCCAAGTCAAGCATGTCCTGTAGTTACTGACAATCAGCAGCTCTGACCAAAGAGCAGGAGTCCGGGAAACTTTAGATAATTTTGTGTGCTCACTCTTAGACAAAGTAAGGGAGAGAGCTCAGGGTACCGTGCCCGCCTGATAACGCTGATGAAAGCAACAGGGGCTAGCTGTCAAATCCACGTTCGAGTTAACTCCGTGGACAGCGCTGGCCCCCAACTAATGATCACACCCCCGCCCCGAAGCCCTTCACCTGGCTAGCACTTGGGGGACAGTAACATTGTGTGTGGCATTTATAAAATTCTGCTGTGTCATTTCTCAGAGTGTTATGCTCAGTGTTCTGACAGCCGAGATAGTCTGTCTGTGTCAGGTGTATTATTCTTAGTTTATGGACAAGGACACCAAGAAGAGGGAGGTCAAATAACCCGGCCAGGGTGACACAGGTAATTGTAGGTCAGGTAGAAAGCCAGGTGTTCTCATTCAAGTCCAGAGGTGGCTCTATGAAATGCATAAGGTGACACCACCATGGTTTGTTTCTTGTTCATATAATTGATGGCCCAGTCAGTGGCTGAGTCACGTCGACCGAGCGTATCTTACGGCCACCAAGACCAGAAGTGTTTTTAATGTGGGCACTTCCTTTAGGGATTGATCTTGCCAGCTGTAGTCCGGGGCCTTCAATCCTGTCTTTTCCTTTCTTCCCCTCAACACAGGTCCAGCAGCTGGACATGGAGAACCAACGGTCATCACCTCTGTCATTCCCCAATGTTCCACAAGAAGAACCCCTGCGGCAGGCTCCTGCTGGCCTCCCCCGAGAAACTCTGTTCCAGTCCCGCGTTCTTCCCCCCAAAGAAACCCCATCTTTGTCTCCCGCTGTTCCCCGGCAAGGCTCCCTACCCCAGACTGCCGGTGTCCCCAAGCAAGAGACTTCTGGCCGGATGCCACGTGTTCTCCAGAAGGGACCTGCACTCCTGTGTCCTGCCACCTCTGAGCAGGAGACTCACCTCCAGGGCACCCTGGCTTCCCAGGAGGAGACCCAGTATCCTCCCCCAGCTGCTGCTGATCAAGACGTCTCCCTTCTGTCCCACCCCACCCACCATCAAGAAGCCCCCCTCCCCTCCCCTGAAGTTCCTGAGAAAGACCGCCTGACCCTGTCCCCCACCGTTCCAGAGACCGACCTGGACCCTCTGCTGCAGAGCCCAGTTTCCCAAAAGGACACCCCCTTCCAGATCTCGTCTTCAGCCCAGAAGGAACAGCCGCTGCCCACGGCGGAGATCACCCGCTTGGCCGTGTGGGCTGCCGTCCAAGCGGTGGAGAGGAAACTGGAGGCCCAGGCCATGCGGCTACTGACGCTGGAGGGCAGGACAGGGACGAATGAGAAGAAGATAGCCGACTGCGAGAAGACGGCCGTGGAGTTCGCCAACCATCTGGAGAGCAAGTGGGTCGTGCTGGGCACCCTGCTGCAGGAGTACGGGCTGCTGCAGCGGCGCCTGGAGAACATGGAGAACCTGCTCAAAAACAGAAATTTCTGGATCCTGCGGCTGCCTCCCGGTAGCAATGGAGAAGTTCCCAAGGTAAGTCCGTCCTGACTGGGGCTTCCCGGCGCAGCGGTCTGAACCGGAGCGTAATGAAGGGACGTGGTTTACTGTGAAAGCAAAGGTTGAGGAGAGAAGTGATGACGCCCGGCTGCAAGCAGAGGCCGGCAGCAGGTGGCCCGGGGATCAGGAGGGTCGGTTAGAAGGGTGTTGCGCAGGGTCCTCCAGGGACGTCTGAGGTCAGGAAGGGGGCACGAAGGCCAGTGCTCCTGAGGTGAGGCTCTACAGTGAGGAGCGGCCCCGTGGAGGGAGGAAGGCCGGGGCCTGGACATCACAGGGCTGCGTCCTGCTCAGCGTTCACCGAGTGAGCTCACTTACAAACCATGCTCGTGCCAGTAAAACTGACCCTGACAAAAACTAGAGGAGAGTTAGGTTTCAGTAGTATTTTCCAGAAGGTTCTAAAAGGGGCCTAATGCACACAGATTTTCTTTCTATTCCTCTGTGCTGCTGCCCCTTTTCACAGCCTTCCGAAAGGAGAAAACATTGTGTTCTAAGGTCAGCACTTGTCAAATCTGGTGTATCCAGGAGTCAGCTGCAGACTGATTCTGTGGGTCCAGGGCGGGGCCTGAGAGTCGGCATCGGCTGCCTGTCCCCTGTGGTGCTGTGGCTGCTGGGCTGCAGACCCCGCTTCCGAGCAGCAGGAGTCGTGCTGGGAGAAGGATGAGTCCCGGCCCTGGAAGCCAGGCCAGACTCCCAGAGAGCGCCTGTTCTGGGGAGGAGCTGTGTGGCCCGGGGCCGTGGGAGGGGTGGACAGCCCCAGGGCAGTGGTTGCCATCCTGTGGGTCTGAGCGGAGCCAGTTGTGTTTCAGGTCCCCGTGACATTCGATGACGTCGCCGTCCATTTCTCGGAGCAGGAGTGGGGAAACCTGTCTGAGTGGCAGAAGGAGCTCTACAAGAACGTGATGAGGGGCAACTATGAGTCTCTGGTTTCCATGGGTAAGGACACGGCATCGCTGGCCTCTCGGGGAGAGGTGCATCAGAAACTCGGGGAGCACTGAACCCCAGTAGAGCTGGTAGTGGGAACCAGGCAAACAGAATTGTAGGGAGCACAAATTTGTTAAAACGTGCATCCTCGGCGCAGCTCAGGTCAGAGCAGGGGAGCCAGGAGGCACAGGGAGCGGCACAGACCCCATGCATCGCACACCTCGAGAGTGTCCTCCCCGTGGAAGGAGACAGACGCGCCCAGGGCCTCCTGTGCCCCAGCCGAATCACATCACCAGTCCTCGCAGCCCTGCTGTCAGGGAGCCAGAGCTGGGTGACAGCTCCGTTTTACATTCTGGTGGCTGAATGCTGTCATTTACCGAGGGCTCACGGCCACCAGGTCCTCGTCCCTGTCATGCAGCTGAAGAGCCTGGACCCGAGGAGTTAAAGGCTCCCCCTGGGTCCCCATCAGGAAGTGACAGTTCCACTGGGATCCGCCTTACCCCAAAGTCTGTGTTCTTGTTTTCAGGAAGAATATTTAAGGTTAAAAATCTGGAGAAACGCACTTTACTTATATATGCATCCTTTTCTCTGACTTGGGCGTATACAAAAAAGTTTAGAAAAAACACTGTGCTATTGCACAGAACTTTGATTCTGGCTAGAATTGTTGATTTTCCATGGACTTTTTTCATAGGCTAGCATTCCCACTTTTGAAAATTATTTTTTCTTTTCTCTAAAATACATGCCTGATTATGAAAACTCAACAGCTTAGACTTACATACCCCCCAGAGGTAACCACTGTGACCTTTTGGCCTCCTTTCTTGTGCGTGTGCAGATACAGGCATGGTGCATACAGTGGTGCACACTCAATGCACGTGGCGCAGATGGGACCCTTTGCCCATTCCACCTAACGGTGGGATGTAGTCACCCTTCCCCATCAACACCCCGCACCTCCGTGGAGAGACAGCGCGGTGTTGCCGGAGAACCGTCCGGCTTTTGGCCTCTCTGCTGCGCCGAGCAGTGGGCTGATTCTGAGACCGTGACCCCATCACCGCCCCACAGTGTGGTGATGAGCATCCCTGTGTGTTTGTGCCCCCCTTCGCCGCGTTTCACTTCTCACTGGGGCACGTTCTGAGAAGTGGGCTTGCTGAGTTAGAAGGACGCACATGTACGGTTTCATGGCTACTGCCCTGGAACCCTCCAGAGGGCTCTTGTATTTCTGCAACATGTATGAAAATGCCCTTTCTCCAAAAACCTGGCCCGAATGGAGGCTCTTCTGTTATAAATATTTGTCATTTTGATAGATAAAAATGATACCTCATTTTTTAATGCCTTTTTTCTTTGATGGTTAGTGAACTGATGCATCTTTTTATATCTTTATTGGCCTTTTGTATGTCTTCTGTAAACTAGATGTTCATAACCCTGCTTTTCAATGATTTATTAATGTAGAGTTTCTGTATATAATTATGGGTATTAACATTTTGCTATATATAGATCACATATACATGATACAAGCATGTGCATGTATGTCTATAATATTTCCTCCAGATTTCTTCGTCTTTTAATTTCTCAAGAACTTGAAGCTTTTTTAAATTAAGGAAACCCATCACTACTTTACTTTATGGCTTTTAGATTTCTTTCACAATGATTTTATTGGAGCTGGTGCTGTGGCATAGTGGATTGAGCATCTGCCTGAAGTGCCGGCATCCCACATGGGAGCCAGTTCGAGTCCTGGCTGCCCCACTTCCAGTCCAGCTCTCTGCCATGGCCTGAGATAGCAGTAGGAGATGGCCCAAGTCCTTGGGCCCCTGCACCCAGTGGGAGACCCAGAGGAAGCTCCTGGTCCCTGGCTTCAGATCAGCACAGCTCCAGCCGTTGTCGCCATTTGGAAGTGAACCAGTAGATGGAGGTGAACCTTTCTCTCTGTCCTCCCTCTCTGTCTCTAACTCTGCCTCTCGAGTAAATAAATAAATCTTTTTTAAAAATGATTTTATGTATTTGAAAAGCAGAGTTACAGAGAGAGAGAGAGAGCGATCTTTCATTTGCTGGCTCATTCCCCAAATGGTTGCAGTGGCTGGGACTAGGCTAGGCCAAAACCAGGAGCCTGGAATGCCACCTGTCTTCCATATTGGTGGTAGGGGCCCATATTTGGGCCGTCTTCTACTGCTCTCCCGGGTGCACCAGCGGAAAGCTGAATCCGAAGCTGAGCAGCTGAGACTCGAACCATACCCACATGGTGGCAGCCCAACCTACTATACCACAACATTGACACTGTGGCTTTTATATTTTACCAGCATTCATTTTTTACTTCATAAATTTTCTTGTGCTCAACATGAAAACCTGGGCAGGCATCAGCCACCCGTGAGCAGCATGAGCCCTCCCCCTGCCACACACACACGCACACACGCACAGTGGCCCTAAGGAAGAAGGCTGGACACTCAGGCACTTGTTCTTCAGCTCGGCTGGCCCCCAGCAGAAGGGCTGTCCTTGACACCACACTGCCGCAGATGACACCCTAGCAGCAGCCAGGGCCACCTCACCCCATAGTATAGTATATTTTATTTCCTTCCTTCTGCCCAGACTATGCAATATCCAAACCAGACCTCATGTCACAGATGGAGCGCGGGGAGAGGCCGACCATGCAGGAGCAGGAGGACTCGGAGGAGGGCGAGACGCCTACGGACCCCAGTACTGGTGAGTGGCTGGCTGGCAGCAGCACTGAGCTTGGCATTCTGTGTCTTTCACTAGATAGAGCCCAAGGAAGACCTGACGGCATGTGTTAGCAAGCCGTGTGCAGCAAGGAGCCCTGCAGGTGTGGGGACCTGCGTGGGGGCCCCTGTGTTCACCAGTGTCCCAGGTTGTTGAAAAATAGGAATGCACTAGAGTTCATTGCCTCAGAGGTGTTCTTTGTTTGTTCATTTGTTTTATTCGAAAGGCAGTTACAGAGAAAAAGATCTTCCATCCAATGGTTTGCTCCCCAGATGGCCACAATGACCAGAGCCAGGCCAAGCTGAAGCCAGGAGTCATCAGGAACTCCATCCAGGTCTCCCATGTGGGTGGCAGGCATCCAAGTTCTTGGGCCATCTTCTGCTGCCTTCCCAGGCAGATTAGCAGGGAGCAGCATTGAAAGTGGAGCAGCCGGGACTTGAACCAGCTTCCCAGCGTAGGATGCCGGTGTTGCAGATGGCAGTTCACCCTGCTGCCCCACAACACTGGCCCCTCAGAGGTGTCTTGACATGACCAACTGTCACCTCATTCTTTGCAAGAAATAAAGCAAGAAACTCAAAGGCAGCCATTTGTATCAGGGTAATGGTGCTCACAGCTCCCAGAGCTTCCCGGAGAAGGGCCACATCCCTCAGTCCTGTGGCTTGCCGGTAGCAGGATGGGGGACAGCAGTGGACTGTGCCAGAAACATCCTACAATGCACGATTCCAGCAAGACAGTGTCTGGAGAAGCGGTTAGACTGGGTCAGCAGATACGCAGCAGGCACGGCCAGTCTGAGGCCATGCGGCCCGAGGGTAGGCCCTGGTGTCAGGCTGTCTGTGTTTGAACGAAGCTTCTTTGCTTACTAGCAATACTTCTCTTTTCAGAGTTGCAAGTTCCTTATCTGTGGAAAAGGGCCTGGCACATAGTAGTGCTTAGTACACACCAGCTGTGGTCAATACGCTTGGGCTGTCACCCTTCCCCCGTGGCTGGACCACAGACACTGCTAGTGCCTTCACGGTGCCACGTCAGCTCTCAGAGCCTCTGCTTTGACTTGCGTCTCTTACCTTGACCGTCTCGAGACGAAGCACTTCCTTGTCCTGACTGGGCGCATGTGACGTGTGACAACACTGAACGCGGCTGGGGATCTTGTCCACTGGAAAAGGAAGATGACCCAGCTGGGGAGAACGCAGTTTGACCACAGTCAGGGCTTGTTATAAATCGGTGTCTTGGGTTTGGGGACCTATAAACTGGCTCCAAGGAAATGTTCAGGAACACTGAATGATGTCAGCCTCATGTAGTAAGAGGGAAGGGAGCTTGCAGGGGGGACAGAAGCCAGTGAAAACACAGTGGTGGCATGACCCAAACAAATCCACTGTCATTGTTTCCAGGAATTTGCTGGATCTTAAAATCAAGGGCAGATGCTGATCCTGAATTTGTTCTAACAGATGACAAATATGTATTTAATTTACATTTTAGATAATTGTATATTTAAATGATTGGGGCCAGCACTGTGGTGTGGAGGGTTAAGCCGCCACCTGCAGCGCCAGCATCCCATATGAGCACGGGTTTGAGTCCTAGCTGCTCTACTTGTGATCCAGCTCCCTGATGATGTGCCTGGGAAAGCAGCAGTAGATGACCCAAGTGGGCCCTTGCACCCACGTGGAAGACCCAGAAGAAGCTCCTGCCTCCTGGTTTTGGACTGACCCTGCTCTGGCTGTTGGGGCCATGTGGGGATTGAACCAGTAAACCAGTAAATGGAAGATCTGTCTATCTGTCTGTCTGTCTGTCTGTCTCTCTCTCTCTAACTCTGCCTTTGAAATAAATTAATAAATATTTTAAAAGATTTTTTTTCTTTTAAATTGAGAGTGAGCTCGCATCTACTGGTTTACTCCCCTAAATGCCCACAACGGCCAGGACTGGACCAGGCTGAAGCCAAGAGCTGGGAACTCCATGGGTGACAGGGACCCAGGCATTGAAGCCATCACCTGCTGCCTCCAGAGGTACATGTTAGCAGGAAGTTTGAAATGGAGCCCAGGTACTCTAATGCAAGATGTGGGTGTTTTAACCACTAGGCCAAACACTCGCCCCAAAAGATGAATTTAAAAGTAGATGAGGACAAGGAGTTGAGGCCAGCGTGGCACAGGGCAGGGTGATCTTGGTTGGAGGAAAATCAGTCTGTGCCTTCTAGGTTTGAGTGGCAACATCCCAAGTGGGAATAGAGATCCACATAGAGAAAATAAGAAAGAACACAAAGAATGAGAATTTGGGAGAAGGGATTCGTGATTAAAAATCCTAAAAGGCGGTGTGACGTACCAGCGGGGTCTTGTGGTCCAGATGCTGCTCGTATCCTCTCCTTAGAAAGGCTGGGGCAGCGGAGCCTCCGTCCTCTTTCTCTGTCTGCTTTTCACTCCCGCATCACAGATGGGCCTCCCGCAGAATGGGGTCAGAGTCAAAACATCAGTGCCATTCTGGCACGGTCACATCCATGGCCTGAGTTTCTGTCGAGAGTGGCAGCCTCACAGAGGCATCCTTGTGTGGCTGAACCTTTCCATGTGTTCCATCAGCCATCTCCAGCGCCTTGGAGCATGCGGCAGGAGGGGGCGGGGGAGGAATAGGAACCACTGCTGCACAGAGCAGGCCTTCCACCTGGCCCTGTGCTCAACCCAAGGCCGAGACCCTGCAACAATGGGCGAGTCCGTGAAGCGGCAGTGTCAGTGCCCCCACGGTGCCCGTGGTAACCTGTTCCTCCCTTGCCAGAATGGCAGCACAACCAGCCCTGGGCCAGACCCAAAGGTATGCTGCCGGGGGAAAAGTCTAGAAAACTGATGATTTTCAGAGTTCCAAATATCTTAGACATGACAATTTCATAAGCAGGCTAAGTAAATCCGTTCAGTAAACCATCATTTAAGTTTGGATCCCTAAGGACCAAGAGATCCCAAGACAACTCAGATATCAACTGAGTTGTCAGTACTCTGAATGAATAGGGGCTCCCATTCACAGCCCTACAAGGCTGGTCAGGGGGCCCAGGGAGACCAGATACAGTCTGTCCCTAACAAACTAGAGGATTGCCAAAATCCACGCCAGCACCCAGTGCTGCTCGGAGAGCACCTGGTTGTTGTCTGTGTAGAAAGAAGTATGGGCCAGCGCCGTGGCTCAATAGGCTAATCCTCTGCCTGTGGCGCCGGCACACCAGGTTCTAGTCCTGGTCGAGGCGCCGGATTCTGTCCCGGTTGCCCCTCTTCCAGGCCAGCTCTCTGCTGTGGCCAGGGAGTGCAGTGGAGGATGGCCCAGGTGCTTGGGCCCTGCACCCCATGGGAGACCAGGAGAAGCACCTGGCTCCTGGCTTCGGATCAGCGCGGTACACCAGCCACAGTGCACCAGCCACGCCAGCCATTGGAGGGTGAACCAACGGCAAAGGAAGACCTTTCTCTCTGTCTCTCTCACTGTCTACTCTGCCTGTCAAAAAAAAAAAAAAAAAAAAAAAAAGAAAAGAAAGCAAGCAGTATGATGTTTTGTAATCTTAAAATGTTTTTTGAAATAAAGATTTATTTATTTATTTGAAAGTCAGAGCTACAGAAAGAGAGGGAGAGACAGAGATACTTTCCATCCACTGGTTCACTCCCTAGATGGCTACAACAGTGAGGGCTGGGCCAGGCCCAAGCCAGGAGCTTCATCCAGGTCTCCCACGTGGATGCAGCAGCCCAAAGATTTGGGCCACCTGCCACTGCTTTTTTCCAGGTGCACTAGCAGGGAGCTGGATTTGAAGTGAAGCAGTCAGGACTCAAATCAGCACCAATATGACCTGTATTACAGGCAGCAGCTTTACCCACTATGCCATAATGCCAGCCCTAAAAATAGGTTTTAAATATTTCAGATGTGTGTGCACTCAACTTAATAATTCCCTTTTTGAGAGTCTGCAGCATAGAAGAGAATCTAAAATATAGGTCAAGATTATAAATGTACATCACATTACAATGGACAGGTATATAGTCACAGAAATCATTTATGAGGGGCTTGGAGAGCGTGTTTCACTTACAGGTTTATTAGTTCTCCAGCTATGTTCTGTAGCAGGTACTGTGTCAGGAGCCACGTCCTCCAGAGACCCTCACCGTCGGCCTAGCAGTCCAGTGGAGATGTTAATGTTAACAGCTGTATTAGGCAGCGTTTCATTCCTGTAACTAGAATACCGTTCTAGGGAGGAAGGGAGGTTGGTTTCGACTCAGAATTTGGAGGAGTCCAAGATCAGGTGGCCCCATTATTCTGGCGTCTGATAAGGATGGTGGGTGGCGGAACTCATGCAGAGGAAAGAGACACAGAAAGCACACGCTGCTTATATAACCAACTACCTGCTGAGGGCAAGCCTCTAGCAACCCAAGACCTCATACTAAGTACACCTACCAGGTGCCATAATTAGATCAACCTTCCAGCCTTAATCCATCAGCCATTAATATTAATATCCATTGTCTTTTTTTTTAAGGATTTATTTATTTTTATTTGAAGGTCAGAATTACAAAGAGGGAAAGATAGGGAGAATCTTCCATCCACTGGTTCACTCCCCCAGATGGCTGCCATGGCCAGAGCTGTGCCGATCTGAAGCCAGGAGCCAGGAGCTTCTTCTAGGTCTCCCACGTGGGTGCAGGGGCCCAAGCACTTGGGCCATCCTCCACTGTTTTCCCAGTCCTTAGCAGAGAGTTGGATCAGAAGTAGAGCAGCCAGGACTAGAACCGGCGCCCATATGGGATGCCGACACCGCAGGTGGAGGATTAACCTGCGCCACAACTGTTCCCTCTATTAACATAGGAGTTCAGACTTTGAATGTCTCCTTGCGTCTTGGCAGCCCAGTCCTGTTTGAACCATCACAGTCGCCGCCGCCTCCCTCCCCCCATCTGTAAAAACACAGAAACCACCTGCAGAAGAACTACGATGAAAAACATGCAGGGCTCTGAGACGTACAGCGTGGAGACCTGACTGCGTCCGAGACCCAGAAAGGCCTCTCTGAGGAGGCTGAGTTTAGTGGAAACCTAAGAAACAAGTAAATTCCCAATTTTTCCAAGAACTAATTGGAGGGAGAAAAGACTGGAAGCTCAGAGGACATTTGGGGGTTCTTTTTGTCTTACAGATAGGAGACCTTAGCATAGCCCTGGGAGAAAAATGGCTGTTGGCAAGATCTATTTTGACATTAGACCAGAACAGGGTGTGTGACTGGGTGGTGTAGAATGTGTATGTATGTGCACGTGTGCGAGAGAGAGACAGAGATGGCAAGGACTCCTGGGCCTCTGACTTAAGTAACAGAGATGAGGACAGCATGAGGTTTAGATTTGGAGAAACATGTGGGTTTGTTTTTTTTGTTTTGTTTTGTTTTTGTTTTTTTTAATGAGCTCCAGGAAAGCTATGGCCTCACATTAGTATTTATTTATTTTTAAGATTTATTTATTTATTTGAAAGACAGAGTTACAGAGAGGCAGAGGCAGAGAGAGAGAGAGAGGTCTTCCATCCGCTGGTTTACTTCCCACATGGCCACAATAGCCAGAGCTGCACCAATCCAAAACCAGGAGCCAGGAGCTTCTTCCGGGTCTCCCACGAGGGTGCAGGGGCCCAAGGACTTGGGCCATCTTCTACTGCTTTCCCAGGCCACAGCAGAGAGCTGGATTGGAAGAGGGGCAGCCAGGACTTGAACCGGCCTCCATATGGAATGCTGACATTGCAGGTGGCGGCTTTACCCACTGTGCCACAGCACCAGCCCCATGGGTTTGGTTTTGAGCATTCAGTCTGCGATCCCTGTGAGACATCAGGGAGAACATGTTGAGGAAGAGCTGAATGAAGGATCCTGGGGTTCTAGAAAAGAGGCCTTAGACCTTTGGCATGCAGACATTTGGGCATTTGCACGTTGTTAGCCTAGACTGGGTCTGCTCGGCCTATAGAGGGAGAAGAGAGGACAGCACCGCCCCGCCCTGCAGACCTTTGGAGCAGGTTTGAGAGTCTGCAGTACGTGGGTTGGCACGAGGTCCAGGTGTTGTACACCCCAGGTGCTTCTCCTGCGCAGCCAGGTCTGAAAACGACTGTTGTAGGAAGAATCAAAAGAAACTAAGAGCAGAGAGGTATCTGTAAATTAGGATAGAGCCACACTGGGTATTTTAAGACAAGATTGTAGAGAGGAAGGTGGTGAGCCACATTGAATTCCTCTGTGGCTTAGTAACACAGAGACTAAGAAGTGACCCTTGGATCTGCACATTGAAAACTCACCAGCGGCTTCAGCAGGGCAGGTGTGGGTGGCGGAGTGGCGGCGGGAGCTTGATGAACATGTGAGGAGGGAGAGGGCGCTATTGGCAGTTGTTTCTAGAGGGTTAGCTGTGAGTGGGGAGCAGACACACGGGCAGCCGACGGGTTGTTTAAGATGGGGATTGCGGAGACCTGTTGGAAATGTTGGTGGGGGAGATCCAGTGGACTGGGGAGGTTAACACTGCGGGAAGGATAATGTGAAGTCAGCAATGTCACAAAAGGCAGAGGGGCTGTCGTGGGGCCGTGAGCTAAGCCATCCCCTGCAACACTGGCATCCATCTTGGTAGTGCGGGTTCCAGTTCTGGCTGTCCCACTTCCAGTCCAGCTCTCTGCTAATGCACCTAGGAAGGCTGCAGAGGGTGGCCCAAGGGCTTGGGCCCTGCCATCGTATGGGAGACCAGGATGGAGTTCCTGGCTCCTGGCTTTGTCCTAGCCCAGTACTTGGCTGTTACAGTCATTTGTGGAGTGAACTAACAGATAGAAGATCTCTTTTTCTCTCTCTGCCTTTTAAATAATCAGTTAATTAAACCTTTTTTAAAAAAGAAAAAACTGAATGGAAATATACCAAATTATATTTCTTTATGTTTTATAGAATTTTCTCTGACAGAGCAGATACTGCTTCTTATTCAGTAAAAACATTTTTAAAATACATGATGAAAGACAGTTAAAGATGACAGATTGAAGATGTGTTGACTCCTACTTCCACAAGTCATTCTAAAACAAGAGTGAAGGACTTTTAAAAAGAATGGATACTCTGCTTCTCTGTAACTCTGCCTTTCAAATTAAAAAAAAAATCTTAAAAAAAAAAATGGACAAAGACACAGCAGCAAGAAGCCTGCAAGCAGGTGGATGAGAGACTGCTGAGATAGAAAGCTGGGACTGAAGCTGGTAATGGGGTCAGCTAAGAAGAAACTGATTCATACTCCCACCTCTGCTTAAGACTTGGGGTTCGTGGGGCCATGATGTTGCGGATCTCTGGACATGGAGGTCATGATGAAGCGAACCCAGAAGACTGGTTGGCTTCCTATAAACACTCCCCTCTCCTCACGGTCCTCTCCCAGTGCCTGTGGCTCTTCTACCACTACCCAGTCCTGGCATCCCATTGAGGCTTTTCCTCTCAGAGGGTAAGAGAGGGTCTGTGCACGTGGGCACCAGGCCAGGTTTACTGTGGAGTACCACATTGAAAACATGCGAGGAATACCTGACACTTGCCATTTGAATGTTGAGATCTCCAACATTTTCCCTTAAATTGGCTCCCAAAATGATGCTGACATCCAGGGTGAAACCCTTGGGGCAGAATATTCAGAGTCTTAGCTAGAATTTTCTAGAACTGGCACAAGACATTTTCCAGTGAAATGACCTGACCAAACCACAGGTGGGCCTTAGTCAAGAAACCCCACCAAAGGCATCAAAATTTCAATTCTGTTTTGAGTGTTCCACTTGTAACTCTACCAAGAATCACAAGACATCTAGGGAAAGCCTCAAGTACACAAAGACAAATAAATAAAACCAGAAAAAGATAGAGTTAGACTAATAGACCATGAGGAGAGAGGAAAGAATATGTATAAATGCTTATATAGGAGCCAGCGCTACGGTGTAGTGGGTAAAGCTGCCTCCTTCAATGCCAGCATCCCAAATGGGCACCAGTTCAAGTCCTGGCTGCTCCACTTCCGATCCAGCTCTCTGCTGTGGCCTGGGAAAGCAGTAGACGATGGCCCAAGTGCTTGGGCCCCTGCACCCACGTGGGAGACCCAGAGGAAGTTCCTGGCTCCTGGCTTCAGATCGGTGTAGCTCCAGCCGCTGCAGCCATCTGGGGAGTGAACCAGTGGATGGAAGATCTCTCTCTCTCTCTCTCTCTCTCTCTCTCTCTCTCTCTCTCTGCCTCTCCTCTCTGTAACTCTGACTTTCAAGTAAATAAATAAAATATTTTTTAAAAAAATGTTATAGAAATCCTTAAAGAGAATTGAATGTATCCATGACATAAAAAATAATACTTTTTAAAAAAATTTATTTGAGAGGCAGAGTTATAAACAGAGAGGGAAAGACAGAGAGAAAGCTTTTCCATCCACTGGTTCACTCCCCAGATGGCCCCAATGGCCGGAACTGGGCTGATCCAAAGCCAGGAGCCAGGAGCTTCTTCCAGTCTCCCACATGAGTGTAGAGGCCCAAGCACTTGGGCCATCTTCTACTGCTTTCCCAAGCCATAAGCAGAGAGCTGGGTTGGAAGAGGAGCAGCTAGGATCCGATCCAGCACCTATATGGAATGCTGGCACCACAGGCAGAGGCTTAACCTACTCCAAAGCACTAGCCCCAAAATATAATTTTTTGGAAAGAAAATATATGAGGCCAGCATGGAGTAGCAGATTAAGGCACTGCCTGCAATGCCAGCATCCTTTATGGGTACCCATTTGAGTCTTGGCTGCTCCACTTCTGATCCAGCTCCCTGCTAATGCACCTGAGAAAGCAGAGGAAGATGGCCCAAGTGCTTGGGCCCCTGTACCCAAGAGGGAGACCCAGATGAAGCTCCTGGCTTCAACCTCGCCCAGCCCCCATCTGTTGTCATTTGGAGAATAAACCAGTGGATGGAAGACCTCTTTTTCTGTCTCTCTGTCTCTGCCTCTCTCTCTGTCTCTATAGCTCTGCCTTTCAAATAAATGAATCTTAAAAAAAAAAAAAAAAGAACAGAAGGAACTCTTACAAATATGATTCACGTTAAAAAGATCAGTAGCAGTGTTGGGAGATAAATGTGAGCAAGCATCCCAGAAAACAGACAAAAAGGAAATAGGGAAGAATAAGAAAACTGAAGGGTAGAAGTCCAACATCTAGATGGCAAGTGCATCAGAAACACAGTGGAAAGGGATGGGAATTATCAACAAAGGAGTGCAGTTCCCCATAAGACGGGATTTTCCAGGGTGAAACAGCCCAGCAGCTGCCCAGAAGAGTGGATGAAAATCAACCTGTCCCTTAGACACCACAGCACAGAGATCAGTCTCAGACCAAGTGAGGCCGAGAGAGATCCCGACAGGAAAGTTAGGTTCCTGGGAAGAAACGGGAATGAGGATGGCTTCAGGCGTTCCCGCAGCACCGGGAGCTGGAAGATTGTAGAGCGATACCTCTCACATTGCAAGGGAACATATTTTCTAAGCTAGAAGTTGACATCTAGCCAAACACTTGATGAGATGTGAGAGGGAGAGGGAGACACTGTGAGCTGCCCAAGGGTGCAAGGTCTGCGTGTACCCTTTCTCAGGTGGGGGAGGGACCCCAAGAGAGGAGCCAGAGCCACGTGCACTGCTTTGAGCGGGGACACAGCTGCGCACCCACGGGCAGGCAGTCAAGCCCGGGCGCGCCAGAAGCTCAGGTAGATGAAACTGATGGATAGGCTCTGTGTAGGTGTTCTGAAGGAAGAGTTACAAGGCGAGGACGGGGAGGGTTGGGAACTGAGTTACCAGCAAAGCCGCAGACACAGCATGGGCGCCAGCGAACGCAGAGCGGTGTACAGGCCTGGGGAGTAGCTACCGCATACCGCATGGTTCCCTGGTCAGGGGCGTTTGCTTCATCCAGCAGCGTACACGCCCCGTGCTGACTCCACTGCAGTCCCAGGACCAGGGCTTTGTGAGAACCGGCCAACCTCTGACCCATGTCCACCTTTCAGTTAAAAAACAAACTAAAACCATGCACCAAATTTGTAAAAACCTAATAGAGGGAACAGCCATGAGAGGTTGGGAAGGGGTGTTACTTCCTTGGTTTGTGCTGGTAGAGCAGTTAATGCGGCAACATGGTTTTTCATTTCAAAAAGAGAAAATGCAGAGAGCGTGAAAACATCACATGAGTCTCAAATAAATTAGAAGTTTATTCCTCCTGATTTTACATAAATATTGACTCTCATATGGCCTTAATTATATAAACAATACATAAATAGATTCTCACTGTATATTATTTGGCAACTTCACATGTCAAAATATAATCTACCTTGTTGTTTTAATAGTAGGCTATATTATTCTGTGTGTTGATTTCATAATTTAAATACTCTTCCATTGATGTATATTTAGGGTGTTCAAAAGTCACCATGTTTCATTAAAGATCCTTATGAATATCTATTCTTTGTGCACTTATCCAAAAGTGTTTTTAAAGATTTATTTGAAAGGCAGGGTGATAGAGAGAAAGAGAACTTCTGTTCATCAGTTCACCCCCCAAACGGCTACAATGGCCAGGGCTGGGCCAGGATGTGGCCAGGGGGCCAGAACTCCATTCAAGTCTCCCATGTGGGTGCAGGGGCCCAAGCATTTGGGCCATCCATGCTTTCCCGGCTGGAAGGAAAGTGGAGTGGCAGGAGCTCGAACCAGTGCTCCGATGTGAGATGGTAGCATTATTGGCTTAACCCATTGTGACACAGTGCTGGTCCCTGAAAACACAAATACGCACAAAAGTAAATTATGAAAATAGTTGTAAACAGAGAAGAGCTAATATCTCTAAATTTAAAAAGCTTTTATAAATCAAAAATTAAGAATCCAGAAGAATAATGGACAACAGGTGTTACAGAATGAGACAAACAAGTCCTGCTAACCAGTAAAGGTCTGAATATATGGACAGTACCACCCTTACTGAAAGTTGAAGGAAACATCAAAATATTGTTTTGGTGTATGTCTCTTTGGCAAAAAAAAAAGAGAAAGATAAATCATATCTGGTACTGGCATGGGTGTGTGGGTGAAGGTTGTTTTATAAATTGGCACAATTATTTTGAAGGCTTTTTGCCAGTATTTAAGTTGGGTATATCCTTTGACCCAGAAAACACACTTCTTTTTTTTTTTTTCTTTTTTTAAAGATTGTTTATTTTATTTGAAAGGCAGAGTTAGAGAGAGAGGGAGGGAGGGGGAGAGAGAGAGATCGATCGATCCAGTGATTCACTCCCCAGATGGGGAACAGATTTTGTATTCAAAATCATCGTTTTTAAGTTTCTGTGTATTTAGATCTATCAGTTCTTCTGCTCATGGTGTCTGAGCTACACATCATATGTGGGAGTATTTGGGCCATGTAATTCAGAAAACAAGGTGATCATAGACTTTGGCCCTAGAACTTCTCAAAAACCTATTAAAATGTTTGAAACCCAAAATAAAATACTTCTTGCCCTAGAAAACAAAGTTATGGGGCTGGCACTGTGGCGCAGTGGGTTAATCCTCCGCCTGCGGCGCCAGCATCCCATATGGGCGCCGGTTCTAGTCCAGGCTGTTCCTCTTCCAATCCAGCTCTCTGCTGTGGCCTGGGATAGCTGTAGAAAATGGCCCAAGTGCTTGGGCCCCTGCACCCACGTGGGAGGCTGGGAAGAAGCTCCTGGCTCCTGGCTTCAGATCAGCGCAGCTCCGGCCATTGCAACCATTTGGGGAGTGAACCAACAGAAGGAAGACCTTTCTCTCTTGTCTCTCCCTCTCACTGTCTGTAACTCTACCTCTCAAATAAATAAATAAAAATCTTTTTTAAAAAAAAGAAAGTTGCTAAATGTAAATAATTAAGTACTTATTCTAACATTTTACTATTTGTATTTATCATATTTATTACTATATTATTTTAGCATTTAATATACATGTCTACAAATGTTGCATTATATGAGCTTATTAATCATTGATTTTAGTTTTCACAATCATTTAACACATGTGAATCTTTTTTTCTTTTTTCTTTTTTTTTTTTTTTTTTTTTTGACAGATAGAGTTAGACAGTGAGAGGGAGAGACAGAGAGAAAGGTCTTCCTTCCGATGGTTTACCCCCCAAATGGCCGCTACAGCTGGCGCACCGTGCTGATCCGAAGCTAGAAGCCAGGTACTTATCCTGGTCTCCCATGCAGGTGCAGGGCCCAAGTACCTGGACCATCCTCCACTGCCTTTCCGGGCCACAGCAGAGAGCTGGCCTGAAAGAGGGAGAACTGGGACAGAATCCGGCGCCCCGACTGGGACTAGAACCCGGTGTGCTGGCGCCGCAGGCGGAGGATTAGCCTAGTGAGCCGCGGCGCCGGCCCATGTGAATCATTTGTCGGGTACATTTTCCCTATCTCACGAGAATTCTTATGAACAGGTGTTATTTCAGAGACTGAAAAATCAGATTGGATGTTTCTCACAGCCGTGCGATGTCAAAGCAAGCTACCAAAGTCCTGAAGGAACAATCCGCAGCAGCCAGGTCTTGGCGATACAGACTGAACACAGCGTGTTCGGGGGAGTGGCAGGACAGCCTCCAGGGCAATGCCTGAGGCCCCAGAGGCCTGTTACTTGGCTCAGGGTTTGACAACTTACACATAAGCGCTTTTTCTAGTCCTAGCATAATTTCATTGCTTGCATCTAAATGTTTCCCTCAACAGTTTATTTTTTATTATAATATTTTTTAAAAGTATTTTCTTTTTTGGAAAGTCAGAGGTTCAGAAAGAGAGAGAGAACTCATATCCACTGGTTCACTCCAGCTGGGGCTGAACCAGGCCAAAGCCAGGAGCCAGGAACTCCATCCAGGACTCCCACGGAGGTGTCAGGGACCCAGCTCCTTGAGCCATCACCTGTTGCCTACCAGGGTGTACATTAGCAAGAGGCTGGAACTGGGAGTGGAGCTGGGACTTGAACCCAGGCATTCCTCTATGGCACGTGGGCATCCCAAGCAGCATCTTAATCAGGCCAAATGCCTGCCCCAGGATTCTATTTTGAAGTGAGGTATTTGAAGGTAGCTTTTCCCCCCTTCCACTCAAGAAGCCAGTTGTCTTCATTTAATTTCTTTTTGAAGATTTGTTTACTGGGGCTGGTGCTGTGGCATAGCAGGTAAAGCACCGCCTGCATTGCTGCCATCCCATATGGGTACTAGTTCAAGTCCTGGCTGCTTCACTTCCGATCCAGCGCTCTGCTATGGCCTGGGAAAGCAGTGGAAGATGGCCCAAGTCCTTGGACCCCTTCACCCACATGGGAGACCTGGAAGAAGCTCCTGGCTCCTGGCTCCTGGCTTCAGATCGGCGCAGCTCTGGCCGCTGCAGCCATCTGGGTAGTGAACCAGAGGATGGAAGACCTCTCTCTCTTTCTCTCTCTCTCTCTCTCTCTGTCTCTGTCTCTCTGTCTCTCTGTCTCTCTCTCTTTCTTTCTCTCTGCCTCTGCTTCTCTGTAACTCTGCCTTTCAAATAAATAAATAAATCTTTAAAAAAAAAGATTTGTTTATTTATTTGAAAGGCAGAGTTACAGAAAGGGAGAAGGGAGAGACAAGCAGAGAGAGAGGGAGAGATCTTCCATCTGCTGGTTCACTCCCCAGATGGCCTCAATGGCCAGAGCTGGGCTGACCTGCAGCCAGAAGCCAGGAGCTCCTTCTAGGTCTGCCACATGGGTGCAGGGGCCCAAGGACTTGGGTCATCCTCTGCTACTTTCCCAGGCACATTAGCAGAGAGCTGGATCAGAAGTGGAGCAGCCAGAACTCGAACTGGTGCCCATATGGGATGCCGGTGTCACAGGCAGAAGTTTAACTCGCTATGCCACAGCACCAGCTCCCCGTGTGTCTCTTATCAGGAGCATTTCTCCGAGAGATAAGGCCCGTGGGTCACCAAACACAAAGATAATCCAGAATGGTAGAGTGCACTCAGGCAAGTTCTTGGGCAAATTGGGTTGTTTGCAATATTTAGCAAACAGGTCATTAAAAGCAGTTTTTGATAATGTTATCCATGTGACTTTTTGTGGCATATAACTCAGAAAAAGTTCATATAATCAAGTGACAATCTACATATTGATGTAAATGAGGTTTCCCGATGCTTGCATTTATAAAATTGAAAAATAGAATTGATTCTGAACTCTGTCTCATTCTACAATACGAGTATGTATTCAGTGTCAGATAAGTGAGCTAACTGGGGAAAATTCCTATTTATCCTTACAAGAGAACATTTCCAAACATTTTTTTGTTTTGTATCTTAGATAATTGTTTGTAATTATGTAGTAATAGTCATTTAGTATGAATTAAACCAGGAGAAAAATTAAAGGTTAGAGTCCTGTGGTTTACTAGAAATGAAAGCAAATTGAAAATTTTAATTTATGTGCACATTTTTGTGGCATAGCAACAGACAAGGTGATCAGTAAAAGACTTCTAAGCATAAAAATGTGTTCTATTAGGATAAAATTCTGTGGGCAAAGTGGGAATGGAAATAGAAATGCAAGGTGAAAAGCAATGATATAAAAACTCCAAGTACCAAAGAAGAACTTGTTTGTGAACATTTTAAGTGAATAATGGCAGGTTTAAAATTGCTAGGGTTCTTAGATTCCACTGGTGACATTAAAGGGTGATGGAAGAGTTTACTTCAGAATATCAATATTTACAGTACTGCAGAAATTACATCTTTTGCAGTTACTGATGCATTTTGTATATTTATTTTTAAAGGTGCAAGGGGGTGCATAGTTTTGAAAATTTGTCATAGTGAGTAGGCAAGCAAAATATTTTCCGAAGTTTGTAAAGTCAGGAAAGTTTAAATTTTGTTCTCTAACATGGCCTAAACCAGAAGGACACCACATGGCATGTTCATGGTGCTCAGTAAATATGTTAATAAACATTCAGTGAATGAATGAATCAATGAATCAATGAATATGTATTACACACGTAGAAGTTCCTCAGCTATCAAATGATTTTCTTTAATATATATTTTTATTTATTTGAAAGTCAGAGTTACAGAGAGAAAGAAAGAGATCTTCCATTTGCTGGTTCACTCCCCAGTGGCCACAATGGCTAGGGCTGGGCCAGGCCAAAGCTAGGAGCCAGGAGCTTCATTCAAGTCCTTCACATGGGTTCAGGGGCCCTAGCACTTGGGCCATCGTATGCTGCTCCTTTCCTGAGCACATTAGTAGGGAGCTGGATTGGAAGTTGAGCAGCCAGGACTTGAACCAGTGCCCATATGAGGTGCTGCACTGCAGACAGTGACTTAAATCACTGTGCCACAGTGCTGGCCCCTAGAAGAGTGATTTTCAAACTGTAAAGGTGTTTATGGTTTCACAGGTCTATCCATATGGAAGAAAATAAAGTTGAACCCCTTCCTCACACCATTTACAAAATAAAAACAAATTTCAGGTCAATTAATGACCTCAGTGCTAATAAGACAATAAAAACACTGCAGTAAAACCAGTAGACCAGAAGAAAAACCTAGAACCAGAGGAGACCTTAACTAAGTCAGAAAATCAAGGCGCCATGAGATGACATAGGAAGGCTTTCGGCAGAGGAGCCACACGTCACAGCAGCAGGCAGATGGTAGATTTGAGATTCAGGTAAAGAAAAATGGGTATCTTTAATAAAATAATTCTTAAAAGTTGATGAGAAAACACAGTCTAACTAGAACTGAGTCAAAGATACACATACACAGTTAACATAAATCGAACCTGAAAGACCTTGAAGTAAAGGAAATTCTATTGGAACTTGCGGGTCAGAGAAGTGGAGTTAAAGTGTAAGTTACCACTTTATATCTGGTTGAGGAGAATTAAGAGGAGCAGAAGCATCGGCTGCTGCCTGGCTTATGGGGGGAAGGAGTCTCAGGCGGGCTTTATTGAACAGCAGCCTGATGACATCTGTCCACATTTTAAATAGGGCCGGGCATTTGACAGGGCAGTTCAACCGCATCTCCTTTCAGAATGCCTGGTTTGAGTCCCAGCCACTGCACTTCCGATCAGCCTCCTGCCAGTGTGCTCCGTGGGAGGCAGCAGGTGCCGGCTCAAGTACTGGGTTCCTGCCACTCACGTGGGAGACCCAACCTGAGTTCTGGGCTCCTGGCTTCGGCCTGAGTCAGCCCTGGTTGTTGTAGGCGTTTGAGGAGTGAACCAGAGGATGGAAGATCGAGCTCTGTCTCTTTTCTCTCTTTCTGTCTTTCACATAAACTGAAAAAAAAAAAAATGACCTTTAAAAAATTAAAATATATACACCTTTGATTCTGCAGGAAAAACCCCACTATTTTGTACTTAAAAATTTAAGCAAATGTGTATTTGCAGTATTGCTCACCATAGAAAAAGACTGGGGGAAAAAGTAAATGTTCTAATAGGGAATGATTGAGTTTTAAATTACAGTTTTATTCTCACCATGGAATGTATGCAGCATTTAAAAAGAATGCAGTAGCGTCGTAGAATGGGTTTGAAGGGATCTCTATAAGATATTTGAGGAAAGGTACATAAAGGAGCAACGTAAGGCAACTGTGCTGTTCTCACACCAGTAAAGGCCAAAAATAAACACACATGATGTTGTATGTGCTGTTGCGAATAACTGTATTAGCATAGAAAAGGTCCTGATTGATTATAGAAGTCACCTGGGCGATCGTAACTGACATGGTAAGTCAGGCAGGAGGAGGACAAAATAAAGGGGGAAAACACCCCCCCCCCCAAAAAGAAAGTGGTATAATCCCATTTGTGTAAAATGCTGCTGTGTGTGTACTGACACATTTGAAGTCAGCAGACCCATAGGCAAGTTGCAGAAGCACACAAATGCAGGGCAGCGTGTATAAGGGGAAGACGTTCAACCAAAACCACACAAACCCACATGCCCCCATTGCGCACGTACGTGTGCTCGCAGACGCTTTCAGTCTCCTCCAGGGGAGGGCCAGAGGGTGAGAGTGGTGAGATTTTCTTTATTTGGCCTGGTGGGAGAGAGCAAGTGGGAAACTGTTGACTTTGGCTGGCCTGACCTGGGAGAGGGAACAAGAGTGCCTTTGACATACACCCCGACAATGCTGCACACTTTAAAAACAGTGTGAGTCCTGGAAAACACACTTCACATTTATTTTACCTTGACTCCAGTTTTTAGTGGTGTTCAAGGCTACAGAGAGTCCAGAAGATTCTACTCACCTCAGTAACTGTTCTTCAGGTCTCTCAAATAAGAGTCATTGAAATGCAGGTTCTAGGGCTGTAGAAACCCGGGCAGGTGGCGTGAACACGTCTGGATTCTCTTCTCCTCCCCTCCCCCTCCCCCACCTCTCAGCCCACGACGGCATCGTGATTAAGATCGAGGTGCAGACCAACGACGAGGGCTCCGAGAGCCTGGAGACTCCTGAGCCCCTGATGGGACAGGTGGAAGAGCACGGCTTTCAGGACTCAGAGCTGGGCGACACGTGCGGAGAGCAGCCGGACCTGGACATGCAGGAGCAGGAGCACGCGCTGGAGGAGTCCCCGGACGGCTCGGGCGAGTTCAGTGAGCTCAAGCAGATGCTGGTGCAGCAGAGAAACTGCACAGGTAAGCTCTGAGCCCCGGGGCGGGCCTCCAGACGGGCCCTGGCGCCAGGGAAAGCCGTGGTTCCTTCAGTGAGATGATTGGACACCCATGGGGCCGATGGGGGCCGCAGCGGGGAGACAGGGCCAAGCACGGCCTCGGGCATAGGTTTCCAGTCTAAAGGTTTTACAAGGCTTTGTATCTGAGCAGAGTGGGAAGGTGTTACGTCTGAAGATCTGTCTAGACAGCACTCAGAGGGATCCTAGAGACCATCTGTCCAGCCTCTCATCCTAACACAGAGAAGCTTGCCCAAGGTCACCCACATGGTGGCAAGGCGAGAACTTCACTCTCTCCTGCATCTTTGATCATCTGGTGTCACACTGGATGCTTCAGTCAACTTGGAGAGGTCAACCCTGGAGAGCACGTTTTTTATGTTTTGATTTATTTTTTATTTTTTTGAAAGATTATTTATTTGACAGGCAGGGTTACAGAAACGTAGGGAGAGATAGAGAGAGGTCTTCCATCCACTGGTTCATTCCCCACATGGCCACAACGGCTGAGGCTTGTCTGGGCCGAAGCCGGGAGCTTCTTCTGGGTCTCCTATGCGGGTGCAGGGACCAAGCACTCGGGCTGTCCTCCACTGCCTTCCCAGGCACAGCAGCAGGGAGCTGGATCGGAAGTGGAGCAGCTGGAACTTGAACTAGTTACCCTATGGGATGCCGGCGTCACATTAACCCACTATGCCGGCCCCAGGAGCATGTTTTTAAAAAAGACTGCTGTACCACCGTCTGTCTGTGGTAGAATTGAGCATTGTTTTTCTTTGGTGATGCAGCCTGAGCGTCACCATTCTGCTCACTGTGGCTCCTGGTGAGTAGAGGAGCCGTCAAGGGCTAACGGTGCCCAATCTCAGCACATGGTTAGAGATTGATTATCTCTGCTGCCCGACCATCCCAGGAGTCATGGGATAAGCCACTTGGAGCCAGGAGCTTCTTTGGGTCTCCCACGCAGGTGCAGGGGCCCAAGGACTTGGGCCATCTTCTACTGTTTTCCCAGGCCATAGCAGAGAGCTGAATTGGAAGTGGAGCAGCTGGGACTAGAACCAGCACCCATATGGGATGCTGGCACTGCAGGCTTTAACCCGCTATGCTACAGCACTGGCCCCTGTGTTGTATGTGTTTTAAATGCTCTTGGGCTTATTTCAAACATTTTGTTCAGAAGTTTTACAACTGTATTCAAAAATAAAATGGGGCCGGCGCCGCAGCTCACTAGGCTAATCCTCCGCCTAGCGGCGCCGGCACACCGGGTTCTAGTCCCGGTCGGGGCGCCGGATTCTGTCCCGGTTGCCCCTCTTCCAGGCCAGCCCTCTGCTGTGGCCAGGGAGTGCAGTGGAGGATGGCCCAGGTGCTTGGGCCCTGCACCCCATGGGAGACCAGGAAAAGCACCTGGCTCCTGGCTCCTGCCATCGGATCAGCGCGGTGCGCCGGCCGCAGCGCGCCGGCCGCGGCGGCCATTGGAGGGTGAACCAACGGCAAAGGAAGACCTTTCTCTCTGTCTCTCTCTCACTGTCCACTCTGCCTGTCAAAATAAAAAAAAAAAAAAATGAATCTGAACTTTTATTGACTCGTCCTCACCTCATCTAGTTTTGGAAACTTTTAATCAACTTATCAAATGGACAGGGCAGCTTTTGCTCTTATTCTATATTCTGGAAATAAATGTGTAAGGTAGGCACTAAGCATCTTCTTTGAAAATTTGGTGAAACTCAACCTGCATTTTGTTTTTGTTTTGTTCATGTATGAGCCATTAACCACATATTTGTATATTACTATTTATATTTAGAAATGAATCCACATTTGTTTATTTAGGGTTTCAAAAGTATTTAATTTCTTTTATCTGTAGATAATTCCTCTATAATTTGCCTTTTTGCACTTAATAAAATATCGTGGACGTCCACCTTGGTCAAATGGAGTGTATCAAACCCCCTTTTTTTAAAAAAAAAAAAAAAAGATTATTTATTTGAAAGTTTCACAGAGAAGAAGCGGGGGGGGGAGGGGGGGAGGGGAGGGAAGGAGGGAGGGAGAGAGAGAGAAAGGTCTTCCATCCACTGGTTCACTCCCCAGTCGGGCACAACCCCTGGAGCTGTGCTAATCTGAAGCTGGAGCCAGGGGCTTTTCTGGGTCTCCCACATGGTTCAGGGACCCAAGGACTTGGGCCATCTTCTACTGCTTTCCCAGGCCATAGCAGAGAGCTGGATCGGAAGTGAAGCAGCCAGGACTTGAACTGGTGCCCATATGGGATGCTGGCACTGCAGGTGGTGGCTTTACCCACTACACCACAGCGCCGAACCCTCAAACCCCCTTTTTTTTTTTGACAGAGTTAGAGAGAGAGAGAGACAGGGAGAAAGGTCTTCCTTCCGTTGGCTCACCCCCCAAGTGGCCGCTATGGCTGGTGCACCACGCTGATCCGAAGCCAGGAGCCAGGTGCTTCCTCCCGGTCTCCCATGCAGGTGCAGGGCCCAAGCACCTGGGCCATCCTCCACTGCACTCCCGGGCCACAGCAGAGAGCTGGCCTGGAAGAGGGGCAACCGGGACAGAATCCGGCACCCCAACTGGGACTAGAACCCGGGGTGCCAGTGCCGCAGGCAGAGGATTAGCCTAGTAAGCCGCGGCGTCAGCCCAAACCCCTTATTTTTAAATAACTGCATGATGTTTCAGAAATCTTTTTAATATGCATCATTGTCTTTCAGAAAAGTACAGTGAAAAGACATAAGGCCCATTCTGAATATGGCTAAATTGGGAGTATCATAAAATAAATTCCACATTGCCATTCGGGCCATTAATTCTAGTAGAACCTTAGAAAACTACTAAAAAATGGTTGGTGGGATTTTGAGTCTTAAACTTTAGGGCCAAGTATTTCATTTTTATCAAGCAAGTTTGATGCTGCAGGAGAGTTTCGCGCTCTTGAGGCTCCTATTCCTCTGCCTTCCACACGCACCTCTGTGTTCTCAGGATGAACGCCAGGCACCTAGTTAGCAAGCTCTGCAGCTGTCTCCCTGATCTGGTAGGCATGGTGCTCAGGGGAGGTCCTGGGAGGCTTCCCCCGAGCCTGCTGACGGCACCCAGGCGGGCGGCACTGCTGCGGCACAGCTCTGTGCTGATGTCAACACCTGAACCTGCCTGGCTCTAGGAGAGAGCGCTGTGGCCTAGGAGTCCCAACATCGCCAGCTGCCCTGGCCTTGTCCCTGCACTGCAGGCTCTGCAGATGCCTGTGGCTTTGTTTACTTCACTGGGAAACATCCCTTGGCATCTCCGGGCTTGGACGTCCCATCTGTGAAATGGGGATATCCTGTAACCAGGTGTTGTACCCGTGAAAAAGGAGGGCAAGCATGAAGGCATTAAAAAAAAAAAATCTTTGTTTCTAAGAATTCTGCAAATGCAAGCTGTGGTCGTGTCTCAGGTCTCACAGATGAGCTCCAAGAAGAGTGACCTTCTCATGTGGCACGGAGTCAGCCACTAAAAATAGAGCTCCCCGTTAACTGTGCTTGGGGAGTGGCGTGAGCACCAGGCCCTGAGACATTGCAAAGAGGCGTCAGGATTGCATTCCTCTACTGACATTCTCACGGGCACCGGTGCAACGTGGCATGGTTTAGGCCCCAGAGGGCTAGGCAACAGGGTGGCGGGTGGGGATGAGGAGGACATCGGCACGTCTGGTGTGCCTGACCCTGCACACTGGCGCTGTGGGGGGGAGACAGGGAAAAGCCACTGAGCCCAGCCTCAAGCTTGGGAGAGCCACTGCGCCTGAGAGGCCACAGGAGAGACCCATTCCTAAATGGGAGTGGGGGAGCACCAGCCGTCCCCGGGACTCAGGAGGGGACCAGGGCTGCCATTTGGGATCCCCGAGGGAGATAGGGAGGTGAAGGGGAAATTGCTGGAGGAGCGTGGGTGACGGCAGGGGGAGGAGAAATCTGCAGGTGGATTCGGGATAGTAGCAGACCAGTCTGCGTTAGCCAGAGCAGAGCCGGAGGACACCTTGACCATGGAACCGGTAGAAACCGCGCTCTTAAGTAGCCTAAACCAAAGGGGTGGGGGGCGGGTATTAACTCAAGTGATCGGTACGTTCTTGAGTGTGCCAACGTCAGCCAAGGCTGGAGCCTCGCACCCCCCGTGCCAGCTCCGGGCTGGTTCCTTTTTTTCCTGCTGGGTCCCGTTCCACCAGCAGCTTCCCATCATACCAGCAAGAGGCCGTGTCCGACGCTTCCTCCGTGTAGACTTCCAAGACGGTCTCTCATTTGACCCGTATCAGTCTGGCCCGTCCCTGGACCAAACAGCGTGGCCAGCCGGGGTCACACGTCTGATCCCCCGCCCCCCAGCTGTGTTCTGCAGGAGCCTGGGGCTCTGGTGTTTGCGCCCTGCCTGTTGGTGAGGCTGCCACAGTGCACGCCCTGCCACGCTAACGCCCCTCTCTCCCTGTCCCCTGGCAGAGGGCATCGTGATCAAGACGGAGGAGCAGGACGAGGAGGAGGAGGACGAGGAGGAGGACGAGCTGCCGCAGCACCTCCAGTCCCTCGGGCAGCTGTCGGGAAGGTACGACGCCAGCATCTACCAGACCCCGCTGCCCGGCGAGATGTCCCCGGAAGGCGAGGAGAGCCCCCCGCCCCTGCAGCTGGGCAACCCGGCCGTGAAGAGGCTGGCGCCGTCGGTGCGCGGCGAGCGGCACCTCGGGGAGGGCCGCGGCTCGGCCAGCCAGCAGCAGCGCAACCGGCGCGGCGAGCGGCCCTTCACCTGCATGGAGTGCGGCAAGAGCTTCCGGCTGAAGATCAACCTCATCATCCACCAGCGCAACCACATCAAGGAGGGGCCCTACGAGTGCGCCGAGTGCGAGATCAGCTTCCGGCACAAGCAGCAGCTGACGCTGCACCAGCGCATCCACCGCGTGCGCGGCGGCTACGGCTCGCCGGAGCGCGGGCCCGCCTTCAACCCCAAGCACGCGCTCAAGCCACGCCCCAAGTCGCCCAGCTCCGGCAGCGGCGGCGGCGGCCCCAAGCCCTACAAGTGCCCCGAGTGCGACAGCAGCTTCAGCCACAAGTCGAGCCTGACCAAACACCAGATCACGCACACGGGCGAGCGGCCCTACACGTGCCCGGAGTGCAAGAAGAGCTTCCGCCTGCACATCAGCCTGGTGATCCACCAGCGCGTGCACGCCGGCAAGCACGAGGTCTCCTTCATCTGCAGCCTGTGCGGCAAGAGCTTCAGCCGCCCGTCGCACCTGCTGCGCCACCAGCGGACTCACACGGGCGAGCGGCCCTTCAAGTGCCCCGAGTGCGAGAAGAGCTTCAGCGAGAAGTCCAAGCTCACCAACCACTGCCGCGTGCACTCGCGCGAGCGGCCGCACGCCTGCCCGGAGTGCGGCAAGAGCTTCATCCGCAAGCACCACCTGCTGGAGCACCGGCGCATCCACACGGGCGAGCGGCCCTACCACTGCGCCGAGTGCGGCAAGCGCTTCACGCAGAAGCACCACCTGCTGGAGCACCAGCGCGCGCACACGGGCGAGCGGCCCTACCCCTGCACGCACTGCGCCAAGTGCTTCCGCTACAAGCAGTCGCTCAAGTACCACCTGCGGACCCACACGGGCGAGTGAGCGCGCGCCCCGCCCCGCCTCGGACAGCGCCCCCGGGCGGGGGCGGGGCGCCCCGGAGCCCTTTTGCTGTGAGCCCCCCTCCCCTTTCATCCCTTCTCCCCAGGACTTGGGGGTAGTGAAACCAGGTCGCTTGCTGCCGCGTTTCCCCCGGGCCCATGGTGGGTGGGGGAGAGCGCGCGGGGGGCCTGGGGAACCCCTTTCGGGCTGTTAATTTCCTTGACAATAAAATGGATGAAATCAATCAGCACGGGGGGAGTGATTTGGCCGCGGCCACTCGGAGGGGCGGGGCAGGGCCCGTTTAGCTGGGGATAGAACTTTATAATTCCCTTTTGGATACTGTGGTTCTATTTGATAATAATAATAGAGTAATTTTTAAAAGACGAGCGTTTCCTGTTTGCCATTTTTGTTTGGTTTTTGAAGGGGCGGGGTTGAAAAGGCGGCCCCGGGGCACGTGTGCCTAGTGTCAGCTGTCCCGTGGTCAAGCAGCGGATCCCAGCGCTTGTGAAGTGGAAGGGGAGAGGTGGGTGGGGCCGGCCTGGAGTAGCAGCCAAGACTCTGGGAGAGACAGAAGCTCCTGGCTTCGGACCCTTGAGTGTGCCTTGGCGTCCACTCGGACAGGTCCAGGTTGACCAGAATGGTCAGGGAGAGTGACAGGTTTGGAGCGAGCTGGGAAGAAGGGCTATAGCAAAAGCTGTACCCTCCCCTCAGGGCCCAGGCTTTCCTGCCCTGCTGGACGCTGGCAGAGCGGTGCAGGGGCTGGAGACGCAGGAAAGGGATGCAGAAGCCCCTGGTGCCATCTCTGGGGAAGCCACGAAGGCCACCGGTCAGAACATTTTATTATTTGAGCGTTGCACCACATCTCTAGATTTGTTGAATGCACTGACGAGCGCTGGTTTCTCTTAGGTTGTCTCTTAATTCCCAATCACCCTGCAGCTTTCTACCCTAGAAAGAGAAACTGCAGGCGGAGGATGTCGCCCACAGAGCGATTCACTCTCACTCTGCACCCGGCCTTAGCATGCCCAGAGCAGACCCGGCCAGTGCGGAGGGACAATTCCTGGAGGCCAGCGGAGCGCGGGGCTCAGCCCTGTAAACCAGGGAGACAGGGAGGCCGGCCCGAGACGGGGGCTGCATGGCAGCTTGCGACAGGATGCTGAAGGGGGTTCGACAAAGGGAATTTGCGTGGAGGCAGTGCTGCGTTCTGCATTCTTGACCTGGGGGGGGGGGGGACCAGAGAGATTGTCAGCTCCCTCTCCTCCTTTGCAAAACTGAGGCACAGGGAGGGGTGGGGAGTAAGGGCCCAAGAACTTCATTAACACTGCTAGTCCTTCCCACGATGCTAGGATGTCGGGTGGCAGCCAGAGGAGGGAGTGTGGCACGAAGGGCTGGAGGGTCAGCCAGCGCCCACTGTGATCCCAGGAGCCAGCTGGAGAGCTGGGCCAGACGGAGGGGCAGGTCGTTTTGTTGGGCTGCAGTATAGTTAAGGTGACAAGCGGGGGGGCATGAGTACCCTCCAGGTTGCAGGAGGTGGAGTCCGAGCTGGGCCTGTGGGTGAGAGAGGATTTCCAGAGATCAGAAAAAGGCACGCCTTCCAACTGGGGGTGGCTTCAGGCAGAAGTGTGGCAAGTCAGCCCCAAGGATGATGGGGGCAGTGAGTGATGAAACCCGTGAGCCAGCCAGAGGGCTGGTCTTGGGAGAAATGGGCCAAACGCTGGCTCGGGGTGCCCCGGGGGTGCAGAGAGGGTCTTGGAGCTAAGACTGCAAGGCTGTGGAGTGGAAATTGATCTTCCGTGAGAATCCATGGAGACTGTCAATCAGGAGAGACATGTGATGCCGGTAGACCCCAGGGACCATGTCTGATGGAGAAGGAAGCTCAGACCTCAGACAGAGGAGGGGAGGGGCAGCTGTGTGCCATGGACAGGTCACAGGTCATGGGGTGGGGTGGGGGTGGAGGCTCAAAGGGTGGCAGAGCGGCAGTTTCTCTGAAGCAACAGGATACCGGGAGCCCCAAAGAGAGGTCAGCGGAGGCATTGTGGAGGCGTTTGTGGGGGACTGCCGCTGCTCAGTCTCTTACAGGGCCTGGACTTGGAGTGTTGGACATGTTCCGGCTTCAGTGGGCACCTGGTGGTTTGGGGCAGAATCTAAGTGAGGAATATTTGTGATGTGAAGTTATCAGCATACTGTGGGGTCAGATGGGGACAGGGCTTAAGAGACTGTCTTCCTGGGACATCTGGTTTTTAAATAGATTAAACCAAATATAGGCAAAGACTGGTCCTCCTTATGTGGGGCTGGGCTGCCGGGGTGGGGGCCTCGGAACTGCTGCTTTCCCGTCCTCGGCTCCAGGCCCGCCTCTTGTGCCCACTTCCTGCACCCCTGCACGCTGAGCTCCTGGTCGCCCCTGCCCTGGTCCTGACCCCTCCAGCGCCATCATGATTCCTCCTTTCTGTCTGCCCTAATCTCCGCTAGCAGCCCAAGGCCCACATCAAACAGAAAACAAGCTCACTAGTGGCAGCCACTGGAGCCAAAGAGATGGGTTTACACCTAACGGTTGTGTGTCCTCAAACAAAATAACAGAACATCCGATCCCTCACCTATTAAATGGGCTAACAAAGGTCCTATTGTTCTGAGACGTAAATAACATAAAGAATAAATATGGCTGGCGCCGCGGCTCGATAGGCTAATCCTCCACCTAGCGGTGCCGACACACCGGGTTCTAGTCCCGTTCAGGGTGCCAGATTCTGTCCTGGTTGCCCCTCTTCCAGGCCAGCTCTCTGCTGTGGCCAGGGAGTGCAGTGGAGGATGGTCCAAGTACTTGGGCCCTGCACCCCATGGGAGACCAGGAGAAGCACCTGGCTCCTGCCATCGGATCAGCGCGGTGCGCTGGCCGCAGCGCGCCGGCCGCGGCGGCCATTGGAGGGTGAACCAACGGCAAAAGGAAGACCTTTCTCTCTGTCTCTGTCTCTCTCTCTCTCTCTCTCACTGTCCACTCTGCCTGTAAAAAAATAAATAAATAAATAAAAATAAAAAGAATAAATACACAGCAAAGACACTGGCTCACTCCCCTGTCGGCTCATGGCTAATGACAGTTGAATTTAGTAAGACAGTTCAGGCAGGTAGTAGGCTAGTCGTGTGTCCTGCAGAAGGAATCGCCAAGAAAGAACTGTCCTCAGAGGCAGAAGCTGAAAGTGACTCTGGTGTCGGGAAGTTCAACTCAAACCACACCGGCGACTGCACCGGGGGCCTGATGGCGCGGACTGGGTTGAAGCTCACCACTCAGCCACGGAGGGGACAGCCCTCCTCACTGGGTTTTCTGGTTCTCCCAGCAGTGTCTTTGGCTGCTCTCAATTAGGTAGAAAGTCAGGCTTCGAGCTTCCTCACTTGCCATTGCCACGGGCCACAGTCACGTCCCAGAGGACAACTGCCGTTTAGGGAGCGCTTTCCTCCTGAAGACTCCCCGTGCATGACTTCGCAGCGCTGATGCGGCTTCCTGACGCCCCTCACAGGTGAAGACCTTGAGGCGCCGGGACACGCAGTAGGCCCAGGGTCACACAGCAACTGAGCAGTGAAATCGGGACTTGCACTCGAGCCCTCCCCTGGGACCGGCGTGCACACTGGGGAAAAGCCTTCCCCGGGACTGGAATCTCTGACTCAGGTACAGTTGAGGAAACCAGCAGATCCCGCCAGCGTTCACCGCAGTTAGTCGAAAACGATGAGTGAGGTGAGAGTAGAAAGGAGCCTTCTAGGCAGAGAGGCCGCGTTGGGGTACAGCCGGAACAGCTGGGAGGAGAGTTGGTGCCGTCGAGGGCTCTTCCAGGAGGCAGAGGGGGGAATGGGGTGCTCCCTGACACCAGTCTCCCGGGCCACCCCCATGTTTATCAAGCACCACGTATGTGCAAAGCATTGTCTGCACTCCACGGCACACACAAAAGAATTAGAGACTGGTGCTGCCTCGACTGCACTTAGAATCCAGAGGAGCCTCCGCAGCCTGGGTCTGGGGCTGCGCAGAGGCCTGGCGGGCGGGGAGCCCTCGGGGCGGCCGTCGTGGACAGAAAGGAAGCGGCCACCTCTTCCTGTGCGTGGCGGGAACCGGCCAGGTGGCGCTGGGAGATCTTTCCCAAGGCCCTGTGTGGCAGCTCCTCAGATTAAGGGATCAGGCACTGAGGCCCGCCAGGCCCTCCTGTTGCCAGGGCAACGCTGAGCCAGGCGTCAGCTTTCTGGGAAAGCGTTTTGGCTGCTGAAGCCTCTTGCTGCCTCCCTGTCCTAGTGAGAACTTCGAGATTTAAAAAAAAAAAATGTTTTTTTCAGTCAATCTTGCCTTTACCTCTTTTGGGTTGGGTTCCTTGAAATTAGTTATTTTTAAATTAAAACGCATCATCTAACACTCATATTTCTGTTTTCTACAAAGAATAGCTCTAGAGTAGAAGAAGTGAAAACAGGAAGGAAGCAAGAGAGCGAAGGAGGGAGAGAGAGAAGTAGAAAAGGAAGGAAGGGGAGAGGAAGGGAGGGAGGGAGGGGAAGAGAGGGGTGGGAAGAGGAGGGGGGAGGAGGGAAAGATGAGGGGCTGGCAGTGTAGCACCGTGGGTCAAGTCTGCCTGTGATGCCAGCATCCCAAATGAGCACTGGTTTAAGTCCTGGCTGCTCCACTTCTAATTCAACTCCCTGCTAATGTACCTGGGAAAACAGTGGAAGATGGCCCAAGTACTCATGCCCCTGCCACTCACTTGGGAGACCCAGATGAAGGCCCTGGCTCCTGACTTTGGCCTGGCTTAGCCCTGGCCTTTGCTGCCACTGGGAAGTGACCCAGCGGATGGAAGATTCTCTCTCTCTCTTTCTCTCTCTCTCTCCTCTCTCCGTATGACTGCCTTTCATATAAATTAAGTAAATCTTTAAAAGAAAAAAAAAAAAGACAAGGAAAGAAAAGATAAAATTAAACAGCATGGCCAGCACCGTGGCTCAATAGGCTAATCCTCTGCCTTGCGGCCCCGGCACTCCAGGTTCTAGTCCCGGTTGGGGCGCCGCATTCTGTCCCGGTTGCCCCTCTTCCAGGCCAGCTCTCTGCTGTGGCCAGGGAGTGCAGTGGAGGATGGCCCAAGTGTTTGGGCCCTGCACCCCATGGGAGACCAGGAGAAGCACCTGGCTACTGCCTTCGGATTAGCACGGTGTGCCGGCTGCAGCGGCCATTGGAGGGTAAACCAACGGAAAAGGAAGACCTTTCTCTCTCTTTTTATTTTTTTAATTTTTTTTATTTTTTGACAGGCAGAGTGGACAGTGAGAGAGAGAGACACAGAGAAAGGTCATTGAGCTATGGCGGCGCCGGCCGACTTTTCTCTCTGTCTCTCTCTCACTGTCCACTCTGGCTGTCAAAAATAAAAAAAATAAAATTTTAAAAAATTAAACAGCACATATTATGAATAATCTTACATGAAGACTCCCCACCAGAAACCAGACTGACCTTGAGTTTATCAAGGATAATAATCCCTGTGATTTCTTGAGCCTTACCATGTTCCAGACCCAGTGCTAACTGGGTGCTTTCATTTCATTTTATCTTGCACTACCCTGTGAGATTGGTATTTGTGTTCCCTTTAACAGACAGCAATCAGCCCGAGGTCACGTGGCTGGAATGTAAAGCTAAGCGTATTGAACCAAAGTGTGTGCTGCTACCTGCTATTACCTCCCAATTTCAACATGGATCCTTAATAATAATAGTAATAAAAGGCAAACAGTGCCATTTCCCTCTGATTTCTAGCTCTGACTGTCCTGTGGGTGTGTGTTTAAGTCTGGACTTGGCTGAAGGCAGACAGACAGGTACCTGGTTGGCCAGCCCAGCCCAGCCAATATTTCAGTGGGCTGCTTGGTTCACCTGATCGGGGCGGAGTAGATGCTGCCTGCAGTGTTGATGGCTGAAGACCAAGCTGACCCCCATTCTAAACTGAGCCCTTAGGGACTTTGGGAGGGAAGCCATCTATCATCACACACAGCACCCCTTCTGAATTTCTTTCTGACACTGGCACCTAAGCAGCCATGAGATCCTCAGTAAGAGAAGTGGTTGGGTGAGGCGGAACGTGGCGCTCTCTAATCAAATATCACCCCTGATTCTGATCCTCCAGGCTCTGGCTACCCCCTCTTGGGGTCACAACCTTCCCTCTGCTGCCACTTCTCTTCATAAAACAACATCCAAGTTCTCAAAATAACTTGAGTCTTAGAAGTCAGAGGCATCACTACTGTCTATTGATTCAGATACTGAAACGTGGAATTTTAATGATGTAATGTACCAATGAACACTTCTATCACTACCAGTAATTTTACTTAATGGATATCAGGACTATAGACTTTATTTTTAGAATCACTATAGCCTAATAAGCATAAAAACCTTTCTAAGAACTCAGTTTATTAATGGGATATACAAATTCTGAGATTATGCCAAGGATTGAAGCTGATTGGATTAAAGCTAAACTCAGGAAAAGTCGATGTCATGAAATGTGACATTTATCATTCTTCCATGCCCAAGAACCACATGGTTCCATGATCAAATTTTCTGCAGGTAAATATTTTTATAAATTCTAAAAACTAAGCTCAAATTTTCATGGAAGTCGCTATTGAATTGATAGTCACCATTGAAAAACTCATTAATTTTGTACAAAAGTAAAGGTACTAAGTTAGTTCCCATAGTTACCTTCTGAACAATTTAATAACAATCAATGTCCAACTAAAATTATGATTCTTTCCCACTTTATCCCAGTAGTGCTAAGCCTATTTTGAATCAATCAGCACCTTACCAATCCAAAGGTTTGTGATGCCTTTTGACATACGTTTGGAAAAAAAATTAAGCCTCATATGTCTGAGAGAGCTGCTAAAAAAGCCAGGCAATACCCAAATTCAGCCAAACGCAGTACATTTAATCCAGATAGTAGACATGTTGAGAGAAATACACATTTTTCTTGTCCAAATCTGTGCCAGCTCCTCAGAGTCTTGGAACAAGCATTAGGCTGCATACAAACATGCTTGGGTGTTCATTTTACCAAAAAGCTTAACTCAGAATGTAAAGCATATGACAAAATGTAAGGATTTCATTTAAACTCTTTCCTCCCAAATGAATAGCATTGTTGATTGTTTTTCTGACTGTGAAAGGAATCTCCACATTCAAGGCAATAAAAACTTAACTGAGTATCGAATGAGTCCCTTATTTCTCTGAGAGAAGTTATCCAGCATCTTCCACAAGTGTAAGGGGGAAAAAATCCATTTTATCTTCCACCTGGGATGGGGCCTCTTACAACATCTCCCCACCTAGGTAGAGTAGATGTGCACTGCATTGTGGAATCTCACATTCCGGACACAACAACATTTTCTGCGGTTCATGTCCGTGTTTTCTAGCTCTGGTTTGAAGCCCCAGGATCCCTTATTTAAAGAAACTCGTTTTTCAGGAGCTTCGCATGTGACACTGCAGAAGTGGGGGCAGAGAGGCCGGGTCTCCGCCGGCCAAGCTGGCTTCAAGACGGCTGCCCCGGGCAACCCACCGTCTCCCCACTGCTTCGACGTCTGCCAGGCCGAATCCGAGCGTCCTGTTCCGCTGCTCCGGGGACACAGTCCACGCTCATCTGCTTCTGGGACAGGGGCTAGGATTGGGGTTGACGTGTGTTTCTGTCCTGGGGAACCCCCGCCTCCCTTGGTGGCGGTTCTCGTCGGGGAGTCTTAGAACCTTGCGGGCATCCGGCGCGTGGCCACTGAGAGCCCTGGAAGGCCCGGAACATGGCGACCTGAGGACAAGCCTGTCCGAAAGCCGCGGCCAGCCGCGGGGAAGCCAGGGAAGGACGCGCAGCAGCCTTGCCGGGGCGGCTCGGAGGGGCCCTGATCCCCTGGGCTCCCGCGGGCTGGCCGGGCTCGCAGGGGGCACTGGGCGGCGGCCACGGCTCCGGTGCGCTCGGTCGTCCCCGGGGCCCGGCGGCGCGGCCGCGTCAGCCCCTCTGGCGCCGAGAGCAGCCGCGGGCAGGCCGCAGGCAGAAGCCCAGGTGCGATCGCACGTCTTCGCCCCGGGGAGCTTCTTCCCGAGACCTCGCAAAGACGTCACCGAGAGCTGCGTCGCGGCCGCTGCATCACCCCCGCCCCACAGCTCCAACCAAACAGCAGGGAGACGCCCAGCGTCCCTGTCAACCCCCTCACGCGGCGGCTGGGTGCGTGGGGATGGCAGGGACCCTTGGAAGAAAGGACTCCCGGGGCAGCATGGCCCCGCCTGGGGCAGAGGGGGCCTCCCGCCCTTCCTGGCCCGGGCCCGGGCACGAGGCTCAATTAGAGCGATTGCTTTTTAAAATGGTTTATACGCGCTTCTGCACATCTATGTTACATAAACGCATGTGCACCCGAATGACTTAAATTTCAGACATTCCTCTGCCGAGGCTCCCTCTCCCCACCCCGAGGACGCCCGAGGCCGCGTGCCCAGCGCCGCGCTCCGGCGCCCGCGCCACGTCGGGCCGCGCCGGGCCTGGCGTGCTGCCCCCTGCTGGCCGGCGCGGGCGAGGTCCGGGAGGCCCCGGGCGCCCGCACCTGGGCGCTAGCGGCCGCTCTAGGAACGCGCGAGGACCCTCTCGGTGGTGAACTTGGCGCGCCCGGTGCCCGCCCCACGCTCCAGAGGTGGACTCGCGGCGAAACGCTCCCGCGCGGGAGCGACCCGGACTCCGGCTCCTTGCAATGCGTGTGTCTGTGCCTTGCACTCCCCGGCCGGCCTGGCCCCGCTCCCCGAGCTCGCCGTGCAAACACGAGGGTCTGAGGCCTCAGATGGTGGGGCTGAGACGCACCCCACCTCGAGGGCCAAGCCCACTGCCGAGAATCCAGGAGAAACCCCCGAAGGCCGAGGGCTCCAAGAAGGAAGGCGGGACTCGGAGAACTGACCCTGAGCCACGAGCCTGCTCTTTACTCCATTAAACGAGAGCTACCGGGGAGGGGCCACGAGACCCTCCTCGGGGTGGCACAGCTGGGCCCCCCCAGGTCCGCCCGCTTTGCAGTTGAACCTGTGGTTAACGCATCATGATCAAACGGGAGCTCACCCGCACTAGAAAAGTCTGGTTTGCAGCCACGTGCTCAGAGAGCCCGAAGGTGTGCAGCTCAGGGCCACGGCGCCCCTCGGCGCCCCTCGACGTCAGGGATAAGCGCCCCCAGTCAGGAAGAAAGCGCCGTGTGCTCTCTCGGCTGGCCTGTTCCTCCCTTGGAGCACGTCAATAAACGTTGCTCTTCTGTCTCCACGCTTGTTTCTCCGAACTGTTAGGTCATTATTCGGCCGTGAAAGGAGGGCTCGAGTCAGCTAACGTAGCCACAGCTGTGGCCTCTGAGGATGGGCTGCGCTTTATTTATTTTTTCCTTGATATATTTTGCAAGCATTTGCGTCGCATTTCCTAAGCGATGGAATTACCCAGAGGATAAGGGTGTTTTTTAGGACTTGTGATGCATGTTGCCACCTCGCCCTCCGGGTCGGCTGCTGGCTGGTAGACCAGTCGTCTGTGGGAGTGAGACGGGGTGTGGGCGGGCAGGGGGATTCCCTTGGGAAGATGGCGGGCAGGCTGACAAGCACGTGGTGCCTTTAAGGAACACCTATCCGCCTGTGAGTGTCGTGCAGGCCAGCAGTGGAACCGCAGCTGGGTGGCTTTCAGCAACAGAAATGTGTTCTCTCACAGTGCTGGAGGCCAGGAGTGCAAGACCAAGATGCGGCCAGGATTGGTTCCTATGAGACTCGGGGAGAATCTGTTTCCGGCCTCCCTCCTAGCTTCTGGCCACTGCCTGCATCCCTTGGGTTGTACCTGCCAAACTATTCACTTGGCGCTCGCGCTCTCTCTCTCTCTCTCTCTCTCTCCCTCTCCCTCTCCCTCTCCCTCTCCCTCTCCCTCTCCCTCTCCCTCTCCCTCTCCCTCTCCCTCTCCCTCTCCCTCTCCCTCTCCCTCTCCCTCTCCCATTTCTTCCTGTAAGGATCTCAGTCATATGGATAGCCTGTCTCCCTGGTCCACTCTCCTAGCCATCTTTCCTTCCTCCTGCAAGGTGTTACAGAAACGTCACTGCCACAGAGAAGGTCCCCGGAACCACCTTAGATTGGGATACCCCCCTCCCCCATCCTTATCCTAGGCTCACAGGACATATCAAGATTTTATTTATTTGAGAGGCAGAGTTACAGAGAGGGAGAGAGAGAGAGAGAGAGGTCTTCCATCCGCTGGTTCACTCCCCAAATGGCCACAATGGTTGGAGCTGTGCTGATCCAAAGCCAAGGAGCTAGGAGCTTCTTCCAGGTTCCCCACGTGGGAAAGGCAGATTTTTAGAAAGAGAGGGACACACACACACACACACACACACACACACACACAATTTTCCACTCACCGGTTCACTCCCCCAAATGGCCACAACAGCCAGGGCTGGGCCAGGCACCTGGAAGTCTGCCCAGGTCTCTGATCAGAAGTGGAGAAGCTGGGACTCAAACCAGCACGCATGTGCCAGCAATCACAGGTGGCAGCTTAACTCGCTAAGCCAAGGCTGGCCCCTCCTTGTACACTTTTAAAAGGGAAATATTTAGCTTAGCATTGCAAGGTTAATTTCATCTCTGTGTGTTATAGTGGTTCTATCCACCTACAAGTACTCACACATACACGGAAGTAGATATAAATGCCTGTACTTACAGTTTCATGCACTATAAAAGTAATAACTTTAGACATCAACACAATGAAAAGCATAAACCTAGTAACATCCGGGTTAACAGGCATTCGGGTGAACCTGTTTTGCTAGCACCCACGGACTCTGCATAGTGCTCCTGAAAGCATGGCACCATTGACAGAACCTGGTGCTCCTCCGAGACTGCCCCTGACTTTGGCCTGGCCCAGCCCAACTGTGGCAGGCGTCTGGGGAGTGACTCAGTGAGGGAGAGCTCTGTCTCTCAAATTAACAAAAGAAAAAAGTCAATTTAGCAGGACGTGTGTATTAGGTACAGGTGTCGCAGGTGTCCTGGGTGAGGAAGTGCAAAGGCGGCCAGCAGGCTCAAATCCGAGGACTCCTAGGAGCCATTCCCCGGTCTCCGCACCCTGCGGGAACCCTCCTGATGCTGCTCCTCCTGACATTAACGCTACGGCCACCAAAGGCTTAGCGGGAACTCTGCCTCTAGCTCAGGGTGTACAGGGCCTCCAAGCCTCTGTCACCCCCTTCCTGTGGGGCTGGTTTGCCTTCCATAAATAGAATCATTGCTGTCAGGTCATGCCACTATTTACATCAAATAAAATGAGGTGAAAAAAGCAACACGCAGTACAGCGTGGACGAGGATTGTAAGTTGCCATTTGCGATGCTAGAAACGGCTGGAGAGAATGCCCGTTAATAACGCACATGGGCAGATCTGCGGAAGAATACATAAGAAATGGCTATCCTGGCTTCCTCCAGCCTGGAAGAGGGAGTCCTGGTAGGTGGGAGAGGGAGAATTTTCACTGCAACTTCTTCAAATCTTTTGAATATTAGTATCATGAGAATTCCAATAATTCAGTATTTTAAATACTATCTGTGCTGTGGTGTAGTGGGCAAAGCCGCTGCCTGAAGTGCCGGAATCCCATATGCACGCGGGTTACAGTCCCAGCTGCTCTACTTCCAATCCAGCTCTCTGCTATGGCGGGAAAGCAGTAGAAGATGGCCCAAGTTCTTGGGCCCCTGCACCCACGTGGGAGACCTGGAAGAAGCTCCTGGCTCCTGCCTCCCGATAGGTGCAGCTGCGCCCATTGCAGCCATCTGGGGAGTGAACCAGTGGATGGAAGACCTCTCTCTCTCCCTCTCTCTCTCTCTCTGCGCCTCTAATTGCCTTTCAAACAAATAAATAAATCTTTAAAAAAAAATCTAGCCAGAAGCCTTGGTAAACAGCTCTGCTGCCTTGGGCAGGGCGGACTCTAGCCTCAGGGATGTGCCTAAATTGCAAAACACACTTTATAATTATATATATATATATATATGTATAAGCATATGTGTGTGTGTATATATATATACACACATTCTAAACAAATCTAATTGAATTAGATCTAACCCACTCAGACTGTTTCAATCAGGGTGGAGGTACCACTGCTTTTATACAAATTTGACATTTTCCAACATAAAAACCCCTATCTCATAAATACATATATTTTATGTGCAATAGAAGGAAACTGTGACATTCCATTAAATAGCATTAAAAATGCCATTATCATCTTGAGATCCTGACTTGGGTTTGTTTTTTAAATAACTGAATTTGGGAGGCAGTCTTTTTTCTTTTTTAAGATTTATTTATTTATTTTTAAAGCCAGAGCTGGAGGGAGAGGGAGACACAAAGAGAAAGAGAGCAAGATCTTCCATCTACTGGTTCACTCCCCAGCTGACCGCCAGGAGCAGGGCTGGGCCAGGCTGAAGCCAGGAGCTTCTTCCAGGTCTCCCACGCGGGTGGCAGGGGCCCAACACTTGGGCCAACCTCTGCTGCTTTCCTCAGGCACATTAGCAGGGAGCTGGATCAGAAGTGGAGCAGCTGAGACATGGACCAGTGACCATATGGGATGCTGGCACTGCAGGCAGCAGCTTTAGCCGCTACCCCACAACATGGGGCTCCCGGACTTAGTTTTATATATTAAGCTGTATTAATAAGCTTTGTGTAGCTGTGTGCACGGGGAAAACGTTCCCTGTTTGTCTCAGCACCGTGGAGAAAGGCTGGCATTTTCAAAGGAAACTTTGCTGGTAAATAAAAAGAAACAAATCAAGCAAGCACACTCATGGTAGCGGTCCCTGTGGTTTCTGGGTGACTGCCACCATCTCCGTCATCCTGCGTGACAAAGGGCTGAACAGGAACCATCAGAAGCCTTGGTGAGCAGTTCTACTGCCTGGGGCTGGGCAGACTCTAGCCTCAGGGATGTGCCTAAGGCCTCCTCTCCCCCCAGGGATTTAAAAGAAAAATGTTTTTTTGTTTACCCCAAGCTTCTCCAAGGAGCTTCCCAGCCTTGTTTGTATTTGGGACCGTGACACTCCTAGAACCTGGAGACAAACTCCTTCGAAGGCAAGATCACCCCAGCAAAGGGGAGCTAGAATCCGTGCGCACAGATGGCCCTGGCATCCGCAGAAGTGACCCAGAGGCGAGTTCCCGGGGAGGAGCGCGCAGGGGCTGCTTCAGACCGGAGCCCTCAGTCCAGCTGTTTGCATCTGGCCTCTCAAGCTAAAGCTGCAGGAGTGGCGAGCTGTTCCCTCCAGAATATTTCAGGAGAGCAATCAGGCGAAGGCACGCCCTCTCACCGCCCCGCAGGCAGGACCGTCCTCCACCCTCTTCAGAGAAAATTCCTGCAGTGCAGCCCCAAGGTTTGCCTCTGGAGTCAGACAAGACCGTAGGAGTGACTGCGTTTCCCTGAGCTCCATTTCCTCCGTCTGAGCCTGCAGACCGTGGCTTGCATCCCCCAAGGGTCGTGTGAAGACACGAGGAGCCAGTCACAGCAAGCACGTAGTACCCAGTCCTGTCACAGCCCCCAAGAGTAATTTATATATTGTTTGGAAATGTTATGTACTGGCTAACATTTTTTTTAAAGTATGTTGACAGACCTACAAAACAGTTATATTCGGTAGCTATCATCAACCTTCTTGGCAGAGAGAAAGTATACATTAAGTCAGAGCTGTCACACAAATAATTAATTGGCATATATATCATGTCTGAACAAATTCAGCATTTATTTCAACTGATAGGATAATACAACCTGTGGGGATGCACTTGTGAGTTTTGTGTGTATCATGACGCATCCCGGGAAAGATGGAAAGTAGTGGGGAGATGGAGCGGTGACGGGGAGACCAGTTGGCAAGCTGCATCTTCCAACATATCATAAGGTGAGGTGACAACCAAGTTCTTGCTGTTCATTGGATATGGTCCCCGCCCTCTCTCCAACCACACATGTGGGAAAGAAGGGGGATTGAGTTAACGCCGTGGAGAAGGGATGGGTGACAGGTAGACTGCAAATCGTCTGTGCTCAGATTTCAAATTCCAACACTCAGCTTGGTGAGTGAATCAGGACTCAAGATTGGCATGGGCGGGGAGGCACTGTGGCATAGTGCTTTGGGCACCAGTTCACGTCCTGGCCCCTCCTCTTCTGATCCAGCTCCAATGCTGTGGCGTAGTAGGCTAAGCTTCTACCTGTGATGCCAGCATTCCATATGGGCAACAGGTTCATGTCCTGGCTGCTCCTCTTCCAATCTAGCTCTCTGCTTATGGCCTGGGAAAGCAGTGGAAGATGGCGCAAGAACTTGGGCCCCTGCACCCACGTGGGAGACCAGGAAGAAGCTCCTGACTCCTGGCTTCGGATCGGCACAGCTCCGGTCATTGTGGCCATTTGGGAAGTGAACCAGTAAATGGAAGACCTTTATCTCTCTCTGTCTCTCCCTCTCTCTGTCTGTAACTCTACCTCTCAAATAAATAAATCAATAAATCTTTTAGAAAGATTGGCATGGGAGCAGTCAACAGTTCCAGCATATGAGGGCCACTTGCCCATGCCCACTCCCAGTGCCGGGGTGCTCTGAGAAACGCTTCAGAATTTAGGCGCAAACTGGGGGAAATATTGGGAGTGGGAATCCTGGAGTTGGGTCACCAACTTTTGGCCAATCTAGATATGCAACACAAAAGTAGAAATCAAATTGTTTCACAAAAGAATAGGTACACGGGTCTAGGAGACCGAACAACAGGACTCAGTGACCTGCGGAGGGTTTGTGGACGCGACTATGTCAGCCTCTAGGACGGAGACGATGCTCTGGAACAAGAATGACTCATAATAATTTTCCACAGCCTGAGAAAATACTCAAGGGCATTCAGTTCCATTTGCTCTGATTGCTGCCTCGCTAAGCAACCTCTGGTGGCTAATTTGGTTTCCCAGGTAACCTGAAGGGCACTCTGGCTGATTAAGTATCAGTCTTGGACTCTAACTGGGGAAGTCCTGAAGGCCAGGTCAAAGCAGGTGGCAGCTACAAGTTCAGGGGTCTGGCACCACGAATCCAAGGCCCCAGCTCCACACCCTGGTGATCGCCTTGAGGTCCTGCCCTATCAGGATTCCCAGTGCCTTCCTGAAGCCAATTACTAGCGCCGTGGCGAGGGGCAGTGGGCGCTGTAATCCAGCAAGCACAGTGGCACGGGCAGAGGGGGATTGAGTTACTCCTGAGAATCACTGTTGCCGGCCACATTCCTGGCCAATATCCTTCGGCCCCCATATTCCCACTGCAGGAATCCATCCCAGGAGCATAATCTGAGAAGCGGGCCAAGGTGTCTATTCATCTTCATTGGCACGTTGTCTCTAACGCTGGGAAAAAAAATCTCCCACTTGCCAACGCTCAAGCCTCCTTTCCCAGGTCCTTCTCTTCCCACGTGTTCATGGTGGGCAAACTGCAACCAGGGAAAAGCCCGACCACACACTCACGCTGGAGAACACTGAAGCATGCTGGGGGGAGCCACACAACGGTGGTGTGCCCGCCTCCCAGGGCTTCCATGGCAAAAACTGCAGACTAGGGGCTCTGATGGGAAGCTGATTTCTCCCAGCTCTAGGAAATGCGAAGTCCACAGGGTGTGTTCCTTGCACACCTCTCCTGGCTTGTAGATGGCGTCTCCTCCTGTGTCGTCCCCCTGCTGTGCCTTCCTCAGTGTCTGCTTAGTCGCCTCTTCTACTAAGGACATCAGTTAGATTAGGGGCCACCCTAACGAGCTCATTTAACTTAATCACCTCTTGAAAGCGCCTATCTCAGGGCCAGCACTGTGGTCTGGTGGGTAAAGCCGCCACCTGCAGTGCCAACACCCCATGGGGCACTGGTTCAAGTCCCAGCTACTCCACTCTACTCTGCTAAGGCCTAGGAAAGCAGTAGAAGATGGCCCAAGTCCCTGGGCCCCTGCACCCATATGGAAGACCCAGAAGAAGCTCACTTTATGATCCTTGTCATGAATCCCATGTTACAAAATACTAATACCCCTACTTTCAAGAAAAACAGTGCGTATGTGTGTGTATGAAATATTTGCATATGAAGCGACTAAGACAAAATGTTAAAAATTGTTAAATCTGTTTTTCTTTTTACTTTTTTAAAGATATAGGTTTATTATCCAAAGAAAACTGCTCTTGTTAAACAAGAGTAGTTACAATAAGTTGTCAAAAATTTAAAATCATAATATCTTTATGTTATCATGTTTTATTTCATGCTCAATAATATGCTTCAAGTAAATATCCATCATGTCATATCTAGCCAGCAGAAAAAGTAAACATCAAAGAAAGACATATCATTTCCCTTTAAAGGCAAATCTCAGAAATCAGATTGCACAATTCAACATATACTAAACTGGCCAACATCTAGTCACATACAGCAGAGGAGGCTAGGAGATCTAATTTTTAAACTAGGCTGTCATAGATCAACAGATCTATTAATAAGGGAGAAAAAAAGTGAATATAATGCAAAATCAGAATCTGTGCCCCTCAGCTTCATTTTGACAATTAACAAATAAGGAGAAAGAAAAATGCAATTTTCGGATTGTTAGGTAGAATTGCAATCAACATTAGGACTCAAAGTCATCATTTTGTAATAAAGGTACACTTCTGAATTACAACATCACTCTGTTCTCCTTCAGTGGACAATGGTCAAGGTGCCTGAGTCAGACTTCCAAAGCCTAAACAGAGGTCTTAAGACACCTTGGAATACATTTTGGGTAAAGCTGAAAATATGGGATCCATCTGTCATGTTATAGAATGACACATCTCCATCTTCATAATCCAGGAATTTCCCCACCCTACGGGGGTGCTGTCTCAGAGTAAGACGAGTTTCTGGGGAAGTGAGAGCCCAATACTCCCCCTGATAAAGCCTGATGGCTCAGAAACCATTTTGTGGGGATATTGTGACTTGCCCCTTCCTAGTTACATTGTCCCTACAAATTCCCGGATCATAAGAAACTGTGTCCCCAATATCTACCTCCCAGTAGTATCTCCCCGAGGTGATACTCAGCTGACCCCGCACACAGGGAAGGGAATCGAATCTCTGTGGGGAGTCAGGGAGATCTTGCTTCTCTTCTTGCCAGGTTACTCGTCTGTTCAGACAGGAAGAGGGCAGGATGGGCAGTGTCTTCATCCAGGGTCACGTTTACAGCCTGGAACTCTTCTTTCCTCCAATCAGGGTATAACGCTGCTTTCTTCCGTCAGTCTTATATTGAGCCTTCCTCCTATCAAGGTCTTCCTGAAGTTCTTCACATTGTCTCTGAAGTTCATTTCCCATTGTGTTATCTGAAGTTTGACATAATAAACCATTTTGGTTGCATTTTATAAAACATTTGCAAATAAAGTAAATTAAAATGCAAATTAAAACAAATGATACAATCCCAAGGATGACTTCAACCATAATCAAAGTCTTAGAATTATTTGCACAGTTTCCTTGTGTTTCTTCTAAAGATTTTTCTGACATATCTGACACCCGAAGCTCCCAGGTGGCAATCTGGTCATAAATCCCATTGCTGAACCGGCACCCATACACACTACCGTCTAAGGCAGTGACATTCTTCAGCTTCAGGGAGACTTTCCCCTGTGCAATGGAACCATTCAGGAACTCAGTCCTCTTTTGATACTCTGGTGTCTGCATCGATGGTAGGTCTTCCCCATGACTATAGACGACGATCTCAGAAGAGAGCTCTTTCCTGTAGAACTGCACTTTCATGGCCTCTGCACTGATTTCAGGGGAGAGGAAGCAGGGGAACCCTGCGTCCTCCCCACTCAAGGCCAGGATAGGACTGTCTGGTCCAATCGCCTGCCAATGCTCTCAGTTTCTAACGCTGGTGGGGAGGCTCTCAGCTGCTGGTGTCCTGCTTTGTGGGTATCCACACCCTCCATATAGGTCCACCATGTTCTTCTAATTTGTGTAGAGTTTCCTCTGTCATTTTCTCCCTAACTCTTCCCTGAGACTGCACTCTTTCTCTCTCTTTTTATTTTAAAGCAGAAAAACTGAAGCCCTAGCTTTCAAACCCATGGCATCCCACGTCCGGGTAACAGGCGGGCTCACACAGAGGGGAAGCCGACACACACTCAGTCACCTACAGGAATCTGGGCCCTGTTAGGCAGCCAGCCACACAGCAGCTTTACCCCCTACAGAATTTGCTGCACAGCACAGCTGGCCAACCCACAGCATCCACACGCACCCAAGTCCAGCCCAAAAGCCCTCTAGCTGGTGCCCCCTGAGGCCATCACACTGTCAGCCAACCCACATTCAAGCCTAGCCTGACAGCCAGCCAGGCAGTGTCCCTACCCCTCAGAACAGCCCATTGCATGGTTGACCAGGCTACAGCACCCATGTACCTCTGAGCCTTGCCCAGGCAGCATCCTTGTCCCCCTAATGGTCCCACCACTCACTCAACCAGCCTGAGGCCTCTACACATGAGCCACCACAGCCCAATAGCCAGCCGGGTGCTGACCCCTCCCCTCCGCAAAGCTATACCACGCCTCAACAGCCACAGTCACAGCCTAGGCCACCAATGCAACATCGCAGGTGAGGATCAGAGCTGAAGAAACTGCACAAAGACCACACTACTGAGCCCACCTAGAATCCACTCAGAACCCACACAGGGAAAAGATTCTGCCTCAAAATCTCCATCAAATTAAAAGTGATTGTTGTACTAGATGCAGAGATATTAACATATAAAATAATATAAACACGAGAAAGCAAAGAGACATGACACCCCCTAGGCAGCATAATATTCTCCAGTAATAAGCAGCAAAGAAGAGGAAATTCAAGAAAAGCCTGTAAGGGAATTGAAAATGGTGGTCGGCTGTCGCTCCCCCTCTTCGTGGAGGAGCAACACAGGACCCTGCGCTGTTCTTTCGTCTGCTCGGCCCTCCCCGGGTTTGCTGCTGGTTCTTCCCGGGTTGGCTACTATCCCTTCCACCTCCGTGGAAGGGCAGATCCCCCTGGCCGCATTCCCCACTTCCGCAGGGGAGCGGCACACCGCCGGCCGGCTTTTCTCGGGGGCTGCACGGGTTCCCTTAGATGTTCCCCATAGATGTTTCTGGTGCATGCCGTCTCTCTCCTCCTTTATAGTCCTCCTCCGCCAATCCTAACTCAGCTGCCCACACGCCGAGTACGTTGCTCTCCTCTAATCAGGAGTAGGTCCTACAGTTTATTGGTTGAACTGGAGGCAGCTGCGTAGAAGCTGTTTTCTCCTCTCCCAGCGCCATATTGTGGGAGAGCAGATGCATAGAATAAGTCTTAATTCCAGTAACTCAGTCCAGTCCGGTTTGCTCCCCACAGATCCCCCTTTCTTTTTATTTTTTGGCGTTGATACGCGCCTGTCTTCGGTGTCCCGCGGCACACACTCTGCTCTACTTGCTAGAGTTGCCACAGGTTCTTACAAGTCCTATCAATCAGGCAAACCGAATCCGGGTCCTCTCTTCGCCATGTTGTGAGGAGGTTTCTAGGCGCTGATGCGTGCCTGTGTTCGGTGCCCTGCAGTGCATGCTCTGCTCTGCCTGCAGGGGCTTACAAGCCCTAACAATCAGGGAAACCGAATCCAAGCCTTCTCATTGCCGTATTGTGGGGGAGACTTATTAGTGTTGGTTCGTGCCTATCTTCGGTGACCTGCAGCTCATACTCTGGTCGAGCTGCCTGCTGGTGCTTACCGCCTTAATCAGGCAGACCGAATCCAAGCCTCCTAATTGTTGTATTGTGGGGAAGCCTTACTGATGTTAATTCGTGCCTGTCTTCGGTGACCTGCGGCGCATAAGCTGCTAGCGGCCGCAGGTGCTCATCGCCTCACTTAATCAGGCAGACCGAATCCAAGCTCTCACATTGCTGTGTTGAGGGGAGGCCTTTCTATTTCTCTATTTCTCTATCTCCGGGCATTCCTATTTCTCCCATTTTACTTCTATCTTCCAGCATTCCTATTTCTCTCACTTTACTTCTAAACTTCTGTTTCTCTTATCCCTGCAGCTTCCCGGTGCCTCGCCCTGCCGGCAGCTTCACGACTCCGCGCGGCTTCCCGGCGCCTCGCCCCGCCGGCGGGCTCCGCCCCGAGGCTGCTTCTCGGCGCCTCGCCGGCTCTGAGCCGCTTCAGCCCGCGCCTCTCTCATCTGCGCAGCTTCCCGGCTTTGCGCGGCTTGGCTTCGCGCGCTCCGCGGTCTCCACGCCCTTCGCGTCTGCACCACGGCCTCGCGCCAGCCCCGTTCCCTATCTATTCACGCCCCGTGCTCTCTCTGCACACGGCGGCTTCCGCGAATGTTTCCACCACCACCTGCATTCAGTCCAAGTTCCCCGGACTAACCTGGCGAATTCCAACCTGGCGGCCCATGTCTCTGCTTCTGGTTCCAGATCTTCGCCTCTTGCTCCCCGGGGTGACTTGAAGAATTCCAAGGTGGCTTATATCTCCACCTCGGCCTGCACTCGCGGCTTCATCCTCCCTAACATTTTTCTCTACCCGGTATGTTTCCTTAAGTTTTCTTCCAACAATATTCCTCTCATTTCTCCTGGCTACTCCCCACAGTCCGTATCTGAGTCCAAGCCTCCTCCAGGTTTCACTTTCGCTTTCAGTCTCCTAGCTTCCCCGCCATAGTCCGCATCCGAGTCTACGAAAGCTTTCACTTTCGCTTTCAATCCTAACTTCTTTCCCACAGTCCATATCCGAGTCTATGCCTAGGCTTTCAATAGCTTCTTCCGGCACCTAGGCTCTTTGCTAGTCTCTCTCTCCAGTATTTTCCACTTCTTCCCTCCTAGGTTTCCTATCCGTCCTAGGTTTCCTAATCCGAGTCACGGCACCATTATGTCGCTCCCTGTCTTCGTGGAGGAGCAACACAGGACCTTGCCTAGGCTTCATATCCGAGTCACGGCACCATTATGTCGCTCCCCCTCTTCGTGGAGGAACGATGCCAAACCCTGCCTAGGCTTCATATCCGAGTCACGGCACCATTATGTCGCTCCCCCTCTTCGTGGAGGAGCAACACAGGACCCTGCGCTGTTCTTTCGTCTGCTCGGCCCTCCCCGGGTTTGCTGCTGGTTCTTCCCGGGTTGGCTACTATCCCTTCCACCTCCGTGGAAGGGCGGTTCCCCCTGGCCGCATTCCCCACTTCCGCAGGGGAGCGGCACACCGCCGGCCGGCTTTTCTCGGGGGCTGCACGGGTTCCCTTAGATGTTCCCCATAGATGTTTCTGGTGCATGCCGTCTCTCTCCTCCTTTATAGTCCTCCTCCGCCAATCCTAACTCAGCTGCCCACACGCCGAGTACGTTGCTCTCCTCTAATCAGGAGTAGGTCCTACAGTTTATTGGTTGAACTGGAGGCAGCTGCGTAGAAGCTGTTTTCTCCTCTCCCAGCGCCATATTGTGGGAGAGCAGATGCATAGAATAAGTCTTAATTCCAGTAACTCAGTCCAGTCCGGTTTGCTCCCCACAGTCGGCCGGCACCGTGGCTCAACAGGCTAATCCTCCGCCTTGCGGTGCCGGCACACCGGGTTCTAGTCCCGGTTGGGGCGCCGGATTCTGTCCCGGTTGCCCCTCTTCCAGGCCAGCTCTCTGCTGTGGCCAGGGAGTGCAGTGGAGGATGGCCCAAGTGCTTGGGCCCTGCACCCCATGGGAGACCAGGAGAAGCACCTGGCTCCTGCCATCAGATCAGTGCAGTGCACCGGCTGCAGCGCGCCAGCCGCAGCGGCCATTGGAGAGTGAACCAACGGCAAAGGAAGACCTTTCTCTCTGTCTCTCTCTCTCACTGTCCACTCTGCCTGTCAAAAAAAAAAAAAAAAAAAAGTGGTCTTTTTTTTTTTTTTTATTAAAGATTTGAAAGGCAGAGTTACAGAGAGGCAGAAACAGAGAGAGAGAGAGAGAGAGAGAGAGGTCTTCCATCCGCTGGTTCACTCCCCCGGCTTCAATGACCAGAGCTTCGCCGATCCAAAGCCAGGAGCCAGGAGCCAGGAGCTTCCTCCAGGTCTCCCACACCAGTGCAGGGGCCCAAGGACTTGGGCCATCTTCTACTGCCTTCCCTGGCCATAGCAGAGAGCTGGATTGGAAGTGGAGCAGCCGGGACTTGAACCATCTGCCTATATGCGATGCCAGCACTGCAGGCGCCGGCTTCACCTGCTACGCCACAGCACCGGCCCCAAAATGGTGGTCTTAAAGAAGCTCATTGAGAGCCCAGCACCATGGCATAGCAGGTAAGGCTGCCTCCTGCAGTGCTGGCATCCCATACGGGCACTGGTTCTAGTCCCAGCTGCTCCTCTTCTGATCCCACTCTCTGCTACGGCCTGGGAAAGCAGTAGAAGATGGGCCCAAGTCCTTGGGCCTCTGCACCCACGTGGGAGACCTGGAAGAAGCTCTTGGCTCCTGGCTTTGGATCAGCCCAGCTCTGGCCATTGCAGCCATTTGGGGAGTGAACCAATGAATGGAAGACCTCTCTCTCTGCCTCTATATCTCTGTAACTCTGCCTTTCAAATAAGTACGTAAATATTAAAAAAAAAAATTAGAGAAGCTCACTGAGATCCAAGAATATAGACAAACAATTCAATGAAATCAGGATTAACAGCTCATTATCTGAATGAGAAGTTCAACAAAGATATAAGTATCATCAAAAAAAAAAAAAAGAATCAAGCAGGTATGCAGCTGAATAATTCAGTGAACAAAATTGAAAATGTAATTTAGAGCCACAAGAAATCAGGAGTGGGGAACATACAGCCTGTGGGCCATATAAGGCCTGAGAAATCATTCGGTCTGGCCCTGCCAAGGCAACAGCAGGCAGGATGTGAAATTCCATAAATCCATAGCAGACTAATTTTTAAATTGATAATTTTGTATGGCATACAAAAAATGTCATAAATATCCAAATGACTGTTGGCAGCAAAAAGTTCCCCCACTCCTGGACTAATGAAGAAAAGAAAAAATTTCTAAATTAAGACAAGTATTTTGAACTAATCTATTCAGATGGGGGGGGTGGGTGAAAAAGAGCAAACAAAGCCTGCTGATAATACAGGGCAACATTAAGTGAGCAAATATTTGCATTATGGGTGTTCCAGATGGAGATGAAATGCAGAAAGCACTTTTAATGAAATAAGAGCTGAAAACTTCTGAGGTCTTGGGAGAGCTAAGGACATTCAGATCTGCGAAGCTCAAAGAACCACAGCTAGACACATCTCAAGGACTTTTCTCCAAGGTACATTATAATGAAGCTGTCAAAAGTCAAAGACAAAAGAAGTCCAAAATCAGCAAGAGAAAAATGTCCAAGTCACTGTGAATTTAGGAGAATCCCTAATATACTAACCTCAAGCTTCTCACAGGTCAGGAGAGACTGGAACAATAGTCTACCTGGCAAAGCAGTTCTTCAGAAATCAAGGAAAGATGAAGTCTTTGTATCTCCATGTGTCAGACACATCATAAAACAGAAAATTCATCACCATGAGACCAGCTCTACAAGAAATACATGAAGGACTCTAATGCAGCACAGAAACACAAAGGGTCAATAGGCACTATTTTGAACAACTATATGCCAACACACTAGAAAACATAGAAATAGTGAATAAATTTATATATACCAAAATTGAGCCATGAAGACAGGAAACTGGAATAGATTAATAATGCAGAGTGAGATGGAACCAATAATCAAAAGCCACTCAACAAAGGAAAGCCCAGGACCAGACGGCTTCTCTGCTGAAGTCACTGAACTTTTATGGAAGAACTAACATTAGTTCTTCTCAAACTACTCCAAAGAATTGAAAGAGAGGAAAACTTGGGGCTGGCGCCACGGCACAGTGGTGCAGTAGGTTAATCCTCTGCCTGCGGTGCCTGCATCCCATATGGGCGCCGGTTCAAGTCTCTGCTGCTCCTCTTCCAATCCAGCTCTCTGGTGTGGCCTGGGAAAGCAGTAGAAGATGGCCCAAGTGCTTGGCTCCCTGAGCCCACATGGGAGACCAGGAAGAAGCACCTGGCTCCTGGCTTCGGATCGGCACAGCTCCAGCCCTTACACCATTTAGGGAGTGAACCAACGGAAGGAAGAATTCTCTCTGTCTCTCCCTCTCACTGTCTGTAACTCTACCTGTCAAATAAATAAATAAAATCAAAAATAAATAAATTATAAAGAAAGAGAGGAAAACTTTCTACATGCATTCTATGAGGACAGAGTTATCTTGATTCCCAAACCAAAGACACAACAACAAAACTATGATCAGATGTCTCTGATCATAGATGCAGAAATTCTCAACAAAATATTGGCAAATCGACACATTAGAAACAACAAATCCAGAAGATCATTCACTGTGATCAAGTATAATTTATATTAGGGATGCAGGGATGATTCAATATAGACAAATCAATAAATATCACATTACCAGAATGAAAGATAGGAACAATGCAATCATCTCTATAGATGTGGAAAAGGCATTTGATAACATTCAACATCTGTTTATAATACAAACTTTAAATAAAGTTTATATACAACAAACTCACAGCCAACATCCTATTGAATGGGGAAAAGCTGAAAATATTTCCCCTAAGATATAGGACCAGATAAAGATGTCCACTTTCACTGCTGTTTTCTATATAATACTTGAAGTTTTAGCCAAAGTCATTAGGCAAGAGAGTAAAAGGCATACAATTAGGAAAAAACATCAAATTATCCCTGACTACAGATTACATGACTCTTTGAGAGAAAAACCTAAAGACTCCATCAAGAGACCATTGGAATTGATAAAAGAATTATTAAAGTTGCAGGATACAAAATCAATAAAACAAAATCAGTAGCATCTTAATACATCAATAACAAACTCACTGAGAAAGAAGTTATAAGGGCAGAGGCCAGCGCTGTAGTGCAGTCAGTTAACGTCCTGGCCTGAAGCACCGGCATCCCATATGGCCGCCAGTTCTAGTCCCAGCTGCTCCACTTCTGATCCAGTTCTCTGCTGTGGCCTGGGAAAGCAGTGGAAAATGGCCCAAGTTGTTGGGCCCTGCACCTGCATGGGAGACCCGGAAGAAGCTCCTGGCTCCTGGCTTCAGATCGGTGCAGCTCTGGCCATTGCGGCCAATTAGGGAGTGAACCATTGGATGGAAGACCTCTCTCTCTCTCTCTCTCTCTCTTCTCTCTCTGTGTAACTCTGACTTTCAAATAAATAAATAAATCTTTTAAAAAAGTTATAAGGGCAATCCCATTCATAGTAGCTACAAAAATAACTTGGAATAAATTTCACTAAGAATGTAAAGGATCTCTACAATAAAAACAACAAAATATTAATGAAAGAAATACAAGACACACAAAAAATAATTGGAAGATTTCCTAAGTTCATAGATTGGAAGAATTAATGTTAAAATGTCCACATTCCCCAAAATGATTTACTGATTTAATGGGATCCCCATCTCAGGTTCAAGCAAAATGCGATCTCCCTCTCTTTATAACCGTGACTTTCAAATAAATTAATAAAACTTTGGCGGGGGAAGAGTCATCAGTACCAACGACATTCTTGAGAGAACGAGACAAAATTTACAGGAGGAGATGATTATCAGTAACAACCGTAAACTTAAAGTAACCGCTGGCCTGAAGGGCAAGGTGGGGACCAGGGCTCAGAGGAGGGACCACGGCCGGGGGGCCGCCGAGGTGGATACAGATGGCTCGGCCCCCACCCATGGCGAAGGAAGAAGTGAAGAGAAGGGCGGACAGCCCCCGACAGGGGGCAGGAGAGGCCACCGAGGCCCCAGAAGAGAAGGAACAGATCCCGCCACTCAAGGAAGGGGAGACAGGAGACCCGCAGGCCGGGAAGACGCTGGCGCCCTGAGCCCAGGGAGCAGCCAGAGCCTTGCCTCCGCACAAGAAGAACCAATCCTGCCTTGTCTCTCCCTCGGACTGCTCCCCGCCCAAAGCCGTGTTTCCCCCTCCGACGGCGCCGTCTCAGTCTGCAGTTCTTCCTCCATACGGAGACCCTCCTCTCCGCTTCTCCTTCCAGGACGGTTTCGCCCCAGCCCTCACCTCCTCCAGCTGCACCTGACGCAAGCTCTTTCCCTCCCAGAAGGTATCCATGGATTCCTTCTTCTGTGCTGTGGCTCCCCGTGCCACTGAAGATCTCAGGTTCAAGGCAAAATCAAACTCCGTTAGAATGTCATGTTCTTTTTTTTATTATTATTTATTTTATTTATTTGAAAGACAGAGTTACAGAGAGAGGTAGAGGTAGAGGCAGAGAGAGAGAGAGAAAGAGAGAGAGAGAGAGAGAGAGGTCTTCCATCTGCTGGTTCATTCCTCAGATGGCTGCAACGGCCGGAGCTGCACCGATTCAAAGCCAGGAGCCAGGAGCTTCTTCCAAGTCTCCATGTGGGTGCAGGGCCCCAAGGACTTGGGCCATCTTCTACTGCTTTCCCAGGCCATAGCAGAGAGCTGGATCAGAAGTGGAGCAGCTGGAACTAGAACCAGCAGCCATATGGGTTGCCAGCACTTCAGGACAGGGCTTTAACCCGCTGGGCCACAGTGCTGGCCCCAGAATGTCATGTTCTGTAGTAGAACTTATGTATGTTTCATACGCTTTCCACTTGAAAAAATAAATAAAAGATAGAGGCTAACTGGACAAAGGCCCAACTGTATTCTGCCTATGAGCCATCCTGGGCTGGCATTGTGGCATGGCAGGTAGAACCACTGCCTGCTACACCAGCATACTATAAGGGCACCGGGTTGGTGTCCCGGCTGCTCCACTTCCTATCCAGCTCCCTGCTAATGGCCTGGGAAAAGCAGCAGAAGATGGCCCAAGTGTTTGGGCCCCTGCCACCCACATGGGAGACTGAGCTGAAGCTCCTGGCTTCAACCTGGCCCAGCTTTGGCCACTGCAGCCATCTGGCAAGTGAGCCATTGGGAGCTTGTTTGGAGGTTCTAGCAGGGGAGTGCAGCTACTCGTATACCCTTGACCGAAGACCGGTCCTCCTCTAGCGGGGATGGTCGTCCTCTTCGACCGAGCGCGCAGCTTCGGGAGGGACGCACATGGAGCGGTGAGGGAGGAAGGGGACACCCGCCTAGCCAGCCAGATCAGCCGAATCAACCCTGGCGATCAATGGGGTGACAGATGTCGCAGCCAGATCGCCCTCACATCCAAGTGAGCCATTGGATGGAAGATCTTTCTCTCTCCATGTCTCCCTCTGTCTATAATTCCGACTTTCTTTTTTTTTTAATGAGTTGGATTTTACTTATTTTTTTTAAAGATTTATTTATTATTTGCAAATTAGAATTACACAGAGAGAGGAGAGGCAGAGAGAGAGAGAGAGAGAGAGAGAGAGGGACTTCTATCCGATGGTTCACTCCCCAATTGGCCACAACAGCCAGAGCTGTGCCAATCCAAAGCCAGGAGCCAGGAGCTTCTTCCAGGTCTCCCACGTGGGTGCAGGGGCTCAAGGACTTGGGCCATCTTCTACTGCTTTCCCAGGCCATAGCAGAGAGTTGGATTGGAAGTGGAGCAGCTGGGACTAGAACTGGCGGCCATATGGGATGCCAGCGCTTCAGGCCAGGGCATTAACCCACCATGCCACAGCGCTGGCCCCTATAACTCCAACTTTCAAATAAATTAATAAATCTTTGGGGAGAAAAAAGTCTTCTTATCAGTACATATATGATTGAAAAGGAAAAGATAGGAAAAGAACAGTATACAAGTGGAAACCAAAAGCCAGCAGGAGCAGCTATACTCACATCAGGTAATACAGAATTTAAATCAAAATCCATAGCAAGAGACAAAGGTGATTACATAATGACAAAAGGATCAATTGACAGGATATAACTGTAAATATATATGAACCAAATAGCAGACTAATCAAATATATAAAGCAAATAATAGAATACTTCAAGGAATTCATAAAAAGTGGAATTAAATAATTTGGTGCTAAAATTTTTTTTTTATCTTTTATTTAATGAATATAAATTTCCAAAGTACGACTCATGGGTTACAATGGCTTTCCCCCCATACCGTCCCTCCCACCCACAACCCTCCCCTTTCCCACTCCCTCTCCCCTTCCATTCGCATCAAGATTCATTTTCGATTATCTTAATATACAGAAGATCAGCTTAGTATACCTTAAGTAAGGATTTCAACAGTTTGTTCCCACACAGAAACATAAAGTGAAAAATAATAGATGATTTTTTTTTAAATCATGATGAAATCAGATCAGACCTATTGTCATGTTTAATCCCAGTGAGAGTCAAGTTGGGAATTGATAATTTCTTTTTTTTTTTTTTACAGAAGATCAGTTTAGTATGCATTAAGTAAAGATTTCAACAGTTTGCACCCCCATAGAAGCACAAAGTGAAATATACTGTTTGAGTACTCGTTATAGCATTAAGCCTCAGTGTACAGCACATTAAGGACAGAGATCCTACATGAGGAGTAAGTGCACAGTGACTCCTGTTGTTGACTTTACAAATTGACACTCCTGTTTATGGCATCAATAATCTCCCTATGCACCAGTGGTGCTAAAATTTTTGCAACCTATGCATAGTATTTTCTTTTTTTTAAGAATTTTTATCTAGGGACCAGCATTGTAGTGTAGCAAGTAATGCTACTACCTGCAATATTGGCATCCCATACGGGCACTGGTTGGTGTCCCGGCTGCTCTACTTCCGAATCAGCTCCCTGCTAATGGCCTGGGAAAAGCAGCAGAAGATGGCCCAAGAGCTTGGGCTCCTGCCACTGATGCGGGAGACCCGGAAGAAGCTCCTAGCTCCTGGCTTTGGTCCGGCTCAGTGCTGGCCTTAGCAGCCATCTGGGGAGTGAACCTGTGGATGGACAATCTCTCTGACTCTCCTTGTCTTTCTCTGTAATTCTGACTTCCAAATAAATACATAACCCATTTTTAAAAAGGAATTTTTATTTATTTCCATTTTTTAATTGAAAGATAGAAGGGCAGAGAGAGAGATCTTTCATTTTCACTCCCCAAGTACCTACAACACCCAAGTCTCTTCCAGGCCAAAACTAGGAGCAAGGAATTTTGTCTTGTTCTCTCAGATGGGTGGCAGGGACACAGTACTGAGCCATCACCCGCTGCCTCCCAGGGTGCGCTTACGGAAGCCGGAATCGGAGGTAGGGCTAGAACTCAGTCCGAGCACTCTGATACGGGACACACGTATCCCAGCGGGGTCTCAACTCCTGGGCCAAATGACTGCCCCTGTCTTTTTCTCAATATGCATTTTCCATGAACTTCTGAAGACCTTCCTGGATTTTTAGCTCTAAAGCAAGAGATAGACTCCAACACAGTAGCAGGAGGGAGCTTCGGCACCCTGCTTTCATCAGTAAGGAGATCAGCCGGACTGAAAATCAGTAACACTGGAGGTAAACAACGCTGCAGACCGAGCTGCTGTCTTTCGTAACTACACAGGAGTATCTGACACAGCCTACTACTTAACTCACAGTCCTGGGGTTTGGGGGGATGGTGCCCGAATTGGCACCCTTCTTGTAAGAGCCTGCGCTACATCTCGTCACAGCAGGTAGCAAAGGTGGGGGCACACGCAGGAGTCCAGTCAGCACTTGACTCAGGAAGAGAGGGGACTGCTTACATCCATATCACAGTGCAAAACACATTCATCCCACCCCCCCGTGATCCAGCACTCTTAACTGTCCAAATATTGCTTCATTTCTTATTTGCTTATTTATTTAAAGAAAGAGACACTTGGGGAGGAGATAGAGAAATCTCCTATCCTTTAGTTACTCCCCAATGACCACAACGGCCAAGTCTGGCCCAGGCCAAAGCCAGGAGCCAGGAGCTTCCTCCGGGTCTCACACATGGGTAGCAGGGGCCCAAGCACTTGGGCCATCTGCTGCTGCTTTCCCAGGTGCATTAGCAGGGAGCTGGATTGGAAGTGGAGCAGCCAGGACTCAAACTGGTGTCCATGTGAGTGTCACAGGTGACCGCTTTTTTTTTTTTTTTTTATTTTGACAGGCAGAGTGGACAGTGAGAGAGAGACAGAGAGAAAGGTCTTCCTTTGCCGTTGGTTCACCCTCCAATGGCCGCCGCGGCCGGCGCGCTGCGGCCGGCGCACCGCGCTGATCCGATGGCAGGAGCCAGGAGCCAGGTGCTTTTCCTGGTCTCCCATGGGGTGCAGGGCCCAAGCACCTGGGCCATCCTCCACTGCACTCCCTGGCCACAGCAGAGGGCTGGCCTGGAAGAGGGGCAACCGGGACAGAATCCGGCGCCCCGACCGGGACTAGAACCCAGTGTGCCGGCGCCGCTAGGCGGAGGATTAGCCTAGTGAGCCGCGGCGCCGGCCACAGGTGACCGCTTTTACCCACTATGCCACAATGCTGCCCCTCTCCCCAATATCGCTTTAAAATTCAAAGTCCAAAAATCCCATCTGAGACTGAAGGCATACTTATTCAGCTGTCAGTCGCTTTAGAATAAAGAAATAAGTTACAGGGTCAGCGCTGTGGCATGGAAGGCCTCCGCCTGCAGTGCCAGCTTCCAAATGGGCAGTGATTTGAGTCCTGGCGGCTCCACTTCTGGTCCAGCTACCTGCTAATGGCCTTGGGAAACAGCAGAGGATGGCCTACGTACATGGGCACCCACATGAGACTCCCAGAAGAAACTCCTGGCTCCTGTCTGGCCCAGCCCTGGCCATTGTGGTCACTTGGGGAGTGAACCAGTAGATGGAAGATTTTTCTTTTCCTTTCTTTCCTTTTCTTTTTCTTTCTTCTTTCTTCTGTCTCTCTCTCTCCCTCCTCTCTCTGTATCTTTGCCTTTCAAATAAATAAATAACTTAAAAATGCACATACATCTAAGACAATGGTGGAACAGGCACAGGGGACACATTCCTATTTCACAAAAAAAGAAACAAGTAGGAAAGAAGAATCAGCCCAAAGCAAGAGCAAAACCCTGAAAGGCAACTATTAAAGCTCCAAGTTCCATGGGCATGCTTCAGTGGGGGGTGGGCCCTTAAGGGCTTGGGCAGCCCCGCCGTAGGTCATTGCCAAGAGCTGCCACCTTGGCTGCTGTCTCAGGCTGACTTTGCTCCCTCCCTGCTGCCTCTCCCAGCAGGCACTGCACGCTGCTGTTCTCTACCTCCCTTGGGTCTCCACCTGGGCGTTCCTTCCACAACTTTCTCTAGTAGGCATCACCCCATCAGGGGCTCCAGGCAGGACCCTGGCCCTGCAACACAGCTTTTCCTGCTCTCCCAGGCCCTCCTTTGAAATCTTGGAAGCCGCCACGAGCCCATGACTCCTGCATTCTGAAGGTGAACAAAATCAGCATCAACTCCAATGCCAAGGTCTGTTTCCAGCAGCAGCTGCAGCCGGGCCTGCAGCCTCAGCGCACGCCCCCAGCAGGCGGGAATCTCAGGGTGATCCTGAACACCAGGGTTGAATCTCAGGGTGATCTGAACAGCAGGGTTGAATCTCAGGGTGATCTGAACACCGGGGTGACGGGCTCCTCCCGGAATCAACTCTTTCCTGGAAGACTTCTGAGATGCCCTCAAGGCGTCTTCCCTATTTGCCCAGATGCAAAGCACGTGGCTTCTTCTGCATGAAAATCTCTTTAGCAAGGGGTTACTCAATAGCACCCTCCTGGGTCTAACATGCTTTTTTGATAGGCTGCGAATTTCCTAAATCTTTCCACTCTTCTCTCTCTCTCTCTCTCTCTCTCTTTTTTTTTTTTTTTTTTTTTTTGGCCAGGCAGAGTTAGACAGTGAAAGAGAGAGACAGTTATAAACAGTGAGAGAGACAGAGAGAAAGGTCTTCCTTCCGTTGGTTCACTCCCCTAATGGCCGCTACGGCCGGCGCTGTGCCGATCCAAAGCCAGGAGCCAGGTGCTTCTTCCTGGTCTCCCATGTGGGTGCAAGGACCCAAGGACTTGGGCCATCCTCCACTGCACTCCCGGGCCACAGCAGAGAGCTGGACTGGAAGAGAAGCAACCGGGACTAGTACCCAGCACCCCAACTGGGACTAGAACCCTGGGTGCCGGCGCCGCAGGCAGAGGATTAGCCAAGTGAGCCACGGCGCCGGCCTCCACTTTTTCTGTTTGGTCATTGCATACTGAATAAAAGCAACCATGGGCCAGTGTTGTGGTCTACTAGGTTATGCCTCCGCCTGCAGTGTTGTCATCCAATATGGCACCAGTTCAAGTCCCAGCTGCTCCACTTACAATCTAGCTCCATGCTAATGGTCTGGGAAAACAGCGGAAGATGGCCCAAGTCCTTGGGTCCCTGCACCCATGTGGGAGACCCAGAAGAAGCTCCTGGCTCCTGGCTTCTTCAATTTGGCCCAGCTCTGGCCTTTGCAGCCATTTGAAGAGAGAGCCAGTAGACTGAAGGCCTTTCTCTCTGTCTCTCCCTCTCTCTGTCTGTAACTCCGCCTCTCAAATAAATAAATCTTAAAAAAAAAAAAAAAAAAAGCAACTGACATACCTATGCTGCCAGTCTCCACTGCCAAACAAGCCTTTAAGTTTGGTTTTCCACGAAGTCTTCGGGCATGGGCACAGTGCATTCAGGTTCTTGGTCACAGTGTACAAGGGAGATTTTTAGGATCCTCAGTTCCAGCTGAAACCTCACTAGCACAACCTACACAGTCCGCAGTTCTATCAGCATGCTGGTCGTTTTCTGAGCCCTCATGATGCTCCACTTACAACATTCTAGGCTTTTCCTAGCCTGCTCCTCCAAACTCTTTCAACCTCTTTCTGTAAACCAGTTCCAAAGGCTCCTCCACATCTCCAGATATAATTATAGTAGTGACCCCATTCCTCTGTATCAATTTTTGGCATCACTATAATCAAATGCTTAACACAGGTGTAAGGAGCAGAAATTAAACAGCCTCACCAGTACATTAACAAGAAGTAAGTGAGAGCTAAGCTGACTGCAGGAGATCTGCATGGACCGGATAAGAACCACCGATGGCCCGCACACACACTCCTTGGGAGCTTGTCGGCCCTATGCAGACCAAAGAGGCCCAGAGAGACTCTCTGAACAGACTCTCTTGAGAGTGACAGAGCAAAAGCTCCAGGTTGACCCTTTGGGTTCACCCACTCTTCTCTGACCAAAATAGAATAAAATAGAAATCAACAACAAGAACTATGGAAATTATATATATACATGGAAATTAAACATGCTTATGGATGACCAATAGGTAAGCAAAGAAATTGAAAGAAAAACTTAAAAATTCTTTGAAACAAGTGAAACTACAAACATTACACATCAACACCTGTGGGATACTTATAGCAATAAACAACTACATCAGAAAGTTGCAAGGTGGGGCTGGCACTGTGGCGTAGGAGGTAAAGCCACTGCCTGCAGTGCCAGTATCCTAGATGGGCACTGGTTCATGTCCTGGCTGCTCCACTTCTGATCCAGCTCACTGCTGTGGTCTGGCAAAGCAGGAAAAGATGGCCCAAGTCTTGGGCCCCTGTACCTGCATGGGAGACCCAGAAGAAGCTCCTGGCTCCTGGCTTCAGATCAGCACAGCTCTGGCCGTTGAGACTACTTGGACTACTTGGGGAGTGAACCAACGGATGGAAGACACCTCTCTCTCTCCCTCTCCCTCTCCCTCTCATCCCTCTCCCTCTCCCTCTCCCTCTCCCTCTCCCTCTCCCTCTCCCTCTCCCTCTCCCTCTCCCTCTCCCTCTCCCTCTCCCTCTCCCTCTCCTCCCTCTCCCTCTCCCTCTCCTTCTCTGTAATTCTGCCTTTCAAATAAGTAAATAAATATTTTTAAAAAGATAGAAAGTTTCCAAATAAACAACCCAACAATATAACTCAAGGAGCCAGAAAAGCAAGAATGAATCAAACCCAAACTTAGTAGAAGGGAAGAAGTAACGAAGATTAGAGCAGAAATAAACCAAATTGGGACCAAAACAGCCTGCAGGGGCAGGCATTTGGCATAGGGGTTAAGAAGCCACTTAGGGGCCGGCGCCGCGGCTCACTAGGCTAATCCTCCGCCTAGCGGCGCCGGCACACCGGGTTCTAGTCCCGGTTGGGGCGCCGGATTCTGTCCCGGTTGCCCCTCTTCCAGGCCAGCTCTCTGCTGTGGCCCGGGAGTGCAGTGGAGGATGGCCCAGGTGCTTGGGCCCTGCACCCCATGGGAGACCAGGAAAAGCACCTGGATCCTGGCTTCTGCCATCAGATCAGCGCGGTGCGCCGGCCGCGGCGGCCATTGGAGGGTGAACCAACGGCAAAGGAAGACCTTTCTCTCTGTCTCTCTCTCACTGTCCACTCTCCCTGTCAAAAAAAAAATAAATAAATAAAATTAAAAAAAAAAAAAAAGAAGCCACTTAGGAGGTTCGCATCTCACGTCAGAGTGCCTGGGTTCAAGTCCTGGCTCTGTTTCCAGTTCCAGCTTCATGCTATTGTACACCCCAGGTGACAGCAGCTGACCATTCAAATACTTGGGTCCCTGCCACCCATTTAAGAGACTCAGACTGAGTTTCAGGCTTCTGGCTTCTATCCGGCCCATCCCCAGCTGTTGCAGGCATTTGGGGAGTGAACCAGCAGATGGGAAATCTCTCTCTCCCTTTCAAATAAAAGAAATTAAACAAAACATTTTTCCAGAAAGATTATACACCATGATAACACAGATTTAGTACAATGATACAAAGATGCTTCAATGTACATAAATCCATAAATGTGGTACATCGGCAGCAATAACTTTTTAATAATACACTTCTTTTCATTCCATTTTTCATGAACTTTTAAAAAACTTCTATTTTATTTATTTGAATGGCAAAGTTACAGCAAGACAAAGATCTTCCATCCCATCCACTGGTTCACTCTGCAAATGGCTGCAACAGCCGAAGCCGGGAGCCTGGAAGTCCATCTGCATCTCCCATGTGTGTGGCAGGGGCCCAAGCATCTTCCACTGCTTTCCCAAGGAGCTGGATCAGAAGAAGAGCAGCTGGTACTCAAACCAGTGCTCATATGGGAGGCTGGCATGCACCACAATGCTGGGCCCTAAAAGTAACTCACAAAAATCAGTTATTGGAAGAACATGCTGCAATACCATTAAGGCCGCATATGACAAACTCACAGATATCATCACACTGAATGAGGAGAAAATTAAAGCATTTCCTTTAAGACTTGGAACAAAACTAGGATGCCCACTTTCTTCACTTGTATTTAGCATAGCACTGGAAGTCCTAGCCAGTGCAACTGACAAAGGAAACAAATACAGGGCATCCAAGAATAGAAATATATAGTCTTACATATACCCCAAAACTAAAGTCACCATTAAAAACTTAGAACTGATAAACAAACTGAGTGAAGTTGCAGGGAACAAGATCAACATGCAGAACCGGTTTGTGGCATAGTGGGTAAGCCCCTGCCTGTGACGCCAGCATCCCACATGGGCACTAGTTGAAGTCCTGGCTGCTCCACTTCCATCCAACTCCCTGCTAATGTGCCTGGGAAAGCAGCAGAATTCGGCCCAAGTGCCTGGGCCCCTGCACCCACATGAGAGACCCAAAAGAAGCTGCTGGCTCCTGGCTTTAATCTGGTCCAGCCCTGGCCATTGCAGCCATTTGAGGTATGAACAAGCAGATGAAAGATCCCTCTCTCTCTCTCTCTCTCTCTCTCTCTCTCTTTCTTCCTCTCTCCTCTCTCCCTCCCTCCCTCCCCCCTTCCTTCTAACTCTGCTTTTCAATCAATAAATAAATTATTTTTTAAAATCAATATACAAAAATCAGTAGTATTTCTATATATTCCGTTAACTAGCAGAAAAAGAAATCAAGAAAACAATCGCATTTATAATAGCTACAAACATGTATTTAGGGGGACAGGCATTGTGGGACAGCAGGCTAAGCCGCCACTTGGGACACCCACATTGGAACGCCTGGCTTGAATCCCGGCTACTCCACACTTCCAGTCCACCTCTTGCTAATGCACCTGTGAGGCAGCAGATGATGGCCTCAGTGACTTGGTTCCTACTGCCCACACACAAGACCCAGATGGAGTTCCTCGCTCCTGGCCTCCACCTGACTGCCCCAGCTGCTGCAGGCTTTTGGAGAGTGAACTAGTGGGTGAAGATACTACTCTTTTTCTGTCTCTCCACCTCTCAGTGTCACTCTGCCTTTCAAATAAATAAAATCTTTTTAAAAATAAGAATATATATGAGAACATATCTAACTAAGGAAGTGAAAGAACTCTACAATAAAAATATAAAATACAGATGAAAGTGAAGATGAAAAAATTTTAAAAATGGGATGACACCCCATGTTCATGGACTAGAAAATCAATATTGCTGAAATATCCATACTAACCAAAATGACCTATAGCCTCAATGCAATCATTATCAAAATATCAATGATATTCTTCACAGAAATAGAGAAAAAAACACTCAAATTTGAACTGAACTACTTGTTAAGACTCTGAACAGCCAAAGCGATCTTAAATAAACAGAACAAAGACAGAGACGTCACACTACCTGACTTCAAAACATTCTCCAGAACACAAGTGGCGTGGTACCGGCATAAAAACAGACTCAGAGACCAACGGAGCAGCATGGAGAACCCAGAACAAATCCACGTGTTTACAGCCAGCTGAGTGCTAGCAAAGACACCCAGAACCCACACTGGACAACGGACAGCCGAGTCGGTTCAATCCGTAGTGCCGAAAAAACTGGATATTCATTTGTAGAAGCACAAACTAGACAACTAGACCCTCCCTAAAATGAAGGCTGAGGCACAGAGGTGGGGAAGGGGCAGCTTTCAGGGGTCTTGAGCAGAGAAGCCACGGGGGGTGGGGGGGTGGGCTGCATCTCAGGTGGCTCCGGCTCTTGGTCCCCACCCTCCTGGGCCGCTGGTCCCCTGAGGCCCTGCTGGGGGCTGGACGTTTGCTAACAAAGGGGCCGGTGCGGAGGAAGGCTGGGACCCAGCGTCCCTGCAGGGCTGTGGCCAGGCAGGTGTCCACCTTGGCCAGGTGTGTCCCAGGCTGAGGACCTGGAAGAGGGGCTGGCCTGTGAAGGGGGCGCCTTCCTTCTACACCGCCAGTCGAGGGCCCCCGTGAGCCTGGGCTTGGAGCCCCAGAAACCAGCCTAGGTCCGACGTCCGCTTCTCCCACTGCTGCGCCTGTGTGGGCTTCCCCTAGTGGGCGCACTCCCCAGCAGGCCAAGCAGGCCCTGGCGCTTTGGGAACGGGAATCAGCAAACAACCTGCAGGGGTGAGAGACGAGGATGTTCCCCAACAAAACAGTTTGGGAGGTTGCAAGGAGGAGGGGGCTTACGGAAGAAGGGAGAGCGGACCTGGGCAGGTTCTTGGGCCGGTCCTAGCCCGATCCAAGGTGAGACAGAGCAGGGCCTTCCCTGGGCTGCAGTATCCCAGGGTGTCAGGAAAGCTAGGGACGATGGTTATCTGAAGTTCATGGATGGCTCTCACAGCCGGCGCCTTCAATGGGGGCTAAGGCGTTAATAAAATGATACCGTCTTCTCTGGGCGTCGTCTTAGGCTGTGGCCCAGTTGCCATTTTGTGCAAAAAGCTCCAATCCTACGCCCAGCTTGGCTTACTAGAAGTCAGGTGACCAAATGGCCCAACCACAAGCCTCAGCTCCACGCCCGCCCTAATGGGATCTGCTGCTCCCACTTCCATCCCTCTGCAAAGCTAAGACCTGTTCTCCCAGTCCAAGCTGCTGCACTCTCCTGCACGGCCAGGCAGCCTGTCGGGTTCCCCCCACCCGACAATAAACCTTCTCCCGTACTGGTGTCTGGTGTGTTTTATGGGGACCTCTCAAAGGGGATGGGTGCTGGAGCAGGAGTAGGAGAGAGCCAGGGACCAGGACACAGCAGAGAGGAGCCGGGAAGTGGAGGGCGAGCCCAGAAATCGCCACGGACGGGAAGAGGGTGTGTTGGCACTGAATGGTGCTAATTAGATGCACCTGTTGCCACAGGGGGTATAGCTCAGGGGTAGAGCATTTGACTGCAGATCAAGAGGTCCCTGGTTCAAATCCAGGTGCCCCCTGCAGGCTCGTGGTGGCCCAGATTCTTGTCATCACCACAGCCTTTTGTTCTGCTTCCTTCCGCTGCCTTCTGAAGCCAGCACCCAGGGCTCACCCGTAACAGTGAAGGACACAGCAGATGGGAGGCCTGGCATCCACAAACCAGTGCCCAGGGGCTCAACTAAGGCCCCCGTTTGCAAGCAGTGTCTCTGAGGCTGCCCCCGTGCCACCTGGAGTCCTGTCTCCTCTCTTCCGCCTGTCACTTCCAGCACTGGTGGCGACCAGGCTCCCAGGAGCTTGGCTTGGCTGCTTCCACCTCTGTTTCTGGACAGGGGGCAGTGTGTCCATGAAAAGCCCAATGCAGAAATGCGGCCCTCGCCGTGCTGCGTAGAATCCGCAGGTTCTGTCCAGAGAGCCCCCACCCCAGCAGACACGCTGACCCGAAGTGACTGCGCACTCAGAGAATCCCAGTCCAGCCCCGCCCGCATCCTCCATCCTCAGGAGAGCCAGCACCTCTCCTCCCAGCGGTGTCTTCCTCCGCGTGTGCCTTCAGGGATGTGAGTGGCCCCTGTAGGGCAGCACAGACGCCAGCAGCGACAGCCAGACTCCGAGAAAACGCGGTTGCTCAGGGCAATGCCTGTCCAGGTCACTGCAGGGCAATACTTCCCCACGCCACTGCGGCTGACCCCAATTTCTTCTGCAGCTATTATCTATTTAAAAGTCTAGGGGCTGGTACTATGGGGCAGCAGGTTAAAGCTCCGGTCTGCAGCGTCAGCATCCCATATGGGTGCCAGTTCGAGACCTGGCTGCTCCTCTTCCCATCCAGCTCTCTGCTGTGGTCCGGGAAAGCAGTAGAGGATGACCCAAGTCCTCGAGTCCCTGCAACTGCATGGAAGACCCAGATGAAGCCCCTCGCTCCGGCCTGGTCCAGCCTTAGTCATTGTGACCACTTGAGGAGTGAACCAGTAGATGGAAGATCTCTCCTCTCTCTCTCTCTCTCTCTTTCTCTCTCTCTCTCTCTCTCTGTCTCTCTCTCTCTTTCGCACCCCCCTCTTTCAAATAAGGAAATAGATCTTTAGAAAAAAAAAACACTAAAGAACAACTTCAAAGAATAACAACCGATACATGTATTAAAACATTACATGGTACCCATAAATATGTAAAATTTTTATATACCAGGTTTTTTTTTTTAATTTAAAAAAGAGTAAGAAAGAGCACCTGGAAATTTATAATAAGACAAAAGAAATTTAAACTTCAAGAGGAGGGACCTTGGCCTAGTGGTTAAGACAGCGACGAAGGTGCCTGCATCCCACATTAGAGTGCGTGGGTTTGAGCTCCAGCTCTAGATCCCAGTTCTAGCTTCCTGGTGAGGCGGATCCTGGGGGCAGCGGCGATGGTTTTCCCACGTGGAACACCTGGGCCGAATTCTTGACTCCTGACTCCCACGTCAGCCCAGCTCCCTGGCAATTGCAGGCATTTGGGAATGAACCAAAAGTGTGGAGCAGACCAGCGGATGGGCCCTCCCTACTACTCTCTCTCAAATTAAAATATATAGATAAATACATTTTTTTAATAAAAGGATTAAGAAAAACCTCACCTGGAAATTAGAATGGAAAGACAATGAGAATGATGACAAGAGCAAACATAGTTAAAAACAGGAGGATTTAGAATGCCCAATTCCAGGACCAGCAGCATGGCAGAGAGAGGAAGGCTGCTGCCCGCACCTGTGGGTGCCGGCTTGTGTCTCAGTTGTTCCACTTCCGATCCAGCTCCCTCCTGATGGCCTGGGAAAACAGCAGAAGATGGCCCAAGGACTTGGCCCTGGCACCCATGTGGGAGACCTGGAAGAAGTTCAAGTTTTCAGATTGGCCCAGCTCCGACCTCTGTGGCCATTTTGGGAGTGAACTAGCAGATGGAAGATCTCTCTCTCCCTCTGTAACTTTACCTTCACCCATAAATAGCCACAGATGGGAAGAGGGTGTGTTGGTATGAAAAGGTACTAATTAGATGCACCTGTTGCCACAGGGGGTATAGCTCAGGGGTAGAGCATTTGACTGCAGATCAAGAGGTCCCTGGTTCAAATCCAGGTGCCCCCTGCAGGCTCGTGGTGGCCCAGATTCTTGTCATCACCACAGCCTTTTGTTCTGCTTCCTTCCGCTGCCTTCTGAAGCCAGCACCCAGGCCTCACCCGTAACAGTGAAGGACACAGCAGATGGGAGGCCTGGCATCCACAAACCAGTGCCCAGGGGCTCAACTAAGGCCCCCGTTTGCAAGCAGTGTCTCTGAGGCTGCCCCCGGGCCACCTGGAGTCCTGTCTCCTCTCTTCCGCCTGTCACTTCCAGCACTGGTGGCGACCAGGCTCCCAGGAGCTTGGCTTGGCTGCTTCCACCTCTGTTTCTGGACAGGGGGCAGTGTGTCCATGAAAAGCCCAATGCAGAAATGCGGCCCTCGCCGGGCTGTGTAGAATCCGCAGGTTCTGTCCAGAGAGCCCCCACCCCAGCAGACACGCTGACCCGAAGTGACTGCGCACTCAGAGAATCCCAGTCCAGCCCTGCCCGCATCCTCCATCCTCAGGAGAGCCAGAACCTCTCCTCCCAGCGGTGTCTTCCTCCGCGTGTGCCTTCAGGGATGTGAAGTGGACCCTGTAGGGCAGTACAGATGCCACCGGCGACAGCCAGACTCCAAGAAAATGCGGTTGCTCAGGGCAATGCCTGTCCAGGTCACTGCAGGGCAATACTTCCCCACGCCACTGTGGCTGACCCCAATTTCTTCTGCAGCTATTATCTATTTAAAAGTCTAGGGGCTGGTACTATGGGGCAGCAGGTTAAAGCTCTGGTCTGCAGCGTCAGCATCCCATATGGGTGCCAGTTCGAGACCTGGCTGCTCCTCTTCCCATCCAGCTCTCTGCTGTGGCCTGGGAAAGCAGTAGAGGATGACTCAAGTCCTTGGGTCCCTGCAACTGCATGGAAGACCCAGATGAAGCCCTGGCTCCGGCCTGGTCCAGCCTTAGCCATTGTGACCACTTGAGGAGTGAACCAGTAGATGGAAGATCTCTCCTCTCTCTCTCTCTCTCTCTCTTTTGCACCCCCCTCTTTCAAATAAGGAAATAGATCTTTAGAAAAAAAACACTAAAGAACAACTTCAAAGAATAACAACTGTGGGGAGCAACTCGGACTAGACTAAGTTACTGGAATTAAGACTTATTCTATGCATCTGCTCTCCCACAATATGGCGCTGGGAGAGGAGAAAACAGCTTCTACGCAGCTGCCTCTTGCCAACTTGAGTGATGACCTCCAGGAGCTGATCCTGCTCCTGATTTGAGGAGAGCAGCGTACTCAGCGTGTGGGTAGCAGAGTTGGGATTGGCGGAAGAGGACTATAAAGGAGGAGAGAGACAACATGCACCAGGAACATCTAAGGAGAACACCTGAGCAGCCCCCAAGAGAGCCGGCCGGCGGTGTGCCGCTCCCCCGCGGAAGTGGGGAAAGTGGCCAGGGGGAACTGCCCTTCCACGGAGGTGGAAGGGACGGTAGCCAACCCAGGAAGAACCAGCAGCAAACCCGGGAGGGCCGAGCAGACGAAAGAACAACGCAGGGTCCTGTGTCATTCCTCCACGAAGAGGGGGAGCGACATAATGGTGCCGTGACTCGGATATGAAGCCTAGGCAGGGTTTAGTGTCGTTCCTCCACGAAGAGGGGGAGCGACATAATGGTGCCGTGACTCGGATAGGAAACCTAGGAGGGAAGAAACGGGAAGAAGTGGGAAAATACCGGAGAAAGAGACTAGCAAAGAGCCTAGGGGAAAGCCGGACGAAAAGGTGCTGGAAGAAGCTATTGAAAGCCTAGGCATAGACTCGGATACGGACTACGGGGGGAAGCCGGGAGAAATCTCTAAGGTCGAAAGCGAAAGTGAAAGCTAGAACAAACAGACTCGGATACGGACTGTGGGGAGAAGCCAGGAGAAATGAGGGAGGAATATTGTTGGAAGAAAACTTAGGGAAATATACCGGGTAGAGAAAAATGTTAGGGAAATTGAAGCCGCGGGGGGCAGGCCGAGGCGGAGACGAAAGCCAGTTTGGAATTCTTTAAGTCAGCCCGGGGGCAAAAGCGAAAATCTGGAACCAGAGGCAGAGACGTGGGCCGCCAGGTTGGAATCCATCAGATTAGCCCAGGGAGCAAAGGACGGGAAGCCAGACCATAAGGCGGAGATGCATAAGCTAGGTTGAATTCGCCAGGTTAGCCCGGGGAACTTAGATTGAATACCGGTGGTGGCGGAAACGTAAGCTACGCTGTGTGACTCGCGGAAGCCGCCGTGTGCAGAGAGAGCACGGGGCGTGAATAGATAGGGAATGCGGGGCTGGCGCGAGGCCGTGGTGCGGGCGCGAAGTGCGTGGAGACCGCGGAGTGTGCGCGCGAAGCCGAGCCGCGCTGAGCCGGGAGCCCGCCACAGGGCGGGCGCCGGGAAGCCTCGCAGATGAGAGAAGCGCGGGCTGAAGCAGCTCAGAGCCGGGAAGCCGCCGAGAAGCAGCCTCGGGGCGGGCGCCGGGAAGCCGCAGGGATAAGAGAAACAGAAGTTTAGAAGTAAAATGAGAGAAATAGGAATGCTGGCAGATAGAAGTAAAATGGGAGAGACAGGAATGCCCGGAGATAGAGAAATAGAGAAAAATAAGGCCTCCCCTCAACATGGCAATGAGAGAGCTTGGATTCGGTCTGCCTGATTAGGGAGGTGGTGAGCACCTGCGGGCGGCTAGCAGCTTATGCGCCGCAGGTCACCGAAGACAGGCACGAATTAACATCAATAAGTCTCCCCACAATACCGCAATGAGAAGGCTTGGATTCGGTCTGCCTGATTAGGCGATAAGCACCAGCAGGCAGCTTGACCAGAGTATGAGCTGCAGGTCACCGAAGATAGGCACGAATCAACACCAATAAGTCTCCCCACAAGACGGCAATGAGAGGGCTTGGATTCGGTTTCCCTGATTGATAGGGCTTGTAAGCACCTGCAGGCAGTTCTAGCAGAGCAGAGCATGCGCTGAGGGGCACCGAACACAGGCACGCATCAGCGCCTAAAAACCTCCTCACAACATGGCGAAGAGAGGACCCGGATTCGGTTTGCCTGATTGATAGGACTTGTAAGCACCTGTGGGCAACTCTAGCAAGCAGAGCAGAGTGTGTGCCACGGGGCACCGAAGACAGGCGTGTATCAACGCCAAAAAAAAATAAAAAGAAAGGGGGATCTGTGGGAAGCAACTCGGACTAGACTAAGTTACTAGAATTAAGACTTATTCTATGCATCTGCTCTCCCACAATATGGCGCTGGGAGAGGAGAAAACAGCTTCTACGCAGCTGCCTCTTGCCAACTTGAGTGATGACCTCCAGGAGCTGATCCTGCTCCTGATTGGAGGAGAGCAGCGTACTCGGCATGTGGGTAGCAGAGTTGGGATTGGTGGAAGAGGACTATAAAGGAGGAGAGAGACGGCATGCACCAGGAACATCTAAGGGGAACACCTGTGCAGCCCCCGAGAGAGCCGGCCGGCGGTGTGCCGCTCCCCTGCGGAAGTGGGGAATGTGGCAGGGGGAACTGCCCTTCCACGGAGGTGGAAGGGACGGTAGCCAACCCGGGAAGAACCAGCAGCAAACCCGGGGAGGGCCGAGCAGATGAAAGAACAGCGCAGGGTCCTGTGTCATTCCTCCACGAAGAGGGGGAGCGACAACAACTGATACATGTATTAAAACATTACATGGTACCCATAAATATGTAAAATTTTTATATACCAGGGTTTTTTTTTTTTTAATTTAAAAAAGAGTAAGAAAGAGCACCTGGAAATTTATAATAAGACAAAAGAAATTTAAACTTCAAGAGGAGGGACCTTGGTCTAGTGGTTAAGACAGCGACGAAGGTGCCTGCATCCCACATTAGAGTGCGTGGGTTTGAGCTCCAGCTCTAGATCCCAATTCTAGCTTCCTGGTGAGACGGATCCTGGGGGCAGCGGCGATGGTTTTCCCACGTGGAACACCTGGGCCGAATTCTTGACTCCTGACTCCCACGTCAGCCCAGCTCCCTGGCAATTGCAGGCATTTTGGGAATGAACCAAAAGTGTGGAGCAGACCAGCGGATGGGCCCTCCCTACTACTCTCTCTCAAATTAAAATATATAGATAAATACATTTTTTAATAAAAGGATTAAGAAAAACCTCACCTGGAAATTAGAATGGAAAGACAATGAGAATGATGACAAGAGCAAACATAGTTAAAAACAGGAGGGTTTAGAATGCCCAACTTCCAGGACCAGCAGCATGGCAGAGAGAGGAAGGCTGCTGCCCGCACCTGTGGGTGCCGGTTTGTGTCTCAGTTGTTCCACTTCCGATCCAGCTCCCTCCTGATGGCCTGGGAAAACAGCAGAAGATGGCCCAAGGACTTGGGCCTTGCACCCATGTGGGAGACCTGGAAGAAGTTCAAGTTTTCAGATTGGCCCAGCTCCGACTTCTGTGGCCATTTTGGAGTGAACTAGCAGATGGAAGATCTCTCTCTCCGTCTGTAACTTTACCTTCACCCATAAATAGCCACAGATGGGAAGAGGGTGTGTTGGTATGAAAAGGTACTAACTAGATGCACCTGTTGCCACAGGGGGTATAGCTCAGGGGTAGAGCATTTGACTGCAGATCAAGAGGTCCCTGGTTCAAATCCAGGTGCCCCCTGCTGGCTCGTGGTGGCCCAGATTCTTGTCATCACCACAGCCTTTTGTTCTGTTTCCCTCCGCTGCCTTCTGAAGCCAGCACCCAGGCCTCACCCGTAACAGTGAAGGACACAGCAGATGGGAGGCCTGGCATCCACAAACCAGTGCCCAGGGGCTCAACTAAGGCCCCCGTTTGCAAGCAGTGTCTCTGAGGCTGCCCCCGGGCCACCTGGAGTCCTGTCTCCTCTCTTCCGCCTGTCACTTCCAGCACTGGTGGCGACCAGGCTCCCAGGAGCTTGGCGTGGCTGCTTCCACCTCTGTTTCTGGACAGGGGGCAGTGTGTCCATGAAAAGCCCAATGCAGAAATGTGGCCCTCACCGTGCTGCGTAGAATCCGCAGGTTCTGTCCAGAGAGCCCCCACTGTGGGGAGCAACCCGGACTGGACTGAGTTACTGGAATTAAGACTTATTCTATGCATCTGCTCTCCCACAATATGGCGCTGGGAGAGGAGAAAACAGCTTCTACGCAGCTGCCTCTTGCCAACTTGAGTGATGACCTCCAGGAGCTGATCCTGCTCCTGATTGGAGGAGAGCAGCATACTTGGCATGTGGGCAGCCGAGTTAGGATTGGCGGAGGAGGACTATAAAGGAGGAGAGAGACAGCATGCACCAGGAACATCTAAGGGGAACATCTGAAGGAACACCTGTGCAGCCCCCGAGAGAGCCGGCCGGCGGTGTGCCGCTCCCCCGCGGAAGTGGGGAATGTGGCAGGGGAAACCGCCCTTCCACGGAGGTGGAAGGGACGGTAGCCAACCCAGGAAGAACCAGCAGCAAACCCGGGGAGGGCCGAGCAGACAAAAGAACAGCGCAGGGTCCTGTGTCGTTCCTCCACGAAGAGGGGGAGCGACATAATGGTGCCGTGACTCAGATAGGGAAACCTAGGAGGGAAGAAACGGGAAGAAGTGGGAAAATACCGGAGAAAGAGACTAGCAAAGAGCCTAGGGGAAAGCCGGACGAAAAGGTGCTGGAAGAAGCTATTGAAAGCCTAGGCATAGACTCGGATACGGACTACGGGGGGAAGCTGGGAGAAATCTCTAAGGTCGAAAGCGAAAGTGAAAGCTAGAACAAACAGACTCGGATACGGACTGTGGGGAGAAGCCAGGAGAAATGAGGGAGGAATATTGTTGGAAGAAAACTTAGGGAAACATACTGGGTAGAGAAAAATGTTAGGGAAATTGAAGCCGCGGGGGCAGGCCAAGGCAGAGACGAAAGCCAGCTTGGAATTCTTTAAGTCAGCCCGGGAGGCAAAAGGCGAAAATCTGGAACCAGAGGCAGAGACGTGGGCCGCCTGGTTGGAATCCGTCAGATTAGCCCGGGGAGCAAAGGACGGGAAGCCAGACCGAAAGGCGCAGACGCGTGAGCTAGGTTGAATTCGCCAGGTTAGCCCGGGGAACTTAGATTGAATACTAGTGGCGGAAACGTGAGCTGGGGCTGTGTGACTCGCGGAAGCCGCCGTGTGCAGAGAGAGCGCAGGGTGTGAATAGATAGGGAACGTGGGGCTAGTGCGAGGCCGTGGTGCGGACGCGAAGGGCGTGGAGACCGCGGAGTGTGCGCGCGAAGCCAAGCTGCACAAAGCCGGGAAGCCGCGCAGATGAGAGAAGCGCGGGCTGAAGCGGCTCAGAGCCGGGAAGCCGCCGCCGCGGGGCGAGGCGCCAAGAAGCAGCCTCGGGGCGGGCGCCGGGAAGCCGCAGGGATAAGAGAAACAGAAGTTTAGAAGTAAAATGAGAGAAATAGGAATGCTGGTAGATAGAAGTAAAATAGGAGAGATAGGAATGCCCGGAGATAGAGAAATAGAGAAAAATAAAGCCTCCCCACAACACAGCAATGAGAGAGCTTGGATTCGGTCTGCCTGATTAGGGAGGTGGTGAGCACCTGCGGGCGGCTAGCAGCTTATGCGCCGCAGGTCACCGAAGACAGGCACGAATTAACATCAATAAGTCTCCCCACAATACCGCAATGAGAAGGCTTGGATTCGGTCTGCCTGATTAGGCGATAAGCACCAGCAGGCAGCTTGACCAGAGTATGAGCTGCAGGTCACCAAAGATAGGCACGTTATCAACACCAATAAGTCTCCCCACAAGACGGCAATGAGAGGGCTTGGATTCGGTTTGCCTGATAGTGCTTGTAAGCACCTGCAGGCAGTTCTAGCAGAGTAGAGCATGCGCTGCAGGGCACCGAACTCAGGCACGCATCAGCGCCTAAAAACCTCCTCACAACATGGCGAAGAGAGGACCCGGATTCGGTTTGCCTGATTGATAGGACTTGTAAGCACCTGTGGGCAACTCTAGCAAGCAGAGCAGAGTGTGTGCCGCGGGACACCGAAGACAGGCGCGTATCAACGCCAAAAAACTAAAAAAAAAAGGGGGATCTGTGGGGAGCAACCCCGACTGGACTAAGTTACTGGAATTAAGACTTATTCTATGCATCTGCTCTCCCACAATATGGCGCTGGGAGAGGAGAAAACAGCTTCTACGCAGCTGCCTCTTGCCAACTTGAGTGATGACCTCCAGGAGCTGATCCTGCTCCTGATTGGAGGAGAGCAGCGTACTCGGCGTGTGGGTAGCAGAGTTGGGATTGGTGGAGGAGGACTATAAAGGAGGAGAGAGACGGCATGCACCAGGAACATCTAAGGGGAACATCTGAAGGAACACCTGTGCAGCCCCCGAGAGAGCCGGCCGGCGGTGTGCCGCTCCCCCGCGGAAGTGGGGAATGTGGCAGGCGGAACTGCCCTTCCACGGAGGTGGAAGGGACGGCAGCCAACCCAGGAAGAACCAGCAGCAAACCCGGGAAGGGCCAAGCAGACAAAAGAACAGCGCAGGGTCCTGTGTCGTTCCTCCACGAAGAGGGGGAGCGACATAATGGTGCCGTGACTCGGATATGAAGCCTAGGCAGGGCTTAGTGCCGCTCCTCCACAAAGAGGGGGAGCGACACCCACCCCAGCAGACACGCTGACCTGAAGTGACTGCGCACTCAGAGAATCCCAGTCCAGCCCCGCCCGCATCCTCCATCCTCAGGAGAGCCAGCACCTCTCCTCCCAGCGGTGTCTTCCTCCGCGTGTGCCTTCAGGGATGTGAAGTGGCCCCTGTAGGGCAGTACAGATGCCAGCAGCGACAGCCAGACTCCGAGAAAATGCGGTTGCTCAGGGCAATGCCTGTCCAGGTCACTGCAGCTGACCCCAATTTCTTCTGCAGCTATTATCTATTTAAAAGTCTAGGGGCTGGTACTATGGAGCAGCAGGTTAAAGCTCCGGTCTGCAGCGTCAGCATCCCATATGGGTGCCAGTTCGAGACCTGGCTGCTCCTCTTCCCATCCAGCTCTCAGCTGTGGCCTGGGAAAGCAGTAGAGGATGACCCAAGCCCTTGAGTCCCTGCAACTGCATGGAAGACCCAGATAAAGCTCCTGGCTCCGGCCTGGTCCAGCCTTAGCCATTGTGACCACTTGAGGAGTGAACCAGTAGATGGAAGATCTCTCCTCTCTCTCTCTCTCTTTCTCTCTCTCTCTGTCTCTCTCTCTCTGTCTCTCTCTCTCTCTCTCTATCACTCTCTCTCTTTCACACCCCCTCTTTCAAATAAGGAAATAGATCTTTAGAAAAAAAAAACACTAAAGAACAACTTCAAAGAATAACAACTGATACATGTATTAAAACATTACATGGTACCCATAAATATATAAAATTTTTATATACAAGTGTTTTTTTTTAATTTAAAAAAGAGTAAGAAAGAGCACCTGGAAATTTATAATAAGACAAAAGAAATTTAAACTTCAAGAGGAGGGACCTTGGCCTAGTGGTTAAGACAGCGACGAAGGTGCCTGCATCCCACATTAGAGTGCGTGGGTTTGAGCTCCAGCTCTAGATCCCAGTTCTAGCTTCCTGGTGAGACGGATCCTGGGGGCAGCGGCGATGGTTTTCCCACGTGGAACACCTGGGCCGAATTCTTGACTCCTGACTCCCACTTCAGCACAGCTCCCTGGCAATTGCAGGCATTTGGGAATGAACCAAAAGTGTGGAGCAGACCAGCGGATGGGCCCTCCCTACTACTCTCTCTCAAATTAAAATATATAGATAAATACATTTTTTTAATAAAAGGATTAAGAAAAACCTCACCTGGAAATTAGAATGGAAAGACAATGAGAATGATGACAAGAGCAAACATAGTTAAAAACAGGAGGATTTAGAATGCCCAACTTCCAGGACCAGCAGCATGGCAGAGAGAGGAAGGCTGCTGCCCGCACCTGTGGGTGCCGGCTTGTGTCTCAGTTGTTCCACTTCCGATCCAGCTCCCTCCTGATGGCCTGGGAAAACAGCAGAAGATGGCCCAAGGACTTGGGCCTTGCACCCATGTGGGAGACCTGGAAGAAGTTCAAGTTTTCAGATTGGCCCAGCTCCGACCTCTGTGGCCATTTTGGGAGTGAACTAGCAGATGGAAGATCCCTCTCTCTCTCTGTAACTTTACCTTCACCCATAAATAGCCACAGATGGGAAGAGGGTGTGTTGGTATGAAAAGGTACTAACTAGATGCACCTGTTGCCACAGGGGGTATAGCTCAGGGGTAGAGCATTTGACTGCAGATCAAGAGGTCCCTGGTTCAAATCCAGGTGCCCCCTGCCGGCTCGTGGTGGCCCAGATTCTTGTCATCACCACAGCCTTTTGTTCTGTTTCCTTCCGCTGCCTTCTGAAGCCAGCACCCAGGCCTCACCTGTAACAGTGAAGGACACAGCAGATGGGAGGCCTGGCATCCACAAACCAGTGCCCAGGGGCTCAACTAAGGCCCCCGTTTGCAAGCAGTGTCTCTGAGGCTGCCCCCGGGCCACCTGGAGTCCTGTCTCCTCTCTTCCGCCTGTCACTTCCAGCACTGGTGGCGACCAGGCTCCCAGGAGCTTGGCTTGGCTGCTTCCACCTCTGTTTCTGGACAGGGGGCAGTGTGTCCATGAAAAGCCCAATGCAGAAATGCGGCCCTCGCCGGGCTGTGTAGAATCCGCAGGTTCTGTCCAGAGAGCCCCCACCCCAGCAGACACGCTGACCCGAAGTGACTGCGCACTCAGAGAATCCCAGTCCAGCCCCGCCCGCATCCTCCATCCTCAGGAGAGCCAGAACCTCTCCTCCCAGCGGTGTCTTCCTCCGCGTGTGCCTTCAGGGATGTGAAGTGGACCCTGTAGGGCAGTACAGATGCCACCGGCGACAGCCAGACTCCAAGAAAATGCGGTTGCTCAGGGCAATGCCTGTCCAGGTCACTGCAGGGCAATACTTCCCCACGCCACTGTGGCTGACCCCAATTTCTTCTGCAGCTATTATCTATTTAAAAGTCTAGGGGCTGGTACTATGGGGCAGCAGGTTAAAGCTCTGGTCTGCAGCGTCAGCATCCCATATGGGTGCCAGTTCGAGACCTGGCTGCTCCTCTTCCCATCCAGCTCTCTGCTGTGGCCTGGGAAAGCAGTAGAGGATGACTCAAGTCCTTGGGTCCCTGCAACTGCATGGAAGACCCAGATGAAGCCCTGGCTCCGGCCTGGTCCAGCCTTAGCCATTGTGACCACTTGAGGAGTGAACCAGTAGATGGAAGATCTCTCCTCTCTCTCTCTCTCTCTCTCTTTTGCCCCCCCTCTTTCAAATAAGGAAATAGATCTTTAGAAAAAAAACACTAAAGAACAACTTCAAAGAATAACAACTGTGGGGAGCAACTCGGACTAGACTAAGTTACTGGAATTAAGACTTATTCTATGCATCTGCTCTCCCACAATATGGCGCTGGGAGAGGAGAAAACAGCTTCTACGCAGCTGCCTCTTGCCAACTTGAGTGATGACCTCCAGGAGCTGATCCTGCTCCTGATTGGAGGAGAGCAGCGTACTCGGCGTGTGGGTAGCAGAGTTGGGATTGGCGGAAGAGGACTATAAAGGAGGAGAGAGACAACATGCACCAGGAACATCTAAGGAGAACACCTGAGCAGCCCCCAAGAGAGCCGGCCGGCGGTGTGCCACTCCCCCGCGGATGTGGGGAAAGTGGCCAGGGGGAACTGCCCTTCCACGGAGGTGGAAGGGACGGTAGCCAACCCGGGAAGAACCAGCAGCAAACCCGGGAGGGCCGAGCAGACGAAAGAACAACGCAGGGTCCTGTGTCATTCCTCCACGAAGAGGGGGAGCGACATAATGGTGCCGTGACTCGGATATGAAGCCCAGCCAGGGTTTAGTGTCGTTCCTCCACGAAGAGGGGGAGCGACATAATGGTGCCGTGACTCGGATAGGAAACCTAGGAGGGAAGAAACGGGAAGAAGTGGGAAAATACCGGAGAAAGAGACTAGCAAAGAGCCTAGGGGAAAGCCGGACGAAAAAGGTGCCGGAAGAAGCTATTGAAAGCCTAGGCATAGACTCGGATACGGACTACAGGGGGAAGCCGGGAGAAATCTCTAAGGTCGAAAGCGAAAGTGAAAGCTAGAACAAACAGACTCGGATACGGACTGTGGGGAGAAGCCAGGAGAAATGAGGGAGGAATATTGTTGGAAGAAAACTTAGGGAAATATACCGGGTAGAGAAAAATGTTAGGGAAATTGAAGCCGCGGGGGGCAGGCCGAGGCGGAAACGTAAGCCAGTTTGGAATTCTTTAAGTCAGCCCGGGGGCAAAAGCGAAAATCTGGAACCAGAGGCAGAGACGTGGGCCGCCAGGTTGGAATCCATCAGATTAGCCCAGGGAGCAAAGGACGGGAAGCCAGACCATAAGGCGGAGATGCATAAGCTAGGTTGAATTCGCCAGGTTAGCCCGGGGAACTTAGATTGAATACCGGTGGTGGCGGAAACGTAAGCTACGCTGTGTGACTCGCGGAAGCCGCCGTGTGCAGAGAGAGCACGGGGCGTGAATAGATAGGGAATGCGGGGCTGGCGCGAGGCCGTGGTGCGGGCGCGAAGTGCGTGGAGACCGCGGAGTGTGCGCGCGAAGCCGAGCCGCGCTGAGCCGGGAGCCCGCCACAGGGCGGGCGCCGGGAAGCCTCGCAGATGAGAGAAGCGCGGGCTGAAGCAGCTCAGAGCCGGGAAGCCGCCGAGAAGCAGCCTCGGGGCGGGCGCCGGGAAGCCGCAGGGATAAGAGAAACAGAAGTTTAGAAGTAAAATGAGAGAAATAGGAATGCTGGCAGATAGAAGTAAAATGGGAGAGACAGGAATGCCCGGAGATAGAGAAATAGAGAAAAATAAGGCCTCCCCTCAACATGGCAATGAGAGAGCTTGGATTCGGTCTGCCTGATTAGGGAGGTGGTGAGCACCTGCAGGCGGCTAGCAGCTTATGCGCCGCAGGTCACCGAAGACAGGCATGAATTAACATCAATAAGTCTCCCCACAATACCGCAATGAGAAGGCTTGGATTCGGTCTGCCTGATTAGGCGATAAGCACCAGCAGGCAGCTTGACCAGAGTATGAGCTGCAGGTCACCGAAGATAGGCACGAATCAACACCAATAAGTCTCCCCACAAGACAGCAATGAGAGGGCTTGGATTCGGTTTCCCTGATTGATAGGGCTTGTAAGCACCTGCAGGCAGTTCTAGCAGAGCAGAGCATGCGCTGCGGGGCACCGAACTCAGGCACGCATCAGCGCCTAAAAACCTCCTCACAACATGGCGAAGAGAGGACCCGGATTCGGTTTGCCTGATTGATAGGACTTGTAAGCACCTGTGGGCAACTCTAGCAAGCAGAGCAGAGTGTGTGCCGCGGGGCACCGAAGACAGGCGTGTATCAACGCCAAAAAAATAAAAAGAAAGGGGGATCTGTGGGAAGCAACTCGGACTAGACTAAGTTACTAGAATTAAGACTTATTCTATGCATCTGCTCTCCCACAATATGGCGCTGGGAGAGGAGAAAACAGCTTCTACGCAGCTGCCTCTTGCCAACTTGAGTGATGACCTCCAGGAGCTGATCCTGCTCCTGATTGGAGGAGAGCAGCGTACTCGGCGTGTGGGTAGCAGAGTTGGGATTGGTGGAAGAGGACTATAAAGGAGGAGAGAGACGGCATGCACCAGGAACATCTAAGGGGAACACCTGTGCAGCCCCCGAGAGAGCCGGCCGGCGGTGTGCCGCTCCCCTGCGGAAGTGGGGAATGTGGCAGGGGGAACTGCCCTTCCACGGAGGTGGAAGGGACGGTAGCCAACCCGGGAAGAACCAGCAGCAAACCCGGGGAGGGCCGAGCAGATGAAAGAACAGCGCAGGGTCCTGTGTCGTTCCTCCACGAAGAGGGGGAGCGACAACAACTGATACATGTATTAAAACATTACATGGTACCCATAAATATGTAAAATTTTTATATACCAGGGTTTTTTTTTTTTAATTTAAAAAAGAGTAGGAAAGAGCACCTGGAAATTTATAATAAGACAAAAGAAATTTAAACTTCAAGAGGAGGGACCTTGGCCTAGTGGTTAAGACAGCGACGAAGGTGCCTGCATCCCACATTAGAGTGCGTGGGTTTGAGCTCCAGCTCTAGATCCCAGTTCTAGCTTCCTGGTGAGACGGATCCTGGGGGCAGCGGCGATGGTTTTCCCACGTGGAACACCTGGGCCGAATTCTTGACTCCTGACTCCCACGTCAGCCCAGCTCCCTGGCAATTGCAGGCATTTGGGAATGAACCAAAAGTGTGGAGCAGACCAGCGGATGGGCCCTCCCTACTACTCTCTCTCAAATTAAAATATATAGATAAATACATTTTTTTAATAAAAGGATTAAGAAAAACCTCACCTGGAAATTAGAATGGAAAGACAATGAGAATGATGACAAGAGCAAACATAGTTAAAAACAGGAGGATTTAGAATGCCCAATTCCAGGACCAGCAGCATGGCAGAGAGAGGAAGGCTGCTGCCCGCACCTGTGGGTGCCGGCTTGTGTCTCAGTTGTTCCACTTCTGATCCAGCTCCCTCCTGATGGCCTGGGAAAACAGCAGAAGATGGCCCAAGGACTTGGGCCTTGCACCCATGTGGGAGACCTGGAAGAAGTTCAAGTTTTCAGATTGGCCCAGCTCCGACCTCTGTGGCCATTTTGGGAGTGAACTAGCAGATGGAAGATCTCTCTCTCCCTCTGTAACTTTACCTTCACCCATAAATAGCCACAGATGGGAAGAGGGTGTGTTGGTATGAAAAGGTACTAACTAGATGCACCTGTTGCCACAGGGGGTATAGCTCAGGGGTAGAGCATTTGACTGCAGATCAAGAGGTCCCTGGTTCAAATCCAGGTGCCCCCTGCCGGCTCGTGGTGGCCCAGATTCTTGTCATCACCACAGCCTTTTGTTCTGTTTCCTTCCGCTGCCTTCTGAAGCCAGCACCCAGGGCTCACCCGTAACAGTGAAGGACACAGCAGATGGGAGGCCTGGCATCCACAAACCAGTGCCCAGGGGCTCAACTAAGGCCCCCGTTTGCAAGCAGTGTCTCTGAGGCTGCCCCCGTGCCACCTGGAGTCCTGTCTCCTCTCTTCCGCCTGTCACTTCCAGCACTGGTGGCGACCAGGCTCCCAGGAGCTTGGCTTGGCTGCTTCCACCTCTGTTTCTGGACAGGGGGCAGTGTGTCCATGAAAAGCCCAATGCAGAAATGCGGCCCTCGCCGGGCTGTGTAGAATCCGCAGGTTCTGTCCAGAGAGCCCCCACCCCAGCAGACACGCTGACCCGAAGTGACTGCGCACTCAGAGAATCCCAGTCCAGCCCCGCCCGCATCCTCCATCCTCAGGAGAGCCAGCACCTCTCCTCCCAGCGGTGTCTTCCTCCGCGTGTGCCTTCAGGGATGTGAGTGGCCCCTGTAGGGCAGCACAGACGCCAGCAGCGACAGCCAGACTCCGAGAAAACGCGGTTGCTCAGGGCAATGCCTGTCCAGGTCACTGCAGGGCAATACTTCCCCACGCCACTGTGGCTGACCCCAATTTCTTCTGCAGCTATTATCTATTTAAAAGTCTAGGGGCTGGTACTATGGGGCAGCAGGTTAAAGCTCCGGTCTGCAGCGTCAGCATCCCATATGGGCGCCAGTTCGAGACCTGGCTGCTCCTCTTCCCATCCAGCTCTCTGCTGTGGTCCGGGAAAGCAGTAGAGGATGACCCAAGTCCTTGAGTCCCTGCAACTGCATGGAAGACCCAGATGAAGCCCCTCGCTCCGGCCTGGTCCAGCCTTAGTCATTGTGACCACTTGAGGAGTGAACCAGTAGATGGAAGATCTCTCCTCTCTCTCTCTCTCTCTCTCTCTCTCTCTCTTTCGCACCCCCCTCTTTCAAATAAGGAAATAGATCTTTAGAAAAAAAAAAAACACTAAAGAACAACTTCAAAGAATAACAACCGATACATGTATTAAAACATTACATGGTACCCATAAATATGTAAAATTTTTATATACCAGGTTTTTTTTTAATTGAAAAAAGAGTAGGAAAGAGCACCTGGAAATTTATAATAAGACAAAAGAAATTTAAACTTCAAGAGGAGGGACCTTGGCCTAGTGGTTAAGACAGCGATGAAGGTGCCTGCATCCCACATTAGAGTGCGTGGGTTTGAGCTCCAGCTCTAGATCCCAGTTCTAGCTTCCTGGTGAGACGGATCCTGGGGGCAGCGGCGATGGTTTTCCCACGTGGAACACCTGGGCCGAATTCTTGACTCCTGACTCCCACGTCAGCCCAGCTCCCTGGCAATTGCAGGCATTTGGGAATGAACCAAAAGTGTGGAGCAGACCAGCGGATGGGCCCTCCCTACTGCTCTCTCTCAAATTAAAATATATAGATAAATACATTTTTTTAATAAAAGGATTAAGAAAGGCCGGCGCCGCGGCTCACTAGGCTAATCCTCCGCCTAGCGGCGCCGGCACCCCAGGTTCTACTCCCGGTCGGGGCGCCGGATTCTGTCCCGGTTGCCCCCTTCCAGGCCAGCTCTCTGCTGTGGCCAGGGAGTGCAGTGGAGGATGGCCCAAGTGCTTGGCCCTGCACCCCACGGGAGACCAGGAGAAGCACCTGGCTCCTGCCATCGGATCAGCGTGGCGCGCTGGCTGCAGCGCGCCGGCCACGGCGGCCATTGGAGGGTGAACCAACGGCAAAGGAAGACCTTTCTCTCTGTCTCTCTCTCTCACTGTCCACTCTGCCTGTCAAAAAAAAAAAAATAAATAAATAAATAAATAAATAAATAAAAAATAAAAGGATTAAGAAAAACCTCATCTGGAAATTAGAATGGAAAGATGTGGGGAGCAACCCGGACTAGACTAAGTTACTGGAATTAAGACTTATTCTATGCATCTGCTCTCCCACAATATGGCGCTGGGAGAGGAGAAAACAGCTTCTACGCAGCTGCCTCTTGCCAACTTGAGTGATGACCTCCAGGAGCTGATCCTGCTCCTGATTGGAGGAGAGCAGTGTACTCGGCATGTGGGCAGCCAAGTTGGGATTGGCGGAGGAGGACTATAAAGGAGGAGAGAGACGGCATGCACCAGGAACATCTAAGGGGAACACCTGTGCAGCCCCTGAGAGAGCTGGCCGGCAGTGTGCCGCTCCCCCCGGGAAGTGGGGAATGTGGCAGGGGGAACCGCCATTCCACGGAGGTGGAAGGGTCAGTAGCCAACCCGGGAAGAACCAGCAGCAAACCCGGGGAGGGCCGAGCAGACCAAAGAACAGCGCAGGGTCCTGTGCCGTTCCTCCACGAAGACGGGGAGCGACAGAAAGACAATGAGAATGATGACAAGAGCAAACATAGTTAAAAACAGGAGGGTTTAGAATGCCCAACTTCCAGGACCAGCAACATGGCAGAGAGAGGAAGGCTGCTGCCCGCACCTGTGGGTGCCGGTTTGTGTCTCAGTTGTTCCACTTCCGATCCAGCTCCCTCCTGATGGCCTGGGAAAACAGCAGAAGATGGCCCAAGGACTTGGGCCTTGCACCCATGTGGGAGACCTGGAAGAAGTTCAAGTTTTCAGATTGGCCCAGCTCCGACCTCTGTGGCCATTTTGGGAGTGAACTAGCAGATGGAAGATCTCTCTCTCCCTCTGTAACTTTACCTTCACCCATAAATAGCCACAGATGGGAAGAGGGTGTGTTGGTATGAAAAGGTACTAATTAGATGCACCTGTTGCCACAGGGGGTATAGCTCAGGGGTAGAGCATTTGACTGCAGATCAAGAGGTCCCTGGTTCAAATCCAGGTGCCCCCTGCCGGCTCGTGGTGGCCCAGATTCTTGTCATCACCACAGCCTTTTGTTCTGCTTCCTTCCGCTGCCTTCTGAAGCCAGCACCCAGGGCTCACCCGTAACAGTGAAGGACACAGCAGATGGGAGGCCTGGCATCCACAAACCAGTGCCCAGGGGCTCAACTAAGGCCCCCGTTTGCAAGCAGTGTCCTGAGGCTGCCCCCGTGCCACCTGGAGTCCTGTCTCCTCTCTTCCGCCTGTCACTTCCAGCACTGGTGGCGACCAGGCTCCCAGGAGCTTGGCTTGGCTGCTTCCACCTCTGTTTCTGGACAGGGGGCAGTGTGTCCATGAAAAGCCCAATGCAGAAATGCGGCCCTCGCCGGGCTGTGTAGAATCCGCAGGTTCTGTCCAGAGAGCCCCCACCCCAGCAGACACGCTGACCCGAAGTGACTGCGCACTCAGAGAATCCCAGTCCGGCCCCGCCCGCATCCTCCATCCTCAGGAGAGCCAGCACCTCTCCTCCCAGCGGTGTCTTCCTCCGCGTGTGCCTTCAGGGATGTGAGTGGCCCCTGTAGGGCAGCACAGACGCCAGCAGCGACAGCCAGACTCCGAGAAAACGCGGTTGCTCAGGGCAATGCCTGTCCAGGTCACTGCAGGGCAATACTTCCCCACGCCACTGCGGCTGACCCCAATTTCTTCTGCAGCTATTATCTATTTAAAAGTCTAGGGGCTGGTACTATGGGGCAGCAGGTTAAAGCTCCGGTCTGCAGCGTCAGCATCCCATATGGGCGCCAGTTCGAGACCTGGCTGCTCCTCTTCCCATCCAGCTCTCTGCTGTGGTCCGGGAAAGCAGTAGAGGATGACCCAAGTCCTTGAGTCCCTGCAACTGCATGGAAGACCCAGATGAAGCTCCTGGCTCCGGCCTGGTCCAGCCTTAGTCATTGTGACCACTTGAGGAGTGAACCAGTAGATGGAAGATCTCTCCTCTCTCTCTCTCTCTCTCTCTCTTGCACCCCCCTCTTTCAAATAAGGAAATAGATCTTTAGAAAAAAAAAAAAACACTAAAGAACAACTTCAAAGAATAACAACCGATACATGTATTAAAACATTACATGGTACCCATAAATATGTAAAATTTTTATATACCAGGTTTTTTTTTTTAATTTAAAAAAGAGTAAGAAAGAGCACCTGGAAATTTATAATAAGACAAAAGAAATTTAAACTTCAAGAGGAGGGACCTTGGCCTAGTGGTTAAGACAGCGACGAAGGTGCCTGCATCCCACATTAGAGTGCGTGGGTTTGAGCTCCAGCTCTAGATCCCAGTTCTAGCTTCCTGGTGAGACGGATCCTGGGGGCAGCGGCGATGGTTTTCCCACGTGGAACACCTGGGCCGAATTCTTGACTCCTGACTCCCACGTCAGCCCAGCTCCCTGGCAATTGCAGGCATTTGGGGAATGAACCAAAAGTGTGGAGCAGACCAGCGGATGGGCCCTCCCTACTACTCTCTCTCAAATTAAAATATATAGATAAATACATTTTTTAATAAAAGGATTAAGAAAAACCTCATCTGGAAATTAGAATGGAAAGACAATGAGAATGATGACAAGAGCAAACATAGTTAAAAACAGGAGGATTTAGAATGCCCAACTTCCAGGACCAGCAGCATGGCAGAGAGAGGAAGGCTGCTGCCCGCACCTGTGGGTGCCGGCTTGTGTCTCAGTTGTTCCACTTCCGATCCAGCTCCCTCCTGATGGCCTGGGAAAACAGCAGAAGATGGCCCAAGGACTTGGCCCTGGCACCCATGTGGGAGACCTGGAAGAAGTTCAAGTTTTCAGATTGGCCCAGCTCCGACCTCTGTGGCCATTTTGGGAGTGAACTAGCAGATGGAAGATCCCTCTCTCTCTCTGTAACTTTACCTTCACCCATAAATAGCCACAGATGGGAAGAGGGTGCGTTGGTATGAAAAGGTACTAATTAGATGCACCTGTTGCCACAGGGGGTATAGCTCAGGGGTAGAGCATTTGACTGCAGATCAAGAGGTCCTGGTTCAAATCCAGGTGCCCCCTGCCAGCTCCTGGTGGCTCATATTCTTGTCACCATGATGTTTTGCTCCATTTGCGAGCAGTGTCTGTGAGGCTGCCCCCATGTCAGAGTGTTGAGTTTGATTGCTGCCTCTGGCTCCTGACGCCAGCTGAAAATCAATTAAATAAGTAAAAACAAACAGAAGAAAAGAATTTTGGTTTTGGACAAGTCTGGTTCTTCCCCTTAATCCAACAGACACAGACACACTCTTCTTCATTGTCTCTCAACTCAGCGTTCAGTGTTTGTATAATGATGAGTAAAAATTTGTATTACAGCCAAGCTTTAAGGTACTCTCTGGTTAGACCTTCCTTCATGTACAGTGTGTTTGTATTCATGATATGCTACATTTATTCATCTGAAAGGCAGAGTTAGAGAGGGAGGGAGAGACAGAGAGAGATCTTCCATCTGCTGGTTCACTCCCTAGATGGGCGCAATGGCAGAAGCCAGGAGCCAGGGGCTTCCTCCATGTCTCCCATATGGGTGCAGGGGCTGTTCTCCATTGCTTTCCTAGGTTCATAGCAGGGAGCTGTATCAGAAGTGGAGGAACAGGCACCCATATGGGATGCCGGAGCTGCAGGTGACGGCTCAGTCTGCACCATCATAGCACCAGCCCACAGCTGCCACTTTAGGTGACTAACTCAGGGTAGTGAGTGCACTCACACTGTTGTGCCCCCATCGCCACAGCCTACTCTCAGAACTTTTTCTTCTTCCAAAATGGACACTACCCCCGCATTCTGTTTTCTGTCTGAGTTCGGCGAGTCCAGGCACCTCATGGAAGTTGAGCCATATAGTGGATGTCCTTGGTGGCTGACTTACTTCACTTAGTACAGCTCTTGAATGTTCTTCCTTTTCAAGGCTGAGTAGTATTCCACTGTATTACATATATAATGTATTATATAATGTATTACATATAAAATGTAAACATTTTAAAGCACTTACACCTACTAGTTTAATACCAAAAAACCTTCTTAGGAATTATTGTGGGTATTTTCATTTAAGAATTGGAGAAAAGAGAGGAAGCCATATATCCTTGACTAGATTTGGGAGAACTAAAAATAACGTCAAGGGGCCAGCATCTTTTGCAACATAGTGGGTAAAAACAATGCCAGCATCCCATATGGGCGCAGGTTCAAGTCCCAGCTGTTCCACTTTCGATCCAGCTCCCTGCCAATGGCCTTGGAAAAACAACAGAAGATGGTCCAAGTGATTGGGCCCTTGTCATCATGGGAGAGACCTGGATGAAGCTCCTGGCTTTGGCCTGGGGATCATCTGGGGAGTGAACCAGAACCAGCAAATGAAAGGTCTGTCTCTCTCTCTGTAACCCTGACTTTCAAGTAAATAAATAAAAATTTTTTAAAAAGTAACATCAATGACATTGCTTGCTTTTCTTGTATCAAAGCAGGTTGCTTGAACACCTGTTGTCTATTGGCTCCACAGGTACCAAGGAGAACAGACGCAGTGGATTGTGGGGGCAAAGGAAGGCCTGTGGTGAAGACAGAGCTGCCTGGGGAGTATGGGAGGGTCAGCAAACCAAAAAGGCTATTAGCTTGTAAGCTCTCTTACACTTGAGGCAACAGCTCGCCTCTCTGCACTCCCAGTTTACAGTGAAAACAAGCCAGACAGGGCAAACAAGATCACAAGTCAGGTCTTTTGATAGGCTTTGTCCCCACTTGGTAATTGATTGTCAGGTTTTTTTTTCCTCCCAGAATTGTGCTTAACCCCTCTGCCGCGCACCCCCCCCCCCCCCCCCCCGCCGCCACCACCACCACCACCACTACCACCACCACCAGCCCCTTCCGGTTTCCTGTCTCTTGGAGCGCCCCCTCCTGGCCACTTCCGCAGGAAGCCTCTGACTTAAATAAATCTTGCCTTTCTCTCCGCCTTCTCCGTGTGGAAACTCTTCTTCCATGTGAGAAAGAACTGGGGTATTGATTCACCACTGCTGTTTCACATGTAACAATATGAGTTTATTATTCAACAATGCCTGGGGCTGGCACCGTGGCATAGGGTTGACCCTCCGTGCGTGCAGTGCCGGCATCCCACATGGGCGCTGCTTCAGGTCTGGGACAGCTGCTCCACTTCCAGTCCAGCTTCCTGCTAATGTGCCTGGGAAAGCAGCAGAAGATGATCCAAGTCCTTGGGCCTTGCACCCACTAGGGAGACCTGGATGGAGTTTCAGGCTCCTGTCACCTGGCTCAGCCTCAGCTGTTGTGGCCATTTAGGGAGCAAAGCAGCAGGTGGAAGATCTCTGTCTCTCCTTCTCTCTCTCTTTCTCTGCATTTCAAGTAAATAAATAAGTCTTTTTTTTAACTGCACCACTTTTCTTTTTTTAAGAATATTTTATTTATTTATTTGAGAGGTAGAGTTACAGACAGAGTGAAGAAGAGACAGAAAGAAAGGTTTTCCATCCACTGGTTCACTCCACAAATGACCACAATAGCTGGAGCTGGGTTGATCCAAAGCCAGGGGCCAGGAGCTTCTTCCAGGTCTCCCATGCAGGTGCAGGGGCCCAAGGACTTGGGCCATCCTCTACTGCTTTCCCAGGCCATAGCAGAGAGCTGGATGGGAAGAGGAGCAGCTGGTTCTCGAACCAGTGCCCATATGAGATGACGGCACTTCAGGCCAGGGCGTTAACCTGCTGTAACACTGCGCTGGCCCCAATAAATAAATCTTTAAAAAATAAATATTTAGGCTAATCCTCCACCTGCGGCACCAGCACACCGGGTTCTAGTCCCGGTCGGGGCACCGGATTCTGTCCTGGTTGCCCCTCTTCCAGGCCAGCTCTCTGCTATGGCCTGGGAGTGCAGTGGAGGATGGCCCAAGTCCTTGGGCCCTGTCGCTCCCTTGCCTGCAAAGGAACGACACTGCTCCCAGCTGATCGGCCTTCAGTAGGCTTTATTTAAACAGGAAGAAAGAGAAACCCTTGAGCAAGGGGAGCTCTGAAAGAAAGGGGAAGCTCCTGTCCCATATCACAAACAGCTTATATAGTATAACATTGCAGAAGCATGTAAGCAAGCTTAGTCCATGCTACAGTCCATGTGGCGGCGCTCCAGTCCGGTGCCTGATCACGCACAGTCCATGCATTCCTTGTCCAACCATAAAGGTGATCACGCGCCTTCATCCAATCAAGCTCCTGGTCACGTAGCAGGCGACTTGGGTGCTAACAACAAGCTTCCACCTGGTGTTTTCTCAGCCTTGGTCAGTGGGAAAAGAAGTACGGGAAGCCCCAAGGCCGTAGTTGTTTTGACTCTAGCCTGGGGTTATGAAACGGTCCCGATATCACAGCTCAACAGAAACCATAAACATCCACACAGCAGTAACTAATGCCAATGGTCAGCAAGCCAAGCCTTAGCATGTGGGCCCATGGCCGGCTCATGGGTTCCCACAGGGCCCTGCACCCCATGGGAGACCAGGAAAAGCACCTGGCTCCTGGCTTCGGATCAGTGCAATCTGCCGGCCGCAGTGCGCTGGCTGCGGCAGCCATTGGAGGGTGAACCAATGGCAAAGGAAGTCCTTTCTCTCTGTCTCTCTCTCTCACTGTCCACTCTGCCTGTCAAAAATAAAAAAATAAAAATAAATAAATAAATAAATAAATAAAAATAAATAAATAAATATTTGGCCAGCGCCACAGCTCACTAGGCTAATTCTCTGCCTGCGGTGCCAGCACCCCAGGTTCTAGTCCCGATTGGGGCGCCGGATTCTGTCCCGGTTGCCCCTCTTCCAGGCCAGCTCTCTGCTGTGGCCCGGGAGGGCAGTGGAGGATGGCCCAAGTGCTTGGGCCCTGCACCCGCATGGGAGACCAGGAGGAAGCACCTGGCTCCTGCCTTCGGATTGGCGCAGCGCGCCAGCCCCAACACGCCGACCATAGTGTGTGGGGAGCAACTCGGACTAGACTAAGTTACTGGAATTAAGACTTATTCTATGCATCTGCTCTCCCACAATATGGTGCTGAGAAGGGAGAAACAGCTTCTACGCAGCTGCCTCTTGCCAACTTGAGTGATGACCTCCAGGAGCTGATTGGAGGAGAGCAGCGTACTCGGCGTGTGGGCAGCCGAGTTGGGATTGGCGGAGGAGGACTATAAAGGAGGAGAGAGACGGCATGCACCAGGAACATCTAAGGGGAACATCTGAAGGAGCACCTGTGCAGCCCCCGAGTGAGCCAGCCCGCGGTGTGCCGCTCCCCCGCGGAAGTGGGGAATGTGGCCAGGGGGAACCGCCCTTCCACGGAGGTGGAAGGGTCAGTAGCCAACCCGGGAAGAACCAGCAGCAAACCCGGGGAGGGCCGAGCAGACGAAAGAACAGCGCAGGGTCCTGTGTCGTTCCTCCACGAAGAGGGGGAGCGACATAATGGTGCCGTGACTCGGATATGAAGCCTAGGCAGGGTTTAGTGTCGTTCCTCCATGAAGAGGGGGAGCAACAATAGTGGCCACTTGGGGTTGAACCAAAGGAAAAAGGAAGACCTTTCTCTCTGTCTCTCTCTCTCACTGTCTAACTCTGCCTGTCAAAAAAAAAAAAAAAAAAAAAAAAAAGAAAGGAAAAAAGAAAAGAAAAATAAATACTAACCAGTTCCTGTGGGTTCATATCTGTATTTTCTTAGATTTTGTATTTGTCTATTTGGCATCCATTCCCTGACGTGCTGTACAGGGAAACAGCGAGGACAATGAAGGCAACCTCAGTTCTTATCTCACAGAGAAGAATTTCCACCCGAAAGCAAGATTTATTTAAGGCAGAAATCTCCTGTCGCAGCATCAGGAGGGAGGCTCCAAGAGAGGAAGACCCCCACACGCTTGTTAACACCAAGTCTTTTAGGCACAATTCGGGGAGCAGAATAACAGCTAGCAGTCAATCAAAGGGCAGGACAAGACCCTTCAGAAGGCCAGAACTGTAATCCTGTCTAGCCCGCTAGGGATTGGGGAAAAAAAAAAAAAAAGCCTTCCGAAGGGTGGGATAGGTAACTTTTTATATAACTAGAGACTCAGAGGGTGGGGCTGGCCCTCTTTCTTGCCGAGGCGGCTTCTGGAGAGAAGCAAACATTTTACAGCCCCTTCTCTCCTTCCAACAAGGACCTGACCTAACAGTCGATGAGCCCATCTCACTCACCACGGTGTCACTGGAGGCAACGGGCTTATCTTTTTGCCAACAGAGTAAGAAATTATAGCTCACAGAGACAAAGGGGGCATAGTACAGCGCGAGTTACTGAAATATGTTCCCAGGGAGGAACGGGTCAGTGGAGCAAGCACGTGGCACCTCTCTTCCTGGTTTGTGGCTCCTCCCTTAAAGCCCAATAGGCGTGGACTGGTGATGTGGCCTTGAGGTTCATCGGGACAGGAGACAGCTGGATCAGAGATCCTGGTCTTACAGCAAGAAAAGAATTTCAGCTGTGAGACAGCAGCAGAAAGCATGCCGGCAAAATTTAACAAGGGGACGCAGGAGAGAACCGCGTGCCCACAGTGCTGGAGACTGGAGCTTGGGCCCGCCCTTTCTCCTCCCTGCCTCCCTCCGCTGGGTGTGGGATCCAGGACATTCCTCCCAGGACTTTATCAGCAGTGTTACTGACCTAACAGACCCCTTGGCATACCTAACAGACCCCTGGGGGAGGGTTGGGCCCCATCTGACAAGGTCACGGGACCTGGGTAAGATTCTCAAGGCGAACGTGCTGGTCTGATTCCAGGGCTTCTACACTTCTCCCTCCCTCAACCCCAGGAATCCCCAGCTATGTTCTAAGCTCCTCTTGCACACATAGGCTAGTGTCTGCCTTGCTACCTAAGATCATGATTGGCATTTCTGATTGACGTATCTTAGGGCTTTCAGCAGTGTGGGGTTATAAACTAGACTGTTCTAGTTGGCCTGAGCTCCCACTATATCAGGATATTTTAACAAGTTAAACCCATACTCAAAGGAAGGGTGTGTGTGTGTGTGTGTGTGTGTGTGTGTAGGAGAATCTTAGAGTGGAGGTATCTTAAGATTCTGTCCAGACAAGAGGAAAATCCATACATGCAGGAGGAAGAAAGAACACCACTAGGCAGCAAGGTGAACAATCCTAGCATTCACACAGAACTGGAGTTTGGTTCCAATTAAAAAGAGATAATACATAAAGCATTGAGTAAAGTTGTCACAAGGGTCTTGCACAGTAGTGAAGCTAAATTATTAGTTGCAAAATAAAAGCTACTCTGGATTCAGGTTAATAGACTATAAAAGCAAGCCTCAAATGGATTAGATTGATAGCCAAGTTACTTACATGCATGCCAGAACAATACTCTTTAAGAGAAAACAATAAAATCTAGTATTCAGCACTCTTTAAAGGATATAACCAAGCCTAGCACCAAATTTGACACTTACAACAAAAAATTCATAATTTCAGGATATGAACAAAAATTACCAGGCATTCAAAGGAAAAGAAACCATGAATCAGAATCAGAAGAACAAATACATGAAAGGTAGAGCTGACGGAATTAGCAGCAAAGGCCTTAAAACAGCTCTAGGGATATGTTCAGGCACGCAAGATGCAAGAACATGATAAGAAGAAAAATGAAATATTTAAATACCTAAATGTAACTTTTTAAAATATTTTATTTATTTATTTACTTATTATTTGAGAGGTAGAGTTACAGAAAAATGAGAGGTAGAGACAGAGGGAGAGGTCTTCCATCCGCTGATTCATTCCCCAGATGGCCACAATGGCCGGAGCTGGGCTGATCCAAAACCAGGAACTAAGAGCTTCTTCCAGGTCTCCCACATGGGTGCAGGGGCCCAAGAGCCTGGGCCATCTTCTGCTGCTTTCCCAGGCCATACCAGAGAGCTGATTAGGAAATGGAGCAGCCGGGACTAGAACTGGCGCTCATATGGGATGCCGGCACCACAGACAGAGGATTAACCTACTGCACCACAGCGCAATGAAAAGTACAGTATCAGAAATGAAAAATAACTGGACTAGGCATTACAGAAGAAAAGATTATTGAACTGAAAGACAGTAATACAAGCCACCAAAATGAAGTGCTTAGAGGAAGAATATAGAAAAAAATACAAATTTAGTGAGCTGTAGGTCAAGATCAATTGGTTTCATATACAATTATGCATCACTGAATGATGAGACTTCATCCTGAGCAAGACATTGTTAGGCAAGTTAATCATTGTGCAAGCACCATACAGCGTTCTTACACAAATCTAAACGGCACAAGCCTATCATTTGAAGTGGTCTCTTAATACAATCAAGAGACAGAATAAACATGAGATGTCTGGGGGTCCTGCCAGCCTAACACATCATACTGTTCAGCAGCAAACATTTTTATAAGTAGTAAGACAAATAACAATAAAAACTGTAGTAAATACATGAACTAGTAACATAGTTGTTTATCACGTATTAAATACTATACATAATTGTATGTATTATACTTTTATGTACTGGGAAGTACAGTAGGTTTAGTCACATCAGAATTACCAGACAAGAAATGCATTGATGACACTATGACATTTTGATTATACCAAGCTCTATTTCAGCTCTATTCCCACATGGGACCACCATCATATATGAGAGCCAAGGTTGACCAAAACATTGATATGCAGCACACGACTATAAATGTATTTGGAGTCCCAAAAGAAGAGAACAGAAAGAAGGGTACAGAAAAAAATTTTGAAGAAATTCATTCCAAAATTTCAAGTTTGGTGAAAACTAGAAATCCACAGGTCAAGAATCTCAATGAGGGGCCGGCACTGTAGTGCAGCGGGTTAAAGCCCTGATCTGCAGTGCCGGCATCCCATATGGGTGCTGGTTCGAGTCCCAGCTGCTCCTCTTCTGATCCAGCTCTCTGCTATGGCCTGGGAAAGCAGTGGAAGATGGCCCAAGTGCTTGGGCCCCCTGCACCCATGTGGGAGACCCAGCTCCTGGCTCTTGGCTTCCAATCAGTGCAGCTCCGACTCCTCACAAGGGCACCACATACAGAAGGCTTATAGGCAAGTTTTCCCTAATCCTTAGGGAGGACGGATCATTCCTGAGCCATTCACAATGTCCCAGAGCATAGAAGATTATGAAAACAGCCCCAGATCATTCTGGGAGCTTGTGTAATCCTGATATAAAAAATAAATTAGAAGAGTTTATGTCAAAAAGAAAACCATAGGCCAATCTGTTTTCAGAATAGTCTAAACAAAATAATAGAATACATTACTTAATAGTTTAGTACAACAAATTAGTGCTCTAAACAGAAATGCAATTATAGAATTAAAATATTGGAGCATTTATTGCTGTCTCTGGTCCCTGAGAACAGAAATCAAAGCACAGAGTGATAAGTGGAAAGAAAAAACCATTTTAGATAGGAAGGAGAACTCGTAGAGATTCTCTTGCACTCAATAACAATACGGAGTATGGTGAGAAGTGCTCCGGGCTGAGGGGTGCTCAGGTGGGGGTAGGTGGGAAGACCTGGGAGACGAGGAGCAGGGTCTGACAGGTGTGAAGTTAAGTGCACAACGGTGTCACTCGGATAGTGCCCCAGGAGACAGGATGGCCAGAACACAGTGTGGGAATGACTCTGAGTATGAAAGCCTTTATTAAATAAACCAAAGCAGCTGGGGGTATAGCTCAGGGGTAGAGCATTTGACTGCAGATCAAGAGGTCCCTGGTTCAAATCCAGGTGCCCCCTCAATTGTTACACTTTTATTTGAAGGGAAATATAGCTCCTGGTTATCTGGTAGACCCAGCCTCATGAAACTAAATTTTCCAACCAATGGCAAAGACCGAGTGTGTCCCTTGTGATATTTTTCATGACTTTTATTTTCACCTCATAAGCCACAATCCTAGGGTAGAGGAAGTATGTCCTAGGCTTTTTCCATGTCTACCTTGTGGCTAATTACCATCCTGGTTTTATTTGTTTTTAGTAAGCTTGTGTTAATAACATTTGATCTGAAGCAGCTTACAATAAAAGACACAATAAAACTCCAACCAGTCAAACAAGTATAAGAAGGCAAGTGCTGCATGTCTGAGGGGTGGTGAGTATTTCAGGGAGCCTGGACCGAGAGAAGCTACTACGGTGCAAAACAGACCTCACAGCTTTCTGGTGACCCAGCAGAAATGAAAACATATCAGTCTATCAGCTGAGAAAGATATTTTATTAACAGCAGACATTCAGATGATAATTTTTGTTAAAGATTTATTTATTTATTTGAAACTCAGAGTTACACAGAGAGAGGAGAGGCAGAGAGAGTCTTCCATCTGCTGGTTTACTTCCCAAGTGTCCACAATGGCTGCTGCTGTGCCGATCTGAAGCCAGGAGTCAGGAGCTTCTTCCAGATCTCCCACATGGGTGCAGGGGTCCAAGGACTTGGGCCATCTTCTTCTACTTTCCCAGGCCACAACAGAGAGCTGGATCGGAAGTGGAGCAGCTGGAACTTGAACCGGTGCCCATATGGGATGCCAACACTGCAGGCGGTGGGTTTGCCCGCTACACCGCAGTGCAGAAATTTCAGCTGAGGTTCCAAATTGAAACAGGTATCAGATACTAGAGGAAGTATGAGAGAGAGCCCTGTGTGGACATTCCACAGTCATACCCCACCAGCAGGCTTCACAGGGGTCAGTTTGATGGAGGTCAGGAAGCATGAGTGAGGAATACTTTTTCTCTTTTCCAGGGGGAAAGCGTTAGTGATGTTTTCTCCTTACCCCAAGCCTTGGGAAACAGTTTCAAGAAGTCTCAGTTCAGCGTTTGGCGCATGTAGTCTGGGGTCAGTGTGTGCAGTGAGGGAAGGGCGTGCCCAGCACGGTCAGGAGGGGCCAGAGCTGAGCAGGGGTAGCCAGCCGCGCAGGTGGAGGACAGCGACGCTGCTCTTGGAAATGGGTCTGAACAACCGGAGTCAAGTCGGGTCGAAGGCACACAGAGCAGCGAGAACCACCTGGAGCTGCAGTAAACCCTGCCCGGAGGCCGCTCCCGGGGCCCAACAGAGAGGGTCTGTGTGATGCAGACCTGGGAAGCCTGGGGCTCTGGTAGAAATGTTTGTATGGTCAAATGTTCCCCGTGGAGACCACTGAAGAATCCACGGGCATGCCCAAGGAGCAATGTTACACTCCTGCCTGGCCCAGAGAAAGCAGTCTAGCTTACTACAGGGCCGCTGGATAAGAACCTTCGTCTCCTCTCTCCCCTCCTTTCCTTCCCCCTCACTAAATGTGGTGGGGGAAAGGAAGAGGAAGGGGCGTGTCCCAACTCTCCCACTGCTACACAAGAGAAATTCAGATTGATTTCAAAATATTTTTTATTACACGGAACAAGAGAAAATACTTTCACTGAGAAAGTCTAAAGAGGACAGCGAGAGTCAAACGTGAAGTTGCTTTATTACTAATTCAAGTTCCATTGACAGATGAAGAGCAAGCAGATACCTCTTAAAAAGGTGGTGTCGGCGCTGTGTGGGCGAAGCCGCCGCCCTTGGTGCCGGCATCCCATATGGGCGCCGGTTTGAGTCCTGGCTGTTCCACTTCCAATCCAGCTCTCTGCTGTGGCCTGGGAAAGCAGTAGAAGATGGCCCAAGTCCTTGGGCCCCTGCACCTGCCTGGGAGATCCGGAAGAAGCTCCTGGCTCCTGGCTTTGGATCGGCGCAGCTCTGACCGTTGCAGCCATCTGGGGAGCGAACCAGCGGATGGAAGATTTTCTCTCTCTCTCTTTCTGCCTCTGGCTCTCTCTAACTCTGCTTTTCAAATAAATAAACAAATCTTAAAGGGAAAAAAAATGGTGTGGAAGCAACGCGTCGGGAGACCCGCGGACCTGTGTCTTGCCTCAACAGTGTTTGAACGGAACAGGCCTGGGGACTCTTACAGGCTGCGACCGCCTTCCGACCACCTCTCCAGTCAGGAGCTCCGGGACCCTTCTCGGGCACCTCCTGCTTCTGGGACCAGCCCGGCGGTTCTGTGCTCATCCCCTCACCGACCTCCCAGATTCGTCAGAATTATTCTACTGAGGTGCAGGCTGGCGTCAAGCGCCTGGTCACTTTGCATCTGCGGGCCTCCTCCACCTACCTCTCCCCCCTCTCTGGGCTTCTGTTTCCATCTCAGCGATGCGGCTCTGGAGGGCGTGGGCCACTTCTTGAAGATGCAAAACCAGCGCGGAGGCAGAGTGTGCAGAAGCCGTCTCAGGATGAGTGGGGCAGAACCGCAGACGCCGTGGGAGCCGCCTGGGCCCTGGACAAGACCCTGAACCAGGCCCTCCTGCATCTTCATGCCTTGGGCTCCGCCCACACGGACCCTCAGCTCCGTGATTTCCTGGACGAGGAGGTGAAGCTCCTGAAGAAGATGGGCGACCACCTGACCAGCGTCGCCGCCTGAGCGGCCCCCAGGCTGCGCTGGGCGCGTGTGTCTTGGAGAGGCTCACCCTCAAGCACGACTACCGGCGGCCGAAGCCCAGCGGCCTTGGGGGTGCTTTGTCTCCTGGTGTGCGGTTCTGCCTGAGCTCTCCTTCCAGCCCTAGAACCCTCTCCCAAACCTTGGACCAAATAGAAACAAGTTTTTTTGCTGGAAAAAAAAAGGTGAACTTTGGGTCTTTAAAATATCCACAGAATATACTGAATATGTTTATAGATGTTCATACATGGATGTTAAAGTTTACAAATAGGACTGCGTCCAGAATGTACGAAGAGTTGTCAAAGCTCAAAAAAAAAAATCCAATTAAAAATGGGCAAAAGACATCAACAGAGACAAAAAAGACACTTCAAGCACAAACGACATTTCACTGAGAACGTAGGAATCCAGTTGCCAAGTGAGCATGAGAAAAAATGTAAGCATGATTAGCCATTAGGGAAATGCAGATTAAAAACACCACGAGTTACCACTACTGCATAAGCACTGCTCAAACAAATGTTGACGAAAACGCAGGAAAATTGGATTACGCCTATATTGCTGCTACAGCTAGTGTAGATCGGGGTTTGGCAGGTTCTCACCAAACCAAGCATATGTTTCCTGTAGAACTGGACCATTGCACACTTGGGCATTCAGCCCAGATAAATGAAAGCTTGTTTTTGTTACAAAAACCCGTTTGTATCCACGAAGCTTTCTTCATAATGGCCCTGCACCCAAACATCCTTCCACAGGTGAAGGCGGGGTAGGGGGAGCACAACGCTGGCTTAGCAGGTAAAGCCGCTGCCTGTGACACCGGCATCTCATAAGGGCACCAGTTCGGGTCTAGCTGCTCCGATTCCAATCCAGCTCCATGCTAATGGGTCTGGGAAAGCAGCAGAGGATGACCCAAGTGCTTGGGCCCCTGCACCCAAGTGGGAGACCTGGAGGAAGCTCCTGGCTCCTGGCTTTGACCTGGCCCAGCCCTGGCCATTGTGGCCATATGGGGAGTGAACCAGTGGGTGGAAGATATCTCTCTCTCTCAAATAAACAAGCAAAAGCAAAACCAAAAAACAGGTGAATGAGTTTAAGTGAAGTGTGGCACGTCTCTACACACCTTGAATGCACACAACAACTGGACAGATCTGAAAAGCATCATGCTGAGTGCAAAAAATCAACCTCAAAATGTTCCATACTGTATCCATGGATACAGCAATCTCGAAGTGACAGCATCACAAAGAGGGGTGAGGAGGGAGGGTGGTTGTGGCTAGGAAAGCATGGCCTGAGGGGCCCCTGAGAATTGTTTGAATATTTACTGTGGAGGTGGCCACTCCAGTCTACACATGTCAGAAATGTGCATAGGACTAAAGACACACACACACACACACACACACACACAGAGCTGTATAAGTGGCGATATCTGAGTGAGATTGGTATCCCATCTCAATGTCAGTTTCCAGTGGTGATATTCACAATTGTACCTTTGGTGGAAGCTGGCTGAAAGAAACATAGAATCTCTCCATTCTCTAATTCTTACAACTACACGTGAATTTACAATTATCTGAAAATAAAAGGTTAAAAAAAAAACCAGAGTGGAGGGACACAGCCTACATTCATGCGAGCAGTTGTTTGTAGGGAGGGGAGGAACGGGCGTGTTTTGGGGGAAACGACTTGGCTGTCGGTGATGTTTTCTTTAAAATGATGAAGTTAGGCCGGTGCCGAGGCTCACTAGGCTAATCCTCCACCTAGCGGTGCCGGCACACCGGGTTCTAGTCCCGGTCGGGGCGCCGGATTCTTTACCGGTTGCCTCTCTTCCAGGCCAGCTCTCTGTTGTGGCCCGGGAAGGCAGTGGAGGATGGCCCAAGTGCTTGGGCCCTGCACCCCATGGGAGACCAGGAGAAGCACCTGGCTCCTGCCTTCGGATCAGCGCGCCAGCCGTGGCGGCCATTGGAGGGTGAACCAACGGCAAAAGGAAGACCTTTCTCTCTCTCTCTCTCTCACTATCCACTCTGCCTGTCAAAAAATAAAATAAAATAAAATAAAATAAAGAAGCGGTTTAACTTGGTATCAGGTACCAATGCTTGGTGTTAGGTATGTTTGTGATTCTAAACATATTCTGTATGATTTTTATAAAATATAAAATAGTTTTGATGGGGCCAGCGCTGTGGCGCAGCAGGTTAAATCCCTGACTTGAAGCTCCCGCATCCCATATGGACGCCAGTTCTAGTCCCAGCAGCTCCTCTTCCGATCCAGCTCTCTGCTATGTCCTGGGAAATCAGTAGAAGATGGCCCAAGTCCTTGGGCCCTGCACCCACTTGGGAGACTCGGAGGAGGCTCCTGGCTCCTGGTTCCTGGCTTCAGGGCAGCCCAGCTCCAGCCATTGCGGCCATCCAGGGAGTAAACCAGAGGATAGAAGACCTCTCTCGGTAACTCTGTCTTTCAAATAAATAAAATAAACATTTATAAAAAAAAGTTTTGAGAGACAAAGGAAGACCTTTGGGTGGCCTGGTGGCTATCCTGGTGGGGTGGGCAGGTGCACAGAAGGCCAGGAACACAGAGCAGGGGCTCTGCCGCGGGAAAGGTGCCTGACCGGGCCCGGCTTTGCCCTGCAGAGGAGGGGTCTCTGGTGCTCCCTGTGGGTTCAGTTTGGGTCCTGAGGAAACTAGACTTAGAGCTGAGCCTACCTGCTGGCTGGGATCCCTGGCCGAGGACAGGTCAGACGTCTCCCGTGCCAGTTATCGATAATTTACCTCTTAGCCCCAAAGGCAGCCCTCACTGCCCGCCTTGCAATAAAGGAGTGGGACTCTCGCTGTCTGTCCTCAGCTTGCGGGTGGCCTGATGGCCTGCTTTGTCAGCAGAGGGTACGAGAGGGACACTGGGGAGGGAAACGGTTCGTATGCCCACTGCCAGGTGCTCTTCTGGTAGGCTCCTGCAGGGGGCGCCACTTCGCAGTTCCTGAGCCAGCAGCCCCCAGCGGCACCCAGCAGCCAGGCACTGGCTGAGGGCATCTTGCTCGGACACACATGCCCATGCCCCCTCCTTGTGAATGGCGTCCCCGGCGCCCTCTTGGGCAGCTTCACAGCGAGTTCTGAGGGCAGCACGTGCTCGTGGCCGGAGCCCGAGAACTTCAGAGCGTAGCTTCCGGTGAGCCTGCAGATGCATCGCCTCCCCGTGCGCGGCTTCCCCACCCTGTCCCTACCCTGTCCAAGGACCTTTGCCTCTCAGCCGGGCGCAGGGGAAGCGATTTCTTCCAGACAGCTTCCTTCCTTGGGGGTCAGCTCAGTCCTCGGAGGCGGCTGCTCCCTACACCTGCTCCCCCTCAGTTCTCTAGGGTACTCTTCACCCCTCACTAGTAAACCCTCCGCACTACTCCAGTTTCCTGCTACAGTTAATACTTCTTTATATTACATTTGTCCTGTTCAAACTACCATGGCTTTCTGTCTCCTGATTGGACCGCTGTGCAAATTTGAGAGACAAAGACAAACAGAGCAAGCTCCCAACCTCTGCTTCATTCCTCAAAAGCCTGCAATGGCTGGGGCTGGGCTGAGACCAAAGCCAGGCGTCTGCAGCATAATCCAGGCCTCCCGTGTGTGTGGCAGGAATGCGGTGGTTTTACTCGGGTCGTCATGGCTGCCTTCCGGAGTACACATCACCAGGAAGCTGGGACTAGGAGCTGAGGGTGGGTATTGAACCAAGAACTTGGATATGGACGTGGGCCTCTTAGCCACTGGCCAACCACCCACCCAGCAGTCAGTGACCGGATCCTGACTGGGACAGAGTTCAGCGAGATGCTCTCATTGGAGACTCACACGTGAGTTTTGGGAATCGGTTTGGCTGTGTCTTTGAGCTTGAACGCAACACTAAGCCATGTACAGATTTTGTTGTCCCCAGAGGGACCTTCAGTGACCTTCCAAGTGGGTGTTAAGAAGTGATGGTGCTGTGTTAGCAAAGGATCCTTGTGGCATAAAGAGGTCCATTTACTGTTGGCAGGAGCAGTAACTGCTGAGTCAGCACCGACACCATAGGCGCTGTGAGTGTGAAGATAAATACTAATTACATGCTTCACTTCACAGGAGGGGGCATAGCTCAGGGGTAGAGCATTTGACTGCAGATCAAGAGGTCCCCGGTTCAAATCCGGGTGCCCCCTTGGTGGGACTTTTCCTGAATCCACAAAATCAAGTTTTACCTGATTAGCGGTCATATACTCTAGTTCCAGGACTAGAGCCTGGTACACAGCAGCCTCTGTGGCCACCCGCTGTCATTCAGGGTGGAATTCAACCCCCAAATCCCCTTCGAGGATCTGTCTCCAGGTTCCTCACTCCTGGCAATTTCGGTATCATCCAGGAGCCAGCTCAGAGCCAAAACCTACACCAGCTGAGGATTCAGTATAAATAATAATTAACTAGGTTACTGATTTCCTAGGGCTGCCTTAACAAAGTACACACGATGGGGGGAGGTAGGAGAGGCTGCTTGCAGTAGCACGAGTGCACTGAAACCAAAGTGCTCATTGCGCTCTCCCTGAAGGCGGCGGGGAGACACCTACCTTGCCAATCCTTGGCTTGTAGACCCATCATTCCCATCTCTGCCTCGATCATCTTGTGGCTGTCTCCTTCCTGTGTGTCTCTCCCCCCTTCTTATTTTTTAAATTTTATTATTTATTTGAGAGGCAGAATTAGAGAGAGAGAGTAAGAGACAGAGAGAGGAAGAGCGTCCAACCGCTGGTTCACTCCCCAAATGGCTACAACGGCCGGAGCTGAGCTCACCCAAAGCCAGGAGCCAGGAGCTTCTGGGTCTCCCACTTGGGTGCAGGGGCCCAAGCACTTGGGCCATCTTCTGCTGCTTTCCCAGGCCATAGCAGAGAGCTAGACCGGAAGGGAGCAGCTGGGACACAAACCAGCTCCCATATGGGATGCCAGCACTGCAGGTGGAGGATTAGCACACTGCGCCACAGCACTGGCCCCTCTCCCCTCTTCTTATACGGACACCAGTCGTATTGGGTTAGTGGCTCACCATGCTCTATCTAGTAGGACCTCTTCCTAACTATTACGTCTGCAATGACCCTAGGTGTCCAAACAAAGTCACAGTCTGAGGTGATGGGGTTAGGACTTGACCGTACCTTCTTGGGGGACAACAGGAGGGAGAGGATTGAGCGGGAAGACTGAATACCATGGAAGCAGCCCCCCTTGGGCCTGGGGGGCAGCCAGAAGAGGGTGAAGGTGTTAACATCTTGGAAGCTCAAGGAGCATCTGTGCTCGAGGGCCCAGGTCTCTGGGGAGGAGGCGGTGACTCGGCGAGCACCGACTGCGGCGGCAGGCGCTGCAGGTGACACCGAGGGGAGCCCGAGTTGGGCGGGCAGGAGCGGATCTTTCTCCTGATCTGACCACAGAGCCCGCTGGCAGGAGCAGGCAGGAAGCCAGCTGGCAAAGGGTGAGGCCGATCCACAGAGCCCTGCCGGTCCCTGCAGGCAGAGCACAGGAGGTGGCCGTGGGCCCACAGCGTCCCTTCCTCAGAGGCTCCTGTCATGCAGGGGAGGAGGGCTGACTTCAGGGAGAACCAGCCTGAGTCCTAGGCGTGGTTTTATCCAGAGAGTCGCGATCCAGTTTGCAGGCTATGGCTTCTCCCTTCCAGGGGCTGCGGCTTGAGCAGGCCCCGGGGCGTTCTGAGTCTGTTCCCAGGGGCTCAGAAACCACAATATGGTTGTCACATAGACCCTGCCGGCAGTCAGGGAGTGCTCCCGGGGCACTGCCCTCATTCAGGGACAGAAAGTAGAGAGCTGGGGAGCTGGGCAGAAGGAAACCTGCTGCTTCTCTAAGGCAAGGAGCGAGTGGGCAGTGCCGCAGGCCTGGTGACTCAGAGACCAGCCAGAAGCAGGTCACAGGCAGAAACGCTGGCTCTAGCTGCACTTGGAAAGGGAGTGCGTTGGGCCTCACTGAGGCAGGTGGGGGCATAGCTCAGGGGCAGAGCATTTGACTGCAGATCAAGAGGTCCCCGGTTCAAATCCGGGTGCCCCCTAGCCTTTTGGCCATGAGAAGAGATCAGAAAGAAATCTGGGGTCCTTTCCTGTTGGCCAACTTCTTGACAGAAGATCCTGTGTGACCCATTCTAAATGTCACTAATAAAAATCAAAGCCACCTTAGAATTCCACTCCCAACTAAAGTATTCTTCCAGAACAGACAAAAGTGAGCGTTTACCACCAACATACCTTCACTTAAAAAAAAGAATGGAAAATACATATGCTAGAGAAAAGCAAAATGATCCTTTATGGGCAGACTGGGCTACAAGAAGGAATGTTGAACAAAAAGATGGGCACACGTAAGTATACCTACTAGTAACATCTAAATACAGGTCTTCTGAGATAAAACTTAAATACTGATCAACAATAGCATAAGGAATAAAATGATCAAAGGTAAAGTATTAAATGTAATCTGGGGGAAGAACAAAGATATTAAGTACCTTTAAACTTTGTAAATTGCCCACAGAAATTTCTAGTGTAGGGGCCAGCGTTCTGGCGTAATGGCTTAAGCCACTGCCTGCAATACCGGCATCCCATATGGGTGCCGGTTCCAGCCCCAGCTGCTCCACATCCAATCCAGCTCCCTGCTAATGACCTGGGAAAGCAGTGGAAGTGGCCCATGTCCCTGGGCCCCTGCGCCCGTGTGGGACTCTCAGAAGAAGCTCCTGGCCCCTGGCTTCGACCTGGCCCAGCCTTAGCCATTGCAACGATTTTGGGAGTGAACCAGTGGATGGAAGATCTCTCCCTCTCTCTGTCTCTCCTCTCTCTATAACTCTGCCTTTCAAATAAATAAAAATTGTCTTAAAAAAAGAAATTTCCAATGTAGCACTTTCAAACTAAAAAAATACTTAATTTTTTTATTTATTTGAGAGGCAGAGAGACACAGAGACAGCCAGAACCCTCTTCTGTTGGTTCACCCCTCAAATGCTTGCAATAGCAGGGGCTGGCAGGACCAAAGCTGGCAGCCAGAAACTCTTGCACGGGTGGCAGGTACCCAATTATTATTATTTTTTAAGCCATCGTTCTGTTTTTCTTTTTATTTATTTATTTTGAAAGTCAGAGTTACACAGAGAGAGAAGGAGAGGCAGAGAGAGAGAGGTCTTCCATCTGCTGGTTCACTCTCCAATTGGCCGCAATAGCCAGAGTTGCGCCAATCCGAAGCCAGGAGCTTCTTCCGGGTCTCCCACGTGGGTGCAGGTGCTCAAGTCCTTGGGCCATCTTCTGCTGCTTTCCCAGGCTATAGCAGAGAGCTGGATGGGAAGAGGAGCAGCCAGTACTAGAACCGGCGCCCATATGGAATGCCGGCACTTCAAGCCAGGGCCACAGCGCCGGCCCCAGGAACCCAATTATTTGGCTCATAACCACTGATAGGTTCCTAGAGTCTTTACTGGCAGGATGCTGGAGTCAGAAACCAGGGCTGAGAATCAAACCCAGGGTCTCCAGTGTGGGACACAGGCATCTTAAATGCCCACTCCCAGTGTTGCTTTGTTTTTTTCAAGATTCATATATTGACTTAAAAGCCAGAGGCAGAGAGAGAGAGGGAGAGGTTTTCCATCTGCTGGTTCCCTCCCCAAATGGCCGCATCAGTCAAGAGCTTCCTCCGGGTCTCCCGTGTGGGTGCAGGGGCTGTGGAGCAGCTGGGACTCGAACTGGTGCCCCGATGGGATGCCGGCAGTGCAGGCGGCGGCTTTACCCACTATGCCACAGCACCCCCCTTCCCCCAGTGTAGCGTTCTAAAAGCCATGTTTTTTTTTTTTTTTTTTTTTTTTTTTTTTTTTTTTGACAGGCAGAGTGGACAGTGAGAGAGAGAGACAAAGAGAAAGGTCTTCCTTTGCCGTTGGTTCACCCTCCAATGGCCGCCGCGGTCGGCGCGCTGCGGCCGGCGCACCGCGCTGATCCGATGGCAGGAGCCAGGTGCTTTTCCTGGTCTCCCATGGGGTGCAGGGTCGAAGCACTTGGGCCATCCTCCACTGCACTCCCGGGCCACAGCAGAGAGCTGGCCTGGAAGAGGGGCAACCGGGACAGAATCCAGCGCCCCAACCGGGACTAGAACCTGGTGTGCCGGCGCCGCTAGGCGGAGGATTAGCCTAGTGAGCCGCGGCGCCGGCCAGCCATGTTTTTACCAAGTAAAATGAGTTACGGGAATGGAGAGCATATGCTAGCAGACAAAATCTAAGAAATGAGAAAAAAAGTCCAAGTTAATCCAAAAGAATGCAAGAAATGAAAAATGGACGAGAAGTGGAGCAAGGAGAAGCAGACAGTTGGGATAAATCCTGACACATCAAGTTACTGGGCCCAATGGTAGCTGGGTTTTGCAGGGCTGCCATGACGAAGAACCACAGGCTGGGGAGCTTAAAACAACAGAACTTGGCCGGCGCAGCGGCTCACTAGGCTAATCCTCCACCTTGTGGCGCCGGCACACCGGGTTCTAGTCCCGGTTGGGGCGCCGGATTCTGTCCCGGTTGCCCCTCTTCCAGGCCAGCTCTCTGCTGTGGCCAGGGAGTGCAGTGGAGGATGGCCCAAGTGCTTGGGCCCTGCACCCCATGGGAGACCAGGAGAAGCACCTGGCTCCTGGCCTCGGATCAGCGCGGTGCGCCGGCCGCAGCAGCCATTGGAGGGTGAACCAACAGCAAAGGAAGACCTTTCTCTCTGTCTCTCTCTCTCACTGTCCACTCTGCCTGTCAAAAAAAAAAAAAAAAAAAAAAAAACCCACACACAGAACTTGCTTTTCTCACGGCTCTGGAGGGCAGAAACCTGAAATCGAGCTGTCAGCTGGGCCCTGCTTTCTCTGAGGGATCCGGGGCAGGACTCTTCCGCATCTTTCTCTCACGGTCCTTGGCTTGTAGACACATCACTCAACCCCTGCCCCCGACCACGGCATGCTCCTCATACCTGGATCTTCACACAGCCTTACAGCAGGGACACCGGTATTGTGGGACTAGGGCCTCATTTGACTACACGATTACAAATAAGGTCACGTGCACAGGTACGCAATGGGGTAAGGGCACGGTTACAGCATCAGCACCTCGCTCCAGGACACAATGCACCCCATGACACATGGCGTCCCTCTGAAATGCACGGAGAACTTCGGAAAATAATGTTTGTCGAATTCATACAGCACGTTGCATATAGCTAGTCATGTTAGTGTGCTTGTGGTGTGACTATACTACAAATTGTTTATTTATTCTAATGTTAATAGGTTTTTTAATTTGCAAACTTTGCGGACTATGCTTTAATGAACATTCAAGAACATGTCTCATATGCACCTCATATCTTAGGACTACTAGAATTATTATCTTAGAATTATTAGACATAGGATAGGCTTATACAGATGTTTCTTTGCTGATGATAGTTATGTCCTGATAAACAGCACGAGTTGAAAATGCACTTAATACAGGGCCGGCGCTGTGGCATGGCGGGTAAAGCCACCGCCTGCTGTGCTGGCATCCCATATGCACGGGTTTACAGCCCCAGCTGCTTTACTTCTGTCCAGCTCTCTGCTATGGCCTGGGACAGCAGTAGAGGATGGCCCAAGTCCTTGGGCTCCTGCACCCACGTGGGAGACTAGGAGGAAGCTCCTGGCTCCTGGCTTCGGAACAGTGCAGCTCCAGCCATTGTGACCATATGGGGAGTAGACCAGCAATGGAAGACCTCTCTCTCTCTCTCTCTCTCTCTCTCTCTGCTTCTGCCTCTCTGTAACTCTGCCTTTCAAATAAATATATAAATCTTAAAAAAAGATATGATTATTTGGATAACCACTTTAAAAATAAATGAAAAATAAAAAAATTTTAAAAACCTCTGTGCCACCAAAAAATAAAATAAAGTACTTGTTAAAGTCTCCTACATATTTTTCTGTGAGTCCTTTTTTATTTATGATTTATAGGTGTTCTTTATATATTGTGGATTCAGCCTTTTATGGGTTAAAATATGGTCTTCCATTCATTACTGGCTTTGCCACATTTTTTTTTTTAAAGAGTTACTTATTTATTGTGAAAGTCAGAATTACAGAGAGGGAGACAGAGAGATCTTCCATCCTCTGTTTCACTCCCAACAAGGCTGCAATGGCCAGGGATCGGCCAGGCCAAAGCCAGGAGCCAGGAGCTTCTTTCAGGTCTCCCACATGGGTTCAGGGTTCCAAACACTTGGGCCATCTTTCGCTGCTTTCCCAGGTGCATTAGCAGGGAACTTGATTGGACGTGGAGCAGGTGGGACAGGAACTAGTACCGACATGAGGTGCTGATGTCACAGGCAGCGGTCTTACCCACTATCACACAACACCAGCCTGGCTTTTTCTGGCTTTTTCATATTCTGGAGTATTCTCTGTGTCTTGTTTTAGAAATAATTTGGTAACTCTAATCAATGATATATTTTCTTATTTTATCTTCTAAATGTTTTATAGTTTCATCTATAACATGTCTATGATCCTTCTGGAATTGATTTTTCTGGAGGCATGGTGATACCCATTTTCCCCAACAAATCTTCTTCCACTGGTCCATGCACACATGGGTCTGTTCTTAAATTATTTTCTATTCCATTGATCTGCCTATCTTTCCCTGTGCTAAAATGCTCATTTTCGTAATCATTATTGCAATGTAACTTGGGTATCAGGTAGAGCAAGTTATCTTGTCACATAATTTTACAGTTTGCTTCATTCACTTGTCTCACCAAAAATAAAACATGTCAATAATTTGTTTGAAATTGCTTGGAATGTCTAAACCAATTTTAGGAGAACTGAGACATTTATGATACCAGTTATGAAAAATTTTATCCTGTCTAAAAATATATATAATTTCTCACGAGGTTTTATTTTTTTAAAGATTTATTTATTTCTACTTGAGAGGCAGATGGAGAGAGGGAGTCAGAGAGGAAGAAGTCTTCCATCCACTGGTTCACTCCCCAAATCACCGCAATGGCCAGAGTTGGGCTGATCGAAACCAGGAGCCAGAAGCTTCTTCCAGGTCTCCCATGTGGGTGCAGGGGCCCAAGCACTCGAGCCATTTTCCACTGCTTTCCCAGGCCATTAGCAGAGAGCTGGGTCAGAAGTGGAACAGCCAGGACTCGAACCGGTGTCCATGTGGGATGGCAATGCGGAGGCTTACCCTACTATACCACAGTGCCAGCCCCAAGGTTTTATACTTTTAAAGATCTTGTTCATATTTTCTTTTTTATTTTTGATTCTTTTAAACTATAATAAATATTATCTTTTTTTTTATTTTTTTTTTATTTTTGACAGGCAGAGTGGACAGTGAGAGAGAGAGACAGAGAGAGACAGGTCTTCCTTTTGCCGTTGGTTCACCCTCCAATGGCCGCCGCTGCAGCCGGCGCACCGCGCTGATCCGATGGCAGGAGCCAGGATCCAGGTGCTTTTCCTGGTCTCCCATGGGGTGCAGGGCCCAAGCACCTGGGCCATCCTCCACTGCACTCCCTGGCCATAGCAGAGAGCTGGCCTGGAAGAGGGGCAACCGGGACAGAATCCGGCGCCCCAACCGGGACTAGAACCCGGTGTGCCGGCGCCGCAAGGTGGAGGATTAGCCTATTGAGCCACGGCGCCGGCCCTTTTTTTTTTTTTTTGACAGGCAGAGTGGACAGTGAGAGAGAGAGACAGGTCTTCCTTTTTGCCGTTGGTTCACCCTCCAATGGCCACCGCGGCTGGCGCGTTGCGGCCAGCACATCGCGCTGATCCGAAGCCCGGAGCCAGGTGCTTCCTCCTGGTCTCCCATGCGGGTGCAGGGCCAAGCACTTGGGCCATCCTCCACTGCCTTCCCGGGCCACAGCAGAGAGCTGGCCTGGAAGAGGAGCAACCGGGACAGAATCCGGTGCCCCGACCGGGACTAGAACCCGGTGTGCCGGTGCCGCAAGGTGGAGGATTAGCCTATTGAGCCGCTGCGCCAGCCAATAAATATTATCTTCATACAATTTAAGTTGCCTGAAGTGGCTGAAAAAATACAACTATAATTGAAAGATATTTTCTTTTTTTATATAAAGATTTATTTATTTATTTGAAAGACAGAGTTACAGAGAGGCACGGGCAGAGAGAGAGGTCCTCCATCCGCTGGTTCACTCCCCACATGGCCACAACGGCCGGAGCTGCGCCGATCTGAAGCCAGGAACCAGGAGATTCTTCCTGGTCTCCCACTCAGGTGCAGGGGCCCAAGGACTTGGGCCATAGCAGAGAGCTGGATAGGAAGAGGAGCAGCTGGGACTGTAACTGGCGCCCATATGGGATGCCGGCACTGCAGGCAGTGATTTGACCCTCTGTGCCACAGCACCGGCCCCGAGAGATATTTTTTAATTGTATTGTTGTCATAAAACGCACACAACAAATCACTTACCATCTTAACCCTTTTTACTTACACAGCTCAGTGCTACTGAAAACAGTCACAATGTGCGACCATCACCACCAGCCACCTCCGGAACGCCTCATCTTGTGAACCTGAAATGCTGTACCCGCTAGACAGTAACTCCCGTTCTCCCCTCTCCCCAGCCCCTGACAACCTGGATTCTACATCCATCTCTGCGACATTGACTACTCCGAGTAGCTGTTGGTGGAATCACACAGTGTTGGTCTTTCTTCACTCAGTTTCCTCGCTATCCCTCCATGTTCTGGCACGCAGCAGAGCATCCTTGCTTTCAAGGCCGGGTAATATCCCCCCGCAGGGATGTGCCGCACTTGGCTTCTCCATTCACCCACTGAGGAACACCTGGGGTGCTTCCAGCTCCTGCGATGATGCTGTGAGCATAGCTGCACAAATATTTATTTGAGACCCTGCATTCAAGTTCTTTGGGCACACACACTGAAGTGAAACTGCTGGAGCCGGGGCCAGCATTGTGGCATAGCGGGACAAGCCACCTCCTGCGACACTGGCATCCCGTTATCGTGTCCCAGCTCTCCACATACAGTCCAGTTCCCTGCCAGTGGCCTGGGAAAAGCAATGGAAGATGGCCCAAGTGCTTGGGCTGCGACCCTTGTGGGAGACCTGGATGAAGCTCCTGGTGCTTGGCTCCAGCCTGGCTTTGCACTGGCCATTGTGGCCACTTGGGGAGTGAATCAGCAGATGGAAGATCTGTCTCTCCCTCTCTCTCTGTAACTGTCAAACAAATAAATAAATCTTTTGTTTAAAAAAGAAACTGCTGGATCCTATAATAATTCTACCTTTAATTTTTTGAGGAACTGCCATGCAGTTTTCCATAGCAGCTCTACCGATCAATTTATATTCCCATCAACAAGGCTCAAGGATCTACATTTCCCCAGATCCTTGCCAAACACTGTTTTTGGTTTGTGTGATAGTAGCCCCCCTAATGTGTATGAGGTGGAATCACATTGCATTTGTGTTTCCCTAATGGTTAGTGATATTGAGCGACTTTTCATGTGCTTACTGTCCACCTGTAGTCCTTTTTTTTTTTTTTTTTAGATTTATTTATTTATTTGAGAGGCAGAGGCAGGGAGAGAGAGAAAGAGAGAGGGTAAGGTCTTCCATCCACTGGTTCACTCCCCAAAAATGGCCGCAATGGCCAGAGCTGGGCCCATCCGAAGCCAGGAGCCAGGAGCTTCTTCCAGGTCTTCCACGTGGGTGCAGGGGCCCAAGCAGTTGAGCCATCTTCCACTGCTTTCCCAGGCCACAGCAGAGAGCTGGATTAGGAGATAGAGCAGCTGGGACTTGAACTGGAGCCCTTATGGGATGCTGGCACTGCAGGTGCAGAATTATCCACTACACCACAGTGCTGGCCCCTTGTAGTCCTTCTTTGGAGAAATTTCTACTCAAGCCCTTCAGTCATGTTTGTTTTTATTGTTAAGCTTTGGGAGTTCTTTATAGGAACATTAGGCTTTGTCTTCTTTTTTTTAAAATTAATTAATTTATTTCAAAAGCAGAGTTACAGAGTGGCAAAGGCAGGGAGAGAGAGAGAGAGAGAGAGAGAGAGAGGTCTTCCATCCACTGGTTCACTCCCTAAATGGCCGCAGTGGCTGGAGCTGTGCTGATCCAAAGCCAGGAGCTTCTTCCAGGTCTCCCACACAGGTGCAGGGGCCCAAGGACTTGGGCCATCTTCCACTGCCTTCCGAGGCCATAGAAGAAAGTTGGATCAGAAGTGGAGCATCCGGGACTCAAACCAGCGCCCATATGGGACAACGGCACTGCAGGCATCAGCTTTACCTGCTACACCACAGCACTGGCCCCTCTATATATTCTCTATATTAATTTATTATCAGGTATATGATTTACAAGTATTTTCTCCCACTCTGTAAGACTGCCTTTGCACTTTGTAGATATTATCTTTTTTAGCCCCTAAAGATTTATTTATTTATTTGAAAGGTAGAGTTACAAAGACAGAGACAGAGACAGAGAGAGAGTCTTCCATCCACTGGTTCACTCCCCATTTGGCTGCAATGGCCGGAGCTGCGCTGATCCAGAGCCAGGAGCCAGGAGCTTCTTCTGGGTCTCCCATGCGGTTGCAGGGGCCCAAGGACATGGGCCAACTTCTACTGCTATCCCAGGCCATAGCAGAGAGCTGGATGGGAAATGGAGCAGCTGGGACTGTTACTGGAGCTCATATGGGGTGCCGGCACTGCAGGCGGCGGCTTTACCTGTTACAGCACAGTGCTGGCCCCTCATTACTTTCTATCCTGTGTTCGTCATGCTTTTGTCTCTCCATGCTTTCTTTCTTTCTTTCTTTTTTTTTTTTTTACAAGCAGAGTGAGACAGAGAGAGAGAGACAGAGAGAGAGAGAGAGAGAGAGAGAGAGAGAAAGAAAGGTCTTCCTTTTGCCGTTGGTTCACCCCCTAAATGGCCGCTACGGCCAGTGCGCTGCGCTGATCCAAAGCCAGGAGCCAGATGCTTCTCCTGGTCTCCCATGGGGTGCAGGGCCCAAGCACCTGGGCCATCCTCCACTGCACTCCCGGGCCACAGCAGAGAGCTCGTCTGGAAGAGGGGCAACCAGGACAGAATCCAGCGCCCCAACTGGGACTAGAACCCGGTGTGTCGGTGCCGCAGGTGGAGGATTAGCCTAGTGAGCCGTGGCACCAGCCCACGCTTTATTTCTTTTTTTAAAAAAATGTTTATTTATTTAGCTAGAGTTACAGAGAGAGTATGAGAGACACAGGAAGAGAGAGAAAGATCTTTCACCTATCCACTGGTCCACTCCCCATATGGCCCCAACACCGTGCGGGGCCAAGCCAAATCCAGGAGCTTCATCTAGTTTCCCATGTGGATGCAGGGGCCCAAATACTTTAGCTCTCTTTTGTTGCTTTCCCAGGTCATTAGCAGGCAGTTGGGTCAGAAATGGAGCAGCCAGGACATGAACTGGCTCCCATATAGGATGCCAGCGTTGCGAGTGGCGCTCTAACCTGCTGTATCACAATGCTGGCCCCAAGATATCTTAACATAATTCCAGTGCTTAAGTTCCTCCGGCCATTCATATGTTACAAATCCCACCACAGGTGTCTACAGTGGCTGCTTTTCTTTCTGTTTCTTCTATCGCTCCAGGTCCTAGTCGGACCCAGAGCTGGGTTTGGCAGTGCCTGCCCTCTGGGGCACCCAGAGTTCTTCGGACTCCCATGCTCCCCTTCCGGAGAGCCCACCACCACCCCCCCCCCGGCCGCCTCTTCTGGAGTGAAATCCGCACCTGGAGCCCAAGCAGACACCATGTGGCGCTGTAGCTTCCCGTGGCCCATCTCCACGCCTCTCCCTGTGGGGTTTCCTGTCTAACCAGTCGGCTCCTTTGATGCTTTTAACGAGCTGGTTTCCTTTTTTCCAGATTTTTATTTGTCCTCATTGGAAAGATCGTTTCAAAATGTCTTTGTTCATCAAAGGAAGCGAAGAATCCTCTGCGAGATTCTTCACACCCATTTACGTTGTATTTTTCTTACATCTTAAGTATTTTTCAAAGTATATGTAAGGTGGCGTCTACTGCTGGCTGTTCCTACCAAGCAAACACTGACCCAGGTAAGAAAGGAAAAGTGACAGCAGAGAGGGAGAAGGAGCGGCCGGGGTCTGTAGGAGAGGAAGCTCCCCTGAGGGCCTCCCGGGAAAGGGAGTGGGACCGTTTTTGACCTCATTTTCAAATCACTACAGGTTGCCTGCAAGAGTTCCCAGTACAGGTGGGGCTCGGCTGAGCTAGCTTGAACCTGACCTTCAGGGAGGGGTGGCTTTTGTCCAAAGAATGGACAGGAGAGGATTCTTATGTCCTGATCTGGACTCTAAATCTTATTACCAAAGGCAACATGTGGGGGAGAAGGGGCAGAAATCCCGGCCCCTGAGTCAGTGATCAAAAGCATTAAAGAAGCAGGGGGCACCTGGATTTGAACCAGGGACCTCTTGATCTGCAGTCAAATGCTCTACCCCTGAGCTATACCCCCACATATGGATGGCTTCTCGTTAGTACCTCTTCACCCATGGCACCACACCCAGGCTGTGTACATATTTACAATCTGCTATTTTGTCTGTTTATTCCAGAAACTGGCACGCTTCTCCACTGCAGTCCCCCCTTCCCTCTCCACCAGCTAGCTCCCCCCACCCCCCACCCTGCCTCCAGCCCTCCTCTCTCTAGCACTGCGGTAAAGGCACAGCACAGGTCTCTACACCCAGAGAGGGCATTTGACTGTAGTGTCCCCCTTAAGCCTGGCCTGCGTCTTTAAAGAACCTCGCACACAGCCCAAGGAGAGCTCCTCCAAACTCTGTGACCTTGGGGAAGGGGCTCATTACGCCACTCAGTCATTCACTCACCGCCTTGTTAGATTCCAGGCCACACTGAGATATTGTATCCATCATCCGCTCGGACACAAATAAGACCTCGCCCCTGTTCCTCAAGTAGTCTTAATCCAAATGGGATTCAAACCTGTAAGCCAGAACACTTCCAGGTGAGTGGGGGCAGGCAGTAAGGAGCTCCTCTTCCTGGGAGAGTCGGGGGGGGGGGGGAGCTTCCTGGAGGAGTGGACGAGGAAGATCTTCCAGATGAGGAGGCTGGGCAGGCCTTCAGCAGGGAGGAGTGAGATCGAAGACGTATAAAGGGGAGCCGGGGTTCTGGACCACAGCGAGGCTGAGACCGACGTGACTGGGAAGGCGGGCTCATCTGCCGCGGACATCTCCATGTGTTAGAGGTGCCGTCCTCATTGTGCTCTGCGGGCAGTGTGGACGCTCCCCCCACCTGTGCGCCCACTCTGCTGGGACAGAGCCGAGGGCAGTGTGGACGCTCCCCCACCTGTGCTCCCTCTCTGCTGTGACACAGCTGAGGGCAGTGTGGACGCTCCCCAACCTGTGCGCCCACTCTGCTGGTTCAGAGCCGAGGGCAGTGTGGACACTTCCTCCCCACGTGTGCTCCCTCTCTGCTGGGACAGAGCCAAGCTGAGGCCAGCACCATGCCCTTGAGACTCCAAATTTCTTCCCTTTATAAAGTTAGCCTGCAGCAGGTATCTCATGAGAGGGAGCACTGTGGAGTGGCTCAGCTGATGTCTTTCTAGAGCAGAGAGAACCCAGTGCAGAGCACAGCTGACACCTGGGACACAAGTTAGGAGTGAAGGGCCAATAGCCATTATTTCCCCCTTTCTTATTTACTAAGACCTCAGGAGTTTTTCTCTCCCTCTGGAGTCTAAAAGTGAGCCCAGCTAAGGGGGCACCCGGATTTGAACCGGGGACCTCTTGATCTGCAGTCAAATGCTCTACCCCTGAGCTATGCCCCCACAGGCCTGCCATAACCTCTTAATTATATCTTTTGAACTGTACAGGTGGTTGGTGTTTCTGAACTTATAATAGCCATGTTCCTGGGAGGGGCAGCCAGCCCCCGCCAGCCTGGCCCTCGCACTCATGGGTCCCCTGTAAACACCCACTGACCATCTTCAAAGCACAAGGCCCATCTCTTCCCTCTGCATCCCGGTCCATCTGCTCCGCCCACCCTAGACAGGCGTTGGCTTTCCCAGATTAACTGAACCCTGGTCTCCTCTTTTCACGCACTAGGGGGCACTGTGGAGCAGAGGGGTCTGCGCCAGGAGAGGGGTGGGTCTGGGACAAGACCTGACCACCACTGCCCGCCGGGAGATACAGAGACCCCCTTTCTGCTTTTCCACGCATGCGTTATCCACCCTCCCCGCTGCCCCTGGCTCGGGATTGCAGAGAAACGCGGGGAGACAGCTCCGAGTCGCTCTCAGGGAGCGCACTGTGCTGGAGGGTTTGGACGGGCACGTGTGAGCCCGCAGGCCGTGGGAGACTGGGTTCCAAAACCCACGGCACAGGGCAGACGGCTCCCTGTGGGCAGCTCCTGTGGGAGCCGGGAGGCAGCGAGTGGGCAGCTGCCCTCCAATCCGTGTGGGACTCAGCGAGAGAGACCCCGTCGGAGGAGAAGCCCCAAAGGACGTGGCCTCCCTCTCAGCCCTCCCCAGAACCCCTCCCTACCCGCCGTCTCTCCCACACACCGCCTCCAGTGTCCAGGAGGGCTCCAGGTAAAGGCACCTGTGCTGTCCACACAGGCTGGGGAGGGCCCTCCACGCCCTGGGCCAGCCCGCTGTGCCGCCTTCTTTTCCCAAGGGCGGGATATTTTCCGTTCCCACAGACAGCAGGAGAGGAAGATAGCAAACCAGCCAGCCTGCTAGCCCAGCCAAAGGAGTCCTCCATCCTTGTCTCCAGGGCCACTCACGGTCCTCTGAACCCTGGTGGCGCGGCCAGCGGCTGGCTCCCACCCCACCCCTGCACAGCCTCTTGCCACCCCCACCATGGGAGTAGGGGGGAGGTTTGAGCTGGAAATGGGCCTGAGGAGCCCAGGTTGTCCAGGGCATGAGACCAGGCTCTGAGGGCCAGGAATGCAGAGGAGCCCACAACAGCCAGCGCCGAGACAGGACCAGAGATGCCACCGTGAAGATAACCCGGAAGCCACTGGGACACTGGGGTGGGAGAAGGAAGTCAGGGTTTCCAGGTAACTGTGGTTGCCGAGAGAGAACCCTAAGGAAGCGTAGTAGAAAAGCTGAATTATTCAGGAGAGAGGGGTGGGCTGCAGGCTGCGGCCTCCCCGGGGAGGGCGTGCCAGAGGCGCAGTTCACAGCAGCAGCTGGGGAGACCGCAGGGACAGCAGGGACCCAGCCGTCGCCCTTGTGTTACACCTGGCCTCAAGGGCTCAGACTTGCAATGTTGATCTATTCATCCCCTAAAACACAAATACGCGGCTGGCATTGTGGCGTAGCAGCTTAACCACCACCTGCAACGCTGGCACCCATATCAGAGCCAGGTGGCATCCTGGCCCCTCACTTCAGATCCAGCTTCCTGCTAACGTGCCTGGGAAAGCAGTGGAAGATGGTCCAGGTCCTTGGGCTCCTGCATCCACGTGGGAGACACAGAGGAAGCGCCATGCTCCTGGCTTCTGCCTCGCCCAGCCCCAGTCTGTGTGGCCATTTGGAGCACGAACCAGCGGCAGATGGAAGATCTGTCTGTAAGTGTCTCCCCGTTTCTGTCACTCTTTCAAATAAGTAAATCTTTAAAAACATAAGTGCTTTATTTTACATAGAAAATATCATATTTTCTGTGGTTTCAAGATTGTGCGTCTACCCCCAAACTCATGTTGAACATTTTTAAATATTAGCCTTATCTATTTATGAGAGAGAGAAAGAGAGGTAAAGAGAGGGAGATGGGGGGGTAGACAAAGGGAGGGGAAGAGGGAGAGGCAGACAGTGAGGGAAAGAATGGGAGATGGGGACAGAGTGAGAGGGGGGTGGGGAGAAAGAGCTCACACCCACTGGTTCGCTCCATGGGTGCCCACAATGGCCCTGGGCCAGAGGCTGAAGCCGGAAGCTGAGAACTCAACCCAGGTCTCCCGTGGGAGGTGGGGGGCGAGGGCACTGACGCCAGGCAGCTGGGGCAGGAGCAGGGCCAGGAACTGAACTCGGGCACTCTGAGCCGGCACGTGGGCATCTTAACCACCAGGCCACAGGTGCGCCCCTCAAGGTGAGATTAGATCGCCGTCGTCTCAGTGCTGGGAAGTGAAACCTTCTGAAGCGATTAGGTTATTAGGAGGACGCGATGCCTGTCCTGTGGGCATGGGCTGATTTTCGTGGGCCGGGTTGCTTGCCTGGAGAGCAAGTTGCTGTAACGTGAGTCCACCCTGCTGTTTCTCTTCTGCAGGCACGCCGACAAGGACGTCCTGATGACATCAGAGGACAGAGGGGAGGGTCAGCTGGTGCACTGAGACTCTGATCTCAAAGGTGGACAGCGTTATTGTGGGAGGCCCAGAGGAGGCTCCTGGCTCCTGGCTTCAGATCGGCGCAGCTCTGGCTGTTGCGGCCAACTGGGGAGTGAACCAGCAGATGGAAGACTCTCTCTCTCTCTCTCTCTGCCTCTCTTTCTCTCCCTGTGTAACTCTGACTTTCAAATAAATAAATAAACCTTTTAAAAAAACACGTATCTTAGCACCCAAGGCACCATCCCACTGCAGAGGCGATGTGGTCATCCTCCCAGGCTCTGTTCTCCAGGAGAGGCCTTAACCAAGACCAAGGGCTCTTCTGGTGTTGAGCAGACCGCAAGCAGAAACCATCTTCCTGTCGAGTCTTTGTCAGTCGAGAAACAGCGCCGCTAAGCACACTCAGCTCGGTGCATCAGTATCTCAATGCTCGGCTCATCAAATCAATATGGCAACACTCAGCTCATCCCATCGGTATCACAACGCATCAATATCACAGTGCTCGGGCGTCTCCTCCCTGTCTTGTCCCCCTCCAACCCAAAGATTGCTGGGCCAAGCCAGGTTTTGTTTTGCTTCAAGTTACAACCTGACCGCATCACTCCCTCTGGTGGACAGAGATCCACTGCTTATCCAGCATCCATTTCTCCCGCCCCTTCAAGATGCTTGTTTTTCCCCTTCTCCTGGCTTTCTTTTGCCCCCAAATCCTGCCTCCAAAACAGGAGCTCCTCTAAGGTGGGTTATGTGAGTCAAGAAAACAAGGGGGCACCCGGATTTGAACCGGGGACCTCTTGATCTGCAGTCAAATGCTCTGCCACTGAGCTATACCCCCTGGCTGGGATGCTGTTTCTCACTAGCATCATTTCAGCTTTAGAATCTCATTGCACTAACACTGGTGGTTAAGTAGCAGAGATTAGATTTCAGCTGCTGTAAAATAAAAGAAGGGATTCGCTGGGGCCACAGCAGTGGAAATATCAGAGAACTCGACTTCCAGGAACTCCAGTGCTCTCCGACTCCCTCCAGCTTTCTTCTCGGATTTTCTCTTGGATCAATTTTTGTGTTTCAAAGCGGGCTCCCCACGCAGCTGAGACCCTGCCTCCGATCCGTGTACACTCACATCATTGGGCTCCGGTGGTCACAGAGGAAAAGGCTTGTGTCTGGAATTGCTAGGGCAGGACTCCAATCAGTTTGGCTTGGTTCTGTGCCTGTGCGTGACCAAACGTTGCCACCAAGGAGCGGGTGCACGAGAGGTATCAGTATTTTAGGAGTGAGGCTTGTCAGAGCAGCTCCCCTCCTACTCAGAACGTGTCCATAGTGTGAGGGGATGGACACTTCTCCTAAAGTAGTCGGGGTAAGGACACGTGGCCCCAGGGACCATGCCTCAACAGTAGGGAAGGCCTTCCCAGGGGTGCACCTGCAAGGCAGCCCAGCAGCCTGCGGCTTCTGCTGCCCACAGCCATGCACAGCCCTACGGTCAGATTCCTTGACGGCCATCTTTCTCTCACCTAACAAGCATCTAGTGGGTGCCTACTATGTGCCTGACCCTAATAACCACACAGCTCCTGGCTCAGCACCTAACAGCCTAGGAAAGTCCCTGGAGTGTCAACAAATGATAGCAGGGTGTGAACTGGGTACTGTGGGCACGCCAGAGAGAGCATCGACCATGAGCTGGCCAGAGACTGGGGCGATAACATACCCTGCGTTTGAAATGGGTGCTGCATTCTGAGGAGCCCACCTAACAAACAGGGAGATGGGCAGGAGTTCCAGGCGGAAGCGGCAGCAAGATCAAAGGAATCCGCGCTGCCCTGACAAGAAGGTTCATCCACGTGGAGTTGGCTGAGGTGGGAGAGGAGCTGAAGCCCGAGGGCAGTCTGTAGCACAACAGGATTCCCATGCTGACTTAATAAGCAACACGGGCCCTGAGTGTTTGGATTATTTATTTGCAAGGCAGAGTGACAGACAGAGAGGTTTTCCTTCTTTCTGCTGGTTCACTCCCCAGATGGCCACAACAGCCAGAACTGAGCCAATATGAAGTCAGGAGCCAGGAGCTTCTTCTGTCTCCCAAATGGGTATAGGGGCCCAAGCACTTGGGCCATCTTCTGCTTTCCCAGCAGGGAGCTGGGTTGGAAGTGGAGCAGCCGGACTTGAATCAGTGCCTGTACGGGATGCTGGTGCTGCAAACAGAGGCTTAACCTACTATCCAACAGCACTGGCCCCTGTGCAATAAAATCGAAACTTCTAGGTTTGGCAGACAAGGCTAGATGTCCACAATCATGGTGTTGGTCGGCCAGGCTTTTTTTTTTTTTAAAGATTTATTTATTTATTTGAAAATCAGAGTTACACAGAGAGAGAAACAGAGGCAGAGAGAGAGGTCTTCCATCTGCTGGTTCACTCCCCATATGGCTGCAATGGCTAGAGCTGCACCAATCCGAAGCCAGAAGCCAGGAGCTTCTTCCATGTCTCCCACATGGGTGCAGGGGCCAAAGGACTTGGGCCATCTTCAACTGCTTTCCCAGGTGAATTAGCAGGGAACTGGATCAGAAGCGGAGCAGCCGGAACTTGAACTGGTGGCTGGTTGCAGGACGAGGCCCAACCCCACTACACCACAATACCAGCCCCATTATCTTACATCTTAATTATATCTGCAAAAACCTTATTTCCAACTTAGGTCATACTCATAGGTGCAGGGATTAGGACTTGGCCAGGTCTTTTTGGGGACCCAATTCAACACACAATGTGCCAGGAATAATTGCAGCAACGCATACAGCTTTGTATCATTGCGGGGAGATGGATATTAGGCTGGATAGGAGAGGATTTATTGTCAAGGATACCCTCCCCCAAGATCAGAATCCAATACCCCTGCAAGGAGACTTGGAACCAGTTTTAAGCATCTACTGAAAATGCTCCTTGAAACTTGGGCAGAGCAATGGTCCATCATATATGGAGTGAAAATTCTAGAAAGGCATGGCGATGAGGAAGGGATCAGAAAGTTCTCGGGGGTGGGGTATGTCCCAGTTGGCTCAGGCTGCCCTAACAAAACCATGGACTGGGTGGCTTACACAACAGAAATTTTCTTCTCAGGGTTTTGGAGCTGGAAATCCGAGGTCAAGGTGCCAGCACGGTCCATCAGGTCCTGGCTGTCTTCTCACTGCGTCTAAACGTGGCAGAGAGGGAGCTCTGGTCACATCTTCCTGGAAGGGCACTACTCCCATTATGAGGACCTCATCTAAACCGAATTATCTCACCCAAAGGCCTGATCTCCAAATATTATCATTGAAAGTTGGGACTTTCACACATGAGTTTGAGGAGGGAACAAGTTGGTCCACAGCAGAACGTGAGAATGGATTCATGGCTAACCCACCCTTTAGCTGCCCTGTTGAGTTTAGACTGTACATCTAACTCACCCAACCATTGAGGAAGTGGGGGAAGGGACCTTGAGTGGCAGGGTTAGAAGGAGATGAGTTTCTGAGGGGTACTTGCTTCCGCCTGCTGCTCACCCTCACAAGAACAGATATCAGTAAATCCCACGCTTTCTGCTCAAAAAAAAAAAAAATGTAAGGCTCACATCTTTGCTCCTTGAAGGACTAGAAGGCTTTCCCCAAAGCAGAGATGCACTTACAAGGGCAAGAGGGGCACTGTCATCTCATGGTGACTTGTCTGTAGCCTGGGGTTGATAGCAGGATGTACTCAGCTCACTGGTGCCAACAGAAATAACAAGATTCCAGATGGCAGAGGCCAGATCCAAGAGCAGTGTGGGGGCTGGCGCTGTGGAGTGGTGGGCTCCTGCATGGGAGACCAGGAGGAGGTACCTGGCTCCTGGCTTCGGATTGGTGCAGCGCGCCGGCTCTAGTGGCCATCTGGGGGGTGAACCAACGGAAGGAAGACCTTTCTCTCTCTCTCTCTCACTGTCTAACTCTGCCTGTAAAAAAAATTATTTTATTTATGTATTTATTTGAGAGGCAGAGTTACAGACAGAGAGAGGGCGAGACAGAGAGATCTTTCATCTGCTGGTTCACCCCCAAAATGGTCACAATGACTGGAGCTGGGCAGGTCTGAAGCCAGGAGCCAGGAGCTTCTTCCGGGTCTCCCACATGGGTGCAAGGGCCCAAGGACTTGGGCCATCTTCCACTGCTTTCCCGGGCCATAGCAGAGAGCTGGATCAGAAATGAAGCAGCCAGGTCTCAAACTGGCACCCATATGGGATGCCGGCGCTTCAGGCCAGGGCGTTAACCCACTGTGCTACAGCGCCGGCCCCTCTAGTTATCACTCTTTAGGATATCTACCTCATATCCATTTTTCTCAATTTAAGAACATGTCTACAATTAGGATGCATTTAACAGATTGCACTGACAGGGCCGGCACTGTGGTGTAGCAGGTAAAGCCACCGCCTTTGAAGCCTCTATCCCATATGGGCGCCGGTTCAAGTCTCAGCTGTTCCACTTCTGATCCAGCTGCTAATGGCTGAGAAAGCAGTGGAAGATGGCCCAAGTGCTTGGGTCCCTGAATCCACATGGGTGACATGGAAGAAGCTCCTGGCTCCTGGCTTTGGATTGGCCCAGTTCCGGCTATTGTGGCCATTTGGGGAGTAAACTAGCAGATGGAAGACCTCTCTGTCTTTCTGTAATTGTACCTTTCAAATAAATCTTTAAAAAATACATATATTGCAGTGATAACTGAGTCACAGCAAAATGATGCATTCTGTCCCCTAGCGTAGTGAAATAGAAGATAAAGGTTTATCTTATAATCAATGGATCTGAAACTCAATAAATACAGTAAAAGCAACTATTATTCAAGGTGAGAAGTGGTAAAATTGGCATCCGATTGACAACATTAAAATTGGGCATGGGAATGTAAACTGGTAAAGCCACTATGGAAGACAGTTTGGAGATACCCCAGGAATCTGAATATAACCTTACCATACAACCCAGCCATCCCACTCCTGAGAATTCACCCAAGGGAATTGACATCAGCAAATAAAAGAGTTATCTGCAGCCCCATGTTTATTGCAGCTCAATTCACAATAGCTAAGACATGGAGTCAGGATAATACTCATCAACTAAAAACTGGATAAAGAAATTATGGAATATGTACACTATGGAATACTATACAGTAGTAAAAAATGAAATCCAGTCATTTGCAACAAAATGGATGAATCTAGAAAAAAATCATACTTAGTGAAATAAACCAGTCCCAAAGGGACAAATACCACATGTTCTCCCTGATCTGTGATAACAGAGCACCAAAAAGGAAACCTGTCGAAGTGAAATTGACACTTTGAGAAGCAATGACTTGAACGGCCCTTGTCTTGACTGTGGAGGAACAGTTTTTTTGTTTGCTTGCCTGGGGCTGGGAATGGGGGAGGAGGAGGTGAGGTGGGGTGGGAGTCGGGGGGTATGATGGGAAGAATCACTATATTCCTAAGTTGCTTATGAAATTTGTACTCATTAGAAATAAACAGTTTCTTTGGGGGGAAAAATAGAATTGGGTATGGCACCAATTACGGAGACCTTTTATTCATTCATTCCACAAATACAGGCTGCTTTCTCCATGCCCGGCCCAGGGCAGCAGGCTGAGGCCTGCCATCTGGGCACGGACAGGCTGACCCTCCAAGCATTCCCGCGCTCTGCCTGCCTTTGGGACCCTGTCCGTCTGTTTTTTGGGTTTTTTTTTTTTTTTTTTTTTTTTACTTCAAAATGGAAACGCAGTTGGAAATAACTGTAATTTGCCGCTAACCGAGAGAACCTGGAGTCAGAGTTCCTGCAACACGAACAGGAACACTGGCCAGCAGGTCAGCGGCGGGAGGAGGAGGTTGATGGTTCCTCATAAACACGTCCTTATTTACAGAGGCTGTCAGCACGTCACAGAGCTTCCAGTAGAAACCAACTCCCGACGCAGACGCGCGAGCCCGGGTGGCAGTGCATGGCCGCGCGCTGGCCCACGCGCAGCTCCTGGGGCTTGTGAACTTCTGCTTCCGTGTTCCGCAAGGCGACAAGAATTCTTGGAAGCACACAAGTGTACATGTCAAGTACTCAGGGTCATGGGACAGGGTATGGGGATTATCCGACAGCCGGGGCGCTGCGCTCCCAGGGGTCCTGGGGGGAGTCGGGGCCCCAGCTGAGCAAGAACTCCATTTATCAACACGGCCTGCAACCCAAACTGCCAGCCACCACCAAGGGCCCACCTGAACAGTGCGCCGCTGGCTGAAGTCGCCGAGATGGTGGCAGGCACCACCAGGATCTCCAGGCGCTTTTCAGCCACGGACGGGCCACCTCCAGTCCCTCCTCCCGTCCTCCTGAACTTTGAGTGCTTCTGCAACATCTCCCGTGCCCCGCTGTCTGCTGGCCTGTGTGCCTCCCCCGAGAGTGTGTGCCTCCCACTGAGAGTGGACAGCCCTCCCAGCCCCCAGCCCGGAAGCAGGCCTTGGTTTGCTTGGTGTCCCCGGTGGCCAGCACAGCCTGGGCCTTCAGAAAGGCCCCTCTGCCTGTCCCCAGCAGCTCAGAGGCAAACTGTAGGCCAAGAGGGCAGTGTCTTACGTCGGCAGCCGAGATAACTGCTGACGAGCACAGGGCCACGGCCAGCCCAGGCCTCTCCGAGGCAGTGGGGAGTCACAGAAAGCCCCCATGTGAATCCCGTGACAACTCCACGGCTCTTGGATTCGAGCCCGAGGGCCACGTGGCTGAGTTTATGAAACGGGAGGCTGGACTGCCCTGGGCCTCCCACCCCCCCAGGAAGGACAGTGGACTCTGCTTGGTTATCAGCGGGCAGCAGGGGGTATGGCAAAGGGTGCAAGCAGGCCCTCCGCCCCTTCAAAGAACTGAGTCACCGCCATTTCCCCAGTCACTTCCTTATGGAACAAGGCACAAGCGAGCTCTCCCCCTGGCCAGCTCTAGTGAGGCCCGACTGGGACGACTCCCTCCACCTCAGCCCTGCCTCCACACACGACCCCTGCAGCAAGAAGCCCCTTGGGCCCTCTGCCGGCCCTGCAGCCCCTGGGAGCCCTGTCCTTCTTGGCGAAGTGGCGGCATCCTGCACAGGACGCCCTGAGCCAGCCAAGTGTCCTTAGATAAGGTCGGCTTGGAGTCCAGGACGCCAGTGGCCCCTGAGCCCTCCCTGGCCCCGTCAGAGATCTCTGGGCGCTACCCTGCATTCTCCATCTTCACAGGAGACAGCGAACTGCACGAGGACACCCCCACACCTTCCTGACCCCTGTCACTCAGTCGCCTGCCTCCCCGGCACACCCTGGGGTCACACCCGGTCAGGGCACCCTCAGACCCGGCTGCGGCTGCCGGGTCGCAGGCGGGCCTCCCCCATACTGCACCTTGGAGGAGGCTCCTGGATGGCTCAGGGCTTGGGGAGCCCCTGTCGCAAGCCACACAGGAAGGAGTGGCCTGGCTGGCATGGCTGCCCTGGTGGCGTAGCAGCCAGGAACGACAGGTAAAGCTCTTGCCACACTGGCCACAGGGATAGCGCTTCTCTCGCGAGTGGCCGCGCAGGTGCCGCAGGAAGCTGGGCTTGTGCGTGAAGCGCGTGCCGCACTGGGCGCACTGGAAGGCACGCTCCCCCGCGTGCACGCTCTGGTGCACGGTCAGGTTGGCCAGGCGCGTGAAGCGCTTGTCGCACTGGGCACAGGGGAAGGGCTTCTCGCCCGTGTGCGTGCGCCGGTGCTCCACCAGGGTGGACAGGCGGCCGAAGCGGCGGCCGCACTGCGCGCAAGGGAAGGGCTTCTCGCCCGTGTGCGTGCGCCGGTGCTCCAGCAGCGTGGACAGGCGGCCGAAGCGCTTGGCGCACTCGGCGCACTCGTAGGGCTTCTCGCCGGTGTGCGTGCGGTAGTGTGTGGTGAGCGTGGACTGGTGCACGAAGCTTTTGCCGCACTGGGCACAGGTGTAGGTGCGCTGGGTCCTGTGCGCGGGCCGCCGGCGGCTGGTGAGGGTGGCCTGCTGTGCCAAGCTCTGGGGACACTGAGCGCAGGCCAAGGGCTGAGGACCAGGGTGGGCTCGCGCATGCTGTGCACCAAGCTCCTCCTGGTCAAGGCCCTGTCCACACTCCGCACAGGGAGAGCACGGCTCTGTGACCCCAGCAGCTGGCACAGCCTGGCTCTGGGGACCTGGAGGCAGGGAGGCCACCTCCCTCTTGCTGGGGGCAGGAAGCAGATTCCCACAGGTGAGCCCCGCAGAGCGCTCCTTGCCAGGCGCCCCCTCAGCTGCCCAGGCTGGCCCTGGCCCCTGGGGCTCCTCCTCCAGGCTCCTCTTCTCTCTGCTGAGCAGCCAGGTCTCTGTGGAAGGGACACAGACAAGCACAGCCAGTGAGTCCCTGAGCCATCGGCTCCGGAGCCGGGCACTCTGACCGCTTGCTTTCCTGGCATCTGAAGGCCAAGGCTTGGGGACAACTTGTCACCAGAGGCCCTCTCTGTGGCCCCAGTCTACATGGTCCCACCTGCTGCCACCAGGGGCGTGCCCTGCGCCACTCCACACGTCGCCCCATCGCCCTGCTCATCCCGAGACTCAAGGGTCTACTCCAGAGAACACCTCTGGGCTCCTCTCTGCCCCCCGCCAGGCTAGAAACCCCTCTCATGTCTACTGCCCGAAGTGCACTGCGGTGACGTTCCTCCCGACAGCACCTTTGTGTGTGCCACACGTGGCCGTGAGACAGCCCTTCCTTCCACCGCAGCTTAACCACGGATGCCTCCTGCTGTGTGCACAGAGTAAGCGCACGTGCACACTGCCCGTGACTTTCTGGAGACGTTCAAAGGGCTTTGTGGCTCTAGAACTAGGTTCCTTTGCGCAGGCTTTTGCATGCATGCATGCACTGTAGAAAAATACAGGCGTGTAAGTCACACGGGTATCCTGTGCACGTCCTTGACACTGACTGCGCCAGTCTCGCTCCCAGCTGCAAAGGCCTTTGACGGGGGGCGGGGGGCACCTGTGTCTTGTGTACTGTGCTGGTTACACTAGGGAAAAATGAAGCCAGGAAAAGGTTTTTGGAATAAAAGGGGAATAATTTCATGCAGCTGACTGGGAGGACGCCACACAGCAAACGTAGGAGGCAGTGGGCCTCTTTGGGGCACTCGCGCAGGACAGGGCCCTGCAGGGGACCAGCTGTCTCCTAAGGCCAGGCAGGCAGCCTTACCTGAGCACAGGTGCGCAGTAGCCATCCCCTGCGGAACCTGCGGCTTCCTCCCGTGTGCCTCTTCCTCTTGTTTGATCCAGGGCAGAAGTCCTGGTGCACACTCCAGCAGGCCTGCTTCTGAGGGAGAAAGGAGGGGGCCCTGAGGGCAGCAGCTGTCCCAGGCGTCTCTCCCCTGCCACGTCAGCCTGCGACCAGACACCACCAGGCACACGGACAGCAGCGCAGTCCCAGCAAAGGCAGGGCAGATACTGGGATTTCTGACAACACGGATGCATGGTGTGGCAGTGGGGAGTCGGGAGAGCTGGGGGAGCCCAGCCTGCACGAGACAGGCTGTGAGCTGTCCCGAGATGGCCAGCGGGCTCCTGATGCCCCGAGCTCCTGCATGGGCGCCCCCTGCTTCCAGGCCTCCCCAGCAAGCAGGTGTGCGTGGGGCTGGTTCTAACTAATGGATGCAAGGAGCGCTGCCTCTCCCAGCCCCGTGACCTCTGACAAGTTACTTAGCCACCTGTGCCTCAGCTTCTTCATCAAACGGCCAAAACAGGGGCCGGCACTCTGGTGTAGCAGGTAAAGCTGCCATCTGCAGTGCCGGCATCCCATATGGGTGCTGGTTCAAGTCCCGGCTGCTCCACTTTCTATCCAGCTCTGCTATGGCCTGGGAAACCAGTAGAAGATGACCAAAGCCCTTGGGCCTCTGCACCCATGTGGAAGACCCAGAAAAAGCTCCTGGCTCCTGGCTTTGGATCGGCGCAGCTCCGGCCATTGTGGCCATCTGGGGAGTGAACCAGTGGATGGAAGACACCTCTCTCTCTGCCTCTCTGTAACTCTTTTGAGTAAAATAATAAGCCTTTAAAAAAAAATCAGAAATAAGCATGTCATCCTTAAAGGAGCAGGCCCCCTTCTCCCCCTTGTCCCCTCTTGCTCCCTCCTTACTGGCTAGACATTGAACCATGGTCACAAGGCAGAACGCGCCAGAGGAGCCTGGGTCTGTGACCCTGAGAGCTGCCAAACAAGCTCTGGCCGGAGAAAGAAGGCACCCACTGTCTTGGCTGAGCTGCTGTTCTGCTGTTTCCATTGTCCCACAGCCTATGATACAACCCCTGTCCTCCATTACACAGTGCCCTGGCCAGGCGCCCTTCAGACCTGAGCGGCTTCACCAATCCATGCCGGTCTCCAAGGTCGGTCTGAGCAGCTAGCAGCGGGGGTGGGCGTGTGGCTCGGTGGGTGAAGCTGCCACCTGGGATGCCTGCACCCCACAGCACAGTGCCCGGGCAAGTCCTGCCTCTGCTTCTGATGCAGCTTCCTGCTGCTGTGCATCCTGGGAAGCAGTGGACAATGGCTCAAGGACGTGGGCCTCTGCCACCCACGTGGGAGATTCTGGATGGAGTTTGCGGCTCCTGGCTGTGGTCTGCGGGCATTTGAGGAGTGAACCAGCAGGTGGAAGACAGGAAGATAAATAGATAGATAATCGCTCTGCCTTTCAAATAAATACAAATAAGTAAACTTTTAAAAAAGAATACGCAGGGCCGGTGTTGTGGCCTAGTGGGTGAAGCCACTGCCTGTGATGCCAAAATCCTGTATTGGCACCGGTTCTAGTCCTGGCTGCTCCTCTTCCAATCCAGCTCTCTGCTATGGCCTGGGAAAGCAGTGGAAGGTGGTCCAAGTCTTTGGGCTCCTGCCACCCATGGGGGAGACCCAGAAGAAGCCCTTAGCTCCTGGCTTTGGGCTGGCCCAGCCCTGGTCATTGAGGAGTGAATCAGCGGATGGAAGACATCTCTTTCTCTCTCCCTCTCTCTCTAACTCTGCTTTTCAAACAAATTTATAACTTTTTAAAAAAGAGAAGAAAAGAATAGGCAATCATTTTGCTTCTCCTTCCTGCCCCGCACTTGACACAGGGTAGGTGTGATTTCTGTTAAACAAATGAATGAGCAGAGACCACTCTCAGCGATGCCCTCTACCAGTCACACACACCGCTCAACACTGGGGCTAGCACTGTGCTCTGGGACCCAGGAACACAGCTCATTCCTTCTGTCGTACACGGGGCACCTTGACACAGCGACGCTGAGAAGACGCCAGCCCAGACCCATGTGCCTGGCCGCCATGCGCCAGCTGGCTCCACAGTCAGCCAGGGCCCTACAACCAAGTCCCTATCATGCAGCGCCAGCATGCATGGGAAACCCTGCAGCCCCACGCCACAGTGATCATAGCAGCTGCCCTGGGGAGGAGACAGGGGCAGTAGAGAGAACCTTTTCTGGCTGTCTTTACCGTCTGCATTGCTTAGTGAGGACGTATTCACGTCCGAACACACTTGCATGATCCATCCGCACCGTCAGAACACAGTTATTTGCAAAGGTTCGAGGCCAGTCGGTCCCTGTTCAAAGGGAACCTGGAAGCTTTGTTCTCAAACTGACCGCACCAGAAGCACCTGAGGAGCGGGCCAGAACACAGGACTGCCGGGGCAGGCCCGCTGGCTGTGGGCCCCAGTTTCCACCTTTCCCTGGAGGTGCCTGCCTGGGGACACTCCCAGCAAATAAAGTTGTCTGGCACCCACACACGCGGGGGCCCAGCAGCAGGTGCACAGGGAGGAAGCGAAGTTCTCTCCTGAGGCATCGGGAAAAGCTTGCAGAAGGTGGAATACAAAATGATTTCTGCTCAAAGAGGGAGGACAACCTAGCCCATGGGGCGGCCCCGAACCCTGCGGAAGCCCCCTTCTCCCCCTCCCAGAGCTTACCTGAGACTCATTCCCTGCCGGCGGCTTCTGGCCCCAGGCACCCCAGTCAGGCCCTGCTTCTGCATCTGCCTGAGAGTTGTTGCCCCCTGGGAAGTGCGTGGTGACCGCAGCTTCTGACGCAGCCCCAGTGCTACCCCTGCCCGCTGTGGGGACCTGGCTGGGTGGCCAGAGTGTGGCTGCAGTGCCTGGAAAGGGTCACTGTCCTCGTCAATACTCCGCCGTCCTCCTGGCTCCAGACTCCCTAGGACTGAGCACACCTACTCCAAGGCCTGCACTTCAAGAGAGGCAAGGCCTGACCCTTAGTGCCCCAGGGGTGCTGCTGCCCTCTCCCCTTTGTTATGCGTGTCCAGGCGTCATCTGACACCTAAGTGACCTTTAAAAGGAAAAGCTTTGAAAATTGCGTCTGATGCAATGCTACTATTTGAAAGATGAAACCGAGCTCCTGAACGGACTCATTATTTTTCATCCTGGTCTGCGCCAGGCACGGGTTAGGAGCTGAGGGAGAAAGTCTAGCTAAGCTGCTGGCGCCATCAGGAGAGCACAGCCTAGAGGTGGAAGAAGGAATCAGCCTGCGGAACAAGGCCGATCCAGGACAGCAGCTGCCGGGCCGTGGGGACAGAGAGAGCTCAGGGAAGGTCTGGAGTGGGCAGCCGCGCCCCCACCCCTCCCTGGGGACCCTTCCCGGGCTCCCACTCTCAGACGCTTGCCGCTATGCCCTCCCCAAGCTCCCAGAGGGGCCCCTCGGAGGGCTCCAGGCTACAATGCAGGAAGTGGCCGAGGCAGCCCCAACAGCTCACTCTCCCTGCCTCTGCGAGCCCGCGGGGACTTCTGACCCCAGGTAAAGGCAAGAAGCACCGGCCCACCCGCCGAGGGACTCACCAGTGCCAGGCCGCACACATCCCTCTGCCCTGGGCAGGCTGCAGCCGCCTGCCTCATCTCCACCGTCCAGCGGGCTCAGGAGCAGCAGCTTGCTGGTGGCCGGGTCTGGGGAGAACAAGACAATGGCAGGCCATCCTCTGCAAGCCCGGCGCAGGGCCTGCACCCCTTCACGGTCTTCCGGGAGCACAGAGCGCAGGATGGGGAAACTGAGGCCCAGGATGGGGCGTCAGTGGTCAAGCCTCCTGCTGCCTTCCTTCCCCAGGTTATCCCGGCCTCCCTGAGGGTGGGTGGGCACCCTCCCTCCCTCTCCACCTCCCCCACAGCATGCTGGGATCATCTTGTGGAAGAAGAACCTTTGCAGCCTGGCCAAGGGAAGCAAGGCACATGGCTCTGGGGCTCAGCCTTTCAAGGATGGGAGGGAGCGGACCAAAGGCCAGCTGCTCACCTTCCCAAAGCAGAGCGAGTATTTGGGGGTGCAAGCAGGCTAGGATGGGAGTGGGGGCAGCCAGAAAACTCCAGGACTAGGGCTGGCGCTGTGGTGTGGAAGGTTAAGCCTCCGCCTGCAGAGTCAGCATCCCAGGAGGGCACTGATTCGGGTCCCAGATGCTCCACTTCTGATCCAGCTCCCTGCTAATGTGCCTGGGAAAGCAGCAGAGGATGGCCCAAGTCCTTGGGCCCCTGCCCCTATGTGGGAGACCCGGAAGAAGCTCCTGGCTGCTGGCCTCAGCCTGGCCAAGCTCCAGCTATTACAGCCATTTGAGGAGCGAACCAGTAGATAGAGGATCTCTCTCTCTCTCTCTCTCTCATTCTCTCTCGTTCTCCCTCTCCCTCTGTAACTCTTTCAAATAAATAAATACATGTTAAACAAACAAACAAAAAAAAAACACAGGGGCCAGTGCCATGGCACAATAGGTTAATCCTCTGCCTGTGGTGCTGGTTCTAGTCCCGGCTGCTCCTCTTCCAGTCCAGCTCTCTGCTGTGGCCCAGGAAGGCAGTGGAGGATGGCCCAAGTCCTTGGACCCCTGCACCCGCATGGGAGACCCGGAAGAAGCTCCTGGCTCCTGGCTCCTGGCTTCAGATCGGCGTAGCTCCGGCCGTTGCAGCCATTTGGGGAGTGAACCAACAGAAGGAAGACCTTTCTCTCCGTCTTTCCTTCTCACTGTCTGTAACTCTACCTCTAAAATAAATATCCAAGACTTATCAAGTTCTGAGTGTTCCAGGCCGGCCCTGATTCTCTGGACCTAGGGCTCCCTGAAAAGCACAGCCACAGTCAATCCTCCTTTGGTGGGAGGGGTTTCTTGAGACCTTGTAGTATGCAGGGCACAGCCCTGCGCGTGCCCGACGTGCAAAGACCGAGGCGGGGAGGTCCCAGCTTACTAGAAGTGAGCGAGCGGCAGACAGAGTGTGGGCAGGAGCCACCTCTGGCGTCACAGGAAAGGCAGGACGGTGAGGAGCAGACCCCAACTTCCAGGTGGCCCCCACGAGACCTGGACGAGTCATTTAACCCCTCTGCACTTCACTTCACAAGACCCAAAAACGGGAATTCAGGTACCTTCCACCTGCCGGCAGACGGAGGGCTGGTCAGCGACCTCAGTGGGCTCCTGTGACTGAATAAGGGAATGAAGGCCAGGCGTGGGAGCCCGCAGGGGCCGGCCTCTTACCCGGGTTCCCTGACACCACGTGCCGGCCGAGCGCCTCCTGCCACGCTGCCGTGCCGCCCCGCTGCTGCTCCGAGCACTCGGCGGCCACCTCTTCGGAAGTCAGGGGTGCCTGGAAGGACAGGTCATCGGCATCACGACCACTCAGAGAACTAACACCAGCTAAGGTATTTTCTCTTCCCCTCTGGCCAAGCCCACTTCAGGAAAGGGGAGGAGCCAGGGGATTCAGGGTCAGGGTTCCTGGTTCTCCTCCCTCTCCCGGCTACACACATACCCGTGTCCTCCACGTGGGCTTTGTGGAGGGGCTTTCGGCTGATTTCCCTTACCTTGATCCCACCCTCACTCCCAAGGGTCATTTGGGCATGAGAGCTACAACCACTGGCCAACCACATCCCAGACAGACAGACAGACAGACATCTTTCCCGGGTCACCCTTTTCCTCTGACATTTCCCAAGCCCTTCAAAGTCAACGGTGACGAGCGTTAGGTGCCAAGAGGGCCAGGAGTCCCCTTCCACTGTGAGTCCCAGTGGGTCCTCTTCCCCCACACGCAGCTCCTGTACCTTGGGGGCCTCCCCCTTGCTGCCCGGGGGCAGCCGCAGCACCCAGAAGTTCCTGTTGCGCAGCAGGTTCTCCACGTTCTCCAGGCGCCGCTGCAGCAGCCCGTACTCCTGCAGCAGGGTGCCCAGCACGGCCCACTTGCCCTCCAGCTGGCTGCCGAACTCCACGGCCGTCTTCTCGCAGTCGGCCAGCTTCTTCTCGGCTGTGCCTGCGCGCCCCTCCAGACTCTGCAGCCGGGCAGCCTGGGACTCCATCTTCTTCTCTACGGCCTGAACAGCAGCCAAGACGGCCAGAAGGGAAATCTCTGTGCACTGGACCCGGGCCTCTCGCTGGAAGTCAGTTCCCAAATGCCAGTCCTGCAACAAGACAGCAGCGGGTGAGCCACTAGGAGAGGTGCCCAGAGCCATCCTAGCTACAAGAAGGTCAGGGTCCTCTGTCTGGGGAGAACTTCTGGTTGCTAGAAGTCCTTTCTGGTCAGATCCCTTGACCCACAAAGGCGGCAGGTCCTGGACCCCACAGAGGTGGCCCCTGCAGAAGAATCTTAAACCAAGCAAGGAACAGTGGAAAATGAAATGGCAAACGATTACCACGCAAAGTGGACAGAGAGCCTAGCAGACCTGAATCCCAGTTCTACCACTCCATAGTCGGATTAGTGCAGCCAATGACTTGACCAGCCACGTTTCCTTTCCCCGGGGACACGGCTCACCAAGAGCAGGCAAGGAGTGAGTGAGAAACCGGAAAACAGCCCAGGCAGCCAGCTCAGTGCCCACCTTCCTATAGCGCAAACCCCCAGTTACTGAGCACAGAGACGAGCAAGGCCCCGTTGTTCTGCCCTCAAAGATCGCTGTGGTATTTCTGCCCTGACGTCCACTGCTTGGTGACTTCCTGTCCCATCTGAGATCCCGGGTCCCCAAGACCTCGGTGCTTTGTCAACCAGCCCCAGCATGGCCTCCACTTGGATGCCAGGTCTTTGTTGCCAGAAACAGGCCAAAGCTAAAAACCAGCACCTTACAGTAATCAGAACAAGGGACTATTTCAGAGAATACCCCACTCACGGGAGTTGGAAAATGTACCATGTAGTCTTAGAAATAATGAAATAAAATGAAAAAAAAAAAAAAAACAACAGGAGGGTCTCAGTGGGACACTGCCAAAAATGGAAGTCTGAGAACCCCCATTCACGCCCACCCCGCCATGCAAATCCTCCGCAACTTCAGAGTCTGTCACTACTGCCTTAGTGACTACGTGAATGAAATGCACTAGAAGAATGGGAAGCACTTGGGGTATGCAACACTAGCACCTACTATGCTTTTTCAAGCAAATATAAATGGATTAATGAGCAGACGTGTCAGGAACCAAAGACTGACTAGTGCACTCTGTACAATGGAGTTCCCCAAAGCCTCCTTCCAAACAGCACTCCGCGAAACGGCCCACTCATACTAGGCACTGGTCACCAGACACTTGCCCCTGCGGCCTCTCTTCTCTGCGCCCCAAGGCAGGCCACTGACCCCTGCGGCAAAGTGTAGGCTGCAGGAGACGGATACGGCCGGGGATGCACGTCCCTGGCCTCCTGCAATGCCCTGCCTCAGATCCGGCATCCAGGAATGGACCTAAAACTACGGTGAAGCAGTTTCTGTTTGCGCGCGGAGACAGCCCCTCCACCTGCGGAGGGCTGGCTCTTGTGGTGGGGGTGGCCTCGGTCACACCTGCATCTGCCCCTCCCTCAGCTGCCGCAGAAAGGGCTTCCTGGGGAATTCGGAGATCCCCACCGGGGGGAGTGTAGGGTGGGCCCAAAGGACCGTTCAGGAAGAGGCGCGTGGGCGGTCTTTGGACGACGTCCACAGCCCTCCCCCACCTCCACCCCCACCCCGGGCAATCAGAGCAGAGCCCATATTCCACGAGACGGCAGGGCGGCATGCACCTCGACACTTTATTTTATGGCTGCGTCCCCAGGGCCTTATTCCGTGCTTGTCAGGAAGGCACGTCCCTCCGTAGTCTCATCTTCCTCCCTCTTCCAAGACATCCTCCCGGGGAGCTCATCCTCCCTTACCGGAGCCGGAGCCGCCTCGGCCATGGCCCCAGCACTGTCCGCCGGCCTCGGGAGTTGCAGGCGCCGCCGCGCGGTCCTCTCTGCGGGAGGCCTCGGCCCACCCTTCTGCACACCGACTGGGCTGGGTGCTCAGGGATGCTCAGGGAGTGCAGAGACAGCCGAGACCCACCCCTGGCGGGCACGCTGAGCCACAGCGCTCGGCAGCGGGCAGCCCGGACTCGGGTCCCCATTGGCCGCCCTGGAAAGCCCTGCCCCTGCCCCGCGCTCAGCTGGTCCCTGCGGCCCGAAACAGGCGTCCCATTGGCTGGCTTTGGAGCCCGGCAGGTGCGGGGACCAGGCGCTTCTCTCCAGGCAGCCGAGCCCCAGCACCCCCGCAGCGCCCAGACAGCTCCCCCACCGCAGCTCACGCACTGTGCAAGCCACGCGTTAATGCCGACATGTTTATTGAGCACCGACTAGGGGCCGGGCTGCCACTTTCACAGTCCTCAGGAGCCCAAACACTTCATTGCTTTACAAACAAGGAAAAATCTAGGCCCAGAATTCTGGGACCCTGCCAGCAGTGGTACCCACGCACCTCTTTTCACGTGTTTCAACGCAAAGCTTCCTATTGCAAGCCAGGCCTAACCCAGAGCCGAGCACACAGCGCTCTGAACTAAAACAAGGGCGGGGGGCGGGGAGCGGGGAGCGGAGGGAGCCTGTGCCTTGTGAATATGGTTTGTGTTTCTACTGGAACACCTGCACAAACACACGGCATTTACCATATAAAACACGGGCGTAGGAACTGAAAAAAGCGTTAGCCCAGGGCTTCCCACCTCTCAGGGCTGCTCTTGCAGCTGTGTGTTAAGCTCTGATCAGCTACACTGGCACCACATCCTCAGAACTTCAGCCCACCCTCCTCTGACCTGGGGCCCCAACAAGGGCAGGGGGTGCCACAGCAGACAGGGAGCACCCACAGCACAGGGAGCACACCACAGGGTGGTGTCATGCTGGCGAACCCAGTGAGCTTGGCTGCACTGCCTTACACACTTATCTTGGCCCCATCAGCCCCTACCTAGTTGTGTTCAGGACTTTGGAAGGAGTGTGCAGGGTCAAAGGGGAAACAAGGTGACACTGCTGGACACCCAGGAGCATACTCACCCTGGGTGCAGACCCGACCACTGCTGCCTCTCATGGTGCCAGGCAAGGCAGCAGTCATCAGGGTAACTGGGTACCCAATGCTCCAGTCTCAGAACCATCCACACCCAGGCTGATTTACAGGTAGCACCCAAAGTGGTGCGTTTAAAAGGCACAAGAACACTTCCCTCGGGACTTCCCCACGAGGCCTGATACTACTGCCTGAACTCCCGCAGTGGCCGCAGGCCAGCAGGAAGCCTTACCTTGCTGCAAACTGCAGAGGGGGATTCTAACTGCAGGGAGGGCTGCAGATCAAGATGGAAGGGAAAGGCTGTCCTGACCCTGAAAGGACAACCTGTGTGTCCCAGTGGCTCTAATCTGACCCTGACAATTCTCAGGTGACCTAGGACACCGGGGCCATCACCCACTTGGACAGACGAGGAATCTAAGACTAAACATGGTTGAAGGATTCACCCAGATCTCCTAAACCATTTCTGCCCCAGAGCCACACTCCTCAAAGGAGAACTCTTCGTCTGAGAGGAGACATCTGAGGCCCGAGTCCAGGTGGACTGCCACAGACGTCCTCCTCTTGGACAGGGGCCTCCTGGGCTCACTCTGCATCCCCCCTCAAGGCACTGTTTGGGGTGCAGTCCACGGGGCATGTGCATCCACGACCCTGAGACCTCCTGTGGCTAGTGTACCCCACCCCAGCTCAGCTTTCTCTCCACGCTAACGGGGTAGACAATGGTGTGACTGTCCTGCAGGGAATATTTGGGCTCATTCTGGGCCAAGAAACACACACCTGGGAAGGCCACTGGCCTCCAGGACAGCAACCAAAGCATCAAGGCGTCACTATCAAAAGCCACGGGCTGGTCTAAACTGGGCCCCTCTCGCAGCCCCTCCAGCCTGGGGCTCTTGGTCCTCTTTGCAACAGTACATAACACTTGGAAAAGCAAAAGGAAAAATCCATTAAGAGAAAAAGATGCTTCAAAGTAAGAGTCGAAGACGTGCAGGGTCTTTCCTTCGGGCTCATGCTGGCCGCCGGCAGGAGGCGACTGTTGTCAGACTCAAGGCCACGAGGGAAGGGCCTCTGTCTCTGGTCCCCTGGACTGTCTGTGGTACCTGCCAAAGGCCCTCGACAAACACTGGCATCCCCTAAGCCTGAAGGAATCCATTATAAGTCAGGAATGTAGAAAAAAGGCAGCAGAGTGACAGACCTAGGAAACAGGAATTGGAAGCATCTGACATCAAAGGGGCTGTTGCTTCCCATTTGAATGAAAAAAAATTAAAAACCACCGAAGTATGTGCAAACAAGAAACCAGTCGGAGGCACGAAGGGAAAGGCTCCTCACGGCCAGAGCGGCCCAGGGCGCCTCCGCCTGCTCAGCCTTCCTCCATGTGGCTGGGGCCGGGCAGGGGTGGGCTCCCCTGGCGGGCATGGCCTCGGGCATGAGTCTGCATGTGGACAGCCAGGTGGTGGTTCCGGTTGAAGGCCCGGCCACACTGGGGACACTGGTAGGGCCGCTCGCCGGTGTGGATGCGCTGGTGCCGGAAGAGGTCCGAGGGCCGGCGGAAGGCCTTGCCGCAGTAGGGACAGGCAGGCCAGCCCTGACTGCTGCCCGTGTGCAGGCGCTGGTGCAGCAGCAAGCTTTTCCTCTGCTGGAAGAAGCGCAGGCACTCGCTGCAGTGGTACACCTTGGCGGCTGCTGGCCTGCGCCCCACAAACGCATGGCCTGCCAGGGAGCGGTGGCCCTCGGGCTCCTCGGGCAGCCAGCGGATGACGGGGCCAGGCACCACCACCTCCCCCGGCTCCAGCGTGGAGTCAGCTTCGCCCCACTCAGGGCATGCGCTGTCCCCAGCCTCCCTGTGCTCCTCCTCCACGTGGGTCCGCTGGTGGATCGTCAGGTTTATCTTCAAGCGGAAGCTCTGCCCACAGTCAGGGCAGGGGAAGGCCCGCTCGCGCCGGCGAGGGAGGACGCGGGGCGGTTGACCCATGGCCCCTGGCGGCCGAGGCTCCCCGACCCGCACCCTCGGCACCCCCTCCGCGTGATGCCGACTGGGGCCCCCTGTCCTGCTCCTGGGTCCTTTGGGGATTCTACACTTGGTCTGGCTCGGGGACCCCAGAAAGGGCTGCTCAGGACCCATCTCGTCCTCAGACGGTGCTTCTGTCTTGATGGCCACACCACCACCTGGCAAAAGGAATCTGTGTTGGTTTCCAACTGGACTGCACCTGCCCCCAAGTCACTCAGCCCAGTCTGCATACAGGTCCATCCTGCTCCTCCCTCCCTCCAAATCCTGGCTCCCCATGTGCACAGTGAACCCCTCTAGCCTGACGTCAGAACTCTAGGACAGAGCTCTGACATCAGGCCCTGCCTCCAAAGCGTGCTACGGGGCCTCTGTGGCCTGGGAGCAGTGAGCGACCCCCTCCACTCAGTGCTACTCCCAGGCACAGCACATCTGCGCGGGGCGCCCTGCCTGCCTGCATCATGCCTTCTGCCACCAGGCGGCAGGCACGAGCCCAGAGGCTCCTGAGGCACAGAGCCGAGAAAAGGACAGGCTGATGGGCTGGGACCAGAGACTCGAGGCCACAGCGGTCACATCTTGGGGGCCCCTAGGGCAAGGAGGAGGGGTCCTGGCACTGAGCCCACTGGAAAAGCCCGGTTAGGGCAGAGGAGCCTAAAATCACAGGCTGAGCCTGGGCCGCTAGAGGCTGAAACGAGGCCACGTGGATGGCTTTTCTGTCATCGGAACACAAGCTGGCAGTGTGCAGCTTGCTTTCAAATCCTGTCTTTCCAGCCTGGCCAGACTGCAGTGGGGAGAGACTTCCGGAAGTCCACGCTGGGGCTGAGAGTGGGCGCTCCAGCACCTGACCCCACCACCCCTCTCCTTGCAAGGCTCCGCCCTGACCTCATGTGCCTTCACCCCTCATTCACCTGGGCCCCTGCTGGACAGGATGTCTCTGGGAGGGGAGACTGGTGCCTCCCCCTCTGAAGACTCTCCCTCCTGTTTAATCAAGGACAGAACGCCGGTGCTGGCTGGAGGCCCTGCGAGAGACAGAATCCGTGAGGGCCCTTCAGACACTGGATTCCCAGAGGGAACGCGCGGGCGGACCTGCCAGAGGGAACGCGCGGGCGGACCTGCCAGGAAGAGGGAGCCACAGACTTTGGTCCAGCGGCCTTCCCAGGTGAGAAGAGGGCAACAAAGGCCCTGCCCCAGACCTCCTGCAGGCCACTAATACCTTGTCCCTCTGCACCTGAACGTCACCCTGACGGTCCTCGGGGTGACAGGGCTTGGGGAGGTAAGCAGTGGACAGGCACACTGCCCTCCTACCAGAGATCCCACCTCTCCAACTCCATGAGCAGAGCCCGAACTTACACGTGGCTGGGAAAGCACCCAGGGACAGGAGATGTCACTGCCCACTGAGGGGGCCACGCTCAGCGGGAGACACGTAGAAAGCACGGGGAGAAGGCAACAGAGGCAGAGTCAGGCTGGCAGCAAGAAGGAAGAGCAGGCCGGAGGAGGCCACACAGCCGGGCACACACGGAGACGGAAGCCACATGCAGACACAGCACACACGGCCCCGTGGCCCTAACCGCAGCGAGAACCCCTCCCCAGCCACGCTCCAGCCAGCCTAGCGAGCCCAGGACTCCAGCAGCTCCGCTCAGAGCATCTGCTTGTGGTGAAAACGCTAAGACCTACCTTCTTTGCAGCCTATGTCGGGGGAGCCAGTCCGCCTCCGTCCAGGCAGGCCCCCAGCCACTTCTCCAGCCCCCAGACCTCCAGCACGTCTTCCCAGGACCATGTGTCTGGTACCTGTGCACTGCCCTGGGGGACCATTCACGCTGCTGGCCTGGCTGTGCCCCTCACCCGTGCCTGGCTCGCAGGGGCTCTCTCTCGCTGCTGAGTCCTGCTGCTGTTCAGGGGCCTGCCCTTCCGTAGGCTCCTGGTGGGCAGGGCTGACCGGGCTGGGGATGTGCTCCGGGCATGGAAGGAGGCCTGGGGAACAAAAATCAGTGACGCCAAGCACAGCATGGAGGCCTCCCACCCCGGTGGCCAGGGATCCTCTGGGGAAGGGCTAAATGCACTCCCTGGGGTCCTGGGGCATCAGCTCAAAGGGCAGAATAATGAGGTGGGCCTCCCCGACATCCAGCACTTAGACTCGGCCCAAGGCGGCCACACTCAGGGGTGGGTGTGTGGCACACCAGTTACGTCACCTCTCGGGACACCCGCATCCTCACTGGAGCGCCTGTTTGAGTCCTGGTACCCTGCTTCCAATCCAGCTTCCTGCTAATGCGCACCCTGGGAGATAGCAGGCGATGGCTGAAGTACTTCGGTGCCTACAACCCACGTGGGAGACCCGCAGTGAGTTTCTGGCTCCTGGCTTTGGCCTGGCTCAGTCCTGGCTGTTGTGGGCAACTGAGGAGTAAACCGGCTGAAGGAATGTTCCTCTCCGTCTGTCTCTCTGCCTTTTGAATAAAAGGAAAATGATTTTTTTTTTTTTCAAAAAAAAAAAAGGAATATTTACAATTAAAAAAAAATGTTCACAATCTTTTTAAGGCCTTGATAATTCCCCGAAAGAACCAGACAGGTCTTAACAGGGCAGGGGTAAGAATCTGGCCCTGTAAGCAGAAGAGAAAGGCCCTGCTGCCTGTCCCTACAGCTACCACAGTGGCTTGCCGGCCTCCTCCAAGCCACTCTAGAGTGTCAGGGAGTCCAAGGCGCAGCACAAGACACACAGTGAGGCTGTGGCCTCGCAGCGCAGCACTTCCACCTGAGCAGGTTCTCCTGAGATAGCTCTCCACTCTCCTTACATCCGGGGCTGCATACGTCTGCCCAGGGCCTGCCACCCACTACGATCCGACAACCCACTTGTTACTGAGCTTTCCAAATGGTGACGCCTAAGTAAGCACATGTACCCATTCCCATAAGAAACGGAGATCTGATGTTTAAAAATCTTGGATGAGGGAAAAAACCCGGTGAGCAAGAGGGTGACAGTGAACGGCTGACAGCATCAACTGCGGGTTCTCGTCACTTCTCTCGTGCTGAGAAGTCTGAAATCAGACGACCTGCATAAACAGACAAGGCATCCAGACTCCCTGAAAAAACTGGCTCCACCTCCAAACCTGAGTTTGAACCAACTGCGTCGGCTTTTCCAGAACAGTGGAGTCTCGAAAGAAGATGTGTCAGAGATGCCCAGGAGGCGGCCCGTCCACTCGGCCTCGACAGATACTTCTCTTCTAGAAGAAGTGGTAAAGCTAGCCACGGTGGCATCAGAGGGCGAGGTGCTGGTGGAAAACAGCTAACACATCCACGGAGCTGTCTCAGATGTGGGTGTGCTGTGGGGCAGACATCATCCACGGAACTGTCCCCAGCCCCTGCAAGTGTTACCGCCACGCTGGACCCAAAGGCTTGCTCCCTCAGCAGATCCTAGAAATCCTAGTATCTCATCTTCTGCAGGTTTACCCTTGGATCCTCCCGACAAGAGAAGCACCTCGTTCATCCCACTGAGAAGTGCACATGGCGACCAGGAACAAAATGAGGCCTCAAAAAAGCAGCGGAAGGCCGGCACCGTGGCTCACTAGGCTAATCCTCCGCCTAGCGGCACCAGCACACCGGGTTCTAGTCCCGGTCGGGGCGCCGGATTCTGTCCCGGTTGTCCCTCTTCCAGGCAAGCTCTCTGCTGTGGCCAGGGAGTGCAGTGGAGGATGGCCCAGGTGCTTGGGCCCTGCACCCCATGGGAGACAGGAAAAGCACCTGGCTCCTGGCTCCTGCCATTGGATCAGCGCGGTGCGCCGGCCGCGGTGGCCATTGGAGGGTGAACCAACAGCAAAGGAAGACCTTTCTCTCTGTCTCTCTCTCTCACTGTCCACTCTGCCTGTCAAAAAAAAAAAAAAAAAAAAAAGGAGCGGAAAAAGTCTGAATCAAGAAATTTTTACATTCAGGAGCCACTAGGGAGTGAAAATAATTTTAAGTGATTTATTTAAGTATTTGTTTGAGAAGCAAACAGGAGAGAAACTGAGATTTCTTATCTGCTGCTTTACTCCCCAAGGCCGTCACTGGCCCAGGCTGGATCAGCCTGAAGACAGCGGCCAGGAATTCAATCTGGGTCTCCCACATGGGTGGCAGGGACCCTACCCGAGCCATCACACGCTGCCTGCCAGGTGCACATCAGCAGGGAGCATGAATTAGGAGGAGAGCCGGGACTTGAACTGAGATACGGGAGGCAGGACTGCTACCTGGCATCTTTACCAGAAGACCAAATGCTCATCCCCAAAACTACTTTTTCAACAATGGAAAGAAGAGTGAGTCAGACTGGGGGATGCAGACAGCAGGGGGAAGGCAGCTGCACTCCCAGACGCAACCCGGCCAGCCAGGGCTGTTTCCAGTCAGAGAAAACTGGTCCTCCCCAAAGAAACCACCTCAGTGAGAAGACCCCACAGAACCCCCTGGACTCCAGTGGCTCCTGATGAAGAGGAGGAAGCAGAGGGAGGTCCCCAAGACCAGGAGGCCAGACTCACTCGCAATCGCTTTCACAGAACAGCAGGAGCGACAGCAGCAGCACGCCCAGGAAGCTGCTCTAAGCCCAGCGGTCACCAGTGATGACCCTTGTCCCTCAGCAAATGGACCCTCAGCCCCAAGGGGGGTGTGTGTGTGTGTGTGTGTGTGTGAGCAAATGGACCCTCAGCCCCAAGGGGTGTGTGTGTGTGTGTGTGTGTGAGCAAATGGACCCTCAGCCCCAAGGGTGTGTGTGTGTGTGTGTGTGTGTGGTGTGTGTGCAAATGGACCCTCAGCCCCAAGGGGTGTGTGTGTGTGTGTGTGTGAGCAAATGGACCCTCAGCCCCAAGGGTGTGTGTGTGTGTGTGTGTGAGCAAATGGACCCTCAGCCCCAAGGGGTGTGTGTCTGTGTGTGTGTGTGTGAGCAAATGGACCCTCAGCCCCAAGGGGTGTGTGTCTGTGTGTGTGTGTGTGAGCAAATGGACCCTCAGCCCCAAGGGGTGTGTGTCTGTGTGTGTGTGTGTGTGTGTGTGTGCAAATGGACCCTCAGCCCCAAGGGGTGTGTGTGTGTGTGTGTGTGCAAATGGACCCTCAGCCCCAAGGGGTGTGTGTGTGTGTGTGTGTGAGCAAATGGACCCTCAGCCCCAAGGGGTGTGTGTGTGTGTGTGTGTGTGTGAGCAAATGGACCCTCAGCCCCAAGGGTGTGTGTGTGTGTGTGTGTGTGTGTGGTGTGTGTGCAAATGGACCCTCAGCCCCAAGGGGTGTGTGTGTGTGTGTGTGTGAGCAAATGGACCCTCAGCCCCAAGGGTGTGTGTGTGTGTGTGTGTGAGCAAATGGACCCTCAGCCCCAAGGGGTGTGTGTCTGTGTGTGTGTGTGTGAGCAAATGGACCCTCAGCCCCAAGGGGTGTGTGTGTGTGTGTGTGTGTGTGAGCAAATGGACCCTCAGCCCCAAGGGGTGTGTGTCTGTGTGTGTGTGTGTGTGTGAGCAAATGGACCCTCAGCCCCAAGGGGTGTGTGTGTGTGTGTGTATGTGAGCAAATGGACCCTCAGCCCCAAGGGGTGTGTGTGTGTGTGTGTGCAAATGGACCCTCAGCCCCAAGGGGTGTGTGTGTGTGTGTGTGTGAGCAAATGGACCCTCAGCCCCAAGGGGTGTGTGTGTGCATGTGTATGTGAGCAAATGGACCCTCAGCCCCAAGGGGTATGTGTGTGTGTGTGTATGTGAGCAAATCGACCCTCAGCCCCAAGGGGTGTGTGTGTGTGTGTGTGTGTGTGAGCAAATGGACCCTCAGCCCCAAGGGGTGTGTGTCTGTGTGTGTGTGTGTGTGTGAGCAAATGGACCCTCAGCCCCAAGGGGTGTGTGTGTGTGTGTGTGTGTGTGAGCAAATGGACCCTCAGCTCCAAGGGGCATGTGCATGTGTGTGTGTGTCTGTGGGCGTGTGTGTGTGTGTGTGTGTGTGTGTGTGTGTAAGAACTGAACTCAAACAATACACACTGAAGTGCTTAAATGTCAGTTTGGTAATCTATAAATCTTTTCTTCCTTTTTAAATGAACATATTCTGAATGTGATTTCTGTCTCAGAGGCCCTGTTAGAGGGTTTACTTATTTTAAATAGAGTGATTATTTAAAAACAAAACAAACAGATTCTGGCTTTTTAGAGACTCCTGATTCAGAACACTACAATATGGACAGTGTTGTAGAGCAGCAGGTAAAGTCACTGCCTGCAACACCGGCATCCCATATGGACACGGGTTCAAGTCCCGGCTGCTCCACTTCCAATCTGGCTTCCCGCTACTGGCCTGGGAAAAGCAGCGGAAGTTGGCCCAAGTGTTTGGGCTCCCGCACTCATGAGAGAGCCATCCCTGGCCATTGCAGCCATTTGGAGAGTGATTTTGGAAGACCTCTCTCTGTGTAACTATTCCTTTCAAATAGGTAAAACTAAATTAAAAAAAAAAAAAAAAAAAAAAAAAAAACTACAAGTGACTCCCAAACCAGGCAGGTATGAAAGGATTCCCTGGGGAACCACTGTGGAACCCAACATTAGCATCAGTAATTCTGGGTGGGACTAGGAAGTATGCATTTTTAAAAAGCTTCTTAGAGCAAAAGAGAGGGGCTGAATAAATAATTGAACAAGAAACTAAAATAGTGCAGTGGTTACGACACTGCTTGGGGCACCCACATCCCATACTGAGTACCTGGGCTCAATTCCTGGTCTCACCCTCAATTCTAGCCCCTACTCATGCATACCTTGGGAGGCAGCAGTGATGGCTCAGGTGGTTGGACCCTGCCACTCCACATGGGAGACCTGACCTGAGTTCCTAGCTCCTGGCTTTGGCTTGGTATAGCCCCAGCAACTGCAGCCATCGGGGAAGTGGAACAGTAGACGAAAGCTCTCTCTGCATCTCTGTGTTTCAAACAAACAAACAAAAAGTTTTTAAAAAATTAATTGGCCTCTAACATATGAAAGATACTCAACCACACTGGGAGCTGCCATTGAGACTATGTTGACAGGAGCCAGCATTGTGGAGTAGCAGGCAAAGGCTGCCGTGGGTGACGGGGTCCAAGCACTTGGACCACTTTCCACTGCCTTCCCAGTGCATTAGCAGGGAGCCGGATCAGAAATGGAACGGCCAGGATTAGAACTAGCACTCTGCTATGGGATGTGGGTGTTCCAAGTGGCAGCTCACCCCATCGTGCCGCAGTGCCCTCCCCTCATCTTCCTTTGACCCCAGAGCGCAGCTTCTAGGATCCATCCTAGATACACTGGGGGTAGGCGTCGGGGCACAGCGGGTCGAGCTGCTGCTCAGGATGTCTGCACCCTGTGTCAGAGTGCCGGCTGTGTCCCAGCTGCTCTGCCATTGATGCAGCTTCCTGCTAATGCACCCAAGAAGGCAGCTGAAGACGGTCCAAGCGCTTGGGGCCCTGCTATCCACATGAGAGACCTGGGTGGCGTTCCTGGCTTCTGGCTTGAGCCTGCCCATTGCAGCCATTTGGGGAGTGAACCAGTAGATGGAAGAAGATCTCTTTCCCTCTTTCTCTCCATTGCTTTGCTTTTCAGATTTACATATTACTCTGGTATATTATTACTCTGGCATATTACTCTGGCATATTATTCTGGTGCAAAGACATTTTGAAAATCATGCATAGCTTTTTCATAATATATATTTCCACGAACTTTTAGAAGATCCCGCACACATCAAGCGGGTGACATAACTGCATAGAGGTAATAATTATTTCAAGCGACTGTAAAAGGCATTTTATCTATAAGTCTTGAATAGAAGGTATGGAGGACAAAAGAGCTATACAAAACCAGATTAATCTTACAGGGGCACCAGTTCGAGTGCCTGCTAATGGGAAACCAGAAGATGACCCAAGTGCCACCCTGTCACCCACAAGAGACCAAGAAGCTCTAGCTTTGGCCTGCCCCAGCTTCAGCCATTGCCACCAACTGGGAAATGAACCAGTGGATGGAAGATCTCTGTCTCTTTCTCCCCCTCTCTCTAAATGTGCCTTCCAAATAAATAAATCTTTTTTAAAAATTTTAGGGGCCAGCACCATGGCACAGTAGGTTAAGCCTCTGCCTGAGGTGCTAGCATCCCACATAGGCACTGGTTCAAGTCCCAGCTACTCCACTTCTGACCCAGCTGCCTGCCACTGGCCTGGGAAAGCAGTGGAGGATGGCCCAAGTGCTTGGGCCCCTGCACCCACATGGGAGGCTCCTGGCTTTGGATCGGCCCAGTTTTGGCCACTGCAGCCATTTGGGCAGTGAACCAGCAGATGGAAGACCTCTCTCTCTAGCTCTCCCTCTCTCTGTCTGTAACTCTGCCTGTCAAATAAATGAATAAATCTTTTAAAAAAATTTTAGCTACCAAATGCAGGCATAATGATAGAATTATACCATTTTGCAGCCCCTGATGAAGTAACAAATCCAGACAAGAATCCTCAATGGCCAATTAATTGTTGTGGAAAGCTGATGATGGGGATCTTTATAACAGAAGGATAAGGCAGACCTTTGTGCCTCCTGATGTTACAGCAGGCAGTACACAGTGCCACCTCTCAAGTGGTCTTGCCAAAAAATACGGAAACTCCTCTTTGATGTACTTATCAGTTCACAGGAGACACAGAAAGTAAAAGAGGATGTTAAGGAACACCAAGCCCAAACGTATTCAAAAGTAAACGGCATTCAAAAGCAGCAAGAACAATTACATCCAAATGTCACCAAATACAAGGCCTGGAGGGTGGGAGGCACTACTGATAAGTGAGCCACCAAAATGTGGTCTCTCTGTAGAATGAAGATTGTTCAGCCAAGAAAGGAATGCAGTACTTACACTACAGCATGGACAAACTCTGAAAACACTAAAGCAGTCACAAGGTCATCGTATAATTCCACCTATATGAAACGTCCAGGAGAGGGAAATCCAGAGACAGGGAACAGATTACTGGTTGCTTGGGCAGGTAAAATGGGAATGCAGCGTGCGTTAATGGGCACGGGGTTTCTTTTTCATGGGACAAGATTTTTCTAAAATCAGACTACGGTCAAACAACTCTGAATACACTGGAAAATACTGAACTGTATACTTTTAATAGGTGAACTGCATGGTCTGAAGCTTATATCTCAGTAAGACTGTTTAAAAATGAGAGGAAGCAGCAGGTATTTAGCTTAGCAGTGAAAACACCGGAGAACCTAGGCCTGAGTGCCAGCTCCAGCTCCTGACTCCAGCTTCCTGCTAACGCAGACCCTGAGGCAGCAGTGACGGCTCAAGCGATTGGATCTCCTGCCATCTAAGTGGGAGATCAGCTCCTGGCTTCAACCCATCTTAGCCCCAATGGTTGCAGGCATTTGGAGAGTTAACCAGCAGATGAGAGTTAGCTCCCGCCCCCTCTCTCTGATTCTCTGCCTCTCAACAAAAGAAGGAAACAAGAATTTAAAGGAAGAGCAGACTTTATAGGCTTTTGACAGACTTAGGAGACGTAACAAAATGCAACATGTGGACTTTATTATAATCAGGATCCAAACACCTACAGAAAACATTTTAGAGACAATCAGGAGAAAGCCGGTAAGGGCTAGATATTAGGTGATATTCTGTGGGTGTGACCATGGTACTGTGGTTATGTTTAGAAAAACGTATGGGTGAAGCACGTGTGGCAGGATCTAGCTCGCTGTTCAGTCTGGTGATGCTCACCTAGTGGTCCCCTGAACTACTTTTCCACTTATTTTTTAGAATTGCATTTTTTGGAGGAAACGCGCAGTCATCATTGGCATCTCTGTCCACACAGGGAGGGAGGGAGGCCCCAGCCCTCCTCTTGCTGACTTCAGCCTTACTTGGGCAGCAGCAGTGAGAGGCACAGGGGAGATATGGACACCCCTGCAGGTGCTGCTGCTGCTGTCACTGCTGGAAACGAGTCCCCACCGATAAAGCTCAGGGCTGACGGGCTTTCCGAGCGCCCTCGCCCTCGGTCCCACCACAGCCGTGTGAGGTGAGCGCCACCTGCTCCCCCGGGCAGACGCAGACTCTGTGTGGCTCTGAGCGGCCTTGGACAGAGCATGCCCCACTTTGGATTGAGGGCCTATGGCCCCTTCCTGGCCTGCCAGACTGTCTGGGAAGCCCAGGAGAGGGGGCCTGGCTCAGTTTGGCGCAGCGGCTCCCCTACCTGGCCCCCATACTCACCAGTGCCTGGCTTCCTTGGACATGCAGTCCCTTGCTCATTCTCCTTCTTCTCCTGGCCCCACTGGTCTTCAGGACAAGGATTCTCTCCCCTCTCCATCCGGGTGAGGATGTCTGGTTTGGCGATGGCATAATCTGGACAGAACAGGGAGGGAGTGGGGAAAGAACTGGGTCCCAAGTGCCCACAGAGAACCTGAGATGCCCAAGGAAACAGGCGCAAAGCAAAGACACAGGCCGCAAAGACACCCAAGCTGCACACAGAGGCTCCCCCTGCGGCCTTACCCAGGGAGACCAGCGTCTCGTAGTTGCCCCTCATCACGTGCTTGTACAGCTCCTTCTGCCAGTCCTCCAGCTTGCCCCACTCCAGCTCGGAGAAATACACGGCCACGTCATCAAAGGTCACGGGCACCTGGAACCACAAGGGTCACACTCACTCGCCCAACACTGACAGGCGCGGCTCCTCGGGCTCCCCCACCCCCGGGCACCCACGGGCACCCACGGGCTACCTTGGGGACCTCCCCCTTGCTGCCCGGGGGCAGCCGCAGGATCCAGAAGTTCCTGTTACGCAGCAGGTTCTCCACGTTCTCCAGGCGCCGCTGCAGCAGCCCGTACTCCTGCAGCAGGGTGCCCAGCACGGCCCACTTGCCCTCCAGCTGGCTGCCGAACTCCACGGCCATCTTCTCGCAGTCGGCCAGCTTCTTCTCGGCTGTGCCTGCGCGCCCCTCCAGGCTCAGCACTCGGCTCAGGCAGGAATCCACCTTCTTCTCCAAGGCCTGAATGGCGGCCACCACGGTCCACAGCGTGATCTCGGTAGAGTACAGGTAAGAGCTGTTCTCAGCAGCTGCCTGCGGCAAGGGAGGCGTGGGAGGCCGCTGGTCCCTCTCTGGAGCCTGCTCACAAAACAGAGAAGAGAGATGTTTCCGCAAGTGCCAATCACAAGATTTACCTGCCCTCCGGAGGCCCCCTCTGGGCTCCCAAAGGCCAATCGACAGCAAAATGGGGATGGGGGGGAAGCCGGGACACGAGTCGGGGTGAAGCCTCCTTGGCGGGAGACACGGCCAGCACGTGGGAAACAGGCGGGAAGACAGGACCGGAGAGAGCCAGCATCCACTCTCGGTGACGCCCCTCCCTGCATCTGTCTCTTCCTCAGGACAGGAGCTCTGCACAGCCCTGCAACTCACAAGCCGGCAACTTTAGGAAAGTTTCCAATGTCTTTCAACTTCACTTCCACGTCTAGAAAACGGTGAAGAGTAGTGGGTCCGTAACAGGGCTGTGAGAACCAGAGCTCCCAGGGCACTGATAATCTATAATGGTTTCAAGGCCTCCGAGGGGCCTGCCCCAGGAAACCAGGCCATAAACCTGCAGAATCCCAACCCCTCTTTCTCCCCTTGCGCTCAGGGAACCCAAACTCACAAACACACCAAACTCACTAGCCAGCGAGGAGGGCAAGGAAGCTCCCTCTAAAAGCATCCGGGGAAGTTATTGGGGGGGGGGGGGGGGGGAGCCACTGTAATCCAAAAGCTGTACTTTGGAAATTTATATTTATTAAAGTTAAAAAAAATAAAAAATAAAAGCATCCGCAAGAAGCAGGGTGCAGAACTTCACTGACACAGGGCTTAGAGAGCCCTGCCTAAGGTTTTTTTTTCCCCTCGTGTGTCAAAAATGGCCAAAGGGTTCTTTTCTTCAGATTGGACAGACCGCACAATACCAAGGCAGTGTTCTACAATCTGCCAAATTAATTTTTTAAAAGAAAATTTTAAAAAAAAACCCCACATCTCTTTTCCCTGTTGTAAACAGCATTCGACTCCCTTTTTGTGAAAGTGTGATATTCGGTCTCTTCAAAGTCGTCTAATTCCGAGGTCCCGGCCTGGGCAAGTGACCTTAGCCAGCTCCACTGTGGGGTCGCCCCGTGGCGGGGGCGACCCGGCCCTCCCCGCCTGCCCGCCTCGGGGTCTCAAAAGAGCAGAAACGCTCTGTGGGTGGCAGGGTCTCATCGTGGGGTTCCAGCCCAGGGCCAGCTCGTCCGGCCCCCCGACGTCGGGGCCCGCCTGCCGGGCCTGGGTTTGGGCCGCCTGGTCGGACTTCCACTAGGGACACCGGAGGGCCGCCGGGCCGAGCGACGAGCCAGGGCTGCGCGCTCGGAGGCAGCCGCGGGGCCCTCCCTCCGCCCGCCGGGCCGCAGCCGAGCCCCTCGCGGGGGCTCACAGGGCGGCGGCGGCGGCCTCCCCGGTCCGGGCGTCAGCGGGGCCCGGGGCGCTTACCACGGCAGGCGCCGTTTCGGCCATGGCTGCCCGCGTCCCTCGCTGGGTCGCAGTCCTCGGGCCGGCCTGTCGGGCCTAGCGAGGCGCGGCGGCGACGGCGGAGGCGGAGAGGGAGCCGCCCAGCTTCGGAGCTCCTGCCGGGCGGCCGCGAGCTGCGTCCCGAGCCACGTGCCCCGCTGGCCCTTTAAAAAAGAGCTGCGCTGGGCGGCCGCGCCCGAGGGCGCGCACAGCGCCCCCTGCAGCCCGTAGGACCGCACGCCGGCGGCCGCCGCCCCGCCGCGGCCCGCGGCCTTGCCCGCCCGCCCGCCGGCCAGCGCAGACGGCCGCGGGCCCTGCCGGAGTGGACGCGGGGGCGGCCTGCGGCGGGGCCCCGTGGGGCTGAGGCGACCCTCGGGGCCGCCAGTGAGCGGGGAGCCTGGCGTCCCAGGCAGGCAGGCAGGCTGTGAGGGAAACGGGCGGGAAACTCGGGGCGTGAGCACCTGTGTGCGGAGAAGAGGGCGGTCCCTGCCGGTTCCCCCGCTCTTGGCAGTTCAGACTGTTCTAGCACCTCCAACGCGCCAGGACAGCGACTTTATTAAAGAGGAGGTGCACGCTGTGTGCCCTGGGGAAGCCAGGGAAAACATGAGTTTTTTAACTCCTCTTTTAGTTCTTCTCAATTAAAAAAAAACAAAACAAAACAACCTTTACTCCAACCACCACATTCTAGAGTCTTCATCTTCCAAGGGACTTGAGGCCTCTCCCTTCTGCCCCAGGGCCGACTCCTGGGCAGTTACCTGCTCAGCCACCCTTGGCCACACCAGTCTTGTGCAGGTTGACCGCCATCTTGGGATCTTGGTAGCCCGGGCTCGAAGAAGCTGGGATCACCGCAAGAGTCAGGCCGCGAGGCATCCTGCGCACACCACTTAGCCGAGGACCCATTTGAAATAAAATGTGCTGTGTGCAGTTTAGGCTTGCTTTTCTGCATTTCTCGTTCGTCTTGCAGTCTTTGTCCAACAAGCCAGCAAACCCTTCCCATTAGAAGCTAGTCTGCAGTTCTCTCTGGGTGTTTAGGTTTTCATTTTGTGGGGGCAGAAAGTTCCCCTAAATTTGATCCAAGCAAGAGTGGTCAACTAACATTAGAACATAAAGAAACCAGCACCCTGAGCAAGGTGCACGCACTAGAATTTGGGGCAAGGTTAAGAAGTGTTACTTTGAGGGAACAAAAAGATCAAGCCAATACTTACTAATTTTTGGAAACTTTTGGTGAAGAAGTAAATCTGTACTGAAGATATTAAAAGCATCCCTAGGGGTCGGCGCCGTGGCTCACTAGGTTAATCCTTAGCCTGTGGCGCTGGAATCCCATATGGGCACCAGGTTCTAGTCCCAGTTGCCCCTCTTCCAGGCCAGCTCTCTGCTGTGGCCCGGGAGTGCAGTGGAAGATGGCCCAAGTGCGTGGGCCCTGCACCCCCATGGGAGACCAGAAGCACCTGGCTCCTGGCTTGGGATCGGCGCAGCGCCCACCATGGCGGCCATTTGGGGAGTGAACCAACAGAAGGAAGACCTTTCTGTCTATAACTCTACCTGTCAAAAAAAAAAAAAAAAAAAAAAAAAAAAAAAAAAAAAAGGCATCTCTAGGATCTCACCAGGAGTCAGTCCAATACAGTAAGGATTACAAGTTACGAGTCAACTGTGACCTTACAAGAGTTAATGTCCAACGTAAAGTCTGGAAAATAGAAAACAATAGTATTTAACAAACTCTGCTCAGAGAATATTTAAAATCTTTTGTCATTTTATTTGAAAGGTAGACAGACAGCTCTGGTTCTATAGCTGGTTCACTCCCTAAATGTGGTCAACAGCCTGGGCTGGGCTGGGCCAGGCTGACACCAGGATCTTGGAATTCAATCTGAGTCTCCAGTGTTGGTGGCAGGAACTCAAGTACTTGAGCCATCACCTGCTGCCTTCAGGCTCTGCATCAGCAGGAAGCTGGCTTCTAAGCAGAAACAGAACTAAAACCCAGGCACTTCCTCACAGGAGATGCAGGCATCCCAAAGTTGTTTTGTTTTTTTGTTGTTTGTTTTTTGACAGGCAGAGTGCACAGTGAGAGAGAGAGACAGAGAGAAAGGTCTTCCTTTGCCGTTGGTTCACCCTCCAATGGCCACCATGGTGATCCGATGGCAGGAGCCAGGTGCTTATCCTGGTCTCCCATGAGGTGCAGGGCCCAGGGACTTGGGCCTCCTCCATTGCACTCCCTGACCACAGCAGAGAGTTGGCCTGGAAGAGGGGCAACCAGGACAGAATCTGGCGCCCCGACCGGGACTAGAACCCGGTGTGCTGGCGCCGCAAGGCGGAGGATTAGCTTAGTGAGCCGCGGCGCTGGCCTATCCCAAAGGTTCTTTAACCACTGCACCAAATACCTGTCCCAGAGTCTGATATTCTGACAGCTGGTTTCATTGGAAAACAGTTTAAATAAGTGGGACTCAAGTTTCAGTGTACATCACATTCACCCGGGATGTTTCTTAAAAGGAGTCTGGACAGGGTGGGGAGGTTGGGGATTGGCATTTGTAAAATATTCCCAGGAGATACTCACTCTACTGGCCTGGGAGTCAGCTTCCCACAGCTACGGTCCACTTCCATGCTCTGATTTTTTCTTTTTTTTTTAAGATTTACTTATTTGAGAGGTAGAGTTACAGACAGTGAGAGGGAGAGATAAAGAGAAAGGTCTTCTTTCTGCTGGTTCACTCCCCAAATGGCCGCAATGGCCAGAGCTGTGCCAATCCAAAGCCAAGAGCCAGGAACTTCTTCCAGGTCTCCCACGCAGGTGCAGGGACCCAAACACTTGGGCCATCTTTGACTGCATTCTCAGGCCATAGCACGGAGCTGGATGGGATGTGGGGCAGCTAGGACTCGAACCGGTGCCCATATGGGATGCCAGCACTGCAGGCAGTGGCTTTACATGTTATGCCACAGCACCGGTCCCCCTTCTCCTACCCTTAAAGGGCAAGTTCAACAGTCACCTCTCAAAGTTTTTGAATTCTCATAGGCATTAGCCTCACTTAAGACACATACTTTATCTTGTATTGGCTCCCTTTTACAGCCTGTAAGTGCCCTGATTTACCCTTCTATCCCTCTGAAGAGCTTTGCACACAGAAGACACCAGCTATTTGTTGGTGCACAAACCCTAGCACAGAATAGAACACTGTGCCAGACTAGGAAAGTGCTGTGCAAACGTGCAGCAGAGGAAAAGGACTTTGACTGAACAAAAACTCAACTAGAGCAAGATCTTTGCCTCATTTACTGATGTATCCCCAGCATTCGAAACAGTGCCTAGCAAACAGGTGCTCAATGAAAGAAACGGATGAGGAAAACTTTCACTGAAGAGGCTTGCAAATCAAAACAGTGAAAACTGTTGTTTCATAGAGAATACTCCTGGGAGAAAGCACTGGCTTATTCAATAAGTGACAAGGCCACGTGGCAGAATGTAGAAAGATGGGTGCTCAACGTCTTGAGTCCTACACTAAAAAGCGTGCTCTTTGTCAGTAGTTGCAAATGCTGCTGCTAGGTTCTGGGAAAAGCCCATCTTCAGTTATACACTCTAGGGCGGTAACACTGGTAGCAGAAACAACATTGACAAGTAGGTGGCCAGTTAGATTTCCAAGTAGTTTAGGTGAGTGCCAATTAGGACACTAATTGTGGTAACAGAAAGGGGCAAGAAGGCAGGACACATTAGAGGCACTGTTTGGTGTTTCACTCTTCCCTGTGTGTTGACCAAATTCTAACTTGACCATCTCTTTCCGTTCATTTCTTGTTTTCTTCTCAGCAATTAGTGGAGCAGGCTTTCAATGAAGGACTAGAGTTAAAGCAGACAAGAGGCTATTTTGTTGTAGCATTAAGAGGGTGGCTTATGCATCACTCAAGATCTTGCTAAAATGCGTATCTGCAGTCTGAATCTACCCTTCCCTCAGCTCTAGGAGATGCCAATGGTGCTGGTACAGAGACTACACCAGGCTATTGGGAACTAAGAATCCAATCTTGACCTTGCAGAAACAAGAGCACACCAGGATGAAGTGTGTTGACTCTGCAACAAGGTAGTCTGGGTTCATCCCCTCTGCTGAACCTCACTCCTCAGGTCTCCTCTCACAGCTCTTAAATAAGACGGGGTGAAGTCATGGAGTTGTACAAAGACTAGTTTTTTGTTTTTTGGGGTTTTTTTTGACAGGCAGAGTGGACAGTGAGAGACAGAGAGGAAGGTCTTCCTTTATCCGTTGGTTTACCCCCCAATGGCCGCTGTGGCTGGCGCTGATCAGAAGCCCGGAGTCAGGTGCTTCTCCTGGTCTCCCATGCGGGTGCAGGGCCCAAGCACTTGGGCCATCCTCCACTGCCTTCCCGGGCCAGAGCAGAGAGCTGGACAGGAAGAGGGGCAACCGGGACAGAATCCGGCGCCCCCACCAGGACTAGAACCCGGTGTGCCGGCGCCGCAGGCGGAGGATTAGCCTATTGAGCAACGGCACCGGCCTGAAGACTAGCTTATATGTAAAGAATGTAAAACAGTGCCCAATACACAAGTGTTCAACAAATGTTGGAAGTGCTCCAATTATTTAATACAATTATTCCCTTACCCCAGGGCAAACAACCTGGCTGCAGAACCAGGAGCTTATCCTGAACTTTTTTTCTCCCCCAAAGCAAGTTTACATTAGAGCATTCAATAATTGGGAGATATGAATAATCAAAGATAGGAAAGGATATCTGCAGTATAAAAGCTTGGGAGTAGGAACAGACTGACAAAGGAATTTAGAAAAGCCGCTGCAGGGGTTTCCTATTCACCATGAGGCTTCACACCTCACACAGTGCCTGCCCAGGACACTCTTCCTCCAAGTTCCATTTCTCTAACAAGACAACCCCATACCTTGCAGTAACCACTTTCTTTTTATCTATTTATTTGTTCCTTTTTATCACCATATCTTACTCACTGTCCCCACAGGCAACTATATATATATATATATATATATATTTTTTTTTTTTTGGACAGGCAGAGTGGACAGTGAGAGAGACAGAGAGGAAGGTCTTCCTTTGCCGTTGGTTCACCCTCCAACGGCCACCGCCGGCGCACCGCGCTGATCCGAAGGCAGGAGCCAGGTGCTTCTCCTGGTCTCCCATGGGGTGCAGGGCCCAAGCACTTGAGCCATCCTCCACTGCACTCCCGGGCCACAGCAGAGAGCTGGCCTGGAAAAGGGGCAACTGGGACAGAATCTGGCACCCCGACAGGGACTAGAACCCGGTGTGCCGGCACTGCAAGATGAAGGATTAGCCTATTGAGCCGCGGCGCCGGCCTAACTATAATGTCTTTAATGTATATCTTTTGGTCCCTAACAAAATGTTTGGTGGATATGTATTTTATTTCACACATATGGTGTTATAGATCTGTGTCACACTTTCTACTCAGATTGCTTAAGACTGACCATTCGCTACATGTGCATCTAACCCAATGTTTCCAACAGCTGCCTAGTACTCCCTTGTATATCCTCCGTATCTTTGGGAAGGAGAAAAGGGGGAGGGTGGAGAGAAAGAGATGGAGAGCGCAAGCGTTCCCCCAACCCAGCCACTGGCTCACTCCTCAAATGCCTGCAATGGCCAGGATTGGGCCAAGGCTGAAGCAGGGAGCCAAGAACTCAATCCGTATCTTCCACATGGTGTCAGGAACCCAATTACTACTACTTGACCCATCACTGTTGCCTCCCAGAGTCTGCAGCAGCAGAAAGCTAGAATCAAGAGCCAGAGCAGGGTTATCAAGTCCAGGGATCTGATATGATACATAGGTGTCTTAACAGCTAGGATAAGGACCGGCACTGTGGCTCAGCTGGTTAATGCCCTGGCTTGAAGTGCCGGCATCCCATATGGGCACCGGTTTGAGACCCGGCTGCTCCACTTTCCGATCCAGCTCTCTGCCATGGCCTGGGAAAGCAGTGGAAGATGGCCCAGGTCCTTGGGCCCCTGCACCCATGTGGGAGACCCAGAAGAAGCTCCTGGCTCCTGGTTTCAGATTGGTGCAGCTCTGGTTGTTGTGGCCAATTGGGGAGTGAACCATCGGATGGAAGACTTCTCTCTCTCCTCTGTGTAACTCTGACTTTCAAATACATAATTTTTTTTTTTTTTTTAACAGGCAGAGTGGACAGTGAGAGAGAGAGAGACAGACAGACAGAAAGGTCTTCCTTTTGCCGTTGGTTCACCCTCCAATGGCCGCCACGGCCGGCGTGATGTGGCCGGCACACCGCGCTATCCGAAGCCAGGAGCCAGGTGCTTCTCCTGGTCTCCCATGGGGTGCAGGGCCCAAGCACTTGGGCCATCCTCCACTGCACTCCCGGGCCACAGCAGAGAGCTGGCCTGGAAGAGGGGCAACCGGGAAAGAATCTGGCGCCCCGACCAGGACTAGAACCCGGTGTGCCGGCGCCGCTAGGTGGAGGATTAGCCTAGTGAGCCGCGGCGCCGGCCCAAATAAATAATAAATCTTAAAAAAAAAAAAAAACAGCTAGGCTAAATGCTTATCCCACTTATCTGCCATATTTTACCTAGCCATTTTACCTCCCAATAACCAACACTCAGATTATCTCTAGCTATCCATCACTACAGAAAGAATCCCCTTAAAATTCTCATCTACACCCTCTTCTTGTCCTAAATTTAAGTCAAAGTGCAGATTAGGCTCAGTCCTCTCTGTCATTGCTCCTGGTTAGGCACCTCTTCCCCCTTAGCCCAAGGAGAATGTTCTTGACAAATAGAGAAAAACAACAGATTTTTTTTTTTTTTTTTTTTTGTTTTTGCTAGTAGCAACTTTTATTCTAGGCAATGGCAAATCATCCAAGGGGATGCTCAAATGCGATCCAAGAACCCATTCTCATCTCCCTAGCAACAGCAGGGCAGGAATTCAACACTTCTGAGACAAGCATCTGTGTGCTTTTTCTCCATCATCTCTGGCACAGATTTGGCAAATGTAATCTGAGCAACTTTAAGTGATGACTGCTGTAATAGGAACAAATGTCAAAAACAAACAAACAAACAAACACTGATACAAGCTGAACAAACTTAAGTAACAAAGTAGTCTTCTATCCCAGGAGGCTGTAGAACCACAGGACTGGGTTGGCAGAGGAAGAGAAGGGTGTGATGAGACTTGGAGACTCATCAAAACTCCCACAAGAATGGAACCCTCAGCTACTTTATAGGAATTTTTACTCTTAGCAGGGGCTTTGGGTTTACCCATGCTACTCTCTTCCCCTTGGTCCTTTAGAGACAATTAGCCCCATTTAAGAGCACCAAGCACCCCAAGAAGAGAGAGCCCAGCACTGTGTCCCCTGTTCTCTGGCCTAAGAAGGTGTGGGTGGGCTAAAAGAGCCCCATAAACTATTCCCTCCCAGAGGGTAGGCCCAGTCCCCATGTTAGGAACAACTTCTACAATTTCTCAATTTAAAGTGTTGGGATATATATATATATATATGTACATATATATATATAGTCAACTAAAATCTAATTCCAAAAAATGGTCTTTAGAACAAGGTAAGCTGTTCATTTAAATTATTTCTTCTACTTATTATTAACAGAGACTACAGAAGAGGAGGAAATGGAGATTAATGCTTCCCAGAACTCTTCCACGCATCTGCCCACTCCTGTGGCCTGATTCAACCTTGCAGGAAGACAGGAAACACTGGTATAGGCCCTAGAACTGGCCACCAGTCCCCATGGGGTCAAAATGCCAACTCCAACCCATGAGTGACAGCCTGGAATCGAAACCAGAAACCTGAGGAGCCCAAAGAGATAGCAACCCCGGCAGCAGGGTCACAACAGCAGGGAAAGGCCTGGCCCCAGACTCCTCTTCCACCTGGTTTTCACCAAAGCATTTAGGTTTGGCCTGGTTTTGGTTAGGGAAGGCAAGTCAGAAACAACTCCCTTTAGGAAGGAGTCAGTCCTTGATTCTGCAGTGTCTCTTGGGGGGACTAATGCCACCCCCCTCCGCCCCCCAGACGGGCGAGGGGCTGGCACCCTTAAAGCAGGCCATTGGGCCTTCCAGACTCCAAGGCCAGCCCACCCCGCTCCCGCTGATGGATCTTCTGGTGCTGTAGGAGGTGCTGCTTCTGGACAAAGCTCTTCTCACACTCGGTGCAGCGGTAGGGCCGCTCCCCTGTGTGGATGCGCTGGTGCCGCACCAGGTCAGATGGGTGGCTGAAGCTCTTGCCACAGTAACCACAGATGAGGGAACTCCGGCTTTTCCTCCAAGGGATGTGACCAGGCAGGGCAACCAGGCTGTTGGGTGAGAACCTCTCCTGGATGTACTGGCTAGCACTGGGCCCCTCCTGCAGGTGGCAGCGCTGATGGGTCACCAGGCTCACCCTACAGCTGAAGCTCCTCAGACATACATCACACTGATGCAGTTTTGCCTTCTTGGACTGGGGTTTAAGGCGTGGCCTGGGCCGAAGGCTCTCCACTGGCTCTGCAGCTGTATAAGACTCCCACCCTGAGTGGCTCCGCAGATGAGTGGCCAGCTGCTGCTTGTAGCGGAAGCTGAGCTCACACTCTGAACACTGATAGGGGCCAGAAGCATCCCTTTTTAGCTTCAGGCCCTGCCCACATTCCTGACCCAGTTGCACCTGCCTACGAGATTTCTGCTTTGGGGGGCAGCCCAGAATTCTGCCACTGCTGGGGTCTCTACTGCCCACAGGCTCCTCCAGATTAGAGTCTCCAGGGCCTGATTCCAAGAAGACAGACCCACCCTGACCGTCCCAGAGTTCAGTCTGTTCTGGGTTCAGGAAAGCCTGCTCTTCAGCGACACCCGAGAACTCTCCAGGAAGATCTGCAGAGCCTTCCTGCTGGTATTGTAGCTCCTGTCTGAGCACGATTCCGTCTGCTGCAAAGCAAAAGATCAACATTTGAAAAAGATCACATTCTAGCACCACTGGTTTCTCTGGAGCCAAGCAAACACCTGTGAATTTCAGAGGAGCTCAAACCAAAGCACCCCAGGAACAAGTGAATTAGGACAATCTACAGGACAGGGCTGACTTGGTTCCACAACTCATAAAAAACAAAACCTGCACTTGTGTGTGAGCAGACATGTTGACTAGAGAGCCAAGTGTACCACTCTTATAGAATGTTGTAAATGATAGTTCTCCAGGCTTGTCTATAAATATGTGTGAAAAATAACAAAATCTACTATAACAACTATACTAATTTGAGGTAGTGTTAAAATAACAAACTTGAATGCTTAAAGGAAAATAAATTAAGCCGTACCTTACGATTTCATGTATCAAGCTCTGTTCTTCCTGCATATTCTCCACAAATGAACGCTTCCAAACACTTCCCCTGAATTTCCTTTCCTCCCGACACTCTGACCCACCCATTCTCGGCCCCAGCAGGGTTTGACTGCAGCCTGTTAGCACTCTGCTCTGTAGGGTATGCAGGGTGATATGGTCATTAGTCTTAAAGACCCCAGAGTGGCAGAGTTAAGACAGACAGAGAAGTGATGAACTGACGACACAAGCAAATGCCAGAGATTACTGACAGTAGGTATTTGGCAGTTTAGGCAGTGGGAAAGTGGACTACAGCCTATAGGGAGCTATGAGGTAACTGTGGGATAGGAAGATAGGATAAGGTGGAGACACTCACGTGGGTGGGCACCACCAGGGCCTTCTTCTTCCAAGTCACCCAACATCTCTGTACCCAACTCCGCTTCTCCCTCTGGCTGGCCAAGGACCTCTGGGTTGAAAACGGTACAAGTTAAGTCTAGGAGAAAATAAAAGCTCATTCATTCTGGTCAACGGCTAATGAACCAGGTGACCGATGGCAGGGAGTAGATAACTATAACTTTCCAAACTTCAACAGCTACCATTCTTGCCACTTTCCCCTATTAGAAAATACTGGCTGGGCCAGTGTTGTGGTCCAGCAGGTTAAGTTGCCACCTGTGATGTTGTATCCATTATTGGGCACTGATTCATGTTTTGGCTGCTCTACTTCCAAACCAGCTCCCTGCTAATGTGCCCAGGAAAAGCAGCAGAAGATGGCCCAAACACTTGGGCCCCTGCACCCACACAGACGACCCAGATGGAGTTCTTAGTTTCTGAATTTGGCTTGCCTCAGCAAAGGCCATTGCAGCCATTTGGGGACTGAACTAGCAGATGGAATCTTTTTCTGTGTCCCTTCCTCTCTTTTTGTGTCACTCAAATAAATAAATAAATAAATCTTTATTTAAAAAAAAAGAAAGAAAAGAAAGTTCTGGCTTATTCTAATGAAGAAGCTGCTGCTGCTCCTTCATTAGGGATATCTTTGGTGGAGGGAGACAGACTGCAGAGCCGTTCTCCTATCCCCACCAACACCACCACTATTTCTCCACATGTATTGGCTGAAGTTCAGTCAATGCTTCCTTTCAGATCTAACTCCAGGCTTGCTAGGGTACTATAACAAGGTAAAGTAAGTACTGTGACAGACAGGAAATAATCAAGGTCACACTCTCCTCTCTGGCCCATTTGCTACTTCCCCTCACTCTGCTCCTGCCACATTGGCCTTCTTGACATTCCTCCATGGACTTAACATTTTAAAAGATTTTGTGTACCAAGCAAAATGCATTTATTATGTAATAGATAATACTTTACATATAAAAATTTAAATATATTAGGCAGCACTTTTTTTTTAAAGATTTATTTTTTTGAAAGGCAGAGTTACAGAGAAGCAGGGGCAGAGAGAGAGACAGAGAGAGAGAGAGACAGACAGAGAGAGAGAGGTTTTCCATCTACTGGTTCACTCCCCAAATGGCTGCAACAGCCAGATCTGGGCTGATCTGAAGCCAGGCGCCTGGAGCTTCCTTCAGGTCTCCCACATGGGTGCAGGGGCCCAAGGATTTGGGCCATTCCCCACTGCTTTCCCAGGCCATAACAGAGAGCTGGATCAGAAGTGGAGGAGCCAGGACTGGTGCCCATATGGGATGCTGGCACTGCAGGAGGCAGCTTTACCCACTATGCCACAGCACAGCCCTGACAGCACCTCTAATCAACACAAAAAACAAAGGAGTTCTTATCAAACAGACTTAAATTTTTTTTTTAAATTTTTTTTTTTTTTTTTTTTTTTGACAGGCAGAGTGGACAGTGAGAGAGAGAGACAGAGAGAAAGGTCTTCCTTTGCCGTTGGTTCACCCTCCAAAGGCCGCCATGGCTGGTGCGCTGCGGCCGGCGCACTGCGCTGATCTGATGGCAGGAGCCAGGTACTTATCCTGGTCTCCCATGGGGTGCGGGGCCCAAGCACTTGGGCCATCCTCCACTGCACTCCCTGGCCATAGCAGAGAGCTGGCCTGGAAGAGGGGCAACAGGGACAGAATCCGGCGCCCTGACCGGGACTAGAAACCAGTGTCCCGGCGCCGCAAGGAAGAGGATTAGCCTAGTGAGCCGCGGCGCCGGCCCAAACAGACTTAAATATTAAAAACAGCATAAGGAACCCTAGCAATATTATACCACAACGCATGAAAATACTAGTAAATATTCTCTGGAACTGATTGCGACAGAGAGAAGAAATACAAAGGCACAAATCTGAGGCCTTTCCAAACTTCTCTATGTGAGAGGACTGGAGATGCCTGTTTCTCCACTTGGCACAGGCCAACAGATGATCCAAAGCCAGTTAGAGTCACAGGTATGGTCTAAGCCACAAGCTACCCACCAGGAATTTCAGGGTATCTGAGAGAGTGCTCTAGAGAGAGACCTGCTACTCACTCAGAGAGACTAGTGTCTCATAGTTGCTCTGCATTACGTTTCTGTAGAGCTCCTTCTGCCAGTCTTCCAGATTCTCCCACTCCTGTTCAGTGAAACAGACACCATCATTCTCCAGCGACCTGGACATCTGAAATCACAATTGGCACACAATGAGCACCCTGACACATCCAGGAAGGAAAAGCCAGCAATTTAGAAGCTTGGATAATAAAGGCCTGGCTCCCTTCTTGGCTGACTTAAGAGATAATGAAGCTACCTTGGGGGCCTCCCCCTTGCTGCCCGGGGGCAGCCGCAGCACCCAGAAGTTCCTGTTGCGCAGCAGGTTCTCCACGTTCTCCAGGCGCCGCTGCAGCAGCCCGTACTCCTGCAGCAGGGTGCCCAGCACGGCCCACTTGCCCTCCAGCTGGTTGCCAAACTCCACGGCCGTCTTCTCGCAGTCGGCCAGCTTCTTCTCGGCTGTGCCTGCGCGCCCCTCCAGGCTCTGCAGCCGCGCAGCCTGGGACTCCATCTTCTTCTCTACGGCCTGCAGAGCAGCCACCACTGTCCAGAGTGAGATCTCTGTGGTCTGAAAATATGAGCTTTTCTCTGTTGCTTGTGAAGGAGGTGTGGAAGAAGTTAAAGGAGTGGAGCGTCGTTTTCTCCTGTGCTGAAAGATCAAAGACACAGGGTCAGTCAGTCAAAGTCATTTCCAAACATCAAGTATAGAAAGCACGCCCAAGTCCAGAAGTGCTCACAGTTATCAAGCTTCTCGCCTATTTTTCTTTTTTTAAAGCATGTTCTTTTTAAATTTTGATACCGAAAATTATATGGGCACTGTTATGATTTTAGAAGATACCAGGAGCTGGTGCTGTGGCGTAGTAAGGTAAGCCTCCACCTGCAGCACCAGCATCTCATGTGGGCTCCAGTTCATGTCCCAGCTGCCCTTCTTCCAATCCAGCTCTCTGCTATGATCTGGGAAAGCAGTAGATGATGGCCCATGTCCTTGGGCCCCTGCACCCACTTGGGAGACCTGAAAGCAGCTCCTGGCTCCAGATCGGCCCAGTTCCAGCCGTTGCAGCCATCTGGGAAGTAAACTAGCAGATGGAAGATCTTTCTCTGTCTCTCCCTCTTTCTGTCTGTAACTCTACTTCTCAAACAAATAAATAAAAAAAAAAAAAAAAAACTTTTTTAAAAAAGATACAAAACAGTAAAAAGAAAAAATTATGTAAATAATCACCATCAGAAATAAAACTTTGGTGTACTTCCTAGAAGCTTTTTTTCAACAAAATTGAAATCATATTGTACATTTTTATACAAGTCTATTTTTAAAAATTGTCAGATAATAACTGTCCACTTTTACGGGATACAGTGTGATGTGCTGGTGCATTCACACCATGTGTATTGATCGACTCAGGGTATTTAGGTTACCCACCGCTCAAACATGTATCACTTCTTTGTAATGAGACCTTTACATGTTTTGTGCCATGTGTTTCACATTTAGTATAGTCTATGAGATGTGTTCATTTCTTTCAGTCTGTTTCTACTTGCTATTTTGGACGATTTGATTAACACGTAAATCCCTGCCAGGCTTTACTGCTAATCATGTCCCCTCTGATGAAAATCTTTCAGTGGCTCCCAATAAAGACAGAATTCCACAACAGGGCCAACCTACAAGACCTAACTCATTCTTTGCACCCTAGCCATTAATAAACATTTACTGTAATGATCTGACTAAGCCTACTGACATTTTCCTTCTGATTCTCATTTTTATGCTCTGTCCCAGTGTGGTTAAAGCTCAAAATTACTAAAACCCAACACTGGGGCTGACTTTCCAAAGCTGCCCTCTCACTCTCTTTGCCCTCCACATGTTCATGTCATTCCCCAACCCCATTCCATATTCCTTCATCTGGCACACACTGTATTCAAGGCTGCTTCTCTAATAGTAAGCACACTGAGCCCAATACCCTGAGAGGAAATATCTCTCAAGAACTGCTGGCCAAGCATCACGGTCTTAGAGAAACATGGAACAAATTGAAATCAACTAGAACAGAACGGAACACTTAAAGTTTGATCCTGACCTACTCAAGTTACTCAGTTAATTCACTGTGGAACATATGTGACAAAAGCTTGCATATCCTCCCCTAAAAAGATTTAATTTAAAATACAAATGAAACAACAGATTGGATAAACTTACTGCATCACATTTATTTTGCTTTTCACTTGAAATCTTTAAGTCTCTTTTTTTAGATTTTCCTTTTATTTATTTGAAAGGCACAGCCAGAGAGAGAGAGACGGAGAGAAAAAAAGGGAGAAATCTTCCATCTGCTGGTTCACTCCCCAAATGGCCACAAAGGCTGGGGCTGGGCCAGGTTGAAGTCAGGAACTTCTTCCAGGTCTCCCACATGGATGCAGGGACCCAAGGACTTGGGCCATACTCCACTGCCTTCCCAGGCACATTAGCAGGGAGCTGGATTGGAACTGGAGCAGCCAGGACTTGACCTGGCGCCCATATGGGATGCTGGCATCATAGGCAGCAACTTAACCACTATGCCGTAGTGCTGGCTCCGTCTCCAGCTTTTCAAAGAGTCTCCTCTTTCCTTTCTGTTACTTGCTAGCATTTCTTTTTCAGATAGGCAGGTAGATCAGGATCTGAGCAGAGGAATCATCTCTCTCCTCTTCCACACAAGAGGCTGGAAAGAATGGTTCAAGTAAGTTTCTTTTCTCTTCTGTTCTGAGTTGTCTAGCATGATGGAAACAATTTAAATGCCCATCAATGAGTGAATGGCTGAATAAATTACTGCCCACCCATATGTTTTCGGTTGAACTATGCCATCTTAAAAAGATATGCTAAAGATCCATCTTCCAGTCTCTCAGAATGTGACTTCATCTAGAAATGGGGTCTTTCTAGAACTAATCAAGTAAAATGAGGTCATTATTGTGGTGGGCCTTACAAAACAGGGAAAAATCTAGACACAGACACAAAGGGGTAAGATGATATTAAAACAAATGCAGGAAGTAGATGGCCAAATGAAGATGGAGTCAGATTGGAGTTATGCTGCCACAAACCAAATGCCTGGGGCCACCAAAAGCTAGGATAGAGGAATGAACCTCTTAAAAAGCATGAACTTTAACCCTGCAGACACCCTGATTTCAGATTTCTATGCACTAGAACAGTAAGACAACACATTTCTGTTGTTTAAGCCAACAGTATGTGAATACACAACACAATAACCTACTACTCAACAATAAAAAGGAACTACTTAAAATGCTAAGTGAATAACATGCTACATGAAAGAGGCCAGACAAAAAAGGCCACATAATGTATTTCATTCCTTAGTTATATGACACAGAGAAAAATGAGACCTATAGATCAGTGGCTGCCAGGGCCCAGGGATAGGAGAAAACTGGTTATAAAGGGGCACCACGGAACTTTCTGGGATGATGGAAATATGCTCTATCTTTGTAATATGATGGTTAGAACTATAGTAATATGTGGCATAATGCAGTTCAGCCAGTGACAGATCACATAGATGATGGCTGTTTTGCATGATATGCCCACGGATGAATGTTCAGCTTAGTGGTTAACACAACATTTGGGACACTCACATCTGCTCTGCTCCCCATCCTAGCTTCCTGCTAATGCACACCCTTGGAGGCAGTGGAGACGGCCCAATTAGCCCTGGCACCCACAAAGGAGAAGTGAACTGAGTTCTGGGCTCCCTGCTTCAGTCTGGTTCAGCCCCAGCTGTTCTGGACATTTGGGAAGTAAACCAGTAGATGGAAGACACCCTGCTTTTAAAATTAAAATTTTAAGAAAGATTTTTGGGGGCCAGTGCTGTGGCGAAGCAGGTAAAGCCACTGCTTGCAGTGCTAGCATCCCATATGGGTGCAGTTCAAGCCCTGGCTGCTCCATTTCCAATCTAGCTCTCTGCTATGGCCTGGGAAAGCAGCAAGATGGCCCAAGTGCTAGGGCCCCTGCACCCACGTGGGAGACCCAGAAGTTGTTCCTGGCTCCTGGCTTCAGATTGGCCCCACTCCAGCTGTTGCGGCCATTTAGGGGGTGAACCAGCGGATGGAAGATCTCTCCTCTCTGTAACTCTGCCTTTCAAATAAATAAATAAATATTTTTTAAAAATTTATTACCGCACTATTTCTTGAATAGCCTATCAGCTGTCTACTGATTTAAATGACAATATTTTACATAGAAAACACTCGTATTTTATACATGGATCAGTTTCTGGAAAACTCTGTGTCTTCTGGCTCTATTTATCATTTTTTTCCTCCCAGAAACTTTATTTAAGGAATACAAACTTCATACATTTCATAAAGACAACTTTAGGAACATGGTGATTCTTCCCACCGTCCTTCCATCGACTTTCCCACCCCTCTTTCTCCTCCCTCTCCTGTTCCCATTCTTATTTTTTTGCTAAGATCTATTCTCAATTAATTTTATACAAATGTGATTAACTCCATGTTTAGTAAAGAGTTCAACAAATAGCGTGGGAAAAAAACTGTTCCTCAACAGTTGAGACAAGGGCTGTTTAAAGCCATTGCTTCTCAAAATGTCAATTTCACTTACACAGATTACCTTTTAGGTGCTCTATTAGGTATCACAGCTCAGGGAGAACATATGGTATTTGTCCTTTTGGGACTGGCTTATTTCACTGAGTATGATGTTTTCCAGTTTCATCTGTTTTGTTGTAAATGACCGGATTTTTTTAAATTCATTTATTTATTTGAAAGTCAGAATTACACAGGGAGAGGAGAGGCAGAGAGGCGGGGGGTGGGGGGGTCTTCCATCCAATGGTTCACTCCCCAGTTGGCCACAATGGCTGGAGCTGTACCGATCCGAAGCCAGGAGCTTCTTCTGGGTCTCCCATGCGGGTGCAGGGCCCAAGGACTTGAGCCATCTTTACTGCTTTCCCAGGCCATAGCAGAGAGCTGGATTGGGGCTGGCACCGCGGCTTACTAGGCTAATCCTCCCCCTGCGGTGCTGGCACACCAGGTTCTAGTCCTGGTTGGGGCGCCGGGTTCTGTCCCGGTTGCTCCTCTTCCAGTCCAACTCTCTGCTGTGGCCCGGGAATGCAGTGGAGGATGGCCCAAGTCCTTGGGCTCTGCACCAGCATGGGAGACCAGGAGAAGCTCCTGGCTTCGGATCAGCGTGGTGCGCCAGCTGCAGTGTGCCAGCCGCAGCGGCCATTGCGGGGTGAACCAACAGCCTCTCTGTCTCTCTCACTGTCCACTCTGCCTTGTCAAAAAAAAAAAAAAAAAAAAAAAAAAAAAAGAATGTAGAGAGCAGGATTGGAAGTTGAGAAGATGGGTCTTGAACCAGCGCCCATATGGGATGCCCACGCTTCAGGCCAGGGCGTTCACCCGCTAGGCCACAGTGCTGGCCTGATTTTTTTTTTAACTACTGTGTAGTATTCCATGGTGTACATATCCCATAATTTCTTTATCCAGTCTTCAGCTGATGGGTATTTGGGTTGATTCCATGTCTTAGCTATTATGAACTGAGCTGCAGTAAACATAAGGGTACAGATACCTCTTTCATATGCTGATTTCATTTCCCTTGGGTAAATTCCCAGGAGTGGGATGGCTGTGTCATATGATAGGTCTATATTAAGACTTCTGAGGTATCTCCCTACTGTCTTCCATAGTGGCTTTACCAGTTGACATTCCAACCAACAGTGGACTGGGGTACCTTTTTCCCCACATCCTCATCAGCATTTGTTATTTGTTGATTTCTGTATGAAAGCCATTCTAACTGGGAAGAGGTGAAACATCCTTGTGGTTTTGATTTGCAATTCCTTGATGGCTAGTGATCTTGAGCATTTTTTCACGTGTCTGTTGGCCATTTAGATCTCCTTTTAAAAAATGCCTGTTTAAGTCCTTTGCCCATCTCTTATTGGGCTGTTTGTTTTGTTGTTGCTGAGCTTCTTGATCGCTTTATATATTCTAGTTATTAATCCTTTATCAGTTGCATAGTTTGCAAATATTCTCTCCCATTCTGCAGGTTGCCTCTTCATTTTGCTGAGCATCTCTTCTGCAGTACAGAAAGTTTCTCAATTTGATGTAATCCCGTTTGTCAATTTTGGCTCTGATTGCCTGTGCCTCTGCCTCTGGGGTCTCTTCTAAGAACTCTGCCTATGCTAATGTCTTGTAGGGTTTCCCCAATGTTCTCTAATAATTTGATGGTATCAGGTCATAGATTTAGGTCTTTAATCCATTTTGAGTGAGGTTTTATACAAGGTATAAAGTAGGAGTCTTGCTTCACACTTCTGCATGAGGAGATCCAGTTTTCCCAGCACCATTTGTCAAAGAGACTGTCCTTGCTCCAGGGACTGATTTTAGCTCCTCTGTCAAAGATAAGTTAGTTGTAGATGCGTGGATTGATTTCTGGTATTTCTATTCTGTTCATTGGTCTAACCATCTGTTTTTGTACCAGTACCAGGCTGTTTTGATTAGAACTTCCCTGTAGTATGTCTTGAAATCTGGTATTATGATACCTCTGGCTTTGTTTTTGTTGTATAAGATTGCTTTAGCTACTTTGGGACTCCTGTGTTTCCATATGAATTTCAGCAGCATTTTTTTCTATGTCTGAGAAGAATATCCTTGGTATTTTGAATGGGATCTCTTTCAATTTGTAAATTGCTTTCAATAGTATGGATATTTTGATGATATTGATTCTTTCAATTCATGAACATGAAAGAATTTTCCTTTTTTTGTGTCTTCTTCTATTTCTGTCTTTAATGTTTTGTAATTCTCATTGTAGAGATCTTTGATGTCCTTGGTTAGATTCATTCCAAGATATTTGGGTTTTTTGTTGTTGTTGTTTATGTGTTTTTGTAGCTATTGCTAATGGGACTGATCTAAGAAGTACTTTCTCAGCTGTGGCAATGTCTGTGTATACAAAGGCTATTGATTTTTGTGTGTTGATTTTATTTATTTATTTATTTATTTTTGACAGGCAGAGTTAGACAGTGAGAGAGAGACAGAGAGAAAGGTCTTCCTTCCATTGCTTCACCCCCCAAATGGCCACTACGGCCGGCGCACCGTGCCGATCTGAAGCCAGGAGCCAGCTGTTTCCTCCTGGTCTCCCATGCAGGTGCAGGGCCCAAGCACTTGGGCCATCCTCCACTGTCTTCCCGGACCACAGCAGAGAGCTGGACTGGAAGAGGAGCAACCGGGACAGAATCTGGGGCCCCAACCAGGACTAGAACCCAGTGTGCCGGTGCTGCAGGTGGAGGATTAGCCAAGTGAGCCGCGGCGCAGGCCATGTGTTGATTTTATATCCTGCCACTTCACCAAACTTATCTATGAGTTCCAATAGTCTCTTAGTGGAGTCTTTCAGATCCCCTATATATAGAATCATGTCATCTGCAAATAGCGATTGTTTGATTTACTCCTTCCCAATTTGTATCCCTTTTATTTCTTTTTCTTGCCTAACAGCTCTGGCTAAAACTTCCAGGTCTATATTGAATAGCAATAGTCAAAGTGAGCATCCTTGTCTGGTTCCAGATTTTAGAGGCTGGCACTGTGGCATAGTAGGCTAATCCTCTGGCTGCAGATTCACTTTCAATCTAGCTCCTTGCTAGTGTGCCTGAAAAAGCAGTGGAAGATGGCCCAGGTGCTTGGGCCCCTGCACCCATGTGGAGACCTGGAAAGCTCCTGGCTTCCGATTGGCTCAGCTCTGGCCACTGTGGCCATTTGGGGAGTGAGCCAGCGGATGAAGACTTTTCTGTCTGTCTCCTTCTGTTTATAACTCTTCCTCTCAAAGAAATAAATAAAATATTTTAAAATAATTATTTATTTGAAAAGCAGAGTGATAGAGAGTTGGAGACAGAAAGACAGATCTTCTATCTGCTGGTTCCCTCCCCAAATGGCTGCAATGACTCAGGTTGAGTCAGGCTGAAGTCAGGAGTCTCAAACTCCATCCAGGTCTCCCACATGGGTAGCAAGAGCCTACACACTTGGGCCACCTTCCATTGCTTTCCCAGGCACATAAGGAGGGAGCTGGATCAGAAACAGAGATCCAGAACTCAAACCTGTGCTCTGATATGGGATGCCACCATCATGGGTGGTAGTTTAACTTGCTGTTCCACAATGCCAGCTCTTAAATAAATAAATATATATATTTAAAGATTTATTTATTTATTTATTTATTTGAAAGGCAGAGTTACAGGGAGGCAGAGGCAGAGAGAGAGAGAGAAGTCTTCCATCCGTTGATTCGCTCCCCAGATGGCCTCAACAGCCGGAGCTGTGCAGATCTGAAGTCAGGAGCTAGGAGCTTCCTCCAGGTCTCCCATGTGGGTGCAGGGGCCCAACGACTTGGGCCATCTTCTACTACTTTCCCAGGCCATAGTAGAGAACTGGATCGGAAGTGGAGCAGCCGGGACTCGAATTGGTGCCCATATGGGATGCCAGAACTGCAGGCAGCAGCTTTACCTGCTACGCCATAGCGCCAGCCCCAGTAAAAAAAAAATTTTTAAAGTTATACTATTAGTTTATGTAAGTACATTCTATAATGGTCACATGACAAATTCACCAAACACATCCTGTACATATGGTTGTATATAACTAAACGTGAATTTTACAGTATATAAATTGCATCTTGATAAATAGGATTTAGAATATCAAGGTAGGAGGAAACATTAACTGTCATAAAAGATACCATAAACATTGGGGCCGGCATCCCATATGGGTGCCGGTTAGAGTCCCAGCTGCCCCTCTTCCAATCCAGCTCTGTGCTATGGCCTGGGAAAGCAGTAAAAGATGGCCCAAGTGCTAGGGCTCCTGCACCCGCATGGGAGACCCGGAAGAAGCTCCTGGCTTTTGGCTTCGGATCGGCACAGCTCTAGCCATTGCAGCCACCTGGACTGTAACCAATGGAAGGAAGACCTTTCTCTCTGTCTTTCCCTCTCATTGTCTATAACTCTACCTCTCAAATAAATACATAAAAATTAAAAAAAAAATAAAAATAAAGATTTTTTTAAAAAGAAAAAGATACCATAAACAAAATCTAAAAGCAATCAGGGAGATAATATTTCTAAATAGGATATAAGGGGCCGGTGTTGTGGCTCAGTGAGTTAAGTTGCCACCTGTGATGCTGACATCCCATGTCGGCACTGGTTCATGTCTTGGCTGCTCTACTTCCAATCCAGCTCCCTGCTAATGCACAAGCGAAAGCAGCAACAGATGGACCAAGAACTTGGGTCCCTGTACCCACGTGGGAGATGCAGATGAAGCTCCTGGCTTCAGCCTGGCCCTGCCATTGTGGCCATCTTAGGATTGAATCAGCAGATGAAAGATCTCTATCTCTAACTGTCTCTTCCTCTCTCTAACTCCGCCTTAAAAAAAATCTTATTTAAAAACAGGATAGCAGGATATAAAGTAAAAAAAATTAATAACCCAAAAATAAAACTGTGGACTAGAAATCATTCATGAAAGTAGAAACAGAAAGCCGGCGCCGCGGCTCACTAGGCTAATCCTCCTCCTGCAGCGCCGGCACACCAGGTTCTAGTCCCGGTCGGGGCGCCGGATTCCGTCCCGGTTGCCCCTCTTCCAGGCCAGCTCTCTGCTATGGCCAGGGAGTGCAGTGGAGGATGGCCCAGGTGCTTGGGCCCTGCACCCCATGGGAGACCAGGAGAAGCACCTGGCTCCTGCCTTGGGATCAGCGCAGTGCGCCGGCCGCAGCGTGCCGGCCACAGCAGCCATTGGAGGGTGCACCAACGGCAAAGGAAGACCTTTCTCTCTGTCTCTCTCTCTCACTGTCCACTCTGCCTGTCAATAAACAAAAAATAAAAATAAAAAAAAAAAGAAAGTAGAAACAGAGGCAATTTGATAAACAATGGAAAGATAATCAGTGAGGAATGTATAGAAAACCAAGTGACTTTTTTCTAAAAAAAAAAATATATATATATATTTATTTATTTATTTGAGAGGCAGAGTTATAGACAGAGAGAAGGAGAGTTAGTGAGAAAGGTCTTCCATTCACTGGTTCACTCCCCAAATGGCCACAATGGCCAGAGCTGGCCCAATCCAAAGCCAGAAGCCAGGAGCTTCCTCCGGGTGTCCCACATGGGTCCAGGGGCCCAAGTACTTGGGGCATCTTCTACTGCTTTCCCAGGCCATACCAGAGAGCTAGATCGAAGAGGAGCAGCTGGGACTAGAACCAGTAGCCATATGGGATGTCGGTGCTGCACGTGGAGGCTTAGCCCACTATGCCACAGCACGGGCCCCTGAAACAAACTTTTAAAAAAATATTTTATTTATTCAAAAGGCAGAGTGACAGAGAAGAGACAGAGAAAGAGATCATCCATCAGCTGGTTCACTCCCCAAATGGCTTCAACAGCTGATCCAGGCAGAAGCAAGGAGCCAGAACTCCATCTAGGCCTCCCACATGAGCAGCAAGGGGCAAAGCTCTTGGGCCATCTGCTGCTTTCCCAGGCACATTAGCAGGGAGTTGGATCAGAAGCACAACAGCTAGGACTTGAACTGGTGCTCCCATATGGAACACCAGTGTCACAAGCAGTGGCTTAACCTGCTGTGCCACATGCTGACCTCTGAAACTAGTTTTTACCCAACAGATTGACCAGCATGAAAGACAGACACAAGGAATAACATTCAGAACTGATCCTGATGTGGTAAACTGACATTTTCATAACACTCTTAGGGAAGGGAATTCAAAAAGTCATTAAAGGGACTGGCAACCCACATGAGTGCCAGTTCAATAGGGGCTGCTCTACTCCTGATCCATCTCCCTGCTAATGCACCTGGGAAAGCAGTGGAAGACAGTCCAAGCCCCTGGGCCCCTGTACCCATGTGGGAAACCAGAAAGAAGATCCTGACTCCCAGCTTCGGCCTGCCCATCCCCAGCTGTTTCAGCCATTTGGGGAGTGAACCAGCAGATGGAAGACTTCTCTCTGTCTCTACATCACTCTGTAATGCTTTCAAATAAATAAAATAAATCTTTTTAAAAGATTTTAAAAGTCATTAAAATTAAAAATGCTTTCATTCGTGGGGTTAACACTGAGGCCCAGTGGATTAAGATGCTGCCTGCAACCCTGACGTCCCATATCAGAGTGAGCCCCAGCTGTTCCACTTCTGATCCAGCTTCCTACTACCGAGCTTGGAAAGGCAGTGGAGGATGGCCTATGCACTTGAGCCCCTGCCACCCATGTGGAAGATGAAGTCCCAGGCTCCTGGCTGTTGTAGTCACTTGGGAAGTTAACCAGTGGAAGGTCTCTCTCTCTCTGTCACTGTACCTTCCAAATAAATAAATAAATATTTTTTAAAAAGAAAGAAAAAAAAAAACCTCTTACACCTAGCAATCCCAGTTAAGGAATTTATTACAAAAATAACTGGTATTAGTACTTAATGACACTCATGAAAAGATGATTACTGGTAATACTTTTTGGAACAGTCAAAACCTGGAAATAACTTAGATATCTTTTTTTTTTTTTTTTTTTGACAGGCAGAGTGGACAGTGAGAGAGAGAGAGACCCAGAGAAAGGTCTTCCTTTTCCATTGCTTCACCCTCTAATGGCAGCTGCGGCCGGCGCACCACACTGATCCAAAGCCAGGAGCCAGGTGCTTCTCCTGGTCTCCCATGCGGGTGCAGAGCCCAAGGACTTGGGCCATCCTCCACTGCACTCCCGGGCCACAGCAGAGAGCTTGACTGGAAGAGGGGCAACCGGGACAGAATCCGGCGCCCCGACCAGGACTAGAACCTGGGGTGCTGGCGCCGCAGGCGGAGGATTAGCCTAGTGAGCCTAGTGAGTTATGGCGCCGGCCTAGATATCTATTAATAATGGAATGGTTAAATAAATTATGACACAATCAAGCACAGCATTATACAATCACTTAAAAGACTTGAGTTAGGGGCAGGCTTTTAGCCTAGCAGTAAACATGCTTGGGTCTCATGTTGGACTACCTGCATTCAATATAGGGCTGTTTCTTAATGCAGCTTCCTGCTAACACAAACTCTGGGAGGCATCAGTGATAGCTTAAGTAACTGGGTTCCTGCCATGCACATGAGACCTTGATTGAGTTACCAGGGCCTAGGTCAGCCAGCCCAGTCTAGCCTTGTAGGCCATTTAGGGAGTGAACCTGTAGTAAATGAGAATGCTGTCTCGGATATACACTCTTCCTAAATTTTAAAAGAATGAGTTATACCTGTATGCATGGCTTGGAAAAGCATTCGTCATATATCAATAGGTTAAAACTATCAAACTTTTAGAGAAATATATTTTTCATTATGATCCAGTTTTCTTAAAGAAGAGAAATTGTAAGTACATATGTTTTTTTTTTTGAGGGTTAATGATCATTTAATACTGTACCATTTTTACTTATAAATATACAAAAATATAGAATGCTTCACGAATTTGCATGTCATCCTTGTGCAGAGGCCATGCTAGTTTTCTCTGTATCATTCCAATTTTAGTATATGTGCTGCCAAAGCAAGCACATATGTTTGTTTCAGCATACAGAAAGGTTTGGAGAGATATTTACCAAACAATTGTTAACATGGGATACATTTAGGTGACTGGGAAGGCGACAGATGTATTTTATTCTTTCATTAAAAACAACTGGGGGAGCTGGTGCTGTGGTGCAGCAGGTAAAAGCTGTTGCTTGCGACGCTGGCATCCCACATGGGCACCGGTTCAAGTTCTGGCTGCTCCACTTCCGATCCAGCTCCCTGCTAATGCACTTGGGAAAGCAGTCTAAGATGGTCCAAGTGCTTGGGCCCCTGCCAATCACATGGGAGACCCAAATGAAACTCTTGGCTCCTGGCTTCAGCCTGACCCAGCGCTGGCCTTTGCAGCCATTTGGGGAATGAAACGGTGGATGGATGATCTCTCTCCATCTTTCTCTCTCTACTCTCTCTCTGTAACTCTTTCAAATAAATAAATAAGTGAATCTTTTAAAAAATAATAACAACAATAACAAAAAAAATCAATTGGAGGTGGACATTTGGCACTGTAGTTACCATGTACTTGGGATCCCTGCATCTCATACCAGAGTGCCTGGGTTTGGGTCCCAGTTCTGCTTCTGATTCCAGTTTTCTGTTAATGCATACCCTGGGCAGCAGCAGGTAACAGGTTCCTGCCAATCATGTGGGAGACCTGGACTGAGGTCCAGGCTCCAGGCTTCAGACTGGCTCAGCCCCTGGCTGTTGTGGGCATTTGGTGAGTGAACTAACAGATGAAAGATCCCTCGCTCTGCCTTCCAAATAAAATTATAAATAAATAAATGCTTTCTAAAAATAACTATTTGGGCTGGTGCTGTGATGTAGTAAACTAAATTTCCACCTGTGGAACCAGCATCCCATATGGGTGCCATTTCGAGTCCCAGATGCTCCAGTTCCAATCCAGTTCTCTGCTGTGGCCTGGGAAAGCAGTAGAAGATGGCCCACGTCCTTGGCCCCTGCACCAGCATGGGAGACCCAGAAGAAGCTCCTGGCTTCAGATCAACCCAGGTCCAGCTGTTGAGGCCATCTGGGGAGTGAATCAATGGAAGGAACACTTCTCTATCTCTCTGTGCTTCTGCCTCTCTTTAATTTTGCCTTTCAAATAAATAAATAAATCTTAAAAAAAAAATACTTACAACACATAAAATGTACTGATAACTGTTCATGTAACCACCAGTTTAAAATATATATATAATCACTGAAGTCCTTTATGTGACCCTCTGAACTGTTTTGACTTTTATTTTTTACTATTAATTGCCTTTTTCCAAGTTTTTACCACATTTCCGTAACAACATATTCTTCCATTTTGCATGTCCTAGGACATTTTATGTAAACAGAATCATTCATCCACAACTCCTCGAAATATTCTGTTGTTGACTGTGGCTGTAATTAACTAATTTTCACTGCTCTATAATATTCATTGTACTGGTGTCCCACAATTTGTTTCTATTGCACCATTTCTTGTCATTATTTACAGTGCCAGGATGAACAGGATATGCATGGTTGCTAGCAGACACAAACTGACAAAGATGTTCCAAGAAGGAAACTGTTGAGTTACAGGGTATGTATGCACCATGATCTCAAGTAGATAATGCCAAACATAACATCTTTATGTTTACTGGTCCTTCTAATTTCCATTTGGTCAATTATCTGCTCAAGTATTTTATCCATATGCCTTTGGGTTACTGAAAAATATCTTCTTGGGGCTGGCACTGTGGCATAACAAGTAAAGCCAACACCTGCAGTGCTCTACTACCAATCCAGCTCTCTGCTATGGCCTGGGAAAACAGTAGAGGATAGCCCAAGTCCTTGGGCCCCTACATCTGCGTGGGAGACCCAGAGGAAGCTCCTGGCTTCAGACCAGCACAGCTCTGGCTATTGCTACCAATTGGGGAGTGAACCAGCAGATGGAAGACCTCTCTCTCTCTCTCTGCCTCTCCTTCTCTCTGTGTAACTCTTTCAAATAAATAAATCTTAAAAAAGAAATAGATATTTGTGTGCAGAGTAAGGCCCAATTTTCATGTGGGAAATCAACAGACCTAACAGTAGCTAATGAAAACTCCATCATTTACTCCCTATCAATAATGTTATTTATCTTCTGTCATGAATCAAGTTTCATACTTAGCTTGTCTCTGGCATTTTTAATCTGTTTTATGTGTCAATTTTTCTGTTACTTCAATTTTTTTCTGATATCTTAATGATCACAGTTTTATGATCATTACTGAAATGTGGTAAAGCAAGTCCCACTTTCTTATTTACACATGTTTCTTGACCAGTTTTTGGCCCACTGTTATTCTACAAACTTGAAGAGTTTTCCTAAAATATCTTTGGAGTTTGTCTGAAATTGCATCAAACTGACAGATAAATCAGGGAAATGACATCTCTAGGATAAAATGTTTCAATCCATACACATAACATGCCACTTCATTTAAAAAGTATTTTCAGTATCTTTCATTTTTAAAAATGTTTATTTATTTGAGAGGCAGAAAGAAACAGAGTTCACATCAGTTGCTTCACTCCCAAAGTGTCCACAATGATCTGACCAGCTAAAGCCAGGAGCTGAGAACCCTGTACCAGTCCTTCCACACGGACGGAAGTGAGCCAGCTACCTGAGCCATCACCTGCTGCCTCCCAAACTGCACATTAGCTGGAAGTTAGAATTGGGAGCAGAGCCAAAACTCAAACCCAACCAGCATCCTAACGGCTAGGCCAAATGCCCACCTCATCTTTTGATATTTTACACATTCCCTAGGTAACTCTTCTAACCATCCTCTGCTATTTAACAACTAATCACAAAATATAGTGGCTTTAAGACAACAATATTTATTTTGCTCGCGAATCTGAGTAAAAAGAGGGTCTGGTAGGGACAATCTGTCTCTGTTCTACTTTGTGTCCAATGGGGCAAATCACAGGCAGGCTGGTACTGGAATCACTTGAGGAACCCCCATGCACATGGAGGGGCTACATGGAGGTATTCCCTTCAGGAACTCCACCTAAGGTCCCCGTCTATAGCCAGCATCAATCAACAGATAGGTGAATGAACATACCATCATTCCCAACAGGTTTTTTTGTTTCTTTCTTTTGTCTTCACTGTATATTTATATACTGACATTACATATTGATAGATACATGGATAAAAATTAATTATCTCTTCTGTACCTGTGTTTCCAACATAATGGCCACTAGTCACACATGGTTGTTTACATTTAAATGAATTAAATAAAATTTAAAAATTCAGTTCCTTGGTCATACTAACTATATTTCAAGTGTCCAACAGCAACATAGTACTAGTCAGAAGAGAATATTTCCATCACCTCAGAAAGCTCTGTTGGGAAAAAAAAAAAAGAAAGCAAGCAAGCTCTACTGGATATGCTATCCCCTTACTAATTGACAAAATACTAAGGTTGTGTTAAAATCTTCTATTATGTTGACAGCAGATGATGGCTCAAGTACGTGGGTCCCTGCCACCCACATGGGAGACCCTGATGGAGTTACTGGCTCCTGGCTTTGGCCTGGCCCAGCTGTGGCCATTGAGGTCATTTGAAAAGTAAATAAGGGGATGGAAGTGCTCTCTCTCTCTCTCTCCCCTTTACAAATAAATAAATAAATACAAATTTTAAAATATAGATAGCTTCCAATACAGAGAGTACGTGTTTTCCTTCTGGAATACCAATTAAACGAACATCAGACTTTCTCACTCCATTTTCCATATCTCTTACTTCTCATGTTTTCCATCTCTCTCTTTTATTTCGGGCTGCTTTCTGGGTAATTTCTTTAGCTCTACCAACCAGTTCACTATTTATCACAATATATCTAAAGTGTTGATTAAGGTTCCCTGTCTTTTAAATTTTTTCTTACATTTTTAATTTTAATTATTTTTTTGCTTCTTTCATCTTACAACAATGAAATAATGTTTTTTAATTACTACAGTCTCTTGGCCTTTATTATACTTTTCATTCTTTCATTTATCTTTAAATATACTAACCATAGTTATTTCAGGGGCTGGTGCTATGGCACAATGGGTAAAGCCGCCTGCAGTGCAGATGCAGACCTGCAGTGCAGCATCCCACATCGGTGATGATTCGAGTCCTGGCTGCTCCACTTCTGATTCAGTTCTCTGCTATGGCCTGAGAAAGCAGTGGACCTCTGCACCTACGTGGGAGAACTAGAAGAAGCTCCTGGCTCCTGGCTTTGGATTGGCGCAGCTCTGGCCATTGTGACCATCTGGGGAATGAACCAGCGGACAGAAGACCTCTCTCCCTCTCTTTTTGCCTTTCTGTAACTCTGCCTTTCAAATAAATAAATAAATCTTTAAAAAAAAAAAAACATACTTAGTTAATATTCTATGCGTGATAATTCCAATATCTGAAATCTCTGGGGGTCTAATTTCATTGTCCATTATTTTTACTGGCTTTTCCTGATGATTTTTCTTGCTTGGTTGTTAAATTTTTTTATTGTGAACTCATACTTTTTGAAACTTTATCTGTAGTAGTTGAAGTCTGAGTTACACGACAATTCTTTGTGTTTTTTATGTTTATTAGTGAATGGCTCTACTTTAAACCCTTGGCTTGAGGTTTCTTGGTCTATTTAAGAAGTGTGAATTCAGGCAACAAACCCACAAGAGGCTCACCATAATTTCTCAATGGGCACCTCATACCCATCTCTCAGTATCAAATTTTAATACAATTTTATTTACAATCACCTGGGGTAAGAGCTTACTTTCAGTTCACCCTCACACAGAATGCTGCCCTTTGAAGTCTCAGCTTTACGGGACTGGGGCAGGGGACTTCTTCTTGGACTCTCTACCCTATGCTCTATTTTGTCTTCTATTTTCTAGGATGCATGACGTCATAAACACCAAAGATGAATAAATGTTCAGCCAATGTTCTCAATGTTGGCTTCAGGCTTCAGAAATCTGCTGGTTTTTTTTGTTTGTTTGTTTGGGTTTTTTTTGTTTTTTTTTGTTTTTTTTTTTTTGTTTTGTTTTGTTTTGTTTTTTTTTTTTTTAAAGGCAGAGTTACAGAGAAAGGTCTTCCATCCACTGGTTCACTCCCTCAAATGGGTGTAATGGCCAGACCCGGGCCAATCTGAAACCAGGAGCGAGGAACCTCTTCCAGGCCTCCCATGTGGGTGGCAAGGGCCCAAACACTGGGGCCATCTTCCACTGCTCTCCCTGACACATCAGCAGGGAGCTGGATCAGAAGTGGAGCAGTCAGGACTCGACCCGGAGCCCATATAGGATGCCAGCATCACAGGTGGTAGCTTTACCCGCTAAGGCACAACGCCAGTCCCTATGCTCACTTCATAAGTTCCCTCTTTCACTTAGCTTTTGGGCTCTAAGTATTCTTTAAAACATACATCTAAAATACATTTATGTGGGTTTTTTCCTTAGCATTTTCAATTGTCTCATCAGGGCACCTACTTGGTCATACAGTTAAACGAGAGGTACCTGAATCCTTATCTGAAGAAATAATGCCTGACAACAGAAATATTTTTAAAGAGAGGCAGGCATTTGGCCTTGCACATAAGAGGCCCACATCCCATATCAGAGAGCCTGGGTCCATTTACTGCTCTGGCTCCCGACTCCAGCTCCCCGGAAGGTAGCAGGTGGTGACTCAAGTGGTTGGGTCCCTGCCACCCTTGTGCCTGATCTGGACTGAGTTCCAGGCTCCCAGCTTCAGCCTGGCCCGGTCCTGACCACTGCAGACATGCTGGGGAATGAGCCAGCAGATGGTCTCACAATCTCTCTCTCCGCCTCTAACATATTTTCTTTAAAAACAAACAAACGAAGATATATACTTAAGAGGGGCCCTCACTGTGGCATAACAGGTAAGGCTGCCACCTGCAGTGCCGACATCCTATATGGGTACCAGCCAGTTCAAGTCCCGGCTGCTCCACTTCCAATCCAGCTCTCCACTATGGCCTGGGAAAGCAGTGGAAGACGACCCAAGTCCTTGGGCCCCAGCACCCGTGTGGGAGACCTGGAAGAAGCTCCTGGCTTCCAATTGGCCCAGCTCCAGCTGTTGCGGCCATTTAGGGTGTGAACCAGCAGATAGAAGACCTCTCTCCCTCCCTCCCTCCCTCCCTGTCTCTGCCTCTTTGTATCTCTGCTTTTCATATAAATAAATGTCTTTAAAATACATATATACTTAAAGACTTAATTAAATTCTACAGTGACAAACCCATAAGTTACTTAAAGTGCAATTTTTTATTTTGGTGGATTTTTTAAAGATTTTTTTATTTTATTTGAAGGGCAAAGTTAGAGAGAGAGAGAGAGAGAGAGAGAGATCTTCCATCCATTAGTTCACTCCCCAAATGGCGCAACGGCTGGAGATGGGCCAGGTCGAAGCCAGCAGCTTCTTCCCTGAGGAATGGAGCCGGTGCCCATACAGGATGCCATATAGGTGGTGGCTCAATCGCTAAGCCACAGCACCGGCCCCATTGGTGGGGCTTTAATGCTTCCTCTTAACAAGGTCAGCTGACTGTAGATGGCCGTGAAAAGATCATTCTAGAAGGTTCCTCCTGCCACACCCTGGCATTAATTTGGTCTTAAGGAAAAGCCAACTCTTTGACTTTAAAGGAGTCAGATGAGGTAAATATTGCCAACCCCTGTGCCTTGTCTTCCCAATTTAACTGGTAAATTCCTTGAAACCAAACACAGTATTCTTTAGGTTTTTCAATCTCTCACTTTTTTTTCCTTTTTTCCCCCAAATCCCTCACTTATCCACTTCCTGCAAGAACCAAACACCGCGCACCTTCCTCATGGTAAAGTGCCCACCATCTCGGCAGCCCAGCGTTTCCGCAAAGCCCTCACATGCATCTGAAAGCGTTTCTGCATCAGAACGATTCAACGCCACCTGCCCTCTCCATACGCGACCCTCGTACATTATCAACCACTCTTCTGGAAGACTGAGATGCCGGGGCTGGAAGGAACCTCAGGCATCCCCGGCCCAGCTCTCTCTAGTCACCGTCAGGGACACAGAGGGCCAGAGAGGGGAACACGAGTGCCTAAAATCGACCCGGAGTTTACACCCCGCGCCACCGCGCCCTTCTGGAAACGCGCTCTCTCCTGGCAGCGAGGGACAATGTGTGGGCAGTCACGAACCCGGTAACGCGGAGCGAGCCTCGGCGAAGGTCCTGGGCGAGGGCGCGCGGCGTCGAGGCTCGGACCCCGCACAAAAGGAGCCCGGGAGGAACAGGGCAGAGCCTGAGGGTGGCGGGGACGAGGGTCCGCGCTTACTCTCAGCAGCTGGAAGCCCCTCGCCACCCAGTCCGCGTCCGAGTCCCGACCGCGAAGCCCCACCCCGGGCAAGGATTCCGCCATCCCGAACGCGCCTGCGGATCCGCGAAACCATGCCTCTTACCCGAGCAGGTGCCGACTCCGCCATGGCTCCAGTCGCCTCTCAACGCCCCGAGCCCCGCCTGATAGCCCTCAGGCTGCGTTCCAGTCAGCGAGACGGCCCAGACGCTCCTGGAAGTCGCCTCAGCCGCCGTGTTGACACAAGGTGCATTCTGGGAGCCGGGCCCTGCCCGGCCCAAGACCGGCTTCCGCCGCCTGTGCTCACCGCGCTGGGTTTGCATCGCGCCCCCGTGCGGCCGGAGGGCGGAGAGCATCGTGGCACAAAATGGAAAAAGGACTCAGTCCCTCAAACTCGAAGGCAAGTTGTGAATTTAGGACAAACCCGCTAGCCTGGACTTCCACTTAACTAGGTATGGGCCGGGGGCATGCCTTGAGCTTCTCCTACTTCTGTCTCCTTAGGAAATAATAATCATACTTAGCTCACGGAGATGTGCAGACACGATGAACCATTTCAAGTCAAGTACTTAGAACAGTACCTGCGCGCGCCGGGAGTGCTCATGTTCATTACTCTCTTTGAGTGCCAGCTCCGTCCCTCACCAAGCGTGTGGCTCCGGATTGCTCTGCCTCAGTGTCTTTGTCCTCCAGCTGAGAATGGGAACACCGCACCCTGGGGGTGTTAATGGGACTGAAGGAACTAATTGGCATAAATTGTTTATGTAGCTGAGTGCCTGGGGTAAGACAAGCACTCAGTGGCTGGTAATCTCTTGTTTCTCTCTTGCATTTGCAAGGTCCTATATGGGTACCAGCCAGTTCAAGTCCCGGCTGCTCCACTTCCAACCCAGCTCTCCACTATGGCCTGGGAAAGCAGTAGAAGATGACCCAAGTCCTTGGGCCCCAGCACCCGTGTGGGAGACCTGGAAGAAGCTCCTGGCTTCCAATTGGCCCAGCTCCAGCTGTTGCGGCCATTTAGGGTGTGAACCAGCAGACAGAAGACCTCCCTCCCTCCCTTGAATTCACCAAGACCAATGTCACTCTGTGGGGCTCACAGAAGCCATTGATTTGTCTTTTTCCACTAACACGAATCTTGACATAGACCTTTTAAAAAAACGCCTTTATCTCTGGGTCACAGTTAGTCCCATGGGTTGCAGTGGAATCAGACGAATCAAGAAATTAGACAGCCTCTGCCAGCGCTGCGGCTCACTTGGCTAATCCTCCGCCTTGCGGCGGCGGCACACCGGGTTCTAGTCCCGGTCGCGGCGCCAGATTCTGTCCCGGTTGCCCCTCTTCCAGGCCAGCTCTCTGCTGTGGCCAGGGAGTGCAGTGCAGGATGGCCCAAGTGTTTGGGCCCTGCACCCACATGGGAGACCAGGAGAAGCACCTGGCTCCTGCCTTCGGATCAGCGCGGTGCGCCGGCTGCAGGGCGCCGGCCGTGGCGGCCATTGGAGGGTGAACCAACGGAAGGGAAGGGAAGGGAAGGGAAGGGGAGGGAAGGGAAGGGGAGGGGAGGGGAGGGATTAGCCTCAGTACGTGTTGCTATCACCTCCACATCTCTAGACCATAACTGCAGAGGTGAGAGGGAGCCCGGACATCATCCATCCCCACTCTCAATTTTTTTTAACGATTTATTTATTTATTTAAAAGTCAGTTACACAGAGAGAGAGAGAGAGAGAGAGGTGTCTTCCATCCGTTGGTTCACTCTCAAATTGGCAGCAACAGCCGGAGCTGTGCTGACCCGAAGCCAGGAGCCAGGAGCTTCTTCGGGTCTCCCACGTGGGTTCAAGGGCCCAAGGACTTGGGCCATCCTCTACTGCTTTCCCAGGCCATAGTAGAGAACTGGATCGGAAGTGGAGCAGCCGGGTCTTGAACCGGCGCCCATATGGGGTGCTGGCACTGCAGGCAGCAGCTTTATCTGCTATGGTACAGTGCCGACCCTCAGATACTTCTTTTTTTTTTTTTTAATTATCTCTTTATTTTAAAGGTAGAGTAAATGAGACAGAGAGAGAGAGAGAGAGACCGACCTTCCATTCACTGATTTACTTCCCAGATGTCCACAAAAGCCGAGGCTGGGCCAGGTCAAGGCTGGGAGTCCCAGAGTGGTTAGGGAATCTTTAGGGAAAAGGTGGAACCAGAGCTGGGGCTTGAGAGACCACAACTTGGATACAACTTGGATTCCACAGCCCGGGATCCCTTGGGAGCAAATGTGGGTATGACCATGGTGTGATTTGGAAACGGTCACGAGACAGGTCTGGCTGAGCACCGGCAGCAAGCTGGGGCAAGGGGCAGCAGACCAGCCACAACTTCCACTGAACGGCTAAGTGCCTGTGTTGTCATCACCGGCACAGTGAAAGAGAAGAAGCTGCTAGGGACATGGCGACTGGGGGCAAGCATTGTGGTTTAGTGAGTTAAGCTGCTGCTCGGGACACCTGCATCTCATATTGGGGTGCCCGGTTTGCATCGTGGATTATGGCCCAAGTACTGGGTCTCTGCCACCCAAGTAGGAGACTGGGATGGAGTTCTAGGCTCCAGGCCTCAGCCTCACCCAGCCCCAGCCATTGTGGGCATTTGGGGAAGAACTATTAGGTGAAAGATCTCTCTGCCTTTCAAATAAATAAATCAATATATAAATATTTTCTTAAAAAAAGACAAGGTGACCAAAAGAGAGATGATGAAATAAAGCCCGTCCATTCAACAAACAGCCTGCAGCTGGAAAAGAAATGAGGAAGTGTCTGCCTTCCTGTTCAGAATGGTCTCCCAGATGCCTTAAAAAAGAAAGCAGCTGCCCCTCTTCCCATCCAGCTCTCTGCTGTGGCCTGGGAAAGCAGCAGAAGATGGCCCAAGTCCTTGGGCCCCTGCACCTGTGTGGGAGACCAGGAGGAAGCATTTGGCTCCTGGCTTTGGATCAGTGCAGCTCCGGCCATTGCAGCTATCTGGGGAGTGAACCAATGGAATACTTTTCTCTCTGTCTCTCCCTCTCACTGTTTGTAACTCTACCTCTCAAGTAAATAAATAAAATCTTAAAAAAAGAAAGAAAGAAAGCAAAATTCAGGCCAAAGTATACAAGACTACTTCAAAAAGTTCATGGGAAAATGGAATTAAAATGTAAGGGGCTTTGTGGCGCAACATACTCCTGAAATGATACATATTTTTCATAATGTACATTCTTCATGAATTTTTGAAGATACCTTGCAGAACACTGAGCCATCCTTGCAGAAAAATGAGATAATGTGAACATATATTTGGCTGTATTTATAGAAGGAAGGACAACTTGGATGCTGTTACATAAGGGTCCAGGGTGACTGGGTGACAAGGAGGTTCTTTTTATTGCATACCCTTTTACACATGTTGAATTTTGATTGTATTGATGTAAAATCTATTCAAAGTTTAATTAATTCATGAAAAACTGGTGCGGAAGTGTGGGGAGCAACTGAGACTAGACTAAGTTACTGGAATTAAGACTTATTCTATGCATCTGCTCTCCCACAATATGGCGCTGGGGAGGAGTAAACTTCTACGCAGCTGCCTCTCGCCAACTTGACTGATAAGCAGCAGGAGCTGATCCTGCTCCTGATTGGAGGAGAGCAGCGTGCTCGGCGTGTGGGTAGCAGAGTTGGGATTGGTGGAAAAGGACTATAAAGGAGGAGAGAGACAACATGCACCAGGAACATCTGGGGGAACATCTGAGGAACATCTGAGCAGCTCCCAAGAGAGCCGGCCGGCGGTGTGCCACTCCTCCACAGAAGCAGGGAAAGTGGCAGGGGGAGCCGCCCCCTCCACGGAGGTGGAGGGGTCGGCAGCCAACCCGGGAAGGACCAGCAGCAAACCCGGGGAGGGCCGAGCAGACAAAAGAACAGCGCAGGGTCTAGTGTCGTTCCTCCGCGAATGGGGGAGCGACAGGAAGTCCTCTGAGGGAAAGAAATGTGTTTTGTTTATCAAGAGTTTCTTTGTTGTTAATAAATATATTTTAACTCCATTTTAAAAACTTACTTGAAAATCAGAGAGAGAGAGAGAGAGGTGGGTAGCTTTCATCTGCTGGCTCACTCCCTAAATGCCTGCAATACCCAGGGCTGGGCCGGGCCAAATCCAGAAGCCTGAAACTCAGTCCAGATCTCTCACGTGGATAGCATGGATCCAAGCTCTTGGGCCACCAGCTGCTGCCTCCTAAAGTGTGCATTAACAGGAAGCTGGAATCAGAAGTTGAGCTGAGGCTAGAACCCAGGCACTCTGATATGGGACACAGGCATCCCAAGCAGACCTCTTTTCTTAAAATCTATGTGTTTATCTGAAAGTCTGTGTGACAGAGAGACAGGGACACAGAAAGATCTTCCATCTGCTGATTCACTCATCAAATGCTGGCAGCAGCTAGGACTAGGCCAAAGTCAGGAGCCAGGAACTCCATCCGGGTCTCCCACAAGGGTGGGAACCAAGCACTGGCGCCACCATTCACTGCCTTCCCAGGCACAGTAGCAGGGAGCTGGACCTGAAGCAGAGGAGCCAGGATTCCAACTGGAACTCCATTGCAAGTGGCGGCCTGGCCTGCTATGCCACGATGCCAGCCCCAGGGACCAAGCACATCTTAACTGCTGGGCCTGGTAGAAAGCGTCCTACCTTTCCCCCTTGCTCTCCAATACTCAGTACCCGGAGACCAGATCTGAGACAGCCAGTTATGCTGTCTCAGATCCTTGGCCGGAAACTATTTACCTGTGGGTTTTCCAGTGGTGTGTGGCTTAAATCTGCCTTCTCAGCACCTCATCCTCCCTGACCTGCTCCTAGAGCTGTGTTCTCAGCTTCTAAGGCGTTCCACGGCGGGTACAGTGCAGTGGGTCTCCTCATGGCCTGCCTAAGCCTCACCATCCAACGCTTCACAGTCCCTACCTCCGCCACGCGTCCCCTGCCTTACAATCCCGGGTCCTGTCTTCCCACCCCACTCCCCCCGCCCCATCCAAATCACTCCTCAAGCCGATTGCTCTGTGAAGCTTCACCTAACGCTTAGAGTGTGAGCCCCACTCCTCCCATCAACCCCATTGGCAAGCAAACTGCGAGGCCTGGGTCTGTCTCCAGCTTCCACCACAGGTCCCTGCTGCAGTGCGGAACCCTGCAGAGGCCAGCATGCTCTGGGAGCAGAGCTCACTACAGGTGGAGCCCATGCTGAGAGCCAGGGAGACTCAGGCTGTAGGCCAGGGGCACCTGCTGCAGCAGAACCCACCAGACCAGAAGGCAGGAAACTGGACGCAACCCTGGCTCTCCCACTACTCAGGCACTAAACCTCTTTGGGAAATCAGCTGCCTGAGGGTAAAATGAAGGGAATAGACTTAGACGATCTGCTCAAATATTTCAAATCTATGTCTCAGTAGTGATTTCTCCCTCTTCCTTATACTCCCGAGGGTGAAAAAAAAATTTTTTTTCATCTTTTCCATGATTTGGATTATAAAAAGATTTTCTGCATATGCCCTCAGCTCCCTCCTGACCACTCCTGAACCAGAGGGCCCCTGCTTCTAAGACACCACCGAATCTTACTAGTGTTTGATTTCCCATCCCAACTTGTTTTCTTAAACTTTGCAGAATAGGGAGAAAAAAAAAAAGCCCAGTTAATTGGATTCCAGTTCACGGAGGCTTTACTGTAGGAAGCCACGCTGGAGAGCCCTCCAGCTCTCGGAACATGCAGTCTGCAATCTGGATACCTTTTATTTAATTTCAAGAATTCCCTTTGCACGGCAAAAAGGGGTCTGAGAAAGCAGAGCAGCGCAGATGAGGGGCAGGGCAGAAGCAGAGCGCTCACAGAAGAGGTGGTGCCGAGTGCAGGCTGCCCACCGTGCTCCCTGGCTCGGAGGGAAGCGGGATCCACGGGGGGCGGGGCAGGAAGTCGTTTTGGACACGAACAAGGGTCCTGGGGCATGCCACCCCACCCGGGTGCCTGGCCATGCAAGACGCTGAAGTGGAGAATGCGGCCCCTGTGGGCGTGGCGCCCGGAGCCAGGGAGCAACGCACCAACGTGAAAGCGAGTCCTCTGGCGCTTCCTAAGGCGCCGGCAGGGTTGGTGCATAGTAGGGTCTGTGTCCATGTCCATGAGCACGGTCAATTAACAGATAGCACCAATTGGGAGGCCCAGGGCAGGAGAGACTGAGGCTCAGACTCTAGCACCCACTTGCCAGGCCCTCCTGGGGAAAGACTCACTTCCTTGACGGCTGCTCTTGCAGCCCAAGAATCCCCCCAGCCCTCTGCCCTGGGGAGGTGAAGCAATCGTCAGTGAGGTCTGACCCAGGGCACCAGCTGCCTCTGGAGGGCCAGGCCACCAAGTGTGCAATGAGAAGATGCGCTGCACCCGACTGACGGGTGCGAGGTGCAGAGGACTGGCTGGGGTGAAGGGGTACCACCCAGGAGCCTCCCGTGGGAAGAGAGGGCCAGACACAACCCAGGGCATTTCGTAGCCAATGTGTTCCCTCTTGCCAGTCACCCCATGAGTTGGCCCCCCGTAGCTTCCGATGGGGGCATGAAGGGAAGGACAGGGAGAGCGCGGGGACCAGGAAGGCCAGGCCGGGGCGGTCTTCCCGGCGCGGAGGTAGGCAGTGTGTGCGGCGGGGACGCTGCGCGGCAGTGTGCAGCTCTGGCGCCGCCAGCCCACGCGCGGCTCTTGCGGTCGTGGGTAAACCATCTCACCTGTGTCACTTCCCTCAGGTATCGGGCCAGGAAAATCCTGCCCCACCTATCTCTGAGGCATAGGCTAAGGGCGAAAACAGATAACGGATAGAAAACGCTTTTTAGAAAGTATAAAGCGCTACTCCAACGCGAGGCAGTGTTGTCACCATTACGGTGGTGCCCTTAGCCCATCCCTCAGCTCACGCCCCGCCTTCGCCTCCTTTCTCAGGGCGCCTGCCTGGGGGCTCATTTCCTTATCTCACGGGGGTGCCGAGGCTCCTGGCCACTTCCCTGACCACGACGTGCGGCCCCAGCGGCCACTGGGCACACTGGGTGGTCGGGGCGGGTGCCAGGGACTCCTGCGCCCGTGCTGTTCTTCCAGCCCCTTCCCCGGCAGCTCGGTCCACCCTCGGAGCTGAGCTGGGCTCTCCACTCAGGCCGGACAGAACTGGGGTGCCCCCGTCCAATCCTCGAGGGACCCTGTCTGGAGTGCAATTCTCGTGTCCGATTTCTCGCAGGTGGAGGGTGGAGGGCGGGAAGGTGCGCCGAGAACCACGGGACGGGACGGTCGGGCCGCAGGCTGCCCGCGCGCCGCTCTTCCCCTGGCTCCAGTGCGCCCCCCTCCCCCCAGCCCAGTCCTAGTCTCGCTCGGGAGGCGCCTGCTGGGGCCGCGGTGCGCCGAGGCCCGGGCCGCCGCTGTGCACGCGCAGGTGGTCCTTGAGCGACTCCTTGTAGCGGAAGCTCTTGCCGCACTCGCCGCACGTGTAGGGCCGCTCGCCCGTGTGGATGCGCTGGTGCTTGAGCAGGTTCTGCTTGCGGATGAAGCTCTTGCCGCACAGCGCGCACTGGAACGGCCGCTCGCCCGTGTGCAGCCGCTGGTGGTTTTGCAGGTGCTCCTTGCGGCTGTAGGTCTTCTCGCACTCGGAGCACTTGTAGGGCCGCTCGCCGCGGTGCGTCATCTGGTGGCGGATGAGGCCCGAGTGGCAGTTGAAGCTTTTCTCGCACTCGGCGCACTCGTACGGCCGCTCCTTGGTGTGGCTGCGGTGGTGGATGATGAGGCTCTTGCGCACGCCGAAGCTCTTGCCGCACTCCGGGCACGAGTAGGGCTTGCTGCGCGCGCCATGCAGAAGGAGGCTCCGCCGCAGGCCGCCAGGGCAGCAGCTGCCGCAGCTGCCACCTGCACCTGCACCTGCGCCTGCGCTCGTGCCGCCGCCACCGCCGCCGCCGCCTGCACCACCCTCCCCGCCGGGCTGCGCCTCGCCCCCGCCACGCTCCCCTGGGAGCACGGGGAAGTCATCCTCCAGCAACCCGCGGCTTGGGGGGCCACCCGGGTTCTCGGCCACAGGGAGCGAGGGCAGGCTCTGCTGATGGGGCTGCGGCTGCGGCGGGGCCGGGGGCGGGTTCTTCACTAGCAGCAGGCTGTCACCTGTAGGGCGGAGACATGAAGTAACATGTTGACAGCGCTCTCACCTAGGACTCCAACCTCCCTGGGTGGGGGCCCAGGTCACATGATAGCTGGGCCTCCGTGTCTCTAAAACCAAGGAGACTTAACAAGATGATACTGCCCAGAGGGCCGGCGCTGTGGCATAGTGGGCTAAAGCCTCCGCCTGCAGCGCCTGCATCCCATTTGGGCACTGGTTCGAGTCTGGGCTGCCCCTCTTCCAATCCAGCTCCCTGCTGTGGCCTGGGAAAGCAGTGGAAGATGGCTCAAATCCTTGGGCCCCTGCACCCACGTGGGAGACCTGGAAGAAGCTCCTGGCTCCAGGCTTCGGATGGGCCTAGCTCTACCCATTATGGCCATTTGGGGAGTGAACCAGCGGATGGAAGACCTTTCTCTCTGTCTCTCCTTCTCACTGTCTGTAACTCTTTCAAATAAATTAAAAAATAAATCTTAAAAAACAAAACAAAACAAAAACCTGATCCTGGCCCAGAGCCCAGGCTCTGAGCACTGGGAATGCTGGAGACCTGAGGCTCAGAGTTCTGAGTGCTGCCGCAGGTGCCTGGCACACACAGATGACATTCAGGAATCCTGCGCCGCCACGTGCCAGCCTCCCCCACTCTCCACTTTGCACTTCCTCCTTCCCCCATATAGGGGCAGCCTGTGTACACACAGGTGGTCCTTGTGAAGAAGGGGATGTTTGCTTCTGCCCACCTCTTCTTGACAGCCCTTTCTCCCCTCTGTGCCCTCCCCCACCCCACACCTCTGCCCTGAGGCCACTTCTCAGGATCCCTGTCCTTGCTTCCACTCAACCGTTCATCTTCCTGACCAAGGCCTGTCCTTGAGCAACAGCTTAAATAGACTGGGCCCATCAAAACTGACCAGGCAGAGAACCATCTTCCTAGAACATTGGCTAGGGGCACAGGCCAAAATATTCCTCCTCTATTCAGGATGCTTTGGGAGGGCTCTCCCAGCTCCAGAGCATCCTGTGGGGCTGACTATGGCCACTGGGGGTCTCCCTCTACCCAGAGCTGCTACTCAGTCAATCTTCCATAGGCCATGGGCGTTATTCCCATGAGGAGTAGACGCAAAGAAACCACATGCATGGACACCTCCCTGGAGACTTCCCAGGAACCCATCCTGACAAAGCCCCACTGACAATTCTTCCAACTCAGCGAGAGCATCAGGCCCTACTCCCAGCCTCTGTCCTCTCTGCCTGACTCAACTTGGCTTAATAAACCAGCACCATTAGCGCTTGCTGGCCGCACCCGTACCCTCTATTCTCTCTCCTGGGCTCTGCTTGCCCTGAGAACCCCACTCCTGCAGCTACACTGCAGCAACTGAGTACTAATGCAGAGAACTGCACAATCACACACAACCCAGCGTCCGATTTCCCACTCTGGAACTATAACATCGCAGGTTCTCCTCTAGCTCCCACCCCACCTCATGCATGGTGGAAGAAGCCCCTGTCCAGTTGGTACCGGTAACTGGGCCACGAGCCCGTGACCTACTTCTGGCCAAGTGTGCAGTCTTCTGGAAAGGTTTCCTCACTCCTTGGAGCATGCAAGAAAAGATGGACACCTCTCTTCCCACTGGGTCTGTCTGTGATGTCTGGACCTGCTGTAGGCTTCATGCTGCTATCCTAAGGATGGAGCCACACCAAGGATGGCCAGGTAAAACATTGGAAAGAACTAGGTCCTTGAAAACACGGCTGAGACCTTGAGTCAACTAAGCCTGAACCTGAGCTACCTTAGGACTTCCAGTTTCCTAAGAGAGTAAATTTCTGTATTCCCTAAGGCAGGTTGAACCTGGACTGCAAAGCAGATGAGAGCATCCTATCTGCTACAGTGGTGTAGTCGTCCCCCAGCTTAAAGGAACACCTGCCTAGACCCCACGTGACCCTGCCCCAGCTACCATCTCATCTCATTCCTCTGCTTTTTCATAGCAATCTTAAGCAAGAACTATCTTTACTTGCCCGAACCCTTCTTCACCTCTGTTCTTTTTTCCAACTATTAGGTTGGCATCTGTCCCCACCACGCCACTGAAACAACTGTCACTACCTCCAACTGGCCAAAACCAACAGCCTCTTCCTTGTCCTGCATACTCCCCACTCTTCCCACCAGAGTCTCCTCTCCAAGTCTTGGTGAGGCTACCTTCTTCTGGTTTTTGGCCACACTCAGACCTGTGGTCTCGTTCATTCTTTGTCTACATGGTCCTCAGAGCTCATAGTGCCCTCAGTATTAACCAATGTGTTAACAATTTGATTGGCCCTTGTCTCTGGCATAGTAGCCTTTCAATCTTTGGAGTTGCTTAAGTGATAGGAGTGTCTGCAATTCATGGTGGGCCCCTGGACAGTTTAAGCTGATGAGATGACTCCGGATGGCCGGGTCTGGGCACGTCAGAAAGACCAGCCCCATCAATAAAGGGTTGGGGCTCTTGAGTCCAACCTGCAGGGAGGGGATAGGGAGCTGGAGATTTCTCATGTTGAACTTCAGGGTCAACGATTCAATCAACTGCATCCATGTCAAGAAACCTCAATAAGAACTCAGGACACTGAAGCCCAAATGAGCTTCCCGGTCGGTGGTGCGCTGAGTGTTGTCACACACTGACAACGCGAGGGAAGGGTGACACCCTGACTCCACAGGGAGAGGACAACAGAGGCTTTGTGGTTAAGAGCCTCCTAGTCCTGGCCTACAAGTCTCCTTTTGGCTGATCCTGATTTGAATCCTTCTGCTATCATCAAACTGTAATTATAAGTACAGCACTTTCTGGTGTTATGTGAGGCATTCCAGCAAATTCTTGAACTTGAGGAGGTAGTGGACACCCGTGAATTTACAGCCAGCTGGTCAGAAGTGAAGGTGGCCTGCGACCCCCAGACTTGTCTGTGGCTGTGCCTGGACTGAGAGCAGTCTCCCAGATGAGGGTGTCTTCAATCTGAATTGTGGCTCGATTCCAGGAGAGTGGTGCTGGAGGGCACTGCTTAAACTTCCCAAACCAATCTAGCTCCAGGCTCTCTCCTCAACTTCAGTTCCCTAGGTTCACCTACTCCTGCATAGCACATAACAGTCAGTGAGCAAATAGGTGTTAGATAAGTAGAAACTACAACACTTGCAACCATTTTAACCTAAGGTAGTGAACAATGTGGCAATTTAAAGAGAATGATTTCAAATCACATTCTGTGGGTGGTGGGTGCTGCCATCTGCGTGGGGAGACCCGGCTCCAGGCTCCTGGCCTACCATTTGCTCTGGAAGCACGGGGTAGCCACCGGACTGCACAGTCTTACCCATACTTCTTGCTTTAACAGACCCCCATGTGTATTAACTTTGGGTGAGCTGGATTTTTTTTTTCCTGTCTTACACAAACTTTCTGAGGGCAGATTCCCACACTGAGATCTCTTTTACTAAAATGCAGTGTCACTTAGTCTGCCTTAGAGTCACATAGGACTCCAAGACCAGTTCTCTCATGCCATCCCAGGGCTGGGGAAGGATGCTGGCAGGGACGGGTGTCACACATTTCTGCATTTGTTTTCTGTGTCCACTACCCTCTCCCCTCCAACCTCTCTCCTGAAGTTTCTTCTAAATAATTCTATGTCTTACCAAAAGTCCATCCCATTGTCCCTGGCAACCAGAACACTAGGTTGGTTTTAAACCTCAAAGAAACAGTATACAAGATACTGATTTCAAATTCCAACGATCACTAGGAGGCAGGCTCACTTGGGAGGAAGACCAGAGGCCCTAGTAAGAGGTTGTCATGACTGGGCAGGTGGGAGATGTCTCCCAAATGCCGGGCATTTCCTCCCAGAGATAAAACACCACGAGGAAACCGTGCCACAAGTCGTCTTATCCAGACTGGGGTAGCAGAACTACTCCAGTAGGTTTGGTCCTGTGCAAAGCCTGGCAAGTTCCCCAGGTGCCTTCCCAGATCTGTTTCCACGATGGCACAGGTCCCAGGAAGAGCTTCCTCCAGGCCCATGCTCTCCTAGTCGGCTTGGAAGAATCACAAGGTAGCACTGAGACCAGACTGGGAGAGAATTTCCTGGCACAGCAGCCGATGAGCTGGTTCCTGTGCCTTCAAGGCCAGAGCTAAAACTGGAGGCCCAGGGATTGTTGAGTCGCCTGCTGCCGTTACCTCCTGTACTCATGGTCAGTCTCCTGGCTTTCTCTTGCACACCACCATGCCAACAGGTTGCAAAGAGGACTCCTTTAAGTTCTATTTTAAGCAAGCGCATATGCTGGTCCTCTCCTGTCCCCTATCAACTCCTCCTGTGCCCCCTTACTCTTCCAGAACTGCACTGGAAGAGTGTGATCTGGTCGTCTGAGTTCAGGGCAGTTCTGCAGATTCAGAAGTAAGCACGTCCTTGGCTCTTACTTGGCTACTAAGCTCCTCCAGGCTTCAGGAGGCTGGACACAGAGAGCGCCGCACCCTCTAGAAAACACTGATCAACAGAGGCACCAAGGTGATGGTACTAGGGCTGCCAAGGAACGTTAGCCTGATGCGCAGAGTGAAACAATCCACAGACACAGGTCTAGGTCATCACGCGCACTTTCAAAACACCCAAGAGACTCGGGTCTAGTGAGACATTTGATTCCATACCTGTTGGGGGAGAAAAAAAATCCCCTCTCCCTATTCAAGCCTTTGTGCCTTTACCAGTTACTCTGGAATGTCAGCCCAGGGCCCTGCGTCCTTCGGCTGGTTTTTTCTAGCATTTGTGCCACACGCTTGCTTTCAACTGTGCCCTGGGCACTCTGGCCCAGCTTTCTTTATTATGTTCTACTCTCATTCCCGGGTGTTATAGGCTGAACTTTGCCCCCCCCCCAAAAAAAAAGATGTCAAAGCCCTAACCCCCAGTATCTCAGAATGCAACCTTATTTGAACGTAGGGTCATTGCAGACAGTTAGTTAAGATGAGGTCATCCTAGAACAGGGTGGGCCCCTGACCTGACACACTGGTATCCTTACAAGAAGAGAGAGAGGTGACCACACAGAGACACTGGGAGAACAGATCACCATATAAAGACGGAGTAAAGCTAACGCCAAGGGATGCCAAGGGTGGCCAGCAAGCCGGAGAGGCAACGGGGGTCCACACAGGTTTCCGAGCAGGGGCCCGACCCCTTCCTTGACTTTCCATTTTTCGCTTGGAGAACGCTGAGGCAATACATTTCCCCTGTGTGAGCCACCCAGTCTGTGAGACCTTCTTCTGACAACCCTAGGGAATTCTCCTATAGCAAAGGGACAGAGCCAGCACTGCACAGAGTAGATTAAGCCTCTGCCTGCGGTACTGGCATCCCACATGGGTGCCAGTTTGAGTCCCAGCTGCTCCACTTCTGATCCAGCTCCCTGCTGATGGCCTGGGAAAGCAATGGAAGATGGTCCAAGTGCAGAGGCCCCTGCACCCACGTGGGAGATCTGGAAGAAGCTCCTGGTTCCTGAATGGCCCAGCTCTGGCCGTTGTATCCATCTGGGGAGTGAACCAGCAGATGGAAGACCTCTCTCACTGTCTCTCCCTCTCTCTGTAACTCTGCTTCTCAAATAAATAAATCTTAAAAAAAAAAAAAAAAAAAGGCAAAGGGTTAAGTGCTTTGGAACAGACCCTTGAAAAGTGACCACTGAGCAAACCTCACTGCGTAAGGGCTGGCTGAGGCGAGCAGCCATCCCCGTACCAGGTCTTAGCTGTCCAACCCAGGACAAAGCGCCCAAGGGTCCTGGCGGGCACATTACTCACTGGGGCCGGAGTCCAAGCCGAGCTCTCCTTCCACAGAGTCACGGGGGCCCCACGGGTACGGCTGCTCCTCCTGCTTGATCCAGGATAAAATGTCATGTGCTGAGATGAGAGATTCTGGTGTCATGGAAAGAGGCAGGGTTAGACCCCATTCGTTTCTCCTCAGCGTCCCATCAAGGTCTGAAGACCCCTGCACGCCAAGGCGCCAGGCAGGCCAGGCGGCGGTTTGGGCAGCTGTGTTGCATTTAAGCTCAGATGAGCCTCAGAAGAGCCCTCCTAATAAGCAGCTCACTGCGTTTCAAGGTGGCCGGAGAGGAGAAGGCCCCACACAAAGTCTGGGCAGCCGCAGGACCGGGGGTGCAACAGGTCTGCCGGCTCTGCCTGCTGAGCCCATGGGGACCCATGGGGCCCGGCCAGAAGTTGAGCTCTGATGGCCACGGCACAGGGCTGCCTGAGAACTCGGCCACAGCTACAGCGGCAGTGATGCCTGGGGACACCCTGCCTGGGGACGACCTGCCTGAGGACGCACTGCCCACCCTGCCTGGGGACGCACTGCCCACCCTGCCTGGGGACACCCTGCCTGGGGACGCCCTGCCTGAGGACACCCTGCCTGGGGACACCCTGCCTGGGGACGCACTGCCCACCCTGCCTGAGGACGCACTGCCCACCCTGCCTGGGGACGCACTGCCCACCCTGCCTGGGGACACCCTGCCTGGGGACACCCTGCCTGAGGACACCCTGCCTGAGGACACCCTGCCTGGGGACACCCTGCCTGGGGACACCCTGCCTGAGGACACCCTGCCTGAGGACGCATTGCCCACCCTGCCTGGGGACGCACTGCCCACCCTGCCTGGGGATACCCTGCCTGGGGACACCCTGCCTGGGGACACCCTGCCTGGGGATGCATTGCCCACCCTGCCTGGGGACGCCCTGCCTGGGGACACCCTGCCTGGGGATGCATTGCCCGCCCTGCTTGGGGACGCCCTGCCTGGGGATGCATTGCCCACCCTGCCTGGGGACGCCCTGCCTGGGGACACACATTGCCCACCTTCCCTGGATCCCCTGAATCTCTCTGTGTAAAGGTGACAAGCGATAAGTGGTCCCAGACTCACTGCAGTTCTCACCTTCTCTTCCTGTGACAGGCAGTGACATGGGACACTGGAACCCCAGCTACCAAGGGGGATGACACTGCACTCACCCAGCTCTGCAAACGCTATGTGCAGACCCGGCCAGGCAAGGGACGCCCCCCTATCCTTTTACACTTCCCTGAAAGCCTGGACTCTCCCCAAAAGTTTGTTGAGAGCCATCGAATTAGTTTTCTCAAGAGAAACTCCAGCGATCATAAACTCCCTCCTGACCTAGACAGATGTGCAGCTCTTAGAAGCTTTCTGGTTCTTTCGAGTGTTTCTCAAAATCAGTGCTGGGGTAACATTAGTATCAGTCCCACTGAGACAACAAATTATGGTTCCTTTTTGAAAACAGCTGGGTGCCCTTCTGGCACCTTCTCACCTGAATTGGGGTCCGTGGGAATATCTCTCTCGGCCAGATCTTGCTGATCCCATACACACTGGTGCTCCTCCTGTTTGATCCGGGACAGCAGGTCCTGGGCAGAAATCGGGGAGTCTACTTGTGGGAACAAGAGCAGCAAAGGCATTAGAGGGCAAGGAGCTGCCCGCACGTTTGTGTTTTTGAGTAACTCGCTGCTGTCATGCAATGATCTCTTTCCCCTAAATATCAGGCACAGGTGTAACTAAATTAGTCTCATTAACCAAAGGTTGAAGTCAGCTTGCTCCAGTTAGCTTCAGGGGATGCTACAGTGACATAACGGTGGCTTCCAGACAGAGTCTTTCCATGCTCAGGGACTTAAATCTCCCAGAATGAGGTTCCCCTTCTGGTGCTAAGACCACTACAGAATGAAAGATTTTTCTGGGGAAATGACACCTGCCAGGAAGCCTTCTATCTCAGTCATTTGAATGGGACTTCGCTAAAACGCAAGAGAAGATCCTACATTCTCTTCTTTCTACAGTCTACTGAACCTACTTTACCCTTTATTGCCTTCTTCCCTCTTAAAGATCTTTGTCAAGATAGTAATACTGGATGCTTTCAAGGGACATGCCTGAGGACAAGTGAACAGGCGTCCCTCTACCCAGACACCCTAGTCACTTACCTATGAGTTTGAGGCTTTGACTAAGGGGGGATGAGGTTTGTGGAGCTCTAACCTGTGGATAAGTAAAGAGCTGCAGTATGTTAACGCATCTTGTGATGGTTAATTTATGTATCGACTTGGCTTGGCCACAGCACCCAGCTACCTGGATAAACAGTATGCTAGGTGTTTCTATAAAGGTTTTTTTTTTTTTTTTTTAATTGAGATAACTTCTAAATCAACAGACTTTGACTAACACAGCCTGTGGGGAGCAACCGAGACTAGACTAAATTACTGGAACTGCTGAGACTAATTCTATGCATCTGATCTCCCACCATATGGCGCTGAGAGAGAGTAAACAACTTCACACAGCTGCCTCACCAATTCAACAAACAAGCTGCAGGAGCTGATCCTGCTCCTGATTGGAGGAGAGCAGCGTGCTCGGCATGTGGGTAGCAGAGTTGGGATTGGTGGAAGAGGACTATAAAGGAGGAGAGAGACAGCATGCACCAGGAACATCTGAGGAACATCTGAGCAGCCCCCGAGAGAGCCGGCCGGCGGTGTGCCGCTCCTCCGAGGAAGCGGGGAAAGTGGCGGGGGTGCCGCCCCTCCACGGAGGTGGGGGAGCCGGCAGCTAACCCGGGACAGCGTCATTCCTCCGCGAGTCGGGGAGCGGCAGCAAACCCGGGAAGGGCCAGGGTGAAGAGAACAGCCCAGGGTCCGGTGTCGTTCCTCCGTGAGTGGGGGAGCGACAACAGCCCACCCTCCAGGATGGACGGGCATCATCCAATCAGAAGGCCCTGACCTCTCCCAGGGAAGGGGGGACTCTGCCAGCCTCCGGCTGCTGTCACCTAGGTCTCCAGCCTGCTGCCTGCCCTGTACGTTTTCCACCTGCCGGCTCCCACGGCTGCAGGAACCATTTCTTACTCTCCCCACCATGCACGCGTGTGTGCACATGTAAGGCCGTGTGTCTCTGCAGAACTCTGACTCACATATGTGCTCCAACAGAGACCTCCTCTGCAGCAGGGCAGCTGGCAAGACCAGCTAAGAGGAACTCCCCGCCAGCACAGAGGCAGCGGCACACAACTCTGGTTTCCAACAGTGACAGCTCTTCCCAGCCAGGGAGCAGGTCTTCCTGGCCAACACATCCCCAGCCCGCGGAGCCCCGTACAGCACCTGTTACTGAGGAGCACTCAGTACTGCTGCCATGATAGTGGTTTCAAAGGGAGGCCGGGAGGGTTAAAACCAGATTAATACAAAGAAGAGAGGAGACAGAACGATCGTCAATGCCACGTGTCACGTCTGCACCCTGGAGAAATCCCGACTCAGCTCAGTCCTGGACTAGCTCTCATCTCTAGCTCAGCTTCTATCTTGGTGTACACAGCAGACACCCCTGGGGCCTTGCAGGCCCTGCTGAGCCTCCTCCTCCCTTCTGGGTGGGAGCTCACTCACCAGTGATGGATTCCGTGGGGATGGCTCTGTCCTCCAGGCCCCGCTGGCCCCGGACACACAGGGCTTCCTCTCGCTTCACCTGGGAGGAGGTATCCTGGGCGGGCACCAGGGGCTCTGCTCCTGGGGACAGAGACTCACATCATGTGATGCCTTCTCTGCATGGCAGTCACCAGTGTTCGGGGCTCAGGAGGCACACTGTCAGCACTTGCCAGGGGAGGGGGCTGGGGTCTTGGGTTCATGTTGAAGCCATGGGGGACCCTAATCCAGGAGAGGCTATGAGCGTGACCTCTATGGAAGAGTCAACTTATCCTAGTTTTTCATCCCGCTCAGGAAAAGTTGGCCTGGCTGTGGCCAGACACACACACACACACACACACACACACAATTAGCAAGAAATTAAGCTGGGGGCAGGTGCCATGGCACAGCAGGTTAAAGTGCTGGCCTGAGGCACCGGCATCCCATATGGGCGCCAGTTCTAGTCCCAGCTGCTCCACTTCCCATCTAGCTCTGTGCTATGGCCTGGGATAGCAGTAGAAGATGGCCCAAGTCCTTGGGGCCCTGCACGCACATGGGAGACCTGGAAGAAGCTCCTGGCTCCTGGCTTCGGATCAGTGCAGCTCCAGCCGTTGCGGCCATCTGGGGAGTGAACCAGTGGATGGAAGACCTCTCTCTCTCTCTGTCTACCTCTCTCTGTAACTCTTTCAAATAAATAAAATACATCTTTAAAAAATAAAAACAAATTAGGCTGGGGGCCGGCACTGTGGCATAGCAGGTTAAGCTGCTGCCTGTGATGACAGTATCCGATATGGGCGCTGGTTCAAGACCCAGTTGCTCCAGTTTGATCCAGTTCCCTGCTAGTATATGTAGGAAAGCAGCAGAAGATGGCCCAAGTGCTCGGTTCCCTGCCCCACATGGGAGACCTGGAAGAAACTGGAATCCTGACTTGAGCCTGGCCCAGCCCTTGCCACTGTGGCCACTTGGGGAATGAACCAACAGATGGAAGACTGATCTCTCTCTCTCTCTCTCTCTCTGTCTTCCAAATAAATAAAAAATAAATCTTAAAAAAAAAAAAAAGAAATTAGGCTGGGCCAAGAGACATAACCAAGCCCTATTCTTGGCCAGATCATGCATCACATCCTTATTTCTGAAAGACAATGACACATCTTTACACAGAACCCCAAGACGTGGGACTAGAACCCTCGTACCTTCCACCCCAGGGAAAGTGAGAACATCATACTTGGTCTGCAGGGTGAGTCTGCATGTAAGGGTGTGTCTGTGTAAGAACAAGGTGATGACACTACGGACTGTAACCAAACAGTGGGCCAAGGCAGCTCGCGCATCCACTAGTCTCTCTTTACCTCCTCTGTCAACTCCCTGAGCCTGAGCTGGGTGTGTGTGTGGGCGGGGGGGGGGGGGGGGGGGGTCTTCAGTCACTGCCAAGCCTAGGGTCCTCAACAGGCCTGAAAGGTGTCACATTTCCTAAGCCATTCCTCACACATCTTTCCACTCAATCTACCTGTGAGTGCAGAACCACAAAGATTTGATAGAACAAAAGGCAAATATGCATGATGTGGTCTCTGGCCCTCTAAGTGAACATCAAGTTTCAACGATGGCAGAACTGGTCCCCAGGAGCAACTCAAGAGATGATCCCTCTTGAAACAAGCATTAGGGGTCTGGCATTGTGGTGTTACAGGTTAAGCTGCCACCTGTAGTGCCAGTATCCCATACGGATGCTGGTTTACTTCCCGGCTGCTCCACTTCCGATCCAGCTCTCTACTGTGGCCTGGGGAAGCAGTGGAAGATGGCCCAAGTGCTTGGGCCCCTGCATCCACACTGGAGACCCGGAAGAAGCTCCTGGCTTCAGATAGGCACAGCTCTGGCTGCTGCAGCCTTTTAGGGAGTGAACCAGCAGATGGAAGACCTCTCTCTCTCTCTCTGCTTCTGCCTCTACCTCTGTAACTCCACCTTTCAAATATATAAATAAACCTTAGAAAAGAAAGAAAGAGGCAGTAGCACCCCCAGCGCACTGGGTGGGTGCCCTGCTCTCCTTGCCTGCCCTCCCTGGCCTCCTGTGCCATCTTCAGCTGCCATCACCTGTGTTCGGATCCATTGGGACATCTCTCTCTTCAGGGTGGCGTTGCTCCCACACGCAAGGTTCTTCCCTGGGCTCCACCTGGGCCGGAGGGTCTGGCTTGGGCACTGAGCCCTCTGAGTCTGGAAGACAATTGGGAAGGAACAAAGAGCTGAGTGGGGTTGACTGATGAATCCAGATCGAGGGGAGGGGAGAGCTCTCTGCCACCACAACTCCCCATCTCCCCCTACATGCCCCTCTACGTGGTAAGTTATGCATGTAAGGTAGCTAGGTCATCTCTTATAGGAACCCCATATTTCTAGTGTAGAAAGAGCTGGTCCCTGGAAGCCAACATCAGACTGTGGCTTTGCCCAGACTATTGAGATGCGCTGAAAGTGAGGTACAAATGGTGCTATTATGCTGCTGTCCAAGATAGCAGTACTGTAATGTTGACATCTACAGTGATAGGCCTTGTTACTGGGGTTCTAATTTTTAATCTCACTATAAGTTATTCTACCTCCCTAGCTTTATAAGCAAATCACTTCTTGAGTTTCCACCAGGTGTAGATATGACACACCTTGCCCAGGAAGTATTAACACGGGTTAGTACACATTCCACGGCCCTCCCCAGACACCACTCGCCGACAGGAGAGCAGGCGTCCTTACCCAGCGACATCAGGGTTTTGTAGTTCTCCTTGACGAGGTTGTTGTAAAGCTCCTTCTGCCATTCATCCAGGTTCTTCCACTCATCCTCAGAGAAGTAAACAGCAATGTCCACGAAGGTCACGGGAACCTGGGCCACGGAGAGCTTCAGTCTGCGCCTCCGGCTTGCTCCTCCCCACACCCTTCACCTGCAGGTCATAGGAGCCACCCAGCCCAGGGCCTGGCCTCCCTCATCCCAACCTCTGCATTCTAGCCATGTGGCTAGAAGCTTTAAAACAATAAAAGATGTATTTATTCATTTGAAAGGCAGAGTTACAGAGAGAGAGAGATCTTCCATCCACTGGCTCTCTCCTAAAAAGGTTGCAATAGCTGATGCTGGGCTGACCCAATGCCAGGAGCCAGGAGCTTCATCTGGGTCTCCCACATGGGTGCAGGGGCCCAAGCAACTTGGGCCATCCTCCGCTGCTTTCCAGGTATATTATCAGGGAGCTGGATCAGCAGTGGAACAGCTGGGACCTTGAGACCCATGTGCAATGCTGGCGTCGCAGGAGGAGGCTTTACCCGCTGTGCCACAGCACAGGGCCCCAGATCATCTCAATAGGGTCAGTCCTCTCTACCCCTGAACTCATGCTTTCAATAACAGTGATGGCCATGCTGCCTTTTCTCTTTTCTTTTCTTCAGGCTTTAACCACAACTGAAAGCTGATGAGCTTCCTTCAGCATTTTGGGCGAAGGAGATGCGGTAGGTTCTCAGCAAGCAGAGCACATAAAACCCTGTGATGAAACCTGGATTTCAAGTCAGACCACCTCTGTGTACACAGTGACATTTTCCCCATGTGGTCATGTTCCAGGAGCTCGTGTTTTGTAGTAGAAAGTTCCACTGTGGCCTGCGTCATCGCCCAATGTCAGCCACTTGCGGCCAGGGTATCTACTCAGTGCACAAAGCTGCTGCTACAGTCTGACAAGGATCCTGATCTACACTCATTTCAGCAGCTCCCCAGCGAGACCTCACCTTGGACCAGGTTGTTCCAAGTGGCTTCACCTGCATGACCTTAATAACCAAACCCCGCCCTGCTTCACCACTTCCAGATCCACACCGAGGACCCTTTCACTCTCGTTCAATTACCCTCTTCTCTTCATCCACTAGTCCCTGCACCTGTGTGTACAAGGGCAAAGCTGGCCTGCCTTGCACCTTGGGACCAATTAGGAAAAGCACAGTCAGGCACGCAGCTGCTGGGACAAAGCCAGATGAGTGGGTGGCCCCTTTACACTTGTCAGCCTCTGAGCCAGGTGCACCTGATTCCAAGGGCACCCTTCACAGGTGCAAGGTGCACACTTGGATGGGGTGGTCCTGTCCCTACCCATAAGAACCATTCACCTTTAGAACTGGAACCAGAACGTTCAACTCCTTGGACCTTCCGTCAGACTCCGGCAAAAGAACACCAACACAGCCCCCTGTCTTCATAAAATGCCCAGGATCTTGCAGATAGCATCCGCCACAAGTACACAAACACCCCTCGTCTCGCCTTTTGTTGCTCTCTTGTTGAGGAGGCTTGTTACACACTTTTCCTTTTTCCTTTCTTTTGGGAGGGTGGGGAGGTGGTAAGAGGAAGGAGTTTATTTCAAAAAGACAGCTGCCTTGGGGAAAGAGGGCTCTCAGTCCAAAACTAGCTCCTTTCCCTGTTAAAATTCTCCCTCCTCCAAACCCTTTACAGGCCTTCCTACCTCTGATCTCAGGCCGACGCTGGCAAGCTCCTCCTTGCCCGTCCTCTTGCCACCACGACTGCCGACACGTGCCCTTCACTGCTGCACCACTGTCTTCTCCATCCTCAGGTTCTCCCTCTTTCCCTAGAGGCATCCCAACCCAAGAACATGACTCAACTCTGCTATCTCAGGTTACCCTACTCTCTCTCTTCACTTGAAACATCCTGAGAGACAGTCTGCTTCCCCTCCGCGCTCTGTGGATACTTTAATCCCTCAGAATCCATGCGCCCCCCATGCTCTGAGACACGCCTGGAGGACCATCAGCCACCTCTCTTGTCATCCTTGCCTTTTCACAACTCTTTGAAAGGACACACCGCCTTTCTAGAATTTTCTCCTGCTTGCTTCCCATCCATCTGGCGCATGTCTTCTTCACTGTTTCCTCTTCCTCTCCCAAGGCCACGGCTCCAGCCTTTTCCGTCACCATTTGTTCCTTTCCCCTTGGCAACTTCATTCTTCTCTGTTCAACTGTTCCCCTTCGCAGATGACACTCTTCAAATGCCTCGCTCCCTTCAAAGTCAACAGTCTTCCGAGCAGCCCCACTAGTCATCTTTAAGTACCTCAAACTAAATGCATTCAAAATCAAATTCACTGTCATTTCCAACATACCAATGCTTCTTCCTCACTTCACATTTCTGCGGAGGATTAAAAGCCGGGAATCTTATTCTCATGGCTGGAAATAGATCTCTTTCCCAAAATTGCACTGTGACAGGATACAGCAGAAGCCTAAGACTGGTCTGAGACTGCAGGGAGCTGGATCAAAAAGACTACTTACGCATTAGCTATGAATCAATGAATATATCTAAAGAGAAAGCATCCTTCCTTAAATCTGACAAATGAAAAGAATGTGCCTGTGGCTAGTATGCTAAAGACCTGTTGCTAGCAACATTGATCACCATTTCTGTTTGTGGTGGCTTTAAAATACATCCACAGATTCTTTGTCCCTTCAAGAGGTAGGCCTAGGGCCAGCTCTGAGGCGTAGCCGGTAAAGCTGCCGCCCGCAGCAACAACATTCCATACGGGTGCTGGTGTGTGGCCATTTGGGGAGTGAACCAGTAGATGGAAGACCTCTCTCTCTCTGTCTCTTTCTCTGCCTCTGCCCCTCTGTAACTCTGCCTTTCAAATAAATAAATAAATCTAAAAAAAAAAGAGAGAGAGAGGTAGAGCCTAATTCTTGCTTCTAACAAAGAAGTGACAACAGACAACTTTTTTTTTTTTTTTGACAGGCAGAGTGGACAGTGAGAGAGAGAGAGAGAGAAAGGTCTTCCTTTACCGTTACTTCACCCCCCAGTGGCTGTTACCGCCAGCGTGCTGCGCTGATCCGAAACCAGGAGCCAGTTGCTTCCCCTGGTCTCCCATGCGGGTACAGGGCCCAAGGGCTTGGGCCATCCTCCACTGCACTCCTGGGCCACAGCAGAGAGCTGGCCTGGAAGAGGAGCAACTGGGACAGAATCCAGCGCCCCAACCAGACTAGAACCTGGTGTGCTGGCGCCGCAGGCGGAGGATTAGACTATTAAGCTGCGGCGCCGGCCGAACAGACAACTTTTGAGACTAGGTCATAAAGGACATGCTGCTTTCATTTTGGTCTCTGTCTTGGAGGACAGAGCTGGCATGTCACCGGGATGCTCTAGCCTCCCAAAGGGGAGTCCATTTGGTAAGGAACGGAGGCCTCCTGCCAACAGCTAGATGAGTGGGGCATCTTGGAAGTAGATCCAGCAGTCCCAGTCAGAGCTTGACTATAAATTCATGACACTGAGCCAAAATTGCTCAGCCAAGCTTTCCTTGAAAACGTGAGAAGATAGCTATGTGATTACACCATAACATGTTAGGCTCATTTGTTACATAGCAATAGGTAAGTAACACAATGGTCTACAGAGTGTTTTCCCAGAGACAAAATCGATTAATCCACACAATCCCATGAGGTGAGTGTGCTATCAACTTCATTTTACAGAATACTGAAACTCAGGGACCTGCCTGCCAGGAATTTAATTTATACCACACTTCTTTCAAAAAAGAAATTGAGGAGGCTCAGAGACAATGAAAAACATACTTGATCAACAGCGGGAACATCAGTATGTGGCAAAGTCAAGATTCAGACCCCAGGTCCTCCTCTTTCTGTGAGGGCATCTGGTAACTCAAGACTCCTGACATCAAGGCTGACATTGAGGCATAGCTGGATAACCTACAACTTACAATGCTAGCATCCTACGTCAAGTACCAGTTCAAGTTCCAGCTACCGTGCTTGCAATCCAGCTTTCTGCTAGTGAGCCTGGGAGAGCAGCAAGAATGGCCCAAGTACCTGGGTCCCTGACATCCATGTGGGAGACCAGAATGAACTTCCTGTCTCCTTGGCTTCAGTCTGACCCAGTCCTGGCTGTTGTGGCCATTTGGGGAGTGAACCAGTAGATGGAAAATCTTTGTCACTCTGCCTTTCAAATTAATTAATGCATTAATGAATTTTTTTTTTAATTTAAAAAAAGGACTCATTTAAGGTACAGGACACACAGAGTCCCATGTGAGGATACAGCCCCGAGTTGAAACACACAGCACAGGCAAGAGAGAAGCACAGTGTAGATGCTAACTGTGCTAGACAAACAGTATAAGCAAAACCATGTTCGCAACGAGTCTCTGTGGCCAGGGAATGCTTTGTGCAGGAATCAAAGCCATTCTTGCAACTCAGTTCTGTGCAGCTTCAATAAACCATGTCAAACAACTCCTCTGGCAAAGTCACTGGGTTGGCTGCCTCAGCAGATACAGAGACAAGTAAGACCCGCTCCCTTCTATGGAGCCGTCAGCTGTGCAATGATCTCTTGTGCGCCAACCCTAAGCCAGGTGCTGATACAGGCACAGGGACATTGCAGTGAACCAAGGAGAATTCACATTCTGGACAGGGAGAGCCAACTAGGAAGACAGAAAAAGAAGCAAATGTTTAAGATACCCATGGCATAAGAGCTTTGGAGAAAATTAGGGCAGGAACAGGGAACAAAGAGTGCGGGGGGTGGGGTGGTGTACTTGGTTCTTTTCCATAGTGTCTGTGGAGGGACACAGTGACCAAGTGCCAAGTGAGCAGATCCCTCATGGAAGGGGGTGGCAATGCTGCTATCTGGGGAAGGGGCTTCTCAGGGAGGAGCCTGAGGTGGGAGCTGTGAGGCCCACAGGAGCACAGCAAGAAGCCCATGTGCTGAAGCAAGGGGGCAAGGGAGCACGGTGGGGACGTTGCCAGCAAGGACAACAGGCAATGTCTGAATAAGACGGGAAACTACTGGAGAGGTATGGCCAAAGGCATAGGGAGAGGAGTCATATTTAGAAGGACCACTCTGCTGCTCGATTGAGAACAGCTTATATGGAGTGGGGAGGACAAGATGGCAACAAGACCCATGAGGCGGCCACAGCGACAAAATCAGGTAAAGGAGGACAGCAGCTTGCAACAGGCAATGGCGAGTGGGAGTGCTGAGGGGCGGGCAGACTGTGGGTTATCGATTTATTTGACAAGCAGAGAGAGCGAGAGAGAAAGGTAGAGACCTCTCACCCACTGGTTCACTCCCCAGATGCCCGCAGTGGCTGGGTGTGGCGGAGGTCAAAATCCCTAGGCTTTGTCCTGGGCAACTGAAAGTCTGGAACTGTCCAGTGGAGACCAGGACAGCGCCGGGAAGAATGTGCTGCAGGCAGGACATCTGCAGTTCAGTTTGTTCCTGGTAAACCTAAGACAACTTGCTGATACCCAAATGTCCAAATGGGGACACCTGAACTGACAAGTGGGAATGTGAATCTGGCATTCAGGAAGAAAGCCTGGATGAGGGAGAGAAATAGAACATGTTCGGGAGTTGACAGCATACAGACTGCGTGTAAAACCATGAGGCTAGGGGCCCACTGCTTGGGATGCCCACACCCCATATAGCAGTGTCTGAATTCAAGTCCTGGGTCCACTCCTGCTTCCTGCGTCCTGCTAATGTGTACCCTGGGAGGTAGCACATGATGGCTCAGGCAGCTGGGAGACCTCAATTGTGTTCCTGGCGCCAGCTCTGGCCTGGCCCAGTCCCGGCGACTGTGGCGTCTGGGGAGTGGGTGAGCAGTTGAGAGCTCTGTCTGTGTATCTCTCTCTGAGCTCTGTCTGTCTTCCTACCTCTGAAATAAACAAACCATGAAACTGGATGATGTCACAAGAGAGTGAGTGTAAATAAAGAGCACAAAGCTGAGTGTGAGCCCAGAGACCGCCGTGAACACTTACAAGTTGGAAAAAGAAAGAAAAGCCTGAAAAGAAAATGGAGACAGAACAGCCGATGAGCTGGGTCACAATCAGGACAGGGAGGTGTCCTGGAAGTCGCATGGAAAGGTATCTCAAGGAGGGCACGCAATGCCGCTGACGGGGCCAGGACAGGAAGACCGTAAACGACCGTGGGCTTTAACAGTAGACATCAGGAGGGCCTTGGCAAGACAACAGGATGGAGGGTGGGAGCAAAAGCCTGATCAGAGAGGGCTCCAGAGGAGCGAGATCCAGTCATCCACTCACTGGGATGGAGAACAGAGGAGCATGACCACAAGGGGTGCAGTCAGCAGACGCTGGACAGGACAGATGGCTCAATTCCCTCCGCAGATAAATTGCAAGGAAAAATAAGAGATAGAGGAAGATCTTATTGTTAAAAAACAGAAAGACTTCAGGGACATACCAATCACAGTGTGTGGGCCTTATTTAAAACCTGATCCAAGCAAAAAAAAGAAAAAATGGAAGAAAAATGCAAACAGCTGAAAATTTGAAAACCAATTGTATATTTGAGTAGATTGAGGCTTTTACTGTAGTGATGGTGGTAACACGGAGGTTACTATATTTTAATAAAAGATTTATGGGCCAGCATTGTGACACAGTGGTAATGGTTAAGCCAACGCCCATGCTGGCAGATATGAGGCCTGGCTGCTCCACTTTCTATCCAGCTTCCTACTAATGCAACTGGGAAAGCAGCAGAAGATGGCTTAAGTGCTTGGGCCCCTGCACTCATGTGGGAGACCCATTGGAAGCTCCTGGCTTTAGCCTGGCCCAGCCTTGGCTGCTGTGGCCATTTGTAGAGTGAATCAGCAGGTAGAAGAGCTCTCTATTTATTTATTTATTTATTTGTCTGAAAGGCAGAGAGAGAGAGAGAGGGAGAGACAGAGATCTTTCATCTGTTGGTTCACTCTCCCAATGACAATTGCAACCATGTCTGTGTCAGGTCAAAGCCAGGAGCCAGAACTCCAAACTACATGGATGGCAGGGGTCCAAGTACTTAGGCCATCTTCCACTGCCCTCCCAGGTATTCGGAGGAAGTAGGATTGGAAGTGCGACAACCAGCACCTGGACATGGGATGCTGATGTCACAAACAGTGGCCTAACTTGCCGTGCCACAATACCAGCCCATAAGGGAAACAAGACTGGCCAAGAGTTGACAACTGTTGAAGCTGATGACCAGCACATGGAGTTCATTATACTATTCTATTACTTCTGTATACGTTTAATAAAACAGGGAGAAAGTGAGCAAGACAAGAGAGAATTGGAGATAACAAGAATCAACAAGTCTTCTAAGGGACCGTGAATCAGAGGAGTAGTGAGCGAGGCACTGATAGACAGGAAATGCAAGGTTGAAGGAGTTTTGTTCCAGAGCTGGGCAGAGGTGCAGAATGTTCACCCCCTGTTGGGGATGAATGAGAATGAGAAAGGGGAGAGGTGCTAGGGTGAACTCCTGGACAAGGGCAAGGAGGCAGACATAGCACGCAGCAGGAAGTGGTAGACGCCCTGCCACGGGAACACGGGAAGGCCGAGTCAGCAGTGGGCACTGAGGCCGACAAATGAGCTGATTGCGCCTGGAAACCTCTTTTGGGAGACTCCACTCCCACAGTGAAAGCAGGGCCACAGATGAGCCGGGGGAAGAGTGGGAGAGTGAATGGAATGGGAAACAGAGCGTGAATTCTGGACTTTGAGACATTCCTGCCCGAGACTAGTGACCAGGACTTGAAGGTAGTTCCAGTCAATGGGGTTGTGGGTTGGTTTCCAGCCTCCTCGTGCACGCAGGCGTATGCAGAGATGAGCAATGACACATGGCCCCTGCTCAGTTGCATGTGGAAAAACCAAGCAGTGAAGAGCCGCGGGAATTTCTAGACCACCAGAAAACTCAGAAATCGCAAAAGCCAAGGCTCCAAGATCAGACTCTGGGGAACATTCACTCATTCATGTGAGTGGAACAGACTTGCAGAAGACACCAAAGTCAGACAACAGGGAGCCAGAACAGTAGGGGAAGGAACGGCAAAGCAAGTCAAAGGTTTTGTTCACCAGCACAGCCCCTCCAGCCCTGCCCCTGCAGACCACCTCATACCTTGGGGGCCTCCCCCTTGCTGCCCGGGGGCAGCCGCAGCACCCAGAAGTTCCTGTTGCGAAGCAGGTTCTCCATGTTCTCCAGGCGCCGCTGCAGCAGCCCGTACTCCTGCAGCAGGGTGCCCAGCACGGCCCACTTGCTCTCCATGTGGTTGCCGAACTCCACGGCCGTCTTCTCGCAGTCGGCCAGCTTCTTCTCCGCTGTGCCGGTGCGCCCCTCCAGGTTCAGCAGCTGGCTGGCCTGGGCATCCACCTTCCTCTCCACGGCCTGAATGGCGGCCACCACGGTCCAGAGTGAGATCTCCGCTGTGGGCAACTGGGGCTCTCGCATCATGCGGTCAGGGAAGACAGGGGCCCTGTCTGGGAAGGGTGGGAACTGAAAGGGCATTGGTCGCCGGGCATCCATGTCCCATTCTTGAGCCTGTGTGCAGAGGGAGAAAGTGACAGCCTGGGGTGAGATCCTACAGGAGGGAGAAAGGTGGCCTGACAACAGGTACAACCAGCCCAATGCCACAGACTGACTCTGCTTCACTCCCACCCCTCAGACTACGGGGCTCTTGGGCACCCTCAGCAATTGCTAGGCCAGCCACCCACCCGCTCAACTAAACACTCTCCCATTCCCTGCCTCTGGGAGTCAGGGCGGTCACTGGTTCATCTACCTTGACCCTTAGCAAGTCAAGGCCACGAATCTTTGCCTAAAATATCTCAGGCCACTTCCTCTGAATAGACCAGCTGCTCTCTTTCCAGGCCAGACTTTCGGACAAACTTCATGTTTGCCTCATGTATTTCTGTTGTTGTTTCAAGGTAAGAAGTTTCATGTAAGCTATCTGACGCTAATCTTCCCAGCAATCTCTCAGCAGGTTAGGGCAAGACTGATTATCTCTGCTTTAGGGATGACGAAATCGAGGCACGCAGAAGCAGCTGGTCATTCCACAGTGCCTCCCTATGCTGCCAACTGGGGCAGCTCCCAGTGCTGTGGGTCACAAAAAAACATGCTTCGGGCAGGTGCCACTGCCACCATGCCTGCCAGGCCACCGTCAAGAGACAGACCACAGCCCAAGCTCTCTGATTAGACAAGAGCTTCTTTTCCCCCCAATACACAGCCGATTTTTTGGTAAATATTTTCTAGGATGAAAATAGGTCTACCAAAAATGTCACTCATTAGAGGAGGGCGAAGAGGAAAAAGAGAAGCTCCGGGCTCCTTCCCTGCTTCCTGGGGAGGGGGAGCCTCCCCAGGAAGGGTGAGGCTGGCAGGTGCGGGTTGGGAGCTGAGTCTTAGTTCCAAGACTCAGTCACTGTTCAGGGGGAATCTGGGAACAGGTGCCATATTGTGCCAGTGGATAGAGCTTGCCGGAGGACAACCAACTCTTTGCCATGTGAGAAAGGGAGGTGTCATTTTCTGTCCTCCTGTCGCTGCTGAAGAGGCCCTGGGAATGAGGAAAAGTGGAGACCTGCTGCCGCGAGCTGAGCTGAGCAGGCCAAGGACACACAGGCCAGCTCCGCTCCCCGGTCCACACCGTCGGAACAGCCTGCTGTCCTGAGAACCCCTCCACCTCGTGGGGGAGAGGGGCAGGGCCCTGGGCACGCCAGCCCCCGCTGACTAAGAGGTGGTGGTATTTCCAATCCCGTGGGCTTCCCGGAGGGCCTGGCCCACAGGCAGGGACAGGCCCAGCGCGGGAGTTTAGGGAGGCTCCCCGGCTAAAGCTGGAGAATGACCAAACAACCCAGCAACTCCTGGCTAACTTGTTGGAACCCGGCTGAGTGCAGTCCGGGGCCAGCTCAGACTTCCATATGGGAGTCTGTCCGGACCCTTCGGCGCCCACCTCGCTGTGTGCCCCCTGCCGAAGCCCTGGTCCTCAAGCCGGTTGCCCGCACCCTGGGACGGCTGGTGGAGGGAGGCCCCTCTCGCGCTGCCTCGGAGCCAGCCGCCCTGGGACGCGCGGCGTGGGCAGAGCTGCTCCCGGGATTCCCACGTCCAGCCAAGTTTGCCAACCCAAGGGGACAAAGTCATCTCCCCGGGCCCCTCCCGGGTCAGCCCCGGCGCGGGGGAGGCTGGCGGTCAGTCAGTCTCAACATCTCGCCCCGCTGGCCGCCGCGTAAACATGGACGAGCTCTTCGTCCCTGCGGCCGCCCAGGAGGGCTGGGCGAACCCTCCGCTGCCAGGGCGCGCAGGGCAGCCGCCGCCGGGCCTCGGCGAGGGGGAAGGGGTCACGGCTCCGCCGGCTCCCCGGAGGCCCCGGCCAGGCCCCGGCCCAGCAGCAGCGGCCCGCGGGCCCTCGGCGCGGATCGCTGCAGGGCGGCCCGACGCGGGCCTGCCGCTCCGGGCCTGCGTCGGGCCCGCCCGTCCGCCCGCGCGCCGCGGCCCGGTCTCGGCGCGGGCCTGACGCGGGCGCCGCGAGGCTCCGTGAGGCCGGCCCGGCCCGCGCCCCGCCCCCACGGCCTTGGCGCGGCCATGGCGCCGGCGGGGGCTGCACCCACCTGCATGGGCGGCATTCCCTCGGCCATTTCCCCGCGCAGCGCCGGCTCCTGGTGACAGACCTCCTCCGGGGGCAGAGCCTGGGCCCAGCTCCAGCTCCCGCTGTCCAGCCCCAGGCCCTGGATGCCCAGCTGCTGAGGCTGCGGCCGTGTTGACACAAACTGCATCCTGGGAGTGCTGCTCCCCGCTCGGGCCGGCCAGGGAGAAGAAGAACGTTTTGCAGGCGCCTTCCCCCTCGCCGGGGCCGGACAGCTCCATCTACAGCCCGTAGGAGCAAACAGTCCCCTTCGGCGGCGCTCCCCGCCCTCCGCAGCCCGCGCGCCAGCCAATGGCCTCGGAGCTGCTGCCTGCCTGAGGGGCCGGTCGGGGCCACCCCGGGCTGGGGTCACGGCAGCCCCCCAAAACGTCCGGGACCCCAGCGTGGGATGGCCTGCCTCGAAGTCCCGTACCACGGCCTGGCTTTCTGTTCACTCCGCAGATGAACTGGGCATCCCGGGAGAAAATGGTACCTGTACTTTCCCCTTCCCGCGCCCTCTCGTCCCAATCCCGATTTTCCTGGGCCAGTCCCAGGGCCTTTGCACTAGTACGGGTGATCGGGTGATAAAACGATCCGTGCTCAGTGTGTCAGAACATTTTCACAATGGTCACTTCAAAGACCTTTAAATGCAGGTCAATTTCACTTTGAAACCAGGCAGCCAGAGGAGGACCAGGGAGAAGTCAGGGTAGACTGAGAGAAAAGGTAGGACGAGGGAATTCACTCATTCCGCAGGTATTTACAATGATTCTGTGTGCCAGGTACTGTTTGGGCAGAAGGTGGACTTTGAGGTTGCATTCACCAGCAACCCATAAGGATGCCAATTTAGGGTCCCGGCTGCTCCACTTCCTATCCAGCTCTCTGCTAATGTGCACGGGAAGATGGCCCGAATGCTTAGACCCCTGCGCCCACATGGGAGACCTGGAAGAAACTCCTGGCTCCCAGCTTCAGATCAGCCCAGCTTCGGCCACTGCAGCCATTTGGGGAGTGAACCAGCAGATGGAAGACCTCTCTCTCTGTAAACTCTGCCTATAAATAAATAAATCTTTTTTTTTTTTTTTTTGGACCGGCAGAGTGGACAGTGAGAGAGAGAGGTCTTCCTTTTCCGTTGGTTCACCCCCCAATGGCTGCTGCGGCCAGCGCCAGGAGCCAGGTGCTTCTCCTGGTCTCCCGTGACGGTGCAGGGCCCAAGCACTTGGGCCATCCTCCACTGCCTTCCCAGGCCACAGCAGAGAGCTGGACTGGAAGAGAAGCAACCGGGACAGAATGCGGCGCCCCAACCGGGATTAGAACCCAGGGTGCCGGCGCCGCAGGTGGAGGATTAGCCTATTGAGCGCAGCGCCGGCCAAATAAATAAATCTTTAAAAAAAAAAAAAAAAAAGAAAGAAAGAAAGAAAGAAAAAAAGATCTCCCATCTGTTGATTCGCTCTCCAAATGCCACAACATCTGGGAGCCTGGAACTCCATCCCGGTCTCCCACATGGACGGCAGGGCCCAAACATTTGAGCTGCCTCCCAACGTGCATGAGTAGGAAGCTGGAGCAGAAGCAGAGGTGCTAGAAATCCAACCAGCACTGGATACAGGATGTGTTGTTACCAGAGCGGCTTAGCCTGCTGTGCCCCTACCCCCCCCCCCCATACTTCTATGTTGTAAAAGCTAAATGAGACAAGAATAGTGCCTGGCACACAGTAGGCATTCAGCAAAGATAGGAACCCCACCACCACCAAAGGTAATCATCTTCAAAATAATGTCTACTTTGTCTTTCGAATGACCAGTCCCTACCTTGATAAGACTCATCACCCTGCAGAGAGGCAGACCTTGGAGTTCCGAGGGAGACTGTGCTAAGGCACCCCACGCAGAAGGACCACTATCAAGTACACAGAAAGGAGTGTTTCACAGCCTTGGTGCTCAGGAGCTAGTGGAGGTGATGTCCCACCAGTCAGTGCCTTCCCTCCCTCCCCAGTTACAGACATGTCCACTATTACTGCAGGAGCCAGGTAAATCTGAAACGCTTTAGATAAATTCATTCCTACTGGCAAGCCACACTTCAGAACCTACAGATTGTCAACCGTCTTCCTCTTTCCTAGAGGTGGAAAAGGGTGGAATGGGTTGTTCAAGCATTTAGGTTATCTTTCCAGGATTAAGCACTGGAAAGCACTTCCCTTCCTGAGGCTTTAATGAGTGTCCCACATAATTAGACACTGCCACGGTGCATCGACTGCATGTTTCTCCTTTACAGTGAATGGCTCCCCAATTGGCCACAACGGCCAGAGCTGCACCGATCCGAAGCCAGGAGCCAGGAGCTTCTTCTGTGTGTCCCATACCCATGCCGGTGCAGGTACCCAAGAATTGGGCCATCTTCTACTGCTTTCCCAGGCCATAGCAGAGAGCTGGATCAGAAGTGGGGCAGCCAGGACTTGAACTGGTGCCCATATGGGATGCTGGCACTGCAGGCTGCAGCTTTAACCACTACTGGCCCCAACCATCAATTTGTAAACACAGATTTGTTTACTAAAAATGGTCAAAATCCATTCAAAATAAAGTCTAGTGATCATGTAGAAACATACTGGTTTTTCTAAATGCAACAAAAATCAAAATTAAAATGTTAAAGCCATGCGCTGTTAAATTCAAACTGGTGATGATGTCACTAAAGTTCGCTAGCAAGCCCAGCTCTTCCCAGGAGCTGCTGGTCTCACCGTGACCGAGGTGAGAAGGGCCACAGCAGACACCGCTGAAGGGAATCCTGCTTTTCCCAGGGCTTCTACACCGCCTAACTACTGAAATCAGCCAGAACTTGTTGGACAACCATTCCCGAATCCTTATCTCCTTCTGCGTCCTGCCGTTGGATTCAAACTATGACTTCCTATTGTTGATTCAGACGCTTTATTAATCTCAAACCCACAGCCCCCTGCTCTAGTCAAGCAGGCTAATTGGCCATTTCCAGACCAATAACTCACTCGCTATAATCTTTTAAAGCTCACTGGCATATTAGAATTACCTCGGGGGACATTTTTTTTTAAGACTTTATTTATTTATTTGAGAGGTAGAGTTACAGACAGTGAGAGGGAGAGACAGAAAGAAAGGTCTTCCTTCTGCTGGTTCACTCCCCAAATGGCCGCAACGGCCGGAGCTACGCCAATCTGAAGCCAGGAGCCAGGAGCTTCTTCCGGGTCTCCCATGCGGGTGCAGGGGTCCAAGGACTTGGGCCATCCTCTACTGCTTTCCCAGGCATTAGCAGAGAGCGGGATAGGAAGAGGAGCAGCCAGGACTTGAACCAGCACCCATATGGGATGCTGGCGCTGCAGGCGAAGAATTAACCTACTGCACCACAGCGCCAGCCCCTCAGGGGACTTTCTAAAACAAAATATTAAAGATCTATCACAGACCAAGAAAATCATGCCAGCGTGGCCTATGGCCTATTTTCTAAGCTCTCCAGTTATTCTAATACTCAGTCAAGAACAACAACAACAACAAAGAAAGAAAGAAAAAGAAAAAGAAAAAGAAAAAGAAAAAGAAAAGAACAAATTAGTGGGCCAGCGCTATGGCACAGCAGGTAAATCTACCGCCTGCAGTCCAGCATCCCATATGGACACCGATTCAAGTCCCAGCTGCTCCATTTCCTATCTAGCTCCCTGCTATGGCCTGGGAAAGCAGTAGAAGATGGCCTAAGTGCTTGAAACCTGGAAGAAGCTCCTGGCTGCGGATTGGCACAGCTCTGGCTGTTGCAGCTATTTGGGGAGTGACCCAGCAGATGGAAGACCTCTCTGAAACTATCCCTTTCAAATACATAAATAAATCTTAAAAAAACAAACAAACAAACAAACAAACAAAAAACAATGCCGACAGTCTACCTGTATTCTTATCTTGGCTTTACAAGATTATCTGGAGAAATGAAAATTCTAAATTATTCACTACTAATAACACAAACGATTGTGTCACTATTGTTTATTGTCTATCCTGCTGGTTACTCAATAAGGTTGACTTGTAGATACCTTCTTATGTAAGTTTTAAAAATTATAAACTCAAGGCTAAGAACTGACTTGATATACATAAGTTTATGCAGTTATAAATGTTGAATTTTGAATTAGGTTTATTTAATTCAGCCTCTCCAGTAAAGCGCCTGCTGCTCTCCGAATGTTCTAAGTCATCAAATGTACAAAACTGGTTATCTTGTAGTTGCTGGCGGAAGTCAACACATTATCTAACATTTGTTGTCATTAAACTCTGTTTTCAATGTCTTCCTGCTCTTACTTCAGCTTCTCCCAATACTCCCCAAATCGCAATCTCAGGCTAGTTTTTCCCCAGCACAGGTGAGCTGACTGGAAATGAAGGAACTACTACTGCCCAGCCTTGGATGAAGAAAAGCATCAGTACCATCCAAAAAGTTGTTTACCCGGCCAACAAGTGATTCTCCCGCACTTCCTGTATTAATACTTTCTTCTGCTGCTTGCAACGTTTCACCGCACTTTTAAATCTTTCCTTATTTGATCCTTCTGAGAGCTTTGTAAACTTGGTATTATCCTCACACTATGAATGGGTAAACTGAAACAAAGATGAAAACTCTGGCTTCCTGACTTCCTCTCCAGGACCTTTTTCATTATAATAATCCCCATTCTTACAAGAACCATTGAAGTTTTTTACACAAGGGGCTGGCTTCCTGGCATAGCAGGTAAAACCTCTGCCTAGAACACTGGCATCCCATAAGGGCACTGGTTTGTGTCCCGGCTGCTTTGCTTCCAATGCAGCTCCTTGCTGATGGCCCGGGAAAAGCAGCAGATGGCCCAAGTGTTTGGGCCTCTGCCACCCACATGGGAGACCTAGATGAAGCTCCTGGCTGTTGCCTGGTCCAGCCCTGGGCATTGTGGCCACTTGGGAACTGAACCAGTGGATGGAAGCTCTCTCTCCCTAAGTCAATTTTTTAAAAAATGTTTTACATTATATAAAATTTCTAGGGAAAAATCATCGAATGACCCTAGCAGTTTTTGTTCTTTTATTGTCCTATGGTTTAAAATTCCAGCTACATATACAATTTGTAACCAACTAAAAAAAATTTTATACTTTTGGGGCCGGTGCTATAGCATAGTGGGTAAAGCTGTTCCCGATGGTGCTGGCATCCCCATATGGGTGCTGGTTGGAGACATGGCTGTTCCACTTCTGATCCAGCTCCCTGCGACTGGCCTGGGAAAGCAGAAGATGGCCCAAGCGCTTGAGCTCCTGCACCCACATGAAAGACCCAGAAGCTCCTGGCTTCTGATCAGCCCAACTCTGGCTGTTGCAGCCATTTGGGGAGTGAACCAGTAGATGGAAGAAGATCTAACTCTCCCTCTCTAACTCTACCTTTCAAATAAACAAATATTTTCTAAAAATTTATACTTTTGCAAAAAATCTGGTCAGTTTATGTGGTTCCAGAGTAATTATAATATTGTTAGAATTACTCTTTATTCTTAGTGTTTATTCTGCTGTATTGAAATCACTTGGACAGGATCTGGGAAGAAACCAGCCAAGGAAAGAGGAAACAGAAGTAAACTCTTAAATTCTGTAATTCTTTAATAGATTTATTTATTTGAGAGGCAGAGTTAGAGGAGAGACAGAAAGGTCTTCCATCTTCTGGTTCACTCCCTAAATGGCCACAATGGGCAGAATTGGGCCAATGCCAGGAACATCTTCCAGGTCTCCCTTGTGGGTACAGGGCCCAAGCACTTGAGCCATTTTCCACTGCTTCCCCAGGCCATAAGCAGAGAGCTGGACTGGAAGAGGAGCAGCCAGAATACAATCCAATGGCTACATGGGATGCCGGTGCTGCAGGTTAGCCTATGATGCACAGTACCAGCCCATGTTAATTTTAAAGTCTGAAGGGAACTTATATTACCATCTCATCCAATTTTCACATTAGAACTAGGAAAATGAGATATTCATAAATTAGCTTGCCCCATATAAAGTAGAGAATGTTAGGCTAGCACCAAAATCCAATTTTTTAACTCCTCTAGCAAGGTCTTCCCACCATATAACTGTTCACTGAGCATCCATGTGCCTGACAGACAGCATGTGGCACTGTGAGGGCTACAAAACATGGCCTCTTAGGCTGGCACCGTGGCTCAATAGGCTAATCCTCGGCCTGCAGCACCGGCACACCAGGTTCTACTCCTGGTCAGGGCGCCGGATTCTGTCCCAGTTGCTCCTCTTCCAGGCCAGCTCTCTGCTGTGGCCCAGGTCCTTGGGCCCTGCACTCGCTTGGGAGACCAGAAGCACCTGGCTCCTGGCTTTGGATCAGCGCGGTGCGCCGGCCGCAGCGGCCATTGGAGAGTGAACCAGCGGTAAAAGGAAGACCTTTCTGTCTCACACTGTCCACCCTGCCTGTGGGGGAAAAAAAAAACATGGCCTCTGTCCTTGGTGAGTCAAGTCAGTTTCAAGATTTCAAAGACTGGCTTTGCTAGTAAACACACACAGAGCCACATAGCTCAAGGGGGGTGTTGCAAGTACTTTATTTGCAAGGGAACCTGGCAGTCTTTGGAGCAATGCAGCATGTTGCTTTTGGGGCTTCTCTAACTTGGTTCTGTCTTTCTCCCTTGTTTCATGGGTGGTTGGTCTCAGGGGTGAAATAACTTTTTTTGTTTGAAAAGGTAATTTAACAAGTCATTGTGTATGTGTTTGTATCATCATGGCCAGTTACTTGTTTGAAAACAAACGAAAACAGAACAAAAAAAGGGAGTTAATACCTTCCTTTGACTCCCTGTGACTCCAAGTAACCAATGCCTCTTTTTTTGCAAGTTGCATTAACACCTTCCAGGTTCTTTACGCAAGGGATAAAACACCATGTCCTATAATAGTATTGTGAAGTATAAACCCCCTCCCCCCTTTTAAAAAAATACTTATTTATTTGAAAGGCAATTACAGTGAGGTAGAGGCAGAGAAATCTTCCATCTGATGGCTCATCCCCCAAATGGCTGACGGCTGGAGCTGTGCCTATCCGAAGCCAGGAGTCAGGAGCTTCTTCCAAGCCTCCCACAAGGGTGCAGGGGCCCAAGCACTTGGGCTATCTTCCGCTGCTTTCCCAGGCCATAGCAGAGAGCTGGATTGGAAGGGGAGCAGCCGGGTCTTGAACAGGCACCCATATGGGATGCCTGCACTGCAGGCGGCAGCTTTACCTGCTATACCACAGTGCCAGCCGCACTGAAGTATAAATCTTTTAAGGAACCCTGATATAGGCTAAAGAGATTCTATCTTGGTAGACTGAAAATGCCATATTATGCCACTGTTTGCTCATTCTCAAGTGAATCTATCAGTCCCAAAAATCCTAGTGCAGGAGCCACAGGCCGTTCACTACTACCTCCAGCTGACTGAACGATGCAAGTCATGTAATCCACGGAGAGCCAATGCAAGGCTTGGCTGGAAATTTCTGCATCCCGACATAGAAAGAAGGGCTGAGCCAGATTCCTCAGTGTAGAATCTGAACTGGGAGAAACAAGGAGTCAGAGCCACATGATGTTATGCCACAGAGAAATTTACAAGGGCTGGACAGAAAGAACAAGTTAAATGCAAGCAAAAGGAGAGAGACAAAAGCTGAGACAACTGGTGATCGTAAGCTTCTAGAAAGCAGCCTTTGACAACTGTTACCTCCAATTCAGGCTGACCTTATCTCTTCTGGTTGGTCCTGTAAAATCTTTTCAGACAGCAACCATGCTGAACACTTTGTATATGTCAAGCTCTATACAGAACATTTTACATAGCTTTCCTCCTAAGCTTTAACACCTCTTGAGACGTAAGATTCCACTATCCCTGTTTCACAGATAAGGAAACTAAATCTCAAGACAACAAAATAATGGATGTCACGCTATTTCTGATGTCAGGACTTGAATCTAGGTCTAACTCAAGTCCTTGCTTGTAACTGATAAGCTGTACTAATCCACATTTCCTGCCAACAACTGGACCAAATCTGAGCATCATTTGCTTGTAAAAGCCTGCAAAGAATGCCCTCTGTAAGAGCATACTGCTCCTTTGCTGGAGAACCAGAGTGAAGAGAACAGAGTAAGAAGTATCCCTCAAACACACACACACACACACACACACACACACACACCCCTGCGGGCATCAGAGGTCTTCATCTGTGAGCCTGTTATTTATTTTTGGGGGGAGCAGGGAAAGTGAAGATTTGCTTTTCCTTCTTGTTACTGAGCAGCCTCCAGGCAACTGCTGGAATTTCTAAGACATGGATATCCTCCCCCGCAGAGGAAATCTGAGCAGAAATTTGGGATTTCCATCCTATTTGGACTGAATAGATAAAGGAACATCAACGAGGCAACCGTGGTCTGAGACAGCGAGCACCTGTTACTGCCCAGTAAGCCACAGGGTCCGGTCCTAGATAAGATAGGCATGGACACCTAGCTCTGAGAAACGCTCCCAACGGGGGCCAGCACTGTGGCATAGTAGGCTGGGCCTCCATCTGCAGCGCGGGCATCCATAAGGGTGTCAGTTCATGTCCCAGCTGCTTCACGCTGATGGCCTAGGAAAGCAGAAGACAGTCCAAGTGCTTGGGCCCCTGCACCCGCGTAGGAGACCCAGAAGAAGCTCCCGGCCTCCGACTTCGGTTCAGACCAGCTCTGGCCATTGCAGATATTGGGGAGTGAAGCAACGGATGGAAGATCTGTCTCTCCCTCTCTCTGTCCATAATTCTACCTCTCAAATAAACAAACACTCCCAAGAGAAGCCTGGCACTGTCCCCCAACAGGAGTTTTGCGGACTTCACTATTAATGAGAAGTTATGTAGAACACTCCTCTAACTAGAGCCCAGCTAAGACATTTCCAACACCAGATGTCCAGCGGAAAAGGATGAGTCATCTTACTTTACTTTCTAAAAATCAACTGTAATTTATTTTCACATCTGTGGGTGAACCAGAGGCTCATCCAAAGGTAGCAATGAAAATCCTAGCAAGCAAGGAGTGAAGCTGGATCCATTCTGAGGAGATGGGACCTGTGTATGACAGTACTGATGTCTTAGCTCACAAGACAGACAGAGCAAGAGCCCATTTCTGGGTCTCTCCTCTTTCCTGTCTGCTCATGACAACTTGTCCTCAAGTACTTCTTTAACTGCAGAGGTAAACACGTGGTTTTTCTCAGGAGCACCTGATAGGCCAACGGTTTCTCCTCATGCTGAAGCTTTGCTGACTTGACCACTAATCCACTGTACTTAACCACTCCTGAATCTTGGCAAACCAACTCTAGGAGCTTACCTGGAGTTTGACCTGGTAGGGAACTGATTAAGGAACAGAACAGAATGTACAAGAGCTGAGCTTCCTACTTCGTACCACGGTTGAAGATTAGGATCCCACCTTCCATCATTTTGGAATGACATGCGCATTTCCTTTCATTCAGCTTTATGGCTTTTGCTCCAGTGGTATTTGACCTGTGCTGTTTTGGCTGAAGTTTATGTTCCTGCTGGCTATATTTCCTTATGGAAGGAATTACTCCAGCTGCAACATTTTACACCATAGGTCTTTTTCATTAGAAACCTGTGTCCTCAGCAAATATTTGAGTTTAAAAAAAATTTTTTAGATGTGACCTACTCCCTCATTACCCCTAGTAGGAATCCACCCTGCAGCATATTGTGGCAAATACTCAAATCCATTCAGAAAAGGGAGTTCACCACCTCAAGACAGCACCAACTCTCCCCTTTTCACCGGGGAAATCAAGGTGTGAACTGAAGCTGAATCTCAAGTTCCTAAGGGGTCACAAATGAAGCTAGAACTCTGGCTTTGGGATTCACAGAACCTCCAAGTTTTCCCATGGTGTGGACCTAGATCCTGGCTACAAAGTTCCTTATTTCAACACTGCCTGTCATCTGTCTTGTTCTGTCCCCTTGGACTTTTTCATTGCCTGTCGGCTGTAAGTTAAGACAGCAGGTCAGGTCTCACACACATGCTTATGTCTCCTATTGCCCCTGTACTGTGAATGCCACAGAGCAGATTCTTCATAGATGTGGTTATTCTAACGAGCAGCATGTGCAGGCAGGAGGAGAACTAGCCGGGCTAACACCTTTTCCTAGTGTAGCAGGGAGAGTGAATGTTGAGCTAGGTGATAAGGAAAAAAATGGGTCTTCCTTACCATTTCATCAAGCAAGTATCCTATCTAAATACTCTAAAGTCTTGTTCCAAGCATCTTGGAAAGATTCAGGGTAAACAAGAGAGTGCAGGGTTAAATCGTTTTTCTGCCCAACACACAGGCTTCTCCATACTCTGTCTTCTACCTACTTCAGGCTGCAAGCAAAACAACAAATCAAATTGATTTCAGTCAAGTTTCAGCAAGAAATTCTCTGCTTTGATTTTGCTGTTTTATTTGGCTTTGTGTGGACAGAAGCCAAAGATACAGACAGAATTTTGGCAGGAGAAGGAATGTATCACAAGGTTTTCTTTCTTTTTAGTTTCTAAAGGTTCATTTCTTTGCTTTCAACAACCTCATTTTGCAAGTCAAAATTTGAGATCTCTAAAGGGAAAAGGACTTATACCCAGGTGCAAAGTCACTTAGGAATAGTAAAAGGTTCAGACGCTCCCAGGTGATTGAATGCCCCAGAGAAAACACATGGTAGCCAAGATCCCTAAAAGCAAAACAAGCAGGAACAGGCTGTCCTTATCTATAGACAGTGCTTAGCTCTCAGTGATCTAGGAAGTTCCTCAATCTACTGTCAACAGGGCAGAGCCAGATGGGGTGAACTTACACTCTATACAGGCTCAGGAAAGCTGCATTTCAACACCACTATCATCTCACTACCGAGGAAGTAAAAGCTGAAGGTTCACTGGCACTTTCTGAAACCCCGTAATACTTTTAGAAAGTGCTGTGATCTTTGTTGCTGATGATTGTCAAGAATATCAAAGAGCAAAAACGGAAAAGCAAGCTCACAGGCTTGGAAAAGATAAGGGAGAACTTGACATAAATGACTCTAAAAACACGGTGCAAGCACACATTTTAGGCTGAGCTGTCATTGCTATGCCAGCTATTTCTCTGGGATCTCCAGCTTTTAAAGATAGGGCTGAGAACACCACTCCCAATTTTTAAACAGGACCTTGGCAAAGGTTTCTAGCAGTTTAAATGCAAGTACAAGAAACCACAAGTTTCAATTCAAGCCAGTAAAATAACTGATGCCCTTGCTTTTAAAGTCAAATTTCTTTTTCACCCAATATTAAATACAATGTATTAGAAGAATCAATTTAGGAAACCCAGGAAGGCAGTCTTGAGTTATTATATTTCAGCAAAGGCAGCTACAGGGATGCGTGAACAGATCTTAGCTGGTTTTGAGATAGGAAACAGTAACATGAATGGTGGTTTAAGCATTTTCTCCCGTTAACCATCTTACCTATCAAGGAATGAATGAAAGGATTTTAGTTAAACATTCTCATGTCTCATGATGGGCTTTAAGCTTTGGAGGTGCTTCCTCTGCACCTGTCTATCTAGAGATGCAAACTATTATTAATCTGTTACTCAGTGGTAAAAGACAACAGGACAACCAAAGGCCAAATCTTGCTTTCCAAGCTCTCTGCAACATTCTAACTTCTGCTTTTGTAGTATCTTTGAAAAGATGAGGATGTTGGGCTCCTTCCCAGGTCTTTCTGGGTTTCAAACATGGTTTCTTGTAATATTGTGAAGTTCTGACACAAGTATGCTTCTAGTCAAATGTAGAGGGCCCCAAATTCCTTCATGCACTCAATAGCATGGGTGACACAGGGGCTCCTGGGCCTTCTCTTGGGTTTTCTGCCCTGCTGTGAGTACAGATAACCATGAAGCCACAGAGGTTTACAAAACTCCCCCTCCACTTCCTTCCCCATACCACTGGTTGGTCTCTAGAGCCTCGGTGTTAACGCCTAGGCCGGAGGTTTCCAGCCCAGGTAAAAGGGGACCAGGAGGGTCGGGCGGTTGCCCAGATGGGTCACTGTCACCTCCGCAGCCTCCGCTGTGGCCTGAACGCAGGTGGTCCTTGAGCGTCTGTTTGTAGCGGAAGCTTCTGCCGCAGTAGGAGCAGGGGTAGGGCCGCTCGCCCGTGTGGATGCGCTGGTGTTTCATGAGGTGGTGCTTGCGGATGAAGCTCTTGCCGCAGTGAGCGCAGCTGAAGGGCCGCTCTCCCGTGTGCAGCCGCCGGTGGTTCAGCAGGTGCTCCTTGCGCATGAAGCTCTTACTGCAGTCAGTGCACGGGTAAGGGCGTTCGCCCGTGTGGATCATCTGGTGGCGGATCAGGGCCGAGTGGCCGTTAAAGTCAATGCCACACTGAGGGCAGGAGAAAGGCCGCTCCTGTGCATGGCCACGCTGGTGGAGCAGGAGGCTGATCTTTAGGCTGAAGCTTCGGCCACACTGGGTGCAGCGGAAGGGCCTCTCGCTTGCATGAGCTCGTCGGTGGCTGGTGAGTCGGGCCTGGTCGGCAAAACGCTTGGGGCAGTCAGGGCAGGGGAAAGGGCGCTCAGTGCTATTGTGGACCCGAAGATGGTAGGTGAGCCTTGATGGGTGAGTGAAAGTCCTCGCGCAGTGCGGGCAGGTGGGCGGCGTCTCACTGGCATGGTCTTGGGAGGTGCTACTAAGGTCAGCCTGAGGGGGGAAGTGCTTAGGGCACTGGGCACAGGGTAAGGGGTGCTCACCAGCATGGCTACACTGGTGCGTGAGCAACATGTCTTGGCTGAGGCTCTTGCCACAGTGGTGGCATGAAAACACCTGCTCCCCCACTGGGGGTGGGAGAGGGTAGCTACCCAACTGAGTGAAAGTCACTTGTCCCTCAGAGGCTTCAGGCAGGTCAGGGGCTGGACGTCCAAAAGGTGTCACAGGTGCAGACTGCTGGTTTTTGAAAGCCACCTCTGAAAAAGCATCCTTTGCTGCCGGTGGTGGAGAAGAGAAGGTGACTGGGACCTCAGGGCACAAGGAGGCTCTCGCAAGGCCTTCAGCTTTGATGACAAGCTCTTCATCTGAAAGAAAGGACGCAGGATTACACCTATCAATACCTGTTTCACTAGCAGCTCTCCTATGTTCCTGCCCAGCTCCAACAAACTGCTCCAAGCTCTTAATTTGGCTCAGATAAGAAACTCAGTGGAGGTGTGATAATGATCAAGGCATCTGTAGTCCCTGTGGCAAGTCCTCACAGTATTTAACAGTGTACCTCTTTGATGCTACCTGCTTAGGAAAGGAAAAACCTTGGCACCAATCTTCCCACATTACGTTCATTATGTTTGGTCTCTGCTCAAGAATTCTGTGTTGCCTGTTGTGACAAAGCCTCAAATCACACATTTCTTTACTCCCGCTTCTTGCTAGTCTACCAGTTAAATCCTTCCATGTAATCAGCTGGCTCTACGTTCCCCAATTAACAACATAATTCTGCTTCTGCATCTTTGTTCATTCTGCCCTCTTTTTTGGAGAATTCTTCCCTTCTTTCTCTCTCTTCCCAGATTATACCTGACTATACCATATCAATCGTCTAAGACCTAAGTCTGTCTTTAATTCTTCCTCAGGCCTTATCTAAATATCTAAATTAAAATAAGATCCATTTCACTCACCCTTGACACTTAACAGTCATGCTTATCAATATGTGTCCCCAGTGTAAGTTTCTTGAAAGACAAAAATTATCTTATTTTTCATTTTATTTCCTAGAGTCTAGAAGAACACAGGGCATGGAAGATATGAAAAAGACTGCCTTAAGTTGAATAGTGATAAATGATTGAGTCTCTTCTGACCTTGAGAATCTTTTCCATCACTCAACCGTCAACATATAGATGGTACTAAGATATTTCTGTTTCTTCTGCCTTTCACTAGGAGGGCTCGGAATTAACATTCCCAATCGTGCCTCCCCAATGCTGTTTTTGTTTCCACTGCTTGTCTCTCTCCACCCCGCTCCTCATTTCTGTTCTGTTCTCTTCCTATGACTGTTAAATGTTCTTCTGTTTTTCCCTATCCTCATACTTTTGTCCGCCTGTAAGCACTTATTTTTCTTCCTCTGATAATTCTTAATTTGAGTTTGCACTTAAAAATGTTTTCTCACTTAAAATTTATTTTAGTGACATTTCAGTTTTAATTCTAACTTGTTTGAGCATGTCTATTTTTTTTTCTTTCTGATTCTTCTCCAACTTTTTTGCCTCTCCAAGCCCATGTATTTCATATGCTTTTTCAGTCATTCCTAGCATGGCATGAACGTCTCTTCAACTGAATACTCACCAGCAAATGTGCTTTTGTATATGTCACTCTCCTTGGTCTCCTGTGGGGCCCCAACCTGAGGATCTTCCTCTTGTTTAATCCAAGACAGAATATCTGAGGTTGAAATACCAGGCTCTATTTGTGAGGAAAAAGGAGAATGGCCTTCAGGGACTTGAATCTGAAGGTGAAATAATTATGTTGGCTTGTAGAACACTAAAATGTGCCCACATATTTACTTTTAACTATGAAACTAAACCAACCTTTAAAAAATGCATATAAACTCTGCAGAACCAGTTAAAAATGATGCTAGATTTATGTATTTTCACATGTTATACTCAGCTTGATCCTCTATTTCCAGTGAGTTCCTTAAAAACAAATCACCATCATGGGAGACCAGGAGGAAGCACCTGGCTCCTGGCTTTGGATCGGCACAGCCATTTAGGGGGTGAACCAACAGAAGGACCTTTCTCTCTGTCTCTCCCTCTCACTGTCTAACTCTGCCTGTCAAAACAAACAAACAAACAAATCACCATGGCCAACATTGTGGCGCAGTGGGTAAAGCCACCGCTTGCAGTGCTGGCATCCCATATGATTGCCGGTTCATACTGGCAGCTCCACTTCCAATCCAGCTCTCTGCTATGGCCTGGGAAAGCAGAGGAAGATGGCCCAAGTACTTGGGCCCCTGCACCCATGTGGGAGACCTGGAAGAAGCTCCTGGCTTCGGACCTGCACAGCGACGGCTATTGTGGCCATCTGGGTGGGGAATGAACCAGCTGATGGAGGACCTCTCTCTCTGCCTCTCTGTAACTCTGCCTTTCAAATAAATAAATAAAACTTTAAAAACAAAACAAACCTGCAACTGCCACCAAATGTCCTCTTCCAATAACACCACCAGTACAATTAAACTATGGGATTCATTTGTGACAGATTCAGAAAAGGACAGGTCACAGAGAGGTCACAAAGCTTCTGGTACTTACACAGCAGAACAGTCTACAGCTTAATGGCTAGGATCAGAACACAGTTCCTGTTTCTCTTCTTACTTTCCTCAGAATGGACTCAACCAGGTGCCAGTACTGTGGCATAGTAGGTTAAGCCTCTTCCTGCAGTGCCAGCATCCCATATGGGCAAGGGTTCAAGTCCCGGTTGCTCTACTTCCAATACAGTTCCCGGCTGAAGACCTGGGAAAGCAATGGATGGCCCAAATACTTGGGTCCCTGCACCCATGTGGGAGACCCAGAAGTTTCTCCCTCCTGCCTTCGGATTGGCCCAGCTCCAGTGGTTGTGGCTATTTGGGGAGTGAACCAGCAAATGGAAAATCTTTACCTCTCTTCTCTCTCTTTTTTTCTCTCTCTGCTTCTGCTTCTCTGTAACTCTGCCTTTCAAATACATAAATAAATCTTTAAAAAATCAGTAAGATTCTAAAATGTGCATGAGCAAAACGCCAGATTACTTTCAGAGGATCTCCAATTAGACTCACGGCTGACTTCTAGTCAGAAACCCTACAGGCTAGAAGGGAATGGCGAGATACAGTCCAAATGTTAAAAGAGAGACTGTCAATCCAGAATACTATACCCTGCAAAGTTCTCATTTATGAATGAAGGTGAAATTAAAATTTTCCATAACAAACAGAAATTGAAAGAATTTGTCACCACTTGTCCAGCCTTACAAAAGATGCTTAAGAATGTGCCACACACAGAAACAGAGAAAAAAAGCCATCATTATGAATGAGAAGGCAGAAAATCTCCCAGTAAAAATACAAAGGAAATCCAAAGTAAACAACAGGAATACTTATGGAAAAATGGCAGGGCAAAGTCATTACTTATCAATAGTCACCTTGAATGTAAATGGCCTCACAAAAAATGACCTAAATGAAAGATCTCTATGATAAGAATTACAAAGCACTAAAGAAGACATTTAAAAAATGGAAAAATCTTCCATGTTCATGGATTGGAAGAATCAACATTATCAAAATGTTCATACTACCAAAAACTATTTACAGATTCAATGTGATCCCAATCAAAATACCAATGACATTCTTTGCAGATCTAGAAAAAATGATGCTAAAATTCATATGGAAATACAAGAGACCTCAAATAGCTAAAGCAATCTTATACAACAAAAGTAAAGTCAGAGGCATCACAATACCTGATTTCAAGACATACCACAGGGCAGTTATAATTAAAAGAGCCTGGCACTGGCACAAAAATAGACTTGTAGACCAACGGAACAGAATAGAAACTCCAGAAATCAACCCACGCATCTAAAACCAACTTACCTTTGACAAAGGAGTTAACATCAACCCCTGGAATAAGGACAGTCTTTAACAAATGCTGCTGGGAAAACTGTATCTCCACGTGCAGAAGTATGAAATCAGGTCCTTATCTTACACTTTACACAAAAATCCACTCAAAATGGATCTAAGACCTAAATCTATGACCTGATATCATCAAATCACTAGAGAACACTGGGGAAATTCTGCAAAACATTGACATAGGCAATGACTTCTTGGAAAAGACCCCAGAAGCACAGGCAAAGTAAAAATTGACAAATGGGATTACATCAACTGGGAAGCTTCTACACTGAAAAAGAAACACTCAGCAGTGAAAAGGCAACCAACAGAATGGGAGAAAATATTTGCAAACTATGCAACTGATAAAGGGTTAATATCCAGAATCTATACAGAGCTCAGCCGGCACCACGGCTCACTAGGCTAATCCTCCACCTGTGGTGCCGGCATACTGGTTGGGGCGCCAGATTCTGTCCCTGTTGCTCCTCTTCCAGTCCATCTCTCTGCTGTGGCCTGGGAAGGCAGTGGAGGATGGCCCAAGTGCTTGGGCCCTACACCTGCATGGGAGACCTGGAGGAAGCACCTGGCTTCTGGCTTCGGATTGGCACAGCGCACCGGCCATAGAGGCCATTTGTGGGGTGAACCAACGGAAGGAAGACCCTTCTCTCTGTCTCTCTCTCACTGTCTAACTCTGACTGTCCAAAAAAAAAAAAAAAAAAAAAAAAAAATCTCAAGAAATTCAGTAACAACAAAACAAACAACCAGTTAAGAAATAGGCAAAGGACAGGGCTGGCAATGTGGCACAGTGGGTTGATGCCCTGGCCTGAAGCAACAGCATACCAAATGGGCGCTGGCTCGAGACCCAGCTGCTCCGTTTCCGATCCAGCTCTTCTCTATGGCCTGGGAAGGCAGGAGAGGATGGCCCGAGTCCTTGGGGAGACCTGGAAGAAACTCCTGGCTCCTGGCTTCGGATCAGCACAGCTTTGGCCATTACGGCCAACTGGGGAGTGAGCCATTAGATGGAAGACCTCTCTCTTTCTCTCTCTCTCTCTGCCTCTCTTCTCTCTGTGTAACTCTGACTTTCAAATAAATAAATAAATCTTTAAAAAGAAAAAAGAAATAGGCAAAGGACTTGATTAGACATTTTTCAAGAAAAGAAATTCAAATGGCCAACAGACACTTGAGAAAATACTCAAGATCACTAGCCATCAGGGAAATGCAAATCAAAACCACAATAAGGTTTCACCTCACTCCCGTTAGAATGGCTTTCTCATAAAGAAATCAACAATCGACAATGTTGGCAAGGATGTGGACAGAAAGGTACCCTGGTCCACTGTTGGTGGGAATGTAAACTGTGGAAGACAGTATGGAAACACTTCAGAAATCCAAATATAGCTCTACCATATGATTCAGCCATCCCACTCCTGGGAATTTACCCAAACCAAAGAAATCAGTACATGAAAAAGTGATCTGTACCCCATGTTCATTGCAGCACAATTCACAATAGCTAAGATATGGAATCAACCCAGATGTCCATCAACTGTTGACTGGATAAAGAAATTATGCTATATATACACTTATATACACTATGGAGTACTAATCAGCTGTTTAAAAAAAAAAAAAGAAATCTGTCTTTTGCAACAAGATGGACGCAACAGGAAACTACTATACTTAGTGAAATAAGACAGACCCAGAAAGACAGATAGCATGTTTTCCCTAATCCAAAGTAACTAATAGAGTACATGAAGTGTAATGTATTGGATTGAAATAGACATTTTGAGATTTGAAGATTGTTTTCTCTTCCACTGAGGAACTTTTTTTTCTTCATACTATTTATTGAACTCTTTTACCTAGATTAGGGTTAACTATACAATTATTAAGTACACTTAAGACAGATCTATGTAAAAATTAAGAGTAGGGGCCCGGTGCTGTGGCACAGCGGGTTGACACCCTGGCCTGAAGCACTGGCATCCCATATGGGTGCTGGTTCAAGACCAGGCTGCTCCTCTTCCGATCGGGCTCTTCTCTATGGTCTGGGAAGGCAGTAGAGGATGGCCTGAGTCCTTGGGCCCCTGTACCCGTGTGGGAGACCTGGAAGAAGCTCCTAGCTCCTGGCTGTAGATCGGCACAGCTCCGGCCATTGTGGCCAATTGGGGAGTGAACCAGCAGATGGAAGACCTTCTCTCTGTAACTCTGACTTTCAAATACAATAAAAAAATCTTAAAAAAAAAAAAAAATTAAGAGTGGGAATGCAAGAGGGAGAGAAGGGAAGGTTGGAGCATGGGCAGGAGGGAGGGTAGGGGGGAAGTGCCACTATGTTCCTAAATCTGTATATATGAAATACATGAAACTCATATAACTTAAAAAAAAAAACCAAATCACTATTTTTATTTCAGAGTTGATAGTCTAAAATAATGTAGAAATAATACATCTTTAACTTCATTAGCACTTTTTTAAAAGATGTATTTATTGGAAAAGCAGAGTGACAGAGAAAGAGACCATTCCTCCACAGATTCACTCCCCAAATGGCTGCAATGGCCAGACTGAAGCCAAGAGCCAGGAACTCCATCTGGGTCTCCTACATGAGAGGCAGTGGCCCCAGCACTTGGGTCATAGTCTGCGGCTTTTCCAGGCACATTAGCAGGGAACTGGATTGGAAGCAGAGCAGCTGGGACTTAAACCAGCACTCCATATGGGATGCTGGTGTTACTATCAGCAGTTTAACTTTTTTTTTTCTTTTTTTTTTTTTTTGACAGGCAGAATTAGAGAGAGAGAGAGACAGACAGAAAGGTCTTCCTTTTGTTGGTTCACCCCACAAATGGCCGCTATGCTGTACCCATCTGAAGCCAGGAGCCTTGTCTCCCATGCGGGTGCAGGGCCCAAGCACTTGGGCCATCCTCCACTGCCCTCCCGGGCCGCAGCTGAGAGCTAAACTGGAAGAGGAGCAACAGGGACAGAACTGGCGCCCCAACCGGGACTAGAACCTGGGGTGCCAGCGCCGCAGGCAGAGGACTAGCCTAGTGAGCCGCGGCACCAGCCAGCAGTTTAACTCTTATGCCACAACATCTGCCCCATCCACTAATTTTTTTTAAAGATTTATTTATTTGAAAGGCAGAGTTACAAAGAGACACAGGTTGGGGTGGGGGTGGGGGTGGGGAGGGGGCTATCTCCCATCTGCTGGTTCACTCCCTAGGTGGCTGAAACGGATGGCTGGGCAAGGCCGAAACCAAGAGCCCAGAGCTTCTTCCATGTATCCCGCAAAGGTGCAGAGGCCCAGGCATGTGGGCCATCCTCTGCTGCTTTGCCAGACACATCAGCAAGGAGGTGGATCGAAAGTAGAGCAGCAAGGTCTTGAACTAGCACCAATGGGATGCTGGCGTAGCAGGCAGTGGCTTTACTTGTTATGCCACAATGCTAGCAGCCCACTAACACTCTTAACATTTAAAATATTTTCACCTTTTTCTCTCAGTTAGTTCATGAAAAAAGGAAGCAGAGAATATTTCCTCCATTTAAATAAAGTGGCATACAGAATTTAAATAAATTGTCATTGAGGAAGTTCTTGAAATAAACACTCATGTTATCAAAGACTGGCTTTAAAATACACCAGAAAATAAGAAAGAAGACTAAGAAAAAAATTTTTTAATGTTAATTAAGAAACAAAACAGTTTTGGAGTTACAAGGCTAAGCCAGTCTGAGCACAGAACCTGATCCCCAGAAACGTACTATCCAGATTCCCAGGTCTGGGCTCTTTCCAAGAGATCATATTATTCCGCTTATTAAATAAACACGGGGAAGGGAAGAGAACAGTATCTGGAAGTCCTTCAGGACATGGGGATTCTCTTTCAAAGAAAAAATGCACAGCCTCCAGAGGCTTTACAGAGAAACAGCCGTGCTTGCCAGGCCAAGGCCAGCCTGGACCTACACTGCTTTCTATGGCTTAAAAGGACAAGCTGGCAAGTTCACAAGGCCCAGGGAGTAAATTCAAGTTCTCAAGTTATTTCTCAAAAAAGCCTCGAAGCATGGCATGGTTTTATTCCTAGCAAATGTCTTCTAAATTAGAGAACATGGCAATCTAAAGGTGCACCCAAAGCAGAAATAAGATACTGAATAAGACCAAAGTCCCAAAGACTGGCAGGCTATGGAGAGACTGGAAAGTACAGATTGTGGCAGCCTGCCTTCACAACTTCCTACTCTGAGCTCCAAGCAAGACCAAACTGGATGAAATGCAGTGCCACCTTTGCCTCTGTCCAGACTTTTATACACAAATACTAGTATATGTACAGAAAAAGGCAGAGGGGAGACATTATGTATCCGGAAGAGGACTTTTTATAAAGCTTTTCCTTAAAACAGTGGCTTTTATTTATATAAAGGTAACAAATTTCTTATACATAGTTCTAAGACTATAATGAGGCCGGCGCCACGGCTCACTTGGCTAACCCTCCACCTGCGGCGCAGGCACACCGGGGTCTAGTCCCGGTTGGGGCACTGGATTCTGTTCCAGCTGTTCCTACTCCAGTCCAGCTCTCTGCTGTGACCCCGGAAGGCAGTGTAGGATGGCCCAAGTACTTGGGCCCTGCACCCCATGGGAGACCAGGAGAAGCACCTGGCTCCTGCCTTCGGATCAGCGCAGTACACCGGCCATAGCAGCCATTGGGGAGTGAACCGCCGCCTGCGGTGCCAGCATCCCAAATGGGTGCCAGTCAGAGACCCAGCTGCTCCACTTCTGATCCAGCTCTCTGCTATGGCCTGTGAAAGCAGTAGAAGATGGCCCAAGTCCTTGGGCCCTACACCCACATGGGAGACCCGGAAGAAGCTCCTGGTTCCTGGCTTTGGATTGGCGCAGCTCCGGCCATTGGGGCCATCTGGGGAGTGAACCAGCAGATGGAAGACCTCTCTCTCTCTCTGCGTAACTTTTTTTTTTTTTTTTTTTTTTTTGACAGGCAGAGTGGACAGTGAGAGAGAGAGAGAGAGAGAGGTCTTCCTTTGCCGTTGGTTCACCATCCAATGGCTGCCACGGCTGGCACACTGTGGCCAGCGCACTGCGCTGATCCGAAGGCAGGAGCCAGGTGCTTCTCCTGGTCTCCCATGGGGTGCAGAGCCCAAGCACTTGGGCCATCCTCCACTGCACTCCCTGGCCACAGCAGAGAGCTGGCCTGGAAGAGGGGCAACCGGGACAGAATCCTGCGCCCCAACCGGGACTAGAACCCGGTGTGCCGGCGCCGCAAGGTGGAGGATTAGCCTATTGAGCCGCGGCGCCGGACTCTGCCTAACTCTTTCAAGCAAAATAAATAAATCTTAAAAAAAAAAGTGACTTAAAATATAACCTGTTTCTTTTTAATAATTTTCTGAATGAGTTAATACTCTACCAACAAACTTCAAATGTGACTTCAAGTGGTTTTGACTTTTCGTACTGTTTATCACAGAATTTTATATATTTGATTAATTTCAATCCATTGCAGTTACTATTTTTTAAAAGATTTATTTATTTGGGCCGGCGCTGCGGCTCACTAGGCTAACCCTCCACCTGTAGCGTCGGCACACCGGGTTCTAGTCCCAGCCAGGGCGCCGGATTCTGTCCTGGTTGCCCCTCTTCCAGGCCAGCTCTCTGCTGTGGCCAGGGAAGGCAGTGGAGGATGGCCCAAGTACTTGGGCCCTGCACCCCATGGGAGACCAGGAAAAGCACCTGGCTCCTGGCTCCTGCCATCGGATCAGCGCGGTGCGCCGGCCGCAGAGCGCCGACCGCGGCGGCCATTGGAGGGTGAACCAACGGCAAAGGAAGACCTTTCTCTCTGTCTCTCTCTCTCACTGTCCACTCTGCCTGTCAAAAAAAAAAAAAAAAAAAAAAAAAGATTTATTTATTTGGGGCCGGCGCTGTGGCGTAGCCAGAAATCCCACCCAGGTTGCTCATGTGGGTGGCAGAGACTTGAGACTTGTGCTATCTTCCACTGCTTTCCCAGGCACATCAGCAAGTAATTGGATCAGAAGTGGAACAGCAGCATGGGGCTGGCAATGTGGCATAGCTGGTAAAGCTGCCACCTGCAGTGCCGGCATCCCATATGGGCGCTGGTTTGAGTCCCAACTGCTCCACTTCTGATCCAGCTCTCTACTATGGCCTGGGAAAGCAGTAGAAGATGGCCCATGTCCTTGGGCCCCTGTACCCAAGTGAGAGACCCAGAAGAAGCTCCTGGCTTCAGACTGGCGCATCTCTGGCTGTTGTGGACAATTGGGGAATGAACCAGCAGATAGAAGACCTCTCTCTGCCTCTCCTTCTCTCTCTGTATAACTCTTTCAAGTAAAATAAACACGTTCTTAAAAAAATAAAAGAAGTGGAACAGCAGGGACACAAATCGGTGCTAATGTGAGACTCTGGCATTGCAGGTGACAGTTTAACCCACTATACCACAACGCTGGCCCTATAAATCCTGTTTTTATATTTGTATCTGTTCTCTCTTAACTCCCATAATATTGATTCCTAATGACATTAACATAATATTTGCTTTATCTGAATATGTACTTCAAAATAATATTATATAGGAGTAGGCCTTTAGCCTAGTGGTTAGCACACTGGCATCTCCTACTGCAATGCCTGCCTCTGGGTCTGGCTCCAGCTTCCTGCTGAAGCAGACCCTGGACGGCAGTACTGATGGCTGAGGTAACATGGGAGACCTGGCTTGAGTTACCATCCCCTGCTTCAGTCCCAGCATGGGTCCACTGCGGGCATGTTGGGAGTGAACCAGCAGCAGCTGGGAGCTTTTAAGTAAATAAATAATTAAAAAATAAGTATGGGGCCGGCGCCGCGGCTCACTAGGCTAATCCTCCACCTAGCGGCGCCAGCACACCGGGTTCTAGTCCCGGTTGGGGCGCCGGATTCTGTCCCGGTTGCCCCTCTTCCAGGCCAGCTCTGTGCTGTGGCCAGGGAGTGCAGTGGAGGATGGCCCAGGTGCTTGGGCCCTGCACCCCATGGGAGACCAGGAAAAAGCACCTGGCTCCTGGCTCCTGCCATCGGATCAGCGCGAAGCGCTGGCCGCAGCGCGCCGGCCGCGGCGGCCATTGGAGGGTGAACCAACGGCAAAGGAAGACCTTTCTCTCTGTCTCTCTCTCTCACTGTCCACTCTGCCTGTCAAAAAAAAATAAAAAAAATAAAAAAATAAGTATGTGAAGTAATATATATATTAGAAAAAATATCAATATCACTGACAAAAATTTGAACTCAAAAGTTTCTGTGGTTCTTCTAGTTTTTAAGATATATCCTCTAGGGATACATAGTTAAAACATGTTTGAAAGACATTTCAAATGAATCTTCTGTATGTATTTATGTCTCCAGTCCCTTACAAATTAGGTTTAATTGTTTTAGCAGGTGTTTCATTTATAAATGTTGTTGTTTCTTAAGTAAAATATTTACAGATTCTAAAAGCAAAACTATAAAATAAGTATGTTTAGGAAAGTCTAGCTTCCATCTCTGTTCATTCACTCCCTGGATGGGTAGCCATATTGTTTTTGTTTTAATCTTCAATTATTTCTTTGTAAATACATAAATATATATACATATAAATTCACATAATGTGGCACACTATACAAACTTCTATACCTTGGTTTTCCATTTAACAATGGGTTCTAGAGACCTTTCTAGAGCAGTAAAGAGCTTTCTCACTCCCTTTTGATAGTTATACTATACCACTGTTTATTCAAGAGTCCCAATTCATGAGTACTTGTATCCTTTCCAGTCTTGTGTTACACTAGTGCTGCCAATGGTAAAAGCTACAGAAAGCTAAAACAATAAGCCAGTCCTAAAGAAACATAAATGGCTGTTATTACTAGAGTCCACTGGCTAAGCATATCTTACTGAACTTGGGAAACCCCTAAGAAGTTAACACTTTCTTTTGCATTACAAGGCTCCCCTAAATAACTAGAGGAGCTAGTGTTGTGGCACATCGGTTAAGCAGCCACTTACAACACTGGCATCCAGACTGGAATACCAGTTGGAATCTGAGTTGCTCTGCTTTTGTTCCCTGTCTGCCAATGCACCTGGGGAAGCAATGGAAGACAGCCCGAGTGCTTGGACCCCTGCCACCTACATGGGAGACCCAGATGGAGTTCTGGGCTCCTGGCTTTGGTCTGGCCCAGCCTCAGCCATTGTGGCCATTTGGGGAGTGAACCAGCAGGTGGAAGATCTCTTTCTCAGTCTCTGCCTTTCAAGTAAAATAAATCTTAAATAACTAGATCAATACAAATAAATGTTTTATTAAATAATTGATTCTCAGCACATACACAGAATACTGTAGTGTCTATTACAATTTTGTGAGAGTGGCGGAGGTAAGGAGCTGGAGAATTTGCATACGAGGATGGTATGATACAGACACCAATATATGATAGTATGGCAACTGCTGCCAGTGCCAGTACACAGTGGCCCTTGAAACATTCTTCACAAGCTTGAGGAATTCCAACAATGCATAATTAAGACAGAAAATGAAAGTAAAATCTGGTTTATTTAAGCAGCCAGCTTCGGAGAAAGAGAATAAAGGAAAAAAAAAACCATAAATATTGATCAGATGAGAGGAACTGAGTAAATGCTAAGTTTAGGTTTGAAAGTGGTAAAAATTAGAAAGGCTGATTAGAAGAATTATATAAAATTTTAATGACTATATTATTTAAATGTTATTTTAAGTATAAGTATATACAGACTCGAACTTTCTGAAAAGGGGCTGGAAATTTGAGGTTCTAGGATTTCTGCAAAGCTCTTATAGGCTGAGTTACAACTCAATGGTGACCTGACTTCTTCAGGTGACAACATACTGCTCCCAGGGCAGGTGTTTGGCCTGTGGTTAAGACATGGACATTTCACATTAGGGAGCCTAGGTTCAGTTCCAGCTCTGACTCTGGCTTGCTGGCAATGCAGACCTTGTGAGTAGTAGTGATGGCTTAAGCAACTGAGTTCCTGTCAACCACACGTGTGGTTGGATTGTGTTCCTGGCTACAAATTTTGGCTTCAGCCCAGCCCCAGCCATTTAATCATTTGGGGAGTAAACCAGCCAATGAGAGCTCTTTTTTCCCTCTGTACCTCTCAAATAATAAAAACTAAAATAATGGATCCCAACACAAAGAAATTGAATATGTCTGAGGTGACAGATACTCCGATTACTCTGACCTGATCATCACACATATATACAGTATCACAATAAATATGTACAATTACTGTAATTTAGAGTAGGTGCTGGTGTTGTGGCACAGCAGGTTAAGCCATTGACTGCAATGTTGGCATCCCATATGAATACTGGTTCCAGTCCCAGATGCTCCATTTTTTTTAAAGATTTATTTATTTATTTATGTATTCAAAAGGGTTAGAGAGAGGCAGAATGTGACAGAGAGAGGCAGAGAAAGAGAGGAAGACTTCCATCCACTGGTTCACTCTCCAAATGGCCACAACAGGCAGAGCTGTGCTGATCTGAAGCCAGGAGCCAGGAGTTTCTTCTGGGTCTCCCACATGGGTGCAGGGGCCCAAGGACTTGGGCTATCTTCTACTGCTTTTAGAGTCCACAGCAGAGAGCTGGATCACAGTGGAGCAGCCAGGACTTGAACCGGCACCCATATGGGATGCTGGCACTCCAGGCGGCAGCTTTACCTGCTATGCCACAGCTCCATTTCTGACCCAGCTCCCCGCTAATGTGCCTGGGAAAGCAGCGGAAGATGACCCAAGTGGTTGGACCCCTGCACCCATGTGGGAGACCTGTATGAAGCTTGGCTCCTAGCTTTGGCCAGGGCCAGCTCTGGCTCTTGCAGCTATTTGGGGAGTGAAACAGAAGATCAATCGATCTCTCTCTCTCTCTCTCTCACAACCAGTGGATGTTAAGATCTCTCTCTACCTCTCCCTTCTCTCTGTAACTCTGCCTTTCAAATAAATATTTTTAAGTCATAGAAATAAAAATTTTAAAACAATTTTTTTCAGCAAACAGAAAATAATAACTTTCCAACTCATTTTAAGAGAACATTACCCTGATAAAAAACCTAATGAGTACAAGGAAAAAAAAAATACAGTACTATAGTCCTAATTAGTACAAGTAGAAAAACCTTTAATGAAATATATGGTAAATCAAATCCAGAAAAAAGAAAAAAAAAGGAATCACTATCCTTCTCTTCTGTGTACCTCTCCACCACTGGGATTTATAATATCGTGTATTCTCGTGCTCGTAATTTTCACCTTTTCAATTCTGTACGACTCTCTTAAGCATTCTTGCAGGGCCTGTCTTACGGTGATACATTCTTTCAGTTTTTGCTTAACATGGAAGTTTTTTTTCCTCCTTCAATTCTGAAGGATCCTTTGTTAAGTATAGTATTCTTTGCTGGCAAATTTTTATTTCAGGCCTTAGCATTTTATCTCATGTCTCCTAAAGTTTCTTGAGAAGTCTGAAGTTAATCAAATGAGATTCTTTTTTTTTTTTGACAGGTAGAGTTATAGACAATGAGAGAGAGAGAGACAAGAGAAAGGTCTTCCTTCTGTTGGTTCATCCCCCAAAGGGCTGCTAGTTCCAATCCGAAGCCAGGAGCCAGGTGCTTCCTCCCAGTGTCCCGTGTGGGTGCAGGGGCCCAAGCGCTTGGCCCATCCTCCACTGCTTTCCCGGGCCACAACAGAGAGCTGGACTGGAAGAGGAGCAACCGGGACTAGAACCCGGTGCCCATATGGGATGCTGGCACTGCAGGCGGAGGATTAACCAAGGGAGCCATGGCGCCGGCCCCTGGAGATTCTTTTAAAAGTGACTTTATGCCGGCCGGCGCCGCGGCTCACTAGGCTAATCCTCCGCCTTGCGGCGCCGGCACACCGGGTTCTAGTCCCGGTTGGGGCGCCGGATTCTGTCCCGGTTGCCCCTCTTCCAGGCCAGCTCTGTGCTGTGGCCAGGGAGTGCAGTGGAGGATGGCCCAGGTGCTTGGGCCCTGCACCCCATGGGAGACCAGGAAAAGCACCTGGCTCCTGGCTCCTGCCATTGGATCAGCGCGGTGCGCCGGCTGCAACGCGCTGGCCGCGGTGGCCATTGGAGGGTGAACCAACGGCAAAGGAAGACCTTTCTCTCTGTCTCTCTCTCTCACTGTCCACTCTGCCTGTCAAAAAAAATATATATAAAAAAAAATTAAAAAAAAAAGTGACTTTATGCCTTTCTCTTGTTTTTTAGATACCTGTCTTGTATTTTTGACTGGCTGACTACAGTACGCTTCAGGGTTTTTGTTGTTGTTGTTGTTTTGTTTTGTTTTTTTGTTTTTTTTTTGTTTTTTTTTTTTTTGGTCAAATCTTAAGAGTCCTTTGAGGGACTGGCAATGTTGTGCAATAGGTTAATCCTCCGCCTGTGGCGTCAGTGCCCCATATGGGTGCCGGTTCTAGTCCCGGCTGCTCCTCTTCCAGTCCAGCTCTCTGCTATGGCCTGAAAAAGCAGAAAGCAGTAGAAGATGGCCCCAGTCCTTGGGCCCCTGTGCCCACATGGGAAACTGGGAGGAATTCCTGGCTCCTGGCTTTGGATTGGCACAGCTTCGGCCATTGAGGCCATTTGGAGAGTGAACCAGCAGACAGAAGACCTCTCTTTCTGTCTCTCCCTCTCACTGTAACTCTACCTGTCAAATAAATAAATAAATAGAATCTTAAAAAATAAAAATAAAAAAGAGTCCTTTGAGCTTCCTGGATGAGGGTATCTGTCTCTTTCCTAAGATTTGAGAAGTTCAATAACTACTTATTGAAGGGGTTTTCTATGCCTTTTCCTTTCCTTTCTCCTTCTGGAACATCCATAATAAGAATGTGACCTTAACAGTGTCTGAGGCTGGGGATGAGGTGGTACGGGCAGTCCCTGAGTCATCTGGCTAACATGTTTCAAGACTCAGACCATGGGTACTAGCCTGGGTGAGGGACCATGATATTCTAGGTTTTACCATAGAAGGCTTGGTACTGGGCTGGGTTGGAAGGCCTGGACTTAATTCCCTCTTCCTCACTCAAGAAGAAAGCATCTCTATACTCCATGTTGTCTGGAGCTGGCGCATGGGTGATACAGGAACTCTTTCCTTCCTGCTTTCTTCAATGCATCTTTGATTATTATTATACTAAACCAGCCACAGTGGTCTCTCACTTGGCTTTCCCAGCTCTTGTAAAGGTAGTTTGGCATGTGAATAGCTGTTCAAATTGATGTCTCTATGGGGAGATGAGTAGTGGAGAATCTTACTCAGCTACCAGCTTGCTCCCATTCTATGTTCTCAATTAAAATGCACAATTAATTCTCCCTAAAGTTCTAAATGAAATAATACAATAATATATTATTGATTTTATTTCATAGGAAATATGGACAAAATCCAGGTATAGTTTAGAAAGTTACAAAGTGTACCAATATTCCAAAATAAACACACTGGTCTAACAAATTACATGATATTTTAAAACATTTAAGTTGGCCTTGCATTAGTGTCCCCCACCTAGAACTTGTGCTGAACAAGCTTTACACACCTTAATGATCAGATAATGACTAAACACTATTTTCCACTGAAAGGAACCAGGATCCCTTAAAGTGTTGGGAGGAAAATTAAAAACAGGCTTCGGACTGCCTATCCTGAAATCTGCTTACAGGATTAGCCCTTGGCTGGCAAACTCTTCCCTACACTGACATAAACTTTTCTCTAAATGATAAGGCGGCTCACTATGCCTAAACTATTTGTCAGGTAGTAGGTTTACACGCTCCTTCTGGCAGCCTGGAATTTGGGTATGTGCTAGGCAGGAGGTGCTTGTAATAAGCACCCAGTAAAAAACTCAGGCACTGAATCTTTAGCAAGCTTTTCTAGTAGACAATATTTTGTAGGTGTTGTCACAACTCATCGCTGAAAGAATTAACTGTGTCCTGTGAGACTCTTTGGAAAGGACTCTGGGAAGTTCTGATTGATCTGATTCCTTCCAGACTTCCCGCCATGTGCCTTTTCTCTTTGCTAATATTCCTTTGTATGATTTTGCTGTAAGAAATCTTAGCCATTAATAGACCATCTGCTTAATCCTGTGAATCCTCCTAGCAAATCAACAAACCCAACAGAGGTCTTGGTGACCCCCAACAGACCCAGGAACACATGTTCTTAAAGACAATAAGTACACTATTGAGACCATATTGGAAGGGGGCAAAGGCCAGTTTAAAGTCTTCTCACTTTCCAAGTTGACAATGTGCGCAACCAAAAGAAAATTGAAATAAGTGAATATATAATCAAACCTTAAAGGGGAAATACAAAGATACAATTTTGTTGTTGTTGTTTTAAATGCTATAAATTAACTAGCCCAAGTTATATGAATCCTCAAGTTCCAGCAAACATTTAGGTTGATAATTACTAATGTACACTAAGGCTGTAAAGAACAAAATCAGAGTATTAGATAAATTCAACACTTAATTTTCAGTAAAAATAAAGTATATAGGTTGACTTAAAATGGAATTCAAAAAACCAAGGTAAAAATAAACAAGATGGTAGCTAAATGAAACTCTGATACATGCTTACAAAAGCAAATTATTTCTTTTTTATCCATCGCCAAAAATGAAAACACCAATAATGTAAACCAAAAAGGTATTTCCAATAAGGATTCTTTCTGCAATCAAATCACCCATCCTTACTGGTATTATTATTTTAACTCTATTACATATATCCTTAATATAGATATTAATTATATTCAACCTGTTGCATTGCCTAAAATAATCAAACATTCTTAATAATATAATGTATGGCAGATATATGCATTGATTAAAACTCAAGAATGTACACTTTATATTTTAACATTTCAGGCTGGTGTTGTGCTGCAGCAGGTAAAGCCACGGCCTACGACGCCAGCATCCCATATGGGAGCTGGTTTATGTCTTAGGAGCTCCCTTTGCCATTCCTGGCTAATGGCCTGGGGAAAGCAGTGGAGGATGGCCTGTGTTTGGGTCTCTGCTACCCATGTGGGAGACCAGATAAAACTCTTGGCTTTTTATTTGATGTAGCACTGGCCATTGTGGCCCTCTGGGGAGTGAACCAGTGGATGCAAGACCTCTCTCTGAGTCTCTCTGTCTCTCCATAACTCTGCCTTTCAAATAAATAGTCTCCTTTTCTTAAGATTTATTTTATTTGAGAGGCAGAGAGAAGGAGAGATAGAGATAGATAGATCTTCCATCCACTGGTTCACTCCCCAAATGGCCACAATGGTCAGAGCTGTGTCATTCTGAAGCCAGGAGTCAGGAGTTTCTTCCAGGTCTCCCACCTGGGTACAGGGATCCAAGGATTTAGGCCACTTTCCACTGCCTTCCCAAACTATTAGCAGAGAGCTGGATTGGAAGAGGAGCAACAAGGACAAGAACCAGTGTGCAAATGGGATGCCAGCACCACAGATGGACGCTTAACCTACTATGCCACAGCACTGGCCCTGTAAATAAATCTTAAAAATAAAAATATATATTGGGGGCAGGTGTTGTGGTGTAGCAGGTAAAGCTGCCACCTGGGACGCCAGCATTCCTTATGGGTACTGGTTTGAATACCGGCTGCTCCATTTCCAATCCAGCTCCTTGTTAATGTGCCTGGGAAAGTAGCAGAGAATGGTCCAAGAGCTTGGGCCCCCACACCCACATGGGAACCCCAGAAAAAAACTCCTGGTTCCTGGCTTCCGATCAGCCCAGCTCTGACCACTGTGGCCATTTGGAGCGTGAAACCAGTAGGTCAGAGATCCTTCTGTCTCTCATTTGCTCTTTGTAACTCTTTTAAATAAATAAATAAATCTTAAAAAAAGTAAAAAAAAGATTTGAACATTTCATTACATGTAAAATTTATCTTAAAAGAAAAACAAATAAGGACTCTAAGTTAATGACATTTATGCTGAACTATTTAAAGGGGAATGTACTGATGTCTACTGATTTTATTTTACTTTAAAAGATTTATTTATTTGAAAGGCAAAGTTACAGAGAGGCAGGGGCAGACAGAGGTCTTCCATCTGCTGATTCACTCTCCAAATAGCTGCAATGGCCAGCACTGGGCCAAGATGAAACCAGAAGCCAAGAGCTTCCTCTGGGTGTCCCACATGGGTGCAGGAGCCCAAGCACACGGGGCACCCCCATTACTTTCTCAGGCACATTAGTAGGGAGCTGGATCAAAAATAGAGCAGCTGGGACTTGAACCGGTGCCACATGGGATGCTTGTGTTACAGGCAGCAGCTTTACCTGCTCCGTTACAATGCTGGCCCTTTTTTAAAGATTGTTATTTATTTATTTATATTTAAAGTCTGAGTTACAGAGAGAGAGGGAGAGAGAGAGAGAGAGATCTCTCATTCACTGGTACCCTTCCTAGATGGCTGCAATGGCTAGCACTGAGCCAGGCCAAAGCCAGGCGCTTCATCTAGGTGTTCCACATGGGTGGCAGGGGCCCAAGCATTTCGGTCATCTATTGCTTTTCCCAGGCCATTGGTAGTCAGCTGGATTTGAATTGGGACAGCCGAGACATGGTGCCAATATGGAATGCTGGTGCTGCAGGCAACAGCTTAACCCTCTAAACCCCAATGCCAGCCCCTCTACTGAGTTTAAAATGCACTGGCAATAAAATGGATGGATAGATGGATGGATGGATGCAGAGATGGATATATGCACAGTAAGGATGGTAAAATGTTAGCAGTAGAATCTAAGTGCTAGATATATAGGTATTCACTGTAAAGTTATTTCAAATTTGGGGCTGGTGCTGTGATGTAACGGGTAAAGCCACTGCCTGTAGTGCTGGCATCCCATATGGGTACCAGTTTGAGTCCAGGCTGCATCACTTCCAATTCAGCTCTCTGCTATGGCCTGGAAAAGCAGCAGAAGATGGTCCAAGTCGTTGGGCCCTCTGCACCCATTTGGGAGACCCAGAAGATGCTCCTGGCTCCTGGTTTCAGATCAGCCCAGCTCTAGCTGTTGCAGCCATCTGGGGAGTGAACCAGTGGATGGAAGACCTCTCCCTCCCTCTTTCTGCTTTTCTGTAATTCTGTCCTTCAAACAAACAAATAAATCTTTAAAAAAAATTATTTCAACTTTTCTGATTGAAATTTTTCATAATAAAATGCTAGAAAAAATTAAAGTACATAGGATGGGGTGAGTTATAAGATGTCTGAAGGATGAAATTTTTGTAAGTTTCTATCCAGAAAAAAAAAAGTCTAAGAATTTTTTAATAACAGCAACAGCAGAATGTGAGAGAAACAGTACAACTAGATTTTAGCTAGCAGTCTTTCCCACACAATATTAAGCTTGTCCTCCAGACCTGACAAAAGCCAGTTGCCACTAGTCAAATGCACAGTGGGGGAATCACATAGACTCACAGTCCCTTTTGTACTTTGGAGGGGCCGTGTATACATTTATCTCATGCCACTGCACTCCAGATGAGCATGACTATGTCCTTTTAAAAAACATGTTTATTTTACCAAATAGCTAATACCTCTGTCAGAGAATGTAATTAACAACCTTTTTCACAACATTTACTTGAAATGCAGAGCGACAGAGAGACAGGGAGATATGAGAGATCTTCCATCTCCTGGGTTACTCCTCAAATGCTTGCAACAGCCAGGGCTGGGCCAAACTGAAGCTAGGAGCCAGGAACTATATCTCAGTCTACCATGTGAGTGGCAGGAGCCCAAATACCTGGGCCATGGTCCACTGCCTTCCCAGGCATATTAGCAGGATCAGAGCAGAGGAGCCGGGATTCAAGTTAGCACTCTGACAGGGGATGCAGGCTTCCCAAGTGATGCCACAACACTAGCCCCTTAGTAACCTTAGATGTGTGCTATTGATATAGTGAAAGCATTTAACAAGATGATCCCTCACTCCTTTTTATATTTAAATGCTTGATGAACCATTCAGAATCTAGTGGATTTAGTACTGAATGTCCTGCTTACTTAGTCCCTTTCCTGCCAGAAAAGGGAGACACACGGTGCATCTAGTCTCCACTTACCTTCGCTGGGGTCTGCAGGAATCTCACTTTCCTCCGGCCCTGCCTGATCCTCTGTATGATGCTCTCCCTCTGGTTGAATCTGAGATAAGACATCAGGCTGATTCATGGCATAATCTAGGAGAAGCAAAAGGGATAGTGGGGTTGACAAAGAGATAAATGAGTTTGACAAACTAATGGTCATCAAAGCTTAGCTCAATCTTTGAGGCTCACGGTGCCAGGAAAGTTTTTTTAAGATTCCACAACACTTCGCCCATCTGCCCATCTCCCACCATGGTTGATATCAACTCAGGAAAGGAGAAAAAAGACGTAATGTGTGGGAAAAGTCCAGGTGCTGCTGGCACTACTCACTTGTTCCTTTCATTGAAAACGCAGGGTGCCCCGTGGGGAAGCATTAAACTCTACTCAAAGGTGAAGGTTAACCCATGAAAACCACCACGGGGCACACTGGACTTCATTCTCTGTCCTGTGATCTGGCAAAGGCAGAGGTAATTATTTCCTATCTGGCAACTGTGAAAGGGTCAGCTTTGGTCTGAACCAGAATCAGAAGTATGTGAGGACAGAGAGCGAGGAGAAGGGACTGTGTGGAGCCCTCTTGGAGTTGCTGTCACTTCATTCAAAGGGTGCCAACTCAGCCTCACCCATGGAGATGAGAGACTCGTAGTTGCCCTTCATGATATTCTTGTAAAGTTCCTTCTGCCATTCTTCTAATTTTTCCCACTCTGGAGTGGAAAAGTAGATGGAGACATCATCAAATGCCACAGGCACCTGAAATTACAATCACAGGGATTAGTCCCTCCCATTACCACCCAGTCGTTCAGTAACTCTTTTTTCCTCCATAATTAGTCCCTTTCATTATTTTTTTACCTTCTCAAAAAGCTGGTAGAAAATATTCTAAGTATCTCTAAAACTGTTTCCTTTAATGCCCACTTGCCACTACTACAATCCCAAAATCCTAACACTCAGGCAATGCTGCCTGCAGCTGGTACCTTTTCTTGAGGTGCATCCAAGTCTTGGCTAACAGTAAGAAAGTATGTATGTAAATACCACACGATTTCACTTGTATGAACTGCCTTTTCTCCAAGAACATCACTCCCCAGGAAATCTCAAGTTGTTTTCTTTGTGTTGTTTTTAGTTCTTCCACTAGTCTGTCAAATAGAGACAGTTCCCTTTGATGCCACTCCTCCTCCGTGGAGCAGGGACAGTTCCATGGTAGATGACTGAAAGCTAGTGGGATTGATATTGGAGGAATGTTAAGAATCAAAATTAAACTTCAAAATTCATTTTGTCTTCTCTGTATATCCATCTTTTTGGAAGCTTTGTTTACACATTAAACGGGACATTTTGCCTGCTTAACATCTGATTTCTGTTCACCAATTCTTCTCTATTTGCCTATAAGACTTTTACTTTCTCCTGCAATCTTTTCAATGTGTTTTTTTTTTTTTAGATTTATTTATTTACTTGAAAGTCAGACTTACACAGAGAAGGACAGGCAGAGAGGCAGAGAGAGGGAGAGAGGGAGAGAGGGAGAAGAAGAGAGGGAGAGAGGGAGAGAGGGAGAGAGGGAGAGAGGGAGAGAGGGAGGGAGGGGGAGAGAGAGAGAGAGAGAGAGGGAGGGAGGGAGGGAGAAGGAGAGAGGTCCTTCACCCGCTGGTCCACTCCCCAGATGACTGCAACAGCTACAGCTGCACTGATCCAAAGCCAGGAGCCTCTTCCAGGTCTTCCCACAGGGGTTCAGGGGCCCAAGGACTTCCCCAGGCCACAGCAGAGAGCTGGATCAGAAGTGGAGCAGCTGGGTCTCGAACCAGCGCCCACATGGGATGCCAGCACTGCAGGCGGTAGCCTTACCTGCTACACCACAGTGCTAGCCCCTCAATTTGTTTTTATAGAGAGAGTTTATTTCTCTGGGAAATGCAGCTCACTGCATTTTCAATCTTTAGTTTGAATGTTTGGTTCTTCGGTGTGATACATTCATGAAGCCTCTGCTTTTCTTCCAATTACCATTTCTGTTCCTCTTCTAATGCATTTTCTTTCCTTTTTTTTTAAAAGATTTATTTACTTATTTGAAAGTCAGAGTTACACAGAGACAGAGAGAGAGAGAGGGAAGAGAGCGAGTTCTTCCATTCACTGGTTTCACTCCCCAGATGGCTACAACAGCTGGAGCTGCACCGATCCAAAGCCAGAAGCCAGGAGCCAGGAGCTTCTTCCGGGTTTCCCATGGGGGTACAGGGGCCCAAACACTTGGGCCACCTTCTACTGGTTTCCCAGGTTATAGCAGAGAGCTGGATTGGAAGTGGAGCAGCTGGGACTCGAACTGATGCCCACATGGGATGCCAGCACTGCAGGCAGCAGCTTTACCCACCAAACCACAGCGCCTGTCCCTAATGCATTCTCAACTTTTAGCTGTGCTATTTCAGGTTGGCTTCTTAAATTTTGGCATTCCTATTTTAACCTCTCCACTATTCAGCATTTGGCTTAAATCCAACAAGTCATTCTCTGACCATGAAAGATCTGCAAACTGCTGATTTGCTGTTTCAGACCACAATTTTTTTCTCTACATTTTCAAAATTCACAATTCGCTGATGTTTTAACCTAACCTCCTGAAGTTCTCTTCTGTCCAATTCTTCTGTCACTTGTGAAGCACACAACTTCTCTCCCCATGATCCTTTCAGCTGCTTCCAAACATCATGTTCCATTTTTATTTCTTCTAAATCTGCAACTCTGAAATTCCAGCTTTTCAACTTGTATCACAACCTTTTTGTAATCATCTTCCTTGAAGCGTGTACGTTACATATTAATTCACAGTCCTTTTCTTTCTTTCTTTTTTTTTTGACAGGCAGAGTGGACAGTGAGAGAGAGAGACAGAGAGAAAGGTCTTCCTTTGCCATTGGTTCACCCTTCAATGGCCGCCGCGGCTGGCGCACCGCGTTGATCCGATGGCAGGAGCCAGGAGCCAGGTGCTTTTCCTGGTCTCCCATGGGGTGCAGGGCCCAAGCACTTGGGCCATCCTCCACTGCACTCCCTGGCCACAGCAGAGGGCTGGCCTGGAAGAGGGGCAACCGGAACAGAATCCGGCGCCCAGACCGGGACTAGAACCTGGTGTGCCGGCGCCACTAGGCGGAGGATTAGCCTATTGAGCCGCGGCGCCGGCCGATTCACAGTCCTTTTCTACTAAGCACTTCGTAGTGTTCAACAGCTAATTTGAGAACCTCATTGTCTAAGCCACCAGTTCACATTGAAAGTTATTTCTTTTTCTAGCTCACTCAGGTTTTGCTGCCTCCAGTTTGATGTCTGTTAATTCTAGTTTGCTTGAATGTTCAAATTCTTTTACTTGTCAATGTATGTCTTTCTTATTCAGATTTATGCAATTCACTAATTAAGAGATTTTGTTCATTGCTTGATTACAGCCCCTTTTCCAAGCATTTGACTTTTTTTTTTTTTTTTTAATTTTTGACAGGCAGAGTGGACAGTGAGAGAGAGAGAGAGAGAGAGAGAGAGAGAGAGTCTTCCTTTTCCCGTTGGTTCACCCTCCAATGGCCACCATGGCTGGCGCGCTGCGGCCGACGCATCGCGCTGATCCAAAGCCAGGAGCCAGGTGCTTCTCCTGGTCTCCCATGGGGTGCAGGGCCCAAGCACCTGGGCCATCCTCCACTGTCCTCCCGGGCCACAGCAGAGAGCTGGCCTGGAAGAGGGGCAACCGGGACAGAATCCAGCGCCCAGACCGGGACTAGAACCCGGTGTGCCGGCGCCGCAAGGTGGAGGATTAGCCTAGTGAGCTGCGGCGCAGGCCATCAAGCATTTGACTTTTACAGCTTCTGCAGAACTGACTGTAGCCTAAGCACAGCCAACTGCCACACTTGCATTCTTTGGACATTTTCTGTCTGAGCTCCATAATTCTTTTTTAGCCCTTAATTCTGCTACATCTGAATATCTTAATTTCAGAAACATATGAAGTTTTTCTCTAACAAGTTGCTTCACTTGTTTGCTGTCTTGTCACTTGTCTTGTGCAATCAACACAAAGCAGCAGCCTATGTAGTTCATCTTTCTCCAGTCTTGCAATCTGTGATCAATATTTTAATCTTCTAATTAATATTTTCTTTTAATTAATATTTTCACTCTTCTAAAGTATATGCAAATTCTTCCTGGTATCCAAATTTCTGATTTGAGAAATGCATGTTCATAGAGAAACTTATATTTAGTCCTATACTTTTTCACTTTTTTACCCAGATTCTGAAAACACTCTCATTGTAGTTTCTAAATTTTTTGTCTATTTGGGCTCTTAACAGTTATAGTTTATTTTTTTTTAAGATTTTTATTTATTTATTTGAGAGGCAGAGTTACAGACAGTGAGAGGGAGAAAGAGAGAAAGGTCTTCTGTCTGTTGGTTCACTCCCCAATAGCGCAACGGAACTGTGCTAATCTGAAGCCAGGAGCTTCTTCCCAGTCTCCCACATGGGTGCAGGGGCCCACGGACTTGGGCCATCTTCTACTGCTTTCCCAGGCCATAGCAGAGAGCTGGATTAGAAGAGGAGCAGCCAGGACTAGAACCGGCACCCATATGGGATGCCGGCACTGCAGGTGGAGGATTAACCTACTGTGCCACAGTGCCGGCCCCTAACAATTCTAGTTTTTAAGGTGTTAATATCGGCAGCTTATTTCTTTTAAGTCTTTAGTAGTTTTCTTCACTAATTCTTGTTTTAGATTTTCAAGCAGCACTAAGATTTTTGCTGGTGAGTTTGATTTTCATTTACAAGGCACCTGAGTTCACTTTACCACTCTCTGTACTCATCCTACAACCTTGTGTGTGCTGCTTCCAGAATCCAATAACCAGTTTTGTGATGTTCACAATGTTACCTTTCATCAATGAACATTACTTTGAAACTCAGACTGAGAATCCTCAGCCCACTGTTTCCACCAGGAGGAAAACTGTTGGAGAAAATGTCCATATTGTAAAGTGAGCTGACAATCATCGATCTGGAGATGAATGGGGGTACTGTGTGCACAACTTAATGCCACTGAACCACACATTTTAAAATGGTTAAAATAGAGACCAGCACTGTGGCTCTGCAGGTTAACCCATGCTTACAGCATCGGTATCTCGTATCAGAGTGCTGCTCTGCTTCCAATCCAGCTTGCTGATAACAAACCTGGGAAAGCAGCATACGAGAGCTCAAGTAGCTGAGTCCCTGCCACCCATGAGGGAGACCAGGACGGAGTTCCTGTGCCTGGCCCAGCCCTGGCCATCACGGGCATCTGGGGAATGAACAAACAGAAAGCACTCTGTCACTCTGTTTTTTTAATAAATAAATCTTTAAAAAAAAAAAAATGTTAGGGCCGACACTGCGGCTCACTTGGCTAATCCTCCGCCTGCGGCGCCGGCACACCAGGTTCTAGTCCCGGTTGGGGCGCCAGATTCTGTCCCGATTGCTCCTCTTCCAGTCAGCTCTCTGCTGTGGCCCGGGAGGACAGTGGAGGATGGCCCAGGTGCTTGGGCCCTGCACCCGCATGGGAGACCAGGAGAAGCACCTGGCTCCTGGCTTCGGATCGGCGCAGCGCTGGCCGTAGCAGCCATTTGAGGGGTGAACCAATGGAAGAAGACCTTTCTCTCTGTCTCTCTCTCTCACTAACTCTGCTTGTCAAAAAAAAAAAAAAAAAAAAAAAAAAACAACCCTGGGCTCCAGGTTCAAGTGTCGGCTGCTCTACTTCTGATCCAGCTCCCTGCTAACGTGTCTGGGAAAGCAGCAGAGGATGTCCCAAGTCTTTGGACTCCTGCACCCACAGGAGAGACCCATAAGAATCTCCTGGCTCCTGGCTTCAGGTCAGCTTAGCTCTGGCCAGCCATTGCTACCATTTGGGAAGTGAGGGAGCAGATGAAAGACCTCTCTCTATCTCCTTCTCTACCTCTCTCTGTAGTTCTGTCTTTCAAATAAATAGAATAAATAATTTTAAAAAAAGGTTAAAACAGTAAATGTTATGATATGTATTTTATCACATTACTTTTTTTTTAAAAGGAGCAACCTGTATTATTTATTTATTTGAACGTTAGAGTTACAGAGGGAGAAGGAGAGTAACAAAGATTGGCCCATTCCCCAAATGGCTGCAACAGCCGAGGCGAGGCCAAGCCAAGACAAAGCCAGGAGCCAGGAGCTTCCTCCAGTCTCCCATGAGGGTGACAGGGGCTCAAAGACTTGTACTATCTTTCCTTTCTCTCCCAGGCACATAAGCAGGGAGCTGGACTGGAAGCAGAGCAGCCGGGACCCAAACTGGTGCCCACATGGGATGCTGGTGCTGTAGGTGGCAACTCAATCTGCTGCACCACAGCACCACCCTCTTAAATATTTTTAAAAAGATTTTTTTCAGTATCTTTTCTCCTTAAAGATTTATTTACTTGAAAGGCAGATTTACAGAGAGAGAGGGGGACATGTACATAAGAGAGATCTTCTATGCACTAGTTCACTCCCCAAATGGCCACAACAGCCAGGGCCAGGCCAGGACAAACCCAGGAGCCAGGAGCTTCACTGGAGTCTCCCAGGTGGGTGGCAGAGCCCAAGTACTTGGGCCACCTTCTGTTTTCCCAGGTGCATTAGCGGGGAGCTAGATTGGAAGTGGAGCAGAGGGACTGGAAATAGTGCCCACTGCCATCAATGCAGGCAGTGACTTAGCCTGCTCCTCCACAATGCTGATCCCCCAAAATAGAAGTTTTAAGGAAAAAATTTTGATCTGGAATGTGGCATTCAAATAAAAGGGTATTTTCAATAAAGTAAAGACACAAAAATTTATTTCCATATTTCAATCCAGTAAATATTCAATGTTTGGTTAGAATTAATTGCATTTTAATTTTATAAAGAAATCTTTAAGAGAAATATTATTTTATATATAAACTTGGAGTTTAAGATGGAAAGTTAATGTTTTCCATTATCCAAGAATGGCAATAATTTTAATCACCTTTACTGCTATTCTTTTTAACAAACACTAAATTTAAATTATCCCAAATAGCTTACAGAGGGGCTCCAGGTACACAAAGAAAACATACCTTCCACCTACTTCCTCATCCTCTGCTCCTCCCTTAACAGAAAAACCTAAAGAGTTGCTTATCATCACTCTAGTCTCTCTCTTCTCAACCCACTCCATTCAATCTTGTCTCGCCACCACTCCACTCAAACAATTCTTGTCAAGATCACCAGTGATATGTGTGTTACTCAAGCCCTCATCATTTTAGACTTTTAAAGAACATACCCAACCCAAATGACAACTCTCTCCTTGAAATACCTTTTTCTTTCTAGCCCTGTCACACCACATACTTTTCTGTGCTTTTTTCCTATCTGATTGGACTTTCCTTCCTAGTCTTCTCCTACCCCTGGAGCTTGGTCCTTGGACCACTGCTCTTGCTTATATCCACTTTCTACCCCAAGATAATTACTTCCAATCTTATAACTTAAAATATCAGCTCTATTTCAACAACTCTCAAGTATTTCTCACTTCTTTGAGCTTCAGAGTCCACTTAACATCTCTCTTGCATGTATCCCAAGCATCTGAAACCTAACTCTACCAAAGGAGAACCAATTTCTTCTCACTCCCAAGGCTGTCCCTCCCTCCCCAAGGTATTCCTTTCCCTCAAGGAAATGCCAACACCACCCATTCAGTCCTTCAAACCTGCAGCCCGAGACTCAGTGACATAAGATGGTTAAGAGCATATGCTCTGGAATCAATTAGGTTAAAATACACATACAACTCTGTCATGGGCAAATTAGCGTTGGAATCCTATGCCTTAAAATAAGTAAAGCATTTAGACTGTAAATTTTAAGTAAATTGCCACACAGTAAATTTAACAATGACTGTTGTTCCTAATTGATCATTTCCCAACTCTCAGTAGTAAATTCTATCATCTGTCTACTTCTTTCTGCCTCAACTCCTGCTACCCTCATCCATGCCACTCATCTCTTCTACCAACATAGCTGCCTTATTATTTCCTACCAGCTTCTTTATTTTTTATTTATTTATCTGAAAGAGTGCTCCCATCTTCTCATTTACTCCCCAGATGCCCGCAATGGCCCAGGACAACACCAGGAGCCAGGGAACCCATTCAGATCTCTTACATGGATGGCAGAAACCCTATTACAGAAGACCCTCCCAGGGTCTGCATAGGCAGGAAACTGGAGTCAGGAGCCTGAGCCAGGATTCAAATCCAGGTATTCTGAAGTGATATGTGGGTGCCTTAACCTGAGTCTTAATCATTAATCACTAGGCTAGAAAGTCTTTATCTGAGTTTTAACCTCCCATCCTCTTTGCCCCCTTAATCCATCCTCCACAAAGCAGCCCAAGTGATTATTTCAAAATACAAACCGAATATTCCTCCAATTTCTTCTCATTACACTTAGGTTAAAAATCCAAATTCCTTTTCTTGGTCTTAACTGTCCTACCTCAATGGCTCACAACCCTCATCACATATCAGAATCTTCCTTGGAGTCTAAAAATTATTCATACTGGGGCTGGTGCTGTGGCATAGCGGGTAAAGCCACTGCCTGCAGTGCCGGCATCACGTATGGGTGCTCCACTTCCTATCCAGCTCCCTGATAATGTGCCTGGGAAAGCAAAGGAGGACGGCCCAAGTCCTTGGGCCCCTGCACCCACACGGGAGATCCGGAGGAAGCTTCTGGCTCCTGGCTTAAGATCGGCTCAGCTCTAGCTATTATGGCCATTTGGGGAGTGAACCAGGGGATGGAAGACCTCTCTCCCCCTCTCCGCCTCTGCCTTTCTGTAATTTGCCTTTCAAATAAGTCAATAAATCTTTTTTAAAAAATTAGTCTTACTTAGGCTCTATCCTGAACCTGTTATGTCTGAATCTCTATGTCATACCCACCAAATGTTTACTTACGTACAGCATGGGCTGAAAAACACTGCCCTAAATGATCTGATCCTCTGCCCATTCCTCCGAGTCATGCTCCCATTCATGAATGCACACCAGCGAACTGGCCTTTCCCCTTGCCTCAGTGTTCCGAATGCGTTTGTGCCTCCGGGTCTCTGCACTAGTCCCCTTTCCTGCCTGGAAACTCTCCTCAGACCTTCTCACAGATGGACTCCTTCTCATCCTTCACTTTCAGCTTAAACAGCAGCTATTTTATGAGAACTTCTCTGACAAACAATTGAAACTAGATAACCAGGTAGCAAAATAGGCATACATGGAAACTAGCTGCCTCACGGTCGTCTTCTACAGCTTTAGAATAATGTCTATTTCCTTTTGATTATGGCCTGTTTCATCCAGAATAGGGCCCTACAACCCGGCACACTCACACAAAAGATGCTAAGTACAGGTTCCACATAAGTCCTAGAACTCTGGACAATCTCAAACCTCATTATACATTCCTGATTATACATCATACAAACCTGATTACACATTCCTTATTTTGCCCTCCCTCTTTTTCACCAAAATGAACAAATTCAAATTCACTGATTTAAATGAGAATTTAGTCTCCTCACCAAATTTCCAGCAGACATTTAATAATTAAAAGTGACTCATGGATAACAGGTCAAAATAAGCAAAAGAAAAAAAATCCAACTACCAAATAGCCAATATGGGTTTGGAATGAATTTTCCAATATGAAGCTTGACCCTCTAAATGAGCACTAAAGTGAAAAGAGAATTCTTCCCAAATAGATAAACATGAAACACCATCAGCCTAAGACACTTTAGGAAATTTTAAAAGGAATTAAAAAGATCTAACTAACTGGCCAAGGCTACCTCTTGCTACTGGTGTAAGGTCTAATGGTACCATTTCACACACAGAAGTGAAGGTATTACCTTGGGGATATCTCCTTTAACGCCCGGGGGCAGCCGCAGGATCCAGAAGTTCCTGTTGCGCAGCAGGTTCTCCAAGTTCTCCAGGCGCCGCTGCAGCAGCCCGTACTCCTGCAGCAGGGTGCCCAGCACGGCCCACTTGCCCTCCAGCTGGCTGCCAAGCTCTGTCACTGTCTTCTCACAGCTGGCTAGCTTCTTCTCTGCTGTTCCTGTCCGGCCTTCTAGGTGTAGGAGTCGCCGGCTGTGCACGTCCACCTTCCGTTCTATAGCCTGAACAGCAGCCACCACTGTCCACAGGGAGATGGCTGCTGTCTGCAAGTGCGCCTCATTTGCCGCTGGGGGTGTGGGTAGAGGAAGGGGCTGCAGGGATGTAAGGCACTCGGAGTCCCATTCAGAAGTCTGTGCAGTAGAGAAACAGGACAAGACATTGGGTGTTAAAAGGAATACTAACTCCAAACTAAAATCAAATAAGGACTGCTTAACTGTCCAGCTGAAGTTAATCTAAATATAGAAGTACTACTTTGATAACTCAGAGGACGGGTTTGGTAGATAGTGAATGAATAAAACTGGCTTAAAGAGAATCAGTCTGACGAGCCAGTGTTGTGGTTATGATGCCAGCTACCCATATCAGAGGGCAGGTTCGAATCCCACTGTTCTGCTTCTGATCCAGCTCCCTCCTAATGGACTTGAAAAAGCAGAGAAAGATGGCCCAAGTGCTTGGGCTCTCGGCTTTGGCCTGGCCCAGCCCTGGCCATTGCAGCTATTTGGCGAGTGAACCAGGAAATGGAAGATTTCTCTCTTGGTCTCTCCCTCACTTTCTTTAACTCTCTCTGCCTTTCAAATAAATAAAATAAATCTTAAAAAAAAAAAAAAAAAAAAAAAAACACACACACACACCAAAAAACTAGATTGGCGTCTTTCCCCTGATAATAGGGCCCAGAGGCTCAGGCTGCTGCCACATGCTCTCTCTCTGAAAAAGGCAAAAGTACACAAGGCCCTTTCCAGGTTTTACTGAATTCAATGCCCCGTGACAAATCCCTCACAGACATGGACTGGCCTTGTCCACCATGCTGTTTCAAACCACAGCCATGTCATTCAGTAACAGCTGAATAAGTTGAGTCTGGAGGAAATACGACAGATGTTTTCAAATATTTGAGGGTTATAGAACGGAAGGGAGAACAGGCTTGTTTAATCTTAGAATGTGTTATTCCAAAGGATGGGCAGAATGAGAACCAACAAACAGAAATTTTCAATTTTTGGCCCATAATATAACTTTTGAACTAGACCTTTCCAAGAAATTGCAGGACATCATCACTGAATTTTTTTTTTTTTTTAAGATTTATTTATTTGTTTGAAAGGCAGAGTTACAGAGAACCAGAGGCAGACAGAGAGAGAGAGGTCTTTATCTGCTGGTTCACTCCCCAAATGGCCACAGTGGCTGGAGCTGAGCCAATCCAAAGCCAGGAGCTTTCTCCAGGGCTCCCTCATGGGTGCAGAGGCCCAAGCACTTGGGCCATCTTCCACTGCTTTCCCAGGCCATAGCAGGGAGCTGGATCAGAAGTGGAACAGCTGGGACTCATAAGAGATGTTGGAACTGCAGGCGGTGGTTTTACCTACAAACCACGCTACAGTGCCAGCTCCTGCATATACTTTGAAACAAAGACTGGTAGAAAAAAAAAAAAAAGAGAGAGAGATGCCTGAGATGCCTAGAAGGAGGAGGTAGCACTAGGATGACTTCTATAAAGCTGTGAACTTGGTAAGTTACTCTCTGACTACAATCTCCCATCTTTGACCCACTACCTTATTCTCATTTCACCTGGCCTGCAATTTCTGCTTTATTCTATCTGCCCCTAGCTTATCTGCCTGATCCTAGTTTTGCTTTCTTTTCTGGTTGATCATTTCAGCTACTCCCAAACCCTCTCCGTTCATGTCTTTCTGCCTCACTTGCTCAGCTAACTTCCATTCAGCCTTAAATTATTCTCACTCTGTTCCTGTAAGCAGGCCAGTGAGCCCTACTAAAAGGAAATCACTTAACTTGGTAAACTGTCATCATACACCAACAAGGCCTATAGCTTATTATGGAACTCTACACCTGCCGGCGCCGTGGCTCACTAGGCTAATCCTCCACCTTGCGGCACCGGCACACCGGGTTCTAGTCCAGGTCAGGGCACCGGATTCTGTCCCGGTTGCCCCTCTTCCAGGCCAGCTCTCTGCTGTGGCCAGGGAGTGCAGTGGAGGATGGCCCAAGTCCTTGGGCCCTGCACCCCATGGAAAACCAGGAGAAGCACCTGGCTCCTGCCATCGGATCAGCGCAGCGCGCCGGCCGCGGCAGCCATTGGAGGGTGAACCAACGGCAAAAGGAAGACCTTTCTCTCTCTCTCTCTCTCACTGTCCACTCTGTCAAAAAAAAAAAAAAAAAAAAAGGAACTCTACACGGCCTGATGCCCTCCTGACTTCTTTTTCTATTCCATAAAGCGGTTACCACAAGCCGTGGCTACTCCTTCAACTTACAGTAGTCAGTCCCAAACTAACGGGCACAAGAATCATTTGGAGATCTTGTTAAAATACAAATTTTGACTCAATAGTTCTGGGAGGAAAACTGATATTGCATTATTAACAAGCTCACAGTTGGAGCTGACACTGCTGATAGAGGAAACACACACTAGTAGTACGACTTGTCCAGGGCAGGTGTTTGGCACAGTGGCATGGACACCATTTGGGATACCCACATCCGATGTCATGATTTGAGTTCCATCTCTACTTCCAATTCCAGCTTCTCACTAACATGAACCCTGGGAGGCAGCCAGCGAAGGCTCAATTACTTAGGTACCTGCCACCCGCATGGGAAACCTGGGTTGAGTTCTGGGTTCCTGGCTTTAACCTGGCCCAGCCCCAGCCACTGCAGGCATTTATGGGTAAGGAAACAGCACATGGAAGATCTTTCTCTGCCTTTCAAATAAATAAAAATACACAAATAATTTAAAAAGACTTGTCCACCATAGCCCCTCACTCTCAGGAAAGACACAACCTTCTACTTAAAAAAATTAGACCTAAACTCTTTTTCTTCCTGTATGCTTCTTCCTACTTTAGAGTTACCAGTAACTTAATATGTGATTGTTTCTTTTCCATGGGAAAAATTTCGTTACTTAAAGCTCATCTCTCGGCCGGTGCCACAGCTCACTAGGCTAATCCTCCGCCTTGCGGCACCGGCACACTGGGTTCTAGTCCCGGTCGGGGCGCCAGATTCTGTCCCAGTTGCCCCTCTTCCAGGCCAGCTCTCTGCTGTGGCCAAGGAGTGCAGTGGAGGATGGCCCAAGTGCTTGGGCCCTGCACCCCATGGGAGACCAGGAGAAGCACCTGGCTCCTGCCGTCGGATCATCGCGGTGCGCCGGCAGCAGTGTGCCCGCCGCAGCAGCCATTGGAGGGTGAATCAACGGCAAAGGAAGACCTTTCTCTCTGTCTCTCTCTCTCACTGTCCACTCTGCCTGTCAAAAAAATAAAGCTCATCTCTCCACTTATACTCAGGCCAATCCCTTTCACTTTTTTAGGTACATTGTTCCTTTCTCTTTTATCACCAATATGTCAATCTTCCCTGATACTTCTTGTCAAATAGACTTGCACTGTCCAGCAGGGTAAGCCACTAGCTGCATGTCGCCACTGAGCATTTGAAATGTACTCAGTTCAACTAAGATAATCCGAGTATAAAATTCACACCAGATTTTGAAGACTTGGTATGGAAAAAATGTAAAATCTCATGAATAATTTTATAATAATAATATCGATCGCACGTTGAAATATGTTAATATATTGAGTTAAACACAGTAGACACCATTAAAATTACTGTCATCTACTTCTTTTTAGTTTTTATACCTGACTACTAGAAAATCTAAATGCATGTATGGCTTTCATTAAACTTCTATTGAACAGGACCGGCGCAGATACAAAGCCGACCCTAATATCTTCTAATAATAATAATAGTAATAAAGACTGGAAAAGCAGAAACAGGTCCCAGAGTGGAGTCAGCAGTTCCCTGCACCCTATTCCCCCTCCATCGCTGCTGCTCGCTCCTCAGCGGGCCCCTCCGGCTCCTGACCCACTAAAATGGCCCTCCTGGAGGCTGCCTGAGTCCTCTCAGGTGGCAGACCCAGGAACGCTTCCCAGTCCTGTGCCTCCCCTTCGTAAACGGCTGTGTGCAAGCCCTGTCTCGCGGTCTCTGCGGCTCTGGCAACTGATAAGACGGCTGGGCCCATGCAGGCCTTCGGCAAACACACGCAAGGCCAAGCCCAGCTCGGACTGCACCGGTCATCGCGCCGGCAAGGGTTTCCGCAGGGCCTCGGCGGTGCAGCGCGGCGGCGAGCCTCCGGGCGCCACGCAGTCCGGCGCGGGGACACCGCAGCACACCGCGCCTGGTAGCCGGCCCGAGCAGGACGTGGTGGCAGCACTGAGAATGGCTGACGGATCACAAAACCACCCCAACCTCACTTCCCCGTTTCTGGCAGCTGACACAAAGCGGGCGGCCCCGCTCGGCTGGAAACCTGCCCCGGGGGGCTCCCCGGGCCTCACACCTGGAGCGCGGCAGGGACGCGTGCGCTCAGACCTGCGCTCAATTCTGGAGCCCCGCGACGCGCGGCCTCACGCCGGCCGCTCCCGGCCCTCGGCGGCCGGAAAGCCCAGGGCCACAGGCGACGTGGCCGGCGGGGCCCGGGGGAAGGCGCCCGTGCGCGGCCGCTGCCGGCGGGCCTTCCCGCCCTCCTTCCTCCCGCGGGGCCTGGGTCCCAGAGACCCTCCCGGCTCGCAGGTCTCGCGTGCGCCACCCTTACCGGAGCCGGGGCCGCCTCGGCCATGGCTCTGCGCCGTCTGGCGGGGCTGGGCAGTCGCCGCCGCCGCCGCCGCCGCCGCGCGCGGCCCCACGCAGGCCCGGCCGCTTGGTCCTCGCTCAGCCGGCGGCTCCGGCCCGGCCCGGTCGTGCGCGGCTGCCCGGCCTCGGCGCGCGCGGGGAGGCGACACAGCGCGGGCGAGCCGACGACGCGGCGTCCGGGACTGCGGGCTCCAGGCAGGCTCCGCCGCACTCTGTCCGCAGCGGCCCCTCAGCTGGCGCTTTGTGGGGAGCTAGCGCAGCGCGAGCGGCACCGGCCTAGACGCGCCGCAGCTCCCGCCGCCCGCGCGCCGCGGCCAGCGCGCCCCCTGCCGGCCCCCGCGGGCACCGCCGCCCCGCCCGCCGGTCGGCTCCTGCGCGCCGGGGTCGTGGCAGACACCCCAAGGGAGTTCTCTTTCTGCTACCCCGAGATGGCACTTGGAGGCCCAGCCGCAAATCTGAGCTCATTCCGGGAAGCGTTTTCTTTCCTGGAGGTCCGGCTGGCCGGCAGCGCCTGAAAGGAAGCGCTTCTGCGGGAAGGCAGCCCGATTTAGAAAGGCGGGAAAGGGCCCGGTGCGAGAGTCAGGTGCAAAACTAATCCGGGGTACCTAAGAAGACTGTGTCATTTGCAGAAATTACAAATGTGGCTGCCTAGGGGAAGCGCGTCCCCGCTTGCTTGGAGGGGAAGCAAGTGCGAAGAGGAAGGGGTCTTCAAAAAAAAAAATCGATGGAAAATGAGTATTATGAGAACTGCACGGATTCTAAAATTAGTTTGCACCAAAATAAACTTTTCTTTAAACTTCTGGAACACACTCATATTAATCTATGGTCTCCCTTAGATTGCTTGTCCAGGGCCAAGCCTGGAAATGAATTCTTGAGATCAGCAGAGATAAAGCCCCAGGTTATGCTTTGCTGGGGCTGCGCTGCAAGACAGGTGACTTGGAAGAACTGAGTGTTATCTGCAGAGGCTGTGTTTCTCAGGTCAACAGAGTGAGTGTTATAACCATGCAAACCTGCTTTTCCACTACAGTCTTTATTTTAAGCATACAATCAAAATCTCCTCAAACTTGTATTTCAATAAACGGATCGAGTCAATGCCAGTAACAGTAAAAATGTCTACAAGTCACAAATCCTGTTGGGGCACCTGCTCTTGAGCAAATAAGTTACTTGTAGACTGTAGCTGATGGAACAAAGAAGCCTTAGCCATTCCCCTCATTGCCCAAATGAGATAAACCCTGGAATGTATTCCTTGTCCTAGAATCTCAGCTGGGTCTCACACACTATTGTCTTCATACCCCACCCCACAAGGCCACCTGAAAGACCAGTTGCTCCAGTTTCAGGAATTCACCTCTGCCTGCTGCCCCTTACCCCTACCCCCATCCCTAGCCCTCCTGAAAAATAAAAAGGACCTGCCACTGGGGGTCAGGGCCTTCTATCCTGTGTTCAACGTCCTTTTTTTTTTTTTTTTGAAAGACAGAGTTGCAAAGAGAGGTAGAGACAGAGACAGAGAGAGAGAGGTCTTCCATCCGCTGGTTCACTCCCCAGATGGCCACAACAGCTGGAGCTGAGCCAATCCGAAGCCAGGAGTCAAGAGCTTCTTCCGGGACTCGAACCGGCACTCATACGGGATGCCAGCACTTCAGGCCAGGGCTTTAACCCGCTGTGCCACAGCGCTGGCCCCCGTTCCATTATGGTGCATGGGGACAGTTGGTCATCCACCTCTATGGATTTATTTTCTCTGGATAAATTCAGTCTGGCTATAAATTCATACACTGCCTCCTCTCTATTCTGCGCCTCTTTTCCTAACATTTTGGTGCCCCTTGTGAGGAGGCACCAATCTGCAACTCTTTTACTAGCAGTAGCTACACATGCAGTATGGCATATGAGGTCTATTGGAACATATATTTTGGCCACATGGTGATTGAAAGCTAAAATTGCCATTCTGTGATTCAAAATATCACCATAGGAGCCGGCACTGTGGCACAATAGGTTAATCCTCTGCCTTTGTTGCCGGTGCCGGCATCCCATATGGGTGCAGGTTCTAGTCCTGGCTGCTCCTCTTCCAATCCAGCTCTCTGCTATGGCCTGGGAAAACAGTAGAGGATGGCTCAAGTCCTTGGGCCCCTGCACCTGCATGGGAGACCGGGAAGAAGCTCCTGGCTCCTGGCTTTGGATCGACGCAGCAGTGGCCATTGCGGCCATTTCGGGAGTGACCCAGTGGAAGGAAGACCTTTCTGCCTGTCTCTCCCTCTCACTGTAACTCTACCTCTCAAATAAAAAAAGAAAAACAAAAAAAATCACCATAACAGAATGATGTATCGTTCTTCTAAGATACAAGAAAAAATTTAAATTACTTAATAATTTTATTATTAAAAATGTAGCAGGTACAACTTTTAAAACTGATTCTATAAGACCAGAACAGTAATTTCTCAGCCTTGTCAACTGTTAGATGCTGTTAATAGAAATTTGCATAAGGCATTTTTCACAAGAGCGCTGTGAAGCAGCAGGTTCTACCTGTAAAATATAGTAACACTGTTAGGAAACTGGAGCAGTTTTATCTATGGCGTGATCTATAGCTTGATTTACATCCTATGCCCCACCCCCGCCGCCATTGCTGGAAGCCAGGTGGCCACACGGCCCAACCCCTGTTGTCAAGCTCCACCCCCATCCTAATTCAATTCGCTGCTCCTGCTTCCCTGCCCGCCCTTGGGCAAAGTTTTAAAAGGTCCTGTTCCTGAACACATGGCTCTCTTGGCTCTTCTCTCCTGCTCTCTTGGCTCCTCTCCTCTACTTTCCTCTCCTCCTCTCATCTCTCTTCTCTCTGCTCTATCTTCTCTCCTCACTAGCTCCTCTCCTCTGTCTCTCTCTCTCATACTCTTTCTCTCTTATCCTTCTTCGTCCCTCCCCTCCAGTCTGCTGGGTTTTCCTCAATAAACCCTTTCCTTACTCTGGTGTTTGGTGTGCTTTGTGACAGCTAACAAATACTACTGCCAAATTATTAATCCTTCTTTGGATAGGAACAGATTTTGCCTATTTAATTCTTGGCCTAGGTCAGTGCTATGGCCTAGCGGGTTAAAGCCACAGCCTGCAGTGCCAGCATCCCATATGGGCACTGGTTCAGGTCCCGGCTGCTCCACTTCCGATCCAGCTTTCTGCTATGGCCTGGGAAAGCAGTAGAAGATGGCCCAAGTCCTTGAGCCCCAGCATCCATGTGGGAGAGCCGGCAGCTCCAGCCATTGAGGCCAATTGAGGAGTGAACCAGCAGATAGAAGACCACTCTCTCTGCCTCTCCTTTTCTCTATGTAACCCTGACTTTCAAGTAAATAAATAAATATTTAAAAAAAATTCTTGGCCTTAAAGAGATTTTTTTTCTGGATGGTGATAGCATTTCATTAAACTGTTTCACTGCCTGAAATTTTGTATACTGCATTAAGAAAATGCAATATGTTCAGGGAATCTAAGATTGCTGTGCTCAGTTATAAATTTCTAGTTTCTAATATGCATATTCACTAGAGAAAAATTTTTTTCTTAAAGTTTGGAGCTAGAAATGTGATAATCAGGGAATTTAATTGGTTTTCAAGTTAACAAAATAATTTCCAAGTTAACAAAATATTTTCCATCTGCAACTTAGCTTTCCTAGCAGGCACACCTATTTTGACATTTCCCTTGAATCAAATCAGAGGAAGATCTCTTCAGCAGGAAACCCAGAAAACATACTTGCACTCAGAAGACACATCAATTTATTCTGCAAGTTCTCACAAGCAACCTGCTCTGTCGACAAGCAAACACTTGTTAATAGTAAATCTTGCGGCCAGCGCCACGGCTCACTAGGCTAATCCTCCACACCGGGTTCTAGTCCCGGTCGGGGCGCCGGATTCTGTCCCGGTTGCCCCTCTTCCAGGCCAGCTCTCTGCTGTGGCCCAGGAGTGCAGTGGAGGATGGCCCAAGTGCTTGGGCCCTGCACCCCATGGGAGACCAGGATAAGTACCTGGCTCCTGCCTTCGGATCAGCGCAGTGCGCCAGCCGCGGCGGCCATTGAAGGGTGAACCAACAGCAAAGGAAGACATTTCTCTCTGTCTCTCTCTCTCTCACTGTCCACTCTGCCTGTCAAAAAAAAAAAAAAAAAAATCATACTCAGTGAAATAAGCCAGTCCCAGTTGCCCCTCTTCCTGTCCAGCTCTCTGCTGTGGCCCAGGAGCACAGTGGAGGATGGCCCAAGTGCTTGGGCCCTGCACCTGCAAGGAGACCAGGAGAAGCACCTGGCTCCTGGCTTCGGATCAGCACGGTGTGCGGCCGTGGCGCGCTGGCCGCAGTGGCCATTGGAGGGTGAACCAACGGCAAAGGAAGACCTTTCTCTCTGTCTCTCTCTCTCACTGTCCACTCTGCCTGTTAAAAAAAAAAATAGTAAATCTTGCTAACTTGGTAATATTCTCTGGAAAATCCAAAATTGAAGCCCTTCTATCAGCCTTTGAAAGATGCAATAACTGCTATGGTTACAGGGAAAGGCGGCAAAGAGATGGCCTCGGTTCCTTGTCTGGCAAAAGAAGAATTACCAGGCGGACACAACGGCAAAAGTAAAGTGGATTTATTTAGGTTGGAAGCCTACCAGAGCAGCAATGAGGAGGGTTCCAAGAGAGGAAGACCCAAAGGGGCCTGGTGGCAGTTGGCTTTAAGTACAATTGCAAAGAAAAAAAAAGCAATCAATTTGGCATTCGGTTACCAGGCTGAGACAAAAACCATCAAAGGACCTCATTAACCATTCTCAGTCCTGTCTGGCCTGCTAAGGGTGGGGTAGATAACTTGTTTTCCCAATTAGCTGTGAGCTGAGGAGGAGCTTCCTAGCTATTCTCATGATAAATTTGGAGATTTTGGAGGAAGGAGGGCGGCCTGTTTGTTCTTGCTAAAGTTTTAGGGAAGGAAGCAAATATTTTACACCCCAAATTCCGTTGGGGTCCCCTTGACTATCTACTAACCCATCTGACTCCTCACACTATTGCATCTTTTTTTTTTTTTTTTTTTTGACAGGCAGAGTGGACAGTGAGAGAGAGAGAGAGACAGAGAGAAAGGTCTTCTTTTACTGTTGGTTCACCCTCCAATGGCCACTGCAGCCGGTGCACTGCCCTGATCTGAAGCCAGGAGCCAGGTGCTTCTCCTGGTCTCCCATGCAGGTGCAGGGATCCAAGCACTTGGGCCATCCTCCACTGCCTTCCCGGGTCACAGAAGAGAGCTGGACTAGAAGAGGATCGACCGGGACAGAATCCAGTGCCCCGAACGGGACTAGAACCTGGTGTGCTGGCGCCGCAAGCGGAGGATTAGCCTAGTGAGCTGCAGCACCGGCCACTATTCCAGCTTGTTTAAATAGCTTCCAAATGTACGTAAGACGTTTCAAAATCTCTTGGGCATCATTTAATTTGCTTTAGCTGAAGGAAAATTGTGGAGGTGGTCTACAATGTTTCTGCTCATGGCTGGTGATTTTCTATCACAACATTGGAAGCTCGATATTTTGTGAATACACAGCTGAAGGTGTGAACAGACTATAGTCTCACGTGCTCATAGACTTCACCATATCAGGACAGTGAGATTTTCACACATTTCTGATTTTACATTCTGTGTTTCTCAAAGTCAGATATACTATGTGTGAGAGGCTCACAGATCTTTCATTAAATAAAGAAAACAGAAACACAGTGAACTAAGCCTAAAAAATTAAGGTTAATTCTTCATGCCCAAATGTTTCATAGACCTGATATTGTAGAATCAGAATCAAAATGGAGTGTGGCTAAAAGCTAATTGCAGACCTCTTCCTTCTGTACATATTAGCTTTGCTTGCTAACGGCTAAGGGTGTATCTTGTGAAACTATGTAGGCCCAAATTCCCAGGAACTAAGTTGACCAAAATGTGTTCTTCACTGTTATCCTACAACCATATCTTGGATCTGTTACTTTTACCTGTTATCTTACAACCATATATATATATTTTTTGACAGGCAGAGTAGACAGTGAGAGAGAGAGACAGAGAGAAAGGTCTTCCTTTGCCATTGGTTCACTCTCCAATGGCCACCGCGGCCGGCGCGTTGCAGCCGGCGCACCGCGCTGATCTGATGGCAGGAGCCAGGTGCTTCTCCTGGTCTCCCATGGGGTGCAGGGCCCAAGCACTTGGGACATCCTCCACTGCACTCCCGGGCCACAGCAGAGAGCTGGCTTGGAAGAAGGGCAACTGGGACAGAATCCAGCGCCCCGACCGGGACTAGAACCCGGTGTGCCGGTGCCGCAAGGCGGAAGATTAGCCTAGTGAGCCGCGGTGCCAACCTTGGTTTTCCTTTTTATTGCATACCAGGGGTCCGGTTCAAAATTGTGAGCCCTAGTGATACTGGAGACGACTCCCCAAAATCTATACGAAAATGTGGCCCCTTAAAGTTCCCCAGAAACATCTGGGGTGCCACATATGCTACTGGAATTTGGGGTGCCATATGATATCACCATATGCTTATTAATAAATCCCCAATATTAAATAAGCCCTAGAGGGTTCTTGCCTAACATTTAGAGAAGAATTCTAAATATCAGCATTAATACATTAATAAATGAGGCAGTATGGTACATATTAGGCTTTGATTTAGTGAGAAAGATGCATAGGAGAGTGAGAGCTTTATTTAAGAGAGAGAAATCTGGGTTCATACTGAGCACCAGGAACCAGCCACATAGAGGAACATCTAGGCCAGGAAGCCTAGGGCGGGTGGCCCCCGAAGACCATGCACCCTGGAGGCGCAGGGCTACAGGAAGCCCCTTCCTGGCAAGTGGTCAGGGCCTAAGAGAAGGGCCAGACACACCGTGTCCCAGGCTTTTAACCCACTTCCAAAGGGGAGCTGTTAATTAACCTGATTGGCTGGTGGGCACCCAGGTGTGGGCAGGTAGGGCATGAGGTCACACAGGGGCATGGCGAAGGTATCAGGGTCACACAGGGGTGTGGTGAAGGCATGGTCTTCCAGCTCACAAACCTAATCAATTTTAACCTGTATGCCTGCCTACTTCACTAGTGGACAGAATACTATAAAAAGCTGTGTAACCCGCTGTTGGGGGCCGCACTCTGGTATGAAGTGTTGGTCCTGATCGGTGGCCGGTCCCAATAGGTTACGTTGCCTCTCATCTGTCTCTCATTTGCTTCTCATTTTCAATAAAATTCATGTGTGTTTTTGTAATACTCTATTTTAGCTGATGAGTAAATGCAACAATATGATGGAAACATAATTAATAATTTCACTGAACTTTTTTTTATTGTTTTTTATTTTTTGACAGGCAGAGTGGACAGTGAGAGAGAGAGACAGAGAGAAAGGTCTTCCTTTGCCGTTGGTTCACCCTCCAATGGCCGCCGCGGCTGGCGCACTGCGCTGATCCGAAGGCAGGAGCCAGGTACTTATCCTGGTCTCCCATGGGGTGCAGGGCCCAAGCACCTGGGCCATCCTCCACTGCACTCCCTGGCCACAGCAGAGAGCTGGCCTGGAAGAGGAGCAACCGGGACAGAATCCGGCGCCCCGACCGGGACTAGAACCCGGTGTGCCTGCGCCGCTAGGCGGAGGATTAGCCTAGTGAGCTGCGGTGCCGGCCTGAACTTTTTTTTGCGCAGTAGACTATAAATCAGGAACAAGTTTTTAGGAATTTTTTAAAAACCAATATTTAAAATTCATAACTCAGGGAAATCTTAAATATTCTTTCCCTTCAACTTCTGAACATGGCTATCTGCCGATAGCTCATTTCTGCAAGGTGTCTGGCGCGTAACAAATCTTCCCAGGCAGATGAATCAATTAATTTACAAGCTTTTATTGAAATTCCACTCCCGGGTGAGGTTCATGGGTCCCAACAGAGTGGGGGCTGGGGAAGTCGCACGGCAGAGGTTGGCAGGGCTCCTTTTATAGATACAGGGTATGGGGGGTTAAAGGTTGAAGGGGGTCTGATCCTCACTGGTTGACCTTTAGGCACCCACGGAGACCTTGACAAGGAATTTTTGTTCCCGGAGTGCGGGTAAGGACTCTCCATTCCCGGAAGTGTGGGCCTTCTCTCCTTGCGGATCCCAAAGCTAACAATTCTACAAGCTTTAAAAAACTTAAGTCACAGATCACCAACTATCAACAGTCGTTTTATTGAAGGTATTCAATAAAAGTCTGTTGTTTAGATGGAACAAATGTGATGGGATGGTTCATTTTTATCTAAATTTTCTCCTCTTTTATTCTCTCTATATTTTTAATCATGTCTCAGTCAGGCCGGCGCCGCGGCTCACTAGGCTAATCCTCCGACTTGCGGTGCCGGCACCCCAGGTTCTAGTCCCGGTCGGGGTGCCGGATTCTGTCCCGGTTGCCCCTTTTCCAGACCAGCTCCCTGCTGTGGCCAGGGAGTGCAGTGGAGGATGGCCCAAGTACTTGGGCCCTGCACCCCATGGGAGACCAGAAGTACCTGGCTCCTGCCATCGGCGCCACGGCTCACTAGGCTAATCCTCCGCCTAGCGGCACCAGCATACCGGGTTCTAGTCCTGGTCGGGGCGCCGGATTCTGTCCCGGTTGCCATCAGATCAGCGCGGTGCGCCGGCCGCGGCAGCCATTGGAGGGTGAACCAACAGCAAAGGAAGACCTTTCTCTCTGTCTCTCTCTCACTGTCCACTCTGCCTGTCAAAAAAAAAAAAAAAAAAAAAAAATCATGTCTCAAAGATGACTTCCCATAAATGTGTTATACTTTTAATTATTTCCTCTGTGGATTTTGAAGTTGCCAAGTTGGCATTGCTTTTATTTTCCTAATATGTGAAAAATTACCAAACAGAAAACAAGACTATTAAAGGATTCATGTGTGGGGAGCAGGGCCCATCTCCCATAACATGGCAGGGCCCGTCATCCGGGAGACAAATAAGTATTAAGACTGTGGACAAATAAATATTGAGGACAAATACTGAGATTACCGAGACTAGACTAAACTACTGGAACTGCTAAGACTAACTCTATGCATCTGATCTCCCACCATATGGCGCTGAGAGGGAGTAAACAACTTCCACACAGCTGCCTCACCAATTCGACTAACAAGCTGCAGGAGCTGATCCTGCCCCTGATTGGAGGAGAGCAGCGTGCTCAGCGCGTGGGGAGAGAACGCCAGCAGAGTTGGGATTGGTGGAAGAGGACTCTAAAGGAGGAGAGAGACACCACGCAGGAGGAACATCTGAGGAACCCGAGAGAGCCGGCCGGCGGTGTGCCGCTCCTCCACGGAAGTGGGGGAAGTGGCGGGGGTGCTGCCCCTCTGTGGAGGCGGGGGCGGCAGCTAATCCGGGGAGGACCGGGGAAAGAGACAACAGCAAATCCGTTGCCACTCCTCCGGGAGCCTGCAGAGAGAGCGACATTCATGGAGTAAATGGAATTAAATAACATTAGTTTCTTTTTTTTAAGATTTTTATTTATTTATTTGAAAGTTGGAGTTACAGACAGTGAGAAGGAGAGACAGAGACAGAGGTCTTCCATCCGCTGGTTCACTCCCCAAATGGCTGCAATGGCTGGAGCTGCACTGATCTGAAGCCAGGAGCCAGGAGCTTCCTCCGGTCTCCCATATGGCTGCAGGGGCCCAAGGACTTAGGCCATCTTCCACTGCTTTCCCAGGCCATAGCAGAGAGCTGGATTGGAAGAGGAGCAGCCGGGACTCGAACCGGTGCCCATATGGGATGCAGGCGCCGCAGGTAGAGGATTAACCTACTGTGCCACATCGCTGGCCCCAGCATTAGTTTCTAAAGATTATCTTATTTGCTGTTATGAATATAATTGTACCAAACAATTGTATAGTAATTTGAATTGTGATATAATTCAACTTTTATTGTTTTGCTCTGTGATAGCATGTCTACCTTATATACATTTGTGTGCTCAAAAAGGATGTAATGCTCTTTCTAAAGTTATATAGATAAGACATTGCTATTATTAGTATCACCATTATATTTTAACTAATAGATGATTCTTGTTATTACATAGAATACCTTAAGTAATCTGCAATAATTATTGTAACATTTTACTTTGCAATTCATACCTACTTCAATTAACTGTTAGAATTTCAACATATAAATAACATCATAATATCTTATACTCCGAATTAAATTTGAAATAGAATAGGGACATTTGAAAGTAGTCATTCAAGGGCAGGTTTGTGCAGGGGTTAAGATGCCACATGGGACACCCAAATCCCACATTGCCAGGTTGCCTGGGTTTTGTTTTTAAACATTCTTTTTTATTTTTTATTTTTCTGACAGGCAGAGTTAGTGAGAGAGAGAGACAAAGAGAAAGGTCTTCCTTCCGTTGATTCACTCCCCAAATGGCCACCACAGCTGGCGCTGTGCCGATCCAAAGCTAGGAGCCAGGTGCTTCCTCCTGGTCTCCCATGTGGGTGCAGGGTCCCAAGCACTTGGGCCATCCTCCACTGCCTTCCTGGGCCACAGCAAAGAGCTGGACTGGAAGAGGAGCAATCGGGACAGAATCTGGCGCCCATATGGGATGCTGCCGCCAAAGGTGGAAGATTAACCAAGAGAGCCACGGTGCTAGCCCCTTTAAACATTCTTTTTTAAAAAATGTTAATTTTATTTACTTGCAAGGCACAATTACAGAGAGAGAGAGAGAGAGAGACATTGTTGCATCTGTTGGTTCACTCCCAGATGACAGCAATGTGGCAGTACTCAACTCACACACAATGCAGGTGTCACGGCAGCAACTTAACCTGCTGCAAGGAAAGTCCAACCCCAGAGTGCTTGTGTGAGTTCTGGCTCTGTTTCTGATTCCAGTGTCCTGCTAATGCACACCCAGAAAAGCAGCACGTGATGTCTCAAGTAATTGGGTGCCTGCACCCTTGTGGGAGACCCAGATTATGTTCCTGGCTCCTGGCTTTGGCTGGCCCAGCCCCAGATGTTGCAGGCATTCAGGGATGAGCCTATGGATGGAGTATCTTTGTCTGTCTGCCTCTCTCTCTCTTCCTTTCAAATAGTTTTTTTTTAAAATAACACTAACTTGATATTCAAATACCAATAATGAATCTGAGTGACACACACACACTCATACACACATATATATAGTACTAAAGACTGTTGCACTGATCAGATATGTTGTGATCTACGTAATTATCTGGTAATTATTAATGTACAGATTTCAGGACAACAACAATAGTGTTGAGTGAGCACCCAGCTATTCTGCCTTGCCACGGCAAAAGCTGAGAAGCAGAACTTGGCCAAACACTGAACCTAAAGCCAAATGTCAGTGTATCCTTGGTACATGTGTGTATTAGTCATCTTTTCATTACTATAACAAAATACCTGAAGCAAACTAAGTTTATAAAGAAATTTATTTTGGCTCACAGTTCTAAAGGCTCATAGTAAAAGTACAAGAAAGTACATGCAGAGCTTGCACTGTGGCATAGTAGGTGAAGCCGCCACCTGCAGTGCCGGCATCCCATGTGGGTGCTGGTTCGAGACCCGGCTGCTCTACGTCCGATCCAGCTCTCTGCTGTGGCCTGGGAAAGAAGTAGAATATGGCCCAAGTCCTTGGGCCCCTGCACTCCGGTGGGAGACCTGGAAGAGGCTCTTGGCTCCTGGCTTCAGATCATCGCAGCTCCAGCGGTTGCGGCCATCTGGGGAGTGAACCCGTAGATGAAAGATCTCTCTCTCTCTCTCTGTAACTCTGCCTTTCAAATAAATAAATACATTTTTTTAAAAAAATACATTCTTCCCTAAGATTGAGAAAAGGCAGGGATGACCATTCTTTATCAAGCTACAGTAATTAAGACTGTGTGGTATGGGCGAAAGGATAGACACATAGATGAATGAAACAAATTGAGTCCAAAATTAAACCCATACAAATTTGTACAATTGAGTTTTTACAAAGGTGTAAAATCAATTCAATGGAAAAAATAATCTTTTCAATAAATTATATTTCAAATATTGGACTTTCCATATGCCAAAACAATAAAAAGTGAACTTCAACCCAAGCCTCTTACATCTTACACATGGTAAATAAAAATAGATCATAGATAGAAACTAAAACATGAAACCATGATACTTGTAGAAGGAAATGAATCTTCATGTCCTGAGCATGTGTTGTTGGACATGACACCACAAGCACAACTCACAAATAGAAATAAATTATAAAAAGCACTTCATCATTATCTGAAAAAAGACACTATTAAAAAGAGAAAGAAAACACAAGCTACAGACCTATAGGAAATATTTGCAAATTATATATGACAAAGGACTTGTACCCAGAATATAGTAAGAGCTCTCAAAACTCACCAGAAAGAAAATTTAAAAGTAGGTAAAGGACAAGAACTAACACTTCACCGAGGGGTAGCAATTTAGCTCATGGGATTTTTAATATCATTGACCATCAGGGAAATGCAAATGATTTTGAGACACCACTACAAATTTATCATAGTGTCTAAAATTTTATAAAACACAGGGCCGGCATTGTGGTTCAGTGAGGGTAAGTCACTGCTTGTGATACCAGCAGACCATACTGGAGTGGTGGTGTCAGTCCTGGCTGTTCTGCTTCTGATCCAGCTCCCTGTTAATGTGCCTGAGAACGCAGGGGAAGATGGCCCAAGTGCACGGACCCCTGTCACCCATGCAGGACACCAGGATGGAGTTCCTGGCTCCTGGTTTCAGTCTGGCCCAGCCCTAGCTGCTGTGGCCATTTGAGAGTGTGAACCAGTGCAAGGAAAAAAAAAATCTCTCTCGCATTCTGCCTTTCAAGTGAATAAAAACACTGGCAATACCAAGGGATGACAGGGTGTAGAGCTACTAGAATTCTCATATACCCAAGAGGGGAATCCATAATGAATGGTACCGTCACTCTTTGAAACAGCCCGCCGGTTTCTTGTGAAGTTAAACATTTATCATGTGACTCCCCAGTCCCACTCATGGGTGTCTACTCTCAAGTTGAGATTTATGTTCACACAAAAAGCTCTACACAAATGTTTCTATCACCTCTATTCACAATAGCTACAACACAGCCTTCAATAAGTATATGAGTAAACACACTTCAGACATCCATACTGTGGAATACTATACAGCATCCAAAATAAATGGGGTGCGCGTTTAGCCTAGTGGTTAAAATGCCAGGTAACAGCCCCTGTCCTATATCGGAATACCCGGGTTTGACAGCCCCCTCTGACTCCTGTCTCCAGCTTCCAGCCAGTGCACTGGGAAGCAGCAGGGATGGTTCCAGTGCGCTGGGAGGCAGCAGGGATGGTTCAAGTAATTGGGTTCCTGCCATCCGCCTGGGAGACCTGGATTGAGTTCCCTGTTCCCAGGGACGGCATCGTGGCATAGTGGGTAAGGCCACTGTCTGCAGTGCCAGCATTCCTGATGGGCATGGGGTCACGTCCCAGCTGGTACACTTCTGATCCAGCTCTCTGCTAATGGCCTGGGGCTGAGGCAGCAAAAGATGACCCAAGTGCTTCAGCCCCTGCCACCCACATGGGAGATGGGGAAGAAGCTCCTGGCTCCTGGCTTCAGCCTGGCCCAGCCCTGGCTATTGAGGCCATTTGGGGAATGAACCAGCGGATGGAAAATCCATCTCTCTCTTTCTTTCCTCTCTCTCTCTTTCTCTCTCTCCTGCCCCCTCTCTTTCAAATAAATCAATAAATCTCTCCCAGTTTCCTGCTTCAGCTCTAGTCCAGCCTCTGTTGTAGGCATTTGGTGAGTAAACCACATGATGGGTGCTCTCTCCCTCTCTCTCTGCCTGTCAAATAAATACAAATTTTTAAACAAGTAAATAAACTATTGTCACACTCAACAATGAAGAGGAATCACAAAAGCATGATATTTTGAGAAGTCTGATAAGAAAATTGACAGACTGTATGATTCTATTTATGTGACATTTTTGAAAAATAAAAACTATAGTGACAGAAACAAATCATTCTTTTCTAGGGGTTACAGAGGTGGAAAGGGAGGTGGATAAAAAAGAAAAAGGACATTTTGGGACAGAGATGAAACCTTCAATAGCCCGATTGCATCTGTTACACATACGTATTCATGTACTAAAATTCCTAGTGCTATACACCAAAAACAGGTCAATCTTATTGTATCATTTTTTAAAGTGAAACACTATAAACAGCAAGGTACATGTGCACAGTTCCATACCAAGCTATTTCTCTATTCCATACCAAACGGAGGTGTGTGCACACACTCCAACATACACACATTTTATTACTGTTTTATTTCTACTCTAGGTGCCCTCCCTCGAGCTACACAATTTTCCTTTAGGTCACTACAGCCCAATGCCTAAAATATGACTGGGATGGCGTCCGAGGTGGGTTTCCTGGGGACAACTGCCCCCCGCCTCTCCCTCTCTCATCTTTTTCTGTCTCGCTCTCCCTGGTACCTCCTCCCTGGGCCCCTCCCTCTCTCTCCCCGTTTCTGACATTCTGTGTCGTGTTCTGCACCTCTTTGTCCCGCTGTCTCCCCATAAACTGCCGGTGTTCCCCTTGTCCCCTGGGCCAGCCTCAGGCGCCTGCAGGTGCACCCGGGGGCCCACACAGGCCCACCTGCGCCCCGGTGATGCCCCTTTACCGTCCGGCCCCTTTTCCCGCTCATTCCTGGGCTCACCTTACTGATGCACCCTTCCTTGCCCCGCACCTTTGGCTCGGGGTCCGCTTTGAGGAGGAACCAAACCCTCCCTCCCTCCCTCTTGCTCTCTCAGTCTGTTTCTGGGAAGAGCGCGTCTCCCTGCCTCCGTCACTTCCCTCTCCATCTCCACCTCTCTCTCCGGTTCTCCGGCTGTCTGCCGCCCCTGGCCGCTCCGGGCAGTACGAGGGTCCGTCCGGGACAGGCAGGCTGAGGCCGCCGCCCCTTCAGGCTGCACCAGCGCCCCGGCCAGCGCCTGCTCCTCCCGCCCGCAGGGGGCGCTGTGGCTCGGCGCGGTCGCGGTTCCGGGCCAGCGCGTCCCAGCACGCACCGCGCCCGGGCTGGCGCTTGGCTTGCGGGTGACTGAGGTTCTGCCTGAGGGTCGGGGCCGAGCCGGAGTCTCCTCGCAGTGGGTCCGATTGCTGCGGAGCCGCGATGGCCGAGCCGGCCTCGGTAAGAGAGGCCGGTGGGCGAGGCTGTGGTCCCTGTCGCGGCCGGAGTGGGTCCCGTTTCGCCTCCAGCGGTGCGAGCCCGGGGTTGGGGGCGGGGCGGCCGTCCGCAGCCGAGCGCCGAGCGCCGAGCGCCGAGCGCCGAGCGCCGAGCGCCGAGCGCCGAGCGCCGAGCGCCGAGCGCCGAGCGCCGAGCGCCGAGCGCCGAGCGCCGAGCGCCGAGCGCCGAGCGCCGAGCGCCGAGCGCCGAGCGCCGAGCGCCGAGCGCCGAGCGCCGAGCGCCGAGCGCCGAGCGCCGAGCGCCGAGCGCCGAGCGCCGAGCGCCGAGCGCCGAGCGCCGAGCGCCGAGCGCCGAGCCGGCAGTGGAGAAGGCGCGGTTCCGCAGCGTTCGCTGGCCGTGGAGGCCGAGCGCGGCTGCGGTGTCTGCGCTGCGGTCCGTCGGCTCCCCGCGCGCGCCTGTGCGGGCTCTGCCACCGAGAAAGCTAGCGGCAGTGCCGCAGACCGCTTCCTCCAGAAAACCCGAGAGCAGTTGGAGCGGTCCTCCTACGGGGCACTTACCGCGTAACGGAACATCGGAGCCCTGGTTTAGGGTTCAGGAGGCACATGCTGGGGCTGAATCCAGGAAACTCTTAGTTCAGTTGACTGGAACCTGCTTAAGTAGGCCAGTGTGCCTTGTGCCCTCACCAGGGTTCCTTCTTTATGCTCCCTTTTCCCAGCCTGTCCTGGCCAGTACGGATTCTGTGCGGACTTCCCTAAGCCCTCTCTGTGGTGTGAGAGTTGGCGGTTTGTGGTAGTTCTTTGGTTATAACTTTGAGTCCATAGAAAAGGTGACGACAGCTTCTTGGTTCCTGTTTTATTTGGAATAGGCAAAAAGAAATCATTTTCTCCGTTTTAAAAAGAGCAGTTCACTGGTAATGGTGAATATCTTCACAATGAGCCTCTTGTAGGTGACAAACACGGGAGTGAGCTACGAAAACAGGTGGAGTGGGCCCAGCTGGTTAAGCCACCAACTGTGAGGCCGCTGTCCCATATTAGTGACTGTTTGTGCCCAGGCTGCTCCACTTCTGAGCCAGCTCCCAGCTAATGCGCCCGGGAAAGCAGCGGAAGATGGCCCAAGTGCTTGGGCCCCTGTACCCATGTGGGAGACCTGGGGGCCTGGCCCAGCCCTGTCCATTGCAGCCATCTGAGGAATGAACCAGCAGATAGAAGATCCTTTGTCTTCCTGTCTGTGACTATGCCCTTTTTTCCTTTAGAATGTATTTATTTATTTGAAAGGCAGAGTTACCGAGAAGCAGTCGCAGAGAGAGAGAGAGAGGTCTTCCATTCATTCACAGCTTCTCTCCCCAAATGGCTACAACAGCCAGAACAGGGCTGATCCGAAGCCAGGAGCCAGGAGTTTCTTCCAGGTCTCCCACATGGGTCCTGGGGCTCAAGCATTTGGGCCACCTTCTCCTTTCCCAGGCCATAGCAAAGAGCTGGATCGGAAGTGGAGCAGCTGGGACTCGAACTGGTGCCCATATGGGATGCCAGTACTGCACATGGCAGCTTTACCCTCTTCCACACAGCACATCCCCCAGCTGTGCCTTTCAAGGAAATAAAAATAAATCTTTTTTTGAAAGGGACAGTTACAGAGAGAGAATCTTCCATTCGCTGGTTCATTCCTGAGATGACCACAATGGGTAAGGCTGGGTTATATGGAAGCCAGGAGCTTCTTCTGGGTCTCCCACATGGGTATGGGGGCCCAAAGACTAGGGCCATCTTCCACTTATTTCCCAGGCCATTAGCAGGGATTTGGATAGGAAGTGGAGCAGCTGGGACACGAACTGGTACCCCTATGGAATGCCAGCATTGCAGGCAGTGGCCTGTGACACAGTAACAGCCCCTAAAATAATTTTTAAGATTTATTTATTTGAAAGGCAGAGTTACGGAGAGGCAGAAGCAAAAAGAGAGAGGTTTCCATCCACTGGTTCACTTCTCAAATTGCTGCAACTGCTGGAGCTGGGCCGATCCGAAGCCAGGAGCCAGGAGCTTCTTCCAGGTTTCCCACATGGGTACAGGGGCCCAAGGACTTGGGCCATTTTCCCAGGCCATAGCAGAGAGCTGGATCAGAAGTGGAGCAGCCGGGACTTGAACCAGCTGGTGCCCATATGGGATGCTGGTACTGCAGGTGGTGGCTTTACCTGCTACACCATAGCACCGGCCCCTAAAATAAAACTTAAGCAATCAAAAAGCTATAGAGGAATTTTTTGAAGTTTTATAAAAATAATACTGTTTTTTATTAACAACTCATACTTCGGTGCCGGCCCCGCAACTTGGTTTTTTTGTTGTTGTTGTTTTTGTTTTTGTTTTGTTTTGACAGGCAGAGTGGATAGTGAGAGAGAGAGACATAGAGAAAGGTCTTCCTTTTGCCGTTGGTTCACCCTCCAATGGCCGCCATGGCTGGCGCGCTGCGGCCGGCGCACCGCGCTGATCTGAAGCCAGGAGCCAGGTGCTTCTCCTGGTCTCCCATGTGGGTGCAGGGCCCAAGCACTTGGGCCATCCTCCACTGCCTTCCCGGGCCACAGCAGAGAGCTGGCCTGGAAGAGGAGCAACCAGGACAGAATCCGGCTACCTGACTGGGGCTAGAACCTGGTGTGCTGGCGCCGCTAGGTGGAGGATTAGCCTAGTGAGCCGCTGTGCCGGCCGCAACTTGTTTTTAATATTGGGAGAGGGATGATTCATTTTTAGTTTTTATTTATTGAAAGGCAGAGTTACAGAGAGGGAGAAAGGGAGATAGATTCCATCTGTTGGTTCCCTCCCAAAGGGCCACAGCAGCCAGGGCTGGGCCAGGCAGAAGCCGGGAGCTTCTTCTGGGTCTTCCACGTGGGTGCAGAGGCCCAAGCACTGGGCCATCTTTCACTGCTTTCCCAGGTGCTTTAGCAGGGAGCTAGATTAGAAAGTGGAACAACAGCGTCTTGGGCCAGCGCCTATGTCTGATGCCAGCATCAGCAGGCAGTGTCTTTACCCACTATGCCACAATGCCAGCCCCATGAAAGGGACAGTTTCAATTAGGTTTTACTCTTCCATTAAAAATAATTATTTATTGGCCGGCACCACGGCTCACTAGGCTAATCCTCCGCCTAGCGGCGCCGGCACACCGGGTTCTAGTCCCGGTCGGGGTGCCGGATTCTGTCCCGGTTGCCCCTCTTCCAGGCCAGCTCTCTGCTGTGGCCAGGGAGTGCAGTGGAGGATGGCCCAGGTGCTTGGGCCCTGCACCCCATGGGAGACCAGGAAAAGCACCTGGCTCCTGGCTCCTGCCATCGGATCAGCGCGGTGCGCCAGCCGCAGCGCGCCAGCCGCGGCGGCCATTGGAGGGTGAACCAACGGCAAAGGAAGACCTTTCTCTCTGTCTCTCTCTCACTGTCCACTCTGCCTGTCAAAAAAATAAAAAAATAAAAAAAAAATAATTATTTATTTATTTGAAGGGCAGAATGAGAGAGAGAGAACTTCCATCTGCTAGATCATTTCCCAAATGGCTGTAACAACCAGGGGCTTGACCAAACCAAATTCAGGAACCAAGAACTCTGAGCCTCCCAGATGGATGCCAGGGACCCAGACACTCGGGCAGTGATCTGCAGCCTCAGGAAGCTGGATTGGAAGTAGAGGTGGGACTTGATCCCAAGCATTCTGATAGGGGGTGCACATTTCCCAAGTGGTGGCCTAATCTGCTACACCACAGTACTTGCCCCATCTCTCTAACTTTTCTCTCCAAAATCCCAACTGTCAAATAGCCTTGGTTCTCGGTATCCTTGATTTTCCTATTGGAAAAATTTACTTTGAAGTATTTGTGACCAGCGTTTTTTATACACTTGGGAAGAGCCCTGTCTTTTCAAGATGCCCCGTGGTTTCCAGTTTCTCTTTATGAACTGAACATTCCTCAATATGAAACATAAGCTAAAAAACCTGTAGAAGATAACAGAGGAGAAAATCCTTGGGACTTAGGGCATGTTGAAGAGTTCTTAGATGTGGCACCAAAGTAACAAACTATAGGGGTTGGTGTGATTGGTAAGCCATCCCTTGCAACCCCAGCTTCCCACATGGGAGTTCTGGTTTGAGTCCTGGCTGCTCTGTTTCCAATTGCATCCTCCTAATGCATCTGGGAAGGCAGTAGAAGATGGCCCACATACTTGGGCTCTGCCACACAAGTGGGAGTCCAGGATGGAGTTCCTGGTTCCTGGCTGGGTCTAGCCCAGTGAACCAGCCAATGAAAGATCTCTCTCTGCTGCTCTGACTTGCAAATAAATGTATAAATCTAAAATAAAACCATAACTTATAAAGGAAAAAAGTGATAAACTGGACATTTCAAAATTTAAAAATGATGTTCAGCATCGTTTCTCATTAGGAAAATGCAAATTAAAGCCACTGAGGTATCACTATATACTTAGAATGGTTAAAAATGAATGAAAGGATCTTATGCTGAGTGAAAAAAACAAACCTCAACAGGTCACATGCTGTAGGATTCCATTTATACAACATTCTTAAAATGGAATTGTAGTGATGGATAATAGACTTTATTAGGTGTGATTATAAATGGTTGAAATAAGCTTTTTATAGTGATGAAATAGTTTTGTGTCTTGTTTTGTAGTTTTTTTTTTCTTGATTGTAGTGGTGGTTACATGAATCAGTCCGTGTGATAAAATCACACAGAGTTAGACAGACTCACTGTACTGATGTCAGTTTTCTGGTTTTGATATTGCACTATAGTAATGTATAGTGTGACCTTTGGAGGAAGCTGGATAAAGGGTACAGGCGATAGATTCAGCTTCCTGTGAATCTGTAATCGTTTTAAAATAAAGAATGTTTTTAGAAATAAACATGAACCCATGCAGCAAATCTGGGCTGTCTCTGTAGTAACTGTTGGTTGCTGCTAATAAAGGATTCTGCTTTAGATAGTGCATGCGAGCAAAGGCTTACCGTTCACTTGTGCGCTTGGTTCCTGCGGGAACAGGGGACCCCTCTATTATATCGTTCATTGTATTGTATGACACTATACAGAAATAGCAAATCTCTTCTCTTTCTGTCCATTAATAAAGTCATAGACATTGAAAAACAAAGTGGCCTCAGAGTGAAATGTATGTATATCTGTTTGTGACTCCAGATAACCATGACATTTGATGATGTGGCTTTGTATTTTTCGGAGCAAGAGTGGGAGATCCTGCAGAAATGGCAGAAGGAAATGTATCAGCAAGTGATGAAGGCCAATTATGAGACCCTTGACTCCTTAGGTAAGAGTGGGCTGCTGCCTAATACGAACAGGCTTCCTCCCAGCTGCTGGCTGGTTGGATGTGACGCTGTACCTGATTTACATTCATAATGTCTTTTTACCTTCCTATAAACAATATTCAACTTTTCCCTTCTTATCCAGAGTATCTATGCCTTCAGTATTTTTATGAATTCAGTATTCTGAATTCTCTGAGTCCCACACCGATCCTTCTCTGTCTCCCAAAGCTAAAATTGCTAAGCAGTCCGATTGCGTCTCTTTTAAATGTGTTCTTTTATTTCTGAAACTGGTTCTTTTATTGTTCACTCATGTTGCTGGACTCAGGAATTTTTCAGTCTTCAGAAGATCTGTGGTTCTCACGAAGGGACGTGGTTACTAAGTTAAAATGAACTGGGATATAACACAGTGTTCAGTGTGGCTACAACAGGGAAGAAAGGTTGCCCTAGTAAAGCAAGAGAGAAAAGAGCAGTGGGATGGGACATGTAGGTAGCCAAGGAAATACTCAGGAAGTAAAGAGAAATTTGGGGAGATTATACTGTACCACTTACCCCGTTCACTCTTAACTCATCCTGGAATCCTTAAAACCATTTCCGCTGGCGTCAGTTTAATAAGTGATCTCAGTCTAGCCTGAAGCATTCATTCCCTTTTTGGGGGGTTAAAACTTTCTCTACTTGAGATATGAATGACAAGGAGTCAACCATGTGAAATCTAGGCAGAGGTTTGATCTAGTGCAAAGGCCAAAGGTAGGAGTGAAGGAGTTCAAAGTGTCGGGAACCACAAGGAGACTGTTGTAGCACATGCATAGAGGGAAAGTGATGCCAAGTTGGGAAGGGTCGAAGTAAGGAGTTGGATTTTATTCTAAATACAAGGGAACGATGATGGGAGGATTTAAACAGAGAGGAGTGATATGATATAATTTTCCAATGATTACTTGGATTGCTATTTGGAGAATGAATTGTACAGGACAGCAATGAAAGGAGACCAGCCAAGAAGATCCTTAGCAGTACTGGTATGATTTTGTGTTGACTAGAACAGGTAGACAGTAACAAAGATAGAGAAATGGGGGGCCAGCACTGTGGTGCACTAGGTTAATCCTCTACCTGCGGCGCCAGCATCCCATATGGGTGCTGGTTCTAGTCCCGATTGCTCCTCTTCCAGTCCAGCTCTCTGCTGTGGCCCAAGAGTGCAGTGGAGGATGGCCCAAGTGCTTCGGCCCCTGCACCCGCATGAGAGACCAGGAAGAAGCACCTGGCTCCTGGCTTCGGATTGGTGTAGCTCTGGACATTGCGACCATTTGGGGAGTGCACCAGGGGATGGAAGACCTCTCTCTTACTTTGGCTTTACCTCGCTCTCTAACTCTATTTTTCAGATAAATAAAATAGATTTTTTTAAGAGTTAAAGAAGAAATAACTTGTAGATTTTTGGTTTGAGTATCTCGCTGGCAGATGACTTTATTCACTGACGAAAGGAAGGCTTGGGGAGAGGCCAGACTTTGGCTAAATTAAGTTTGAAAGGCTTATTAGGCACTTCTGTGGAAATAGAGAGAAGGTAACTGAATGTGCAAAACTGGAATTCCAAGTGAAGGTGAGGACTGGATTTACACATTTAGGAGACGTATAGGAATGGTATTACAAACCATGAGGCTTGTTGGGATCATCTAGGGAGAATAGTCAGCTAGAGCAGAGAATGCCTTGGAACCCCCAAGCTGAAGAGACTGAGCTCGGTGGCCAGCAAGTTAGGAGAGATGAGGGCTCCGTACTGATGACCCAATGTTAACTTTTTTTTTTTTTTTTTTTTTTTTGAGATTTATCTGTTTGAGAGGCATTGTTACAGATGGAGAGAGGGAGAGACAGAGGAGTCTTTCATCTGCTGGTTCACTCTCCAAATGGCTGCAACGTCCAGAGCTGGGCCGATCTGAAGCCAGGGATCAAGAGATTCCTCCAGGTCTCCCATGAGGGTGGAGGGGTCCAAGCACTTGAACCATCTTCTACTGCTTTCCCAGGCCATCAGCAGAGAGCTGGATCAGAAGTGGAGCAGCCAGGACCCGAACTGGTGTCCATAGGATGCTTAATCTACTATGCTGCAGTGCCAGCCCCTCCAGTATTAACTTTTAAGTTGCCACAATTAGCATCCTTGAACTTGGAAAAATCAGTCTGATTTTCCCAAATTCTAAAAACCAAATGGTATTATTTGCAAATGATTTTCTCTATAGAACGTCCAAATCCCTACGCCAGAGACTAGGATTGAGCAGGTCCAGGCCAAGGCCCAGGGAACTACATTTTTAACAAGCACTTGAGGTGTGGCTAATGCTATGGTACACAGTTCACTTTGACAAGTATCTGTCCCAGGGCTGAGCCTTAGGTAATGCCACCAAAGGCTTTTTGAGGAACCACTCCACTGATTTCTAAAGACTGTTCCTTCCCTTTAGACTTAGGCTATTAGACCTCATTACTCTACCCGTCATTGCAGTCTTTTAACAACTCCTGTTTTTTTCAGTTTATCAAGAATTTTGGCACTTCAAAAAAGTGTAGTGATTAAGATTCCCTACTTAATTCTATGAAGAAAAAAGGTATTTTTTTTCTAGTCACATAGTTCTTATGATTACTTTTGAAAATTTTGGGTTTCAGACCTTTTTAAAATCCTCATTATCCTTAATTTCTCTCCTTCCTTTTATTTTGTAAAATATTGAAGAAAATATTTAATCTGACTAGTCTTGGTTAGGTTGTATTCTGTTGTCTTCATGTAATTTCAAAGGCTTTCATCTTTTGACCTCACTTTGGTGTCATGCCTCCTAGAATTGTTATTTTGTCAAGTACTCAGCTAACCCATACTGAGCCTGGGTGGACTCTCTTTGCAGGCTGTATTTGGTCCAAGCCAGTTTTGATCACTTCTATAGAACAAGGGAGAACGCTATTAATCAGAGATCAGGGAAGCTTAGACAAAACAAGAAAGACAACTGGCTCTTGCACTGATGACCTGTTGGACTTGAAGAATACTGGAAAGCCACCATGTCTTGGTGAGTAAAATGGATTTAAGTTCCATTTAATCTTCCTAGTCTTATTTCTGATTGTTTCTGGGTTGTTGGCTATTCTTCATCATTAAAAACCATTGCTTTGATTGAGAATGTTAGTTTTCTTAACTTAGTGGGTAGCAGATGTGAGATTCTGCTACTTTTATATTCTCTCCCCCATATATATATATATATATATATATATATATATATATGTATTTTAAAAGATTTGTTTATTTTGAAAGTCAGATATATATATATACACACACACATATATATATATATTTTAAGACAAAAGAAAATCCATAAAACCTGCAAAGATGGGAATTTCTTATAAAAGAACAAAGGATCCATTTGTCAAAACCCTGAAGAAAAAAAATCACCTCCCTGTCACACCATCATGTCCATTTGTATGTAGAAAAATGGAAAACCTTCCAATTTTGTATAATATTTTTTATTGTACAGATTTATAGAACTTGAGTTTTGTTACTCTTTTTGAAGGAATTTCTTTTATTATGAAGAAAACATTTAAAATATCTTAAAACTTTTAGTATTTAAAGGTATGTTAAATACTTAATATTTCACTATAAAAATGAAGTCCTGTTTTTAAAAAAACAGTGTTTAAAATGTTTTATGTTTCCTCTTTAAAAATATTTGCTGGGGGACAGGCACTGTGGCACAATGGTCAGTTCTTGGGATGCCTGCACCCCATATGGGATTGAGTCCCAACTCTGCTTCTAATCCAGCCTCCTCCTAATGTACTTAGGAGGCAGAAGATGATGGCCCAAGTACTTAGGTTGCTGCTACCCATGTGAGATACCAGGATGGAAGTCCTGGCCCAGCCCTGACTGTTGCAGGCATTTAGGGAATGAAACAGTGGATGGAAGAGCTCTATCTCTCCCTCTCTTTGCCTTTCAAATAAATAAATAAACCTAAAGAAAATATTTACAGGGGTGTGTGCTTGGCAAAGTGGTTAAGGGGCTGCTTGGGACACCTGCATCCAATATTGGAGTGCCTGGGTTTGAGTCCCGACTCCAGTCCTGGTTCCAGCCTCCTGCTAATGTAAGGCAGCAGGCTTAAGTAGTTGGGTCCCTGCCATCCATGTGAGAGATCTGGGTTGAATTCTGGCTCCTAGCTTTTGCCTGGCCCAGCCTTGGCTATTGTGGGCATTTGGGGAGTGAACCAACAGATGGGAGAGCTCTGTCTCTTTGCCTTTCACAATAAAAGTGAATTTGGGGGCCAGCGCTTTGACATAGTGGGTAAAGCCGTCTCCTACAGTGCCAGCATCCCATATGGACTCCGGTTCGAGTCCTAGCTGCTCCACTTCCAATCCAGCTCTCTGCTATGGCCTGGGAAAGCAACAGAAGATGGCCCAAGTCCTTGGGCCCCTGCACCTGTGTGGGAGACCCAGGACAATCTCCTGGCTCCTGGCTTCAGATCAGCACAACTCTGGCTGTCATGGCCAATTGGGGAGTGGTGAACCAGCTGATGGAAAGCCTCTCTCTCTCTCTGTGTGTAACTCTGACTTTCAAATAAATAAATAAATCTTAAAAAAAAAAAAAAGTGAATTTGGAGCTGATGTTATAGCATAATGGGTAAAGCCGCCATCTGCAATGCCAGCACCCTATATGGGCACCAGTTTGAGTCCTAGCTGCTGCACTTCCAGTCCAGTTCCCTGCTAATAGCTTGGGAAAGCAGAAGACAGTCTGAGTGTTTGGGCCGCTGCCACCCATATAGGAGACCCTAGCAAAGCTCCTGGCTCCTGGCTTCAGATCAGCCCAGCTCCAGCTGTTGTAGCCATAGGAAGTGAGCCAGTATTTGGAACATCAATCTCTCTCATCTCAACCTCCTCCTTTCTATGTCACTCTGCCTTAAAAATAAAGAAAGAAGTCCTTAAAAATAAAAAAGGAAAAAAATTTTTTCAAAAATAAGAAACAGCTGAGGTTGGCCACAGCCTGTGACTCTGACATCCCATATGGGCACCAGTTTGTGTCCCAGCTGTTCCACTTCCAATCCAGCTCCCTGCCGATGGCCTGGGAAAGCGGCACAAGGTGGGAGACCCAGATAAAGCGCCTGGCTCCTGGCTTTAGCTTGGCCCAGTGCTGACTGTTGTGACCATCTGGGGAATGAACCAGTGGATGGAAAATCTCTTTCTCTGTCCCTCTCTCTTTGTAACTCTGACTTTAAAAATAAACAAATCTTTTAAAAAATAAAAATATTTAAAATTTTTAAAAAGGAATTGGAAGGCTAGTGTTTGGAGCAGCAGTTAAGATGCCACTTGGTACACCTGCATCCCATATTGGAGCCGCAGTTCAGCTCCTGGCTTCGCTTCCAGCTCCAGCTTCCTCCCAGTGTGCACCTTGGGAGACAGCAGGTGATGGCTCAAGTGGCTGGGTTCCTACCACCCAGATTGAGTTCCAGCTCCTAGCTTCAGCCCTAGCTGTTGGGAATGAACCAGCAGGGGAAAAGGTTCTTTCAAATAATTTTTTTTTTTTAAAAAGGAAAATAAAATTAAGAAGAGAGCGCCATTACCCAGTTCAACTGGAAGAAAACTAGTTCTGAAATAAAATAGCTAGGTGAATGTCTGAAATCCTCCTCCTCAGATCTTGTGGGTAAGAATGTGATAACTGAGGGCCCTCTCTTTCCTGTCATCATGGCCTTTACTTGGGAACAGTAGTGATTATGCTTATATGATACCTTTTTTTATGTAATGCAAAGTCCTTTAGAAAATGAAAATTTTTTTGAAGTGTTCTTTATGAATTCAGTAAACTTCTATTTCAGCATTCCTAAGAAAGGTACACTTTATTTTTTAAGAATTATTTGAGGGCCGGCGCCGCGGCTCACTAGGCTAATCCTCCACCTAGTGGCGCCGGCACACTGGGTTCTAGTCCCGGTCGGGGCGCCGGATTCTGTCCCGGTTGCCCCTCTTCCAGGCCAGCCCTCTGCTGTGGCCAGGGAGTGCAGTGGAGGATGGCCCAGGTGCTTGGGCCCTGCACCCCATGGGAGACCAGGAAAAAGCACCTGGCTCCTGGCTCCTGCCATCGGATCAGCGCGGTGCGCCAGCCGCAGCGCGCTGGCCGCGGCGGCCATTGGAGGGTGAACCAACGGCAAAGGAAGACCCTTCTCTCTGTCTCTCTCTCTCTCACTGTCCACTCTGCCTGTCAAAAAAAAAAAAAAAAAAAAAAAAAAAAGAATTATTTGAAAGGCAGAAGGACAGAGAGAAAGAGAGAGACAGATATCTTCCATTTTCTTGTTCTTTTCCCAAATGGCCACAACCTCCAGGGCTGGGCCAGGCTGAAAGTGAGAGCTAAGAACTCCATCCAGGTCTTCCACACGGGTGACAGGGGCCTAAGTACTTGGGCCACCTTCTGTTACTTTTCCAGGCTCATTAGCATGGAGCTGGATTGAAGCAGAACATCTAGAACATGAACTAGCACTCATATAGGACGCCATTGTCACAGGCAGCAGATTATCCCACTCCACCACAACACTAGTCCCAGAACGATCCTTCCTTCCTTCCTTCCTTCCTTCCTTCCTTCCTTCCTTCCTTCCTTCCTTCCTTCCTTCCTTTCTTTCTTTTTTCCTTAAGATTTATTTATTTGAGAAGTAGAGAGAGAGAGAGGTCTTCCATCCTCTGGATCACTCCCTGAATGGCCGCAAGAGCCAGAGCTGGGCTGATCCAAATCCAGGAGCCAAGAGCTTTTTCCAGGTCTCCCATGTGGGTGCAAGAGCCCAAGGACTTGGACCATCTTCTGCTGCTTTCCCAGGCTATAGCAGGGAGCTGGATGGGAAGTGGAGCAGCCGGGACTTGAACCGGCTGGTGCCCATATGGGATGGTGGCACTGCAGGCAGTGGCTTTACCTGCTACGCCACAGCACCAGCCCCCAGGTCCTTTTTTTATTTGAGAGGCAGAGTTACAGACAGAGACAGAGACCCGTCTTCCATCTGCTGGTTCACTCCCCAAATGGATGCAACGGCCGGAGCTGGGCTGATCCAAAGCCAGGAACTAGGAGCTTCTTCTGGGTCCTCCATGTGGGTCCAGAGGTCCGAGCACCTGGGCCATCTTCCACCGCTTTCCCAGGCCGTTAGCAAGAAGCTACACCTCTTTGCCACACTCACTGTCCTGCATCGGGCACAGACCTGACACTCCCACAGCAGTGGCTACTGCTGAGTGGGGTACACTCCGGTATCAGAGGTGAGAGAAAGCTGAAAGGAAGGGAGAACAAGAATAAGGGGAGACAGCTTCTGGGATTATGGTTTTTTTGGGGGGGGGTCAGAGTTCATGACCCTTCCCTAGGCTTGGCAAGTGCTCTCTGCCATGTGTGCCTGTGCAATAGTAATGTGAGTCCCCAGGTCCTTTTTTTTTTTTTTTAAAGCAAATCAATGTTTATTTTTGTTTAAAGATTTATTTATTTATTTGAAAGTCAGAGTTACACAGAGAGAGAAGGAGAAGCAGAGAGAGAGAGAGGTCTTCCAACCACTGGTTCATTCCCCAATTGGTCATAACGGCCAGAGCTGCACCGATCGAAAGCCAAGAGCCAGGAGCTTCTTCCAGGACTGCCATGTGGGTGCAGGAGCCCAAGGACTTGGGCCATCTTCTACTGCTTTCCCAGGCCATAGCGGACAGCTGGGAAAGGAAGTGGAGCAGCCAGGTCTTGAACCAGTGCCCATATGGGATGCCAGCACTGCAGGTGGTGCTGCAGGTGGTGTGGCACCTGCTATGCCACAGTGCCGCCCCCCCCCCCCCATACATTCTAATAACATTTCTTCCAGAAAAAATTTCCTGAAGCCTATTATAGAAGAATAAGGATATGATTCTCAGCTTTTCTGCATGAATATTTATTTCACAGGTTTAAGGAAATAGAGTAATGGGTACAGATTCTCAGTTGCTCATGATCTCCAACTTCTACATACCCTCTAAGTGTCATCTCTAGGTTCATAAGATGTATTTGCTTGTAATTTTATTTCTTTCTTTCTTTTTTTTTTTTTTTTTTTTTGACAGGCAGAGTGGACAGTGAGAGAGAGAGACAGAGAGAAAGGTCAGCCGGCGCCGTGGCTCAATAGGCTAATCCTCCACCTTGCGGCGCCGGCACACCGGGTTCTAGTCCCGGTTGGGGCGCCGGATTCTGTCCCGGTTGCCCCTCTTCCAGGCCAGCTCTCTGCTATGGCCAGGGAGTGCAGTGGAGGATGGCCCAGGTGCTTGGGCCCTGCACCCCATGGGAGACCAGGAAAAGCACCTGGCTCCTGGCTCCTGCCAGGATCAGCGCGGTGCGCCGGCTGCAGCGGCGGCCATTGGAGGGTGAACCAGCGGCAAAAGGAAGACCTTTCTCTCTCTGTCTCTCTCTCTCACTGTCCACTCTGCCTATCAAAAATAAAAAAAAAAAAAAAAAAAAAAAAAAAGAGAAAGGTCTTCCTTTTGCCGTTGGTTCATCCTCCAATGGCCGCCACGGCCGGCGCGCTGCAGCTGGCACACCGCGCTGATCCAAAGCCAGGAGCCAGGTGCTTCTCCTGGTCTCCCATGTGGGTGCAGGGCCCAAGGACCTGGGCCATCCTCCACTGCACTCCCTGGCCATAGCAGAGAGCTGGCCTGGAAGAGGGGCAACCAGGACAGAATCCGGCGCCCTGACCGGGACTAGAACCCGGTGTGCCAGTGCCGCAGGCGGAGGATTAGCCTATTGAGCCGCGGTGCCGGCCAATACTAAGCTATTTCTTAATAAGTAGTAAAAGGAACACAAGAGTTATGGGAGGCAGATTTCACAGTCATTGAGATCAGTGGGATTCCCTTTTCTGCTTTGTTAGTGGCATAAACTGATCCTAGAACCCCAATGTGGTAGACTGATGCGAGTGATCCTTTTTTTCCTCTGTAGATAACCAAGGACCTCTCAGGACAAGAGAGGAGGGATGCCATTTAAATGGTCTTCAGAAACAGGACTTGTGTGCTACCTTGCCCGGAAACGAAAGAAGGAATTTATGTGATCGAAGAGCTACCTTACAATCTCCAAGTCTCCAAGAAACAGAGACTCTAAATCAAAAAGTCCACAGCACAGCATCTAATCCAGACAAGGAAGATCCATGTCATAAGCCTCCAGATATTCCAGGTCACTTGGAAAGTCTGCCTGAACCAAGATTTTATTCCTGCTCTACCTGTAGGCAAGTCTTCCAGGTCAAGAATGAGCTGGTAAAGCACCAGAGGAGCCACTCCAGGAAGCAGCCCCGTAAGTATCCAAAGCACAAGAATAAACCCAGAGGGAATTCTGAAGTCGCTTGGCCCCCAGTGTTCCTGTGCAGAAAGAAGCGGTTCCAGTGCAGTGCCTGTGAGAAGAGCTACTATTTGAGGTGCAGTCTGATCACTCACCAGGTCGTCCACACAGGGCAGCGGCCCTTCCCGTGCCCAGAATGTGGCAAGGCCTTCCGCTACAAAGCTGACTTGACGAAGCACCTGTGTTTGCACAAAGGGGAAAGGCCATTTCGCTGTGAGGAGTGCGGCAAGGGTTTCGTGCAGCAGTGCAAGCTCACCGAGCACCTGCGGCTGCACAGCGGGGAGAAGCCCTTCCCGTGCGCAGAGTGCGGCCGGAGCTTCCGCCTGAAGAGGAGCTTGAAGGCCCACCTCTGCCAGCACAGCGGGAAGAAGCCTTTCCACTGCGCGGAGTGCGGCCGGAGCTTTTCTCGCAAGGCAGCCCTGAAGACCCACCAGAGGACACACAGCGGAGAGAAGCCCTTTTCTTGTGACCAGTGTGGGAGGAAGTTCATCTACAAAACCAAACTCGCCGAGCACATCAGAGTGCACACGGGCGAGAAGCCCTTTCCGTGCCCTGAGTGCAACAAAAGCTTCCGCCAGAAGAGGAGCCTGAAAGCCCACCGCTTCCAGCACGACGGGCGGAGGCCGTTCCAGTGTCCCGAGTGTGGCCGCAGCTTCTTCTGGAGGAACGCCATGAGGGCCCACCAGCGTCTGCACAGCGAGGAGAAGCCGTTCTCCTGCGGGGAGTGTGGCAAGACGTTCACCCGGCCCTCCAAGCTCACGCGCCACGCCACGGTGCACAGCAGGCCAAAGGAGTTCGCCTGTGGCGAGTGCAGCAAGACCTTTTCCCGGCAGTCCAGGCTCACGCAGCACCTCAAGAGCCACGCCACAGAGAAGCCGTTCTCCTGCGCCCAGTGCAGCCGGCGCTTCCGTCAATGCGCGCATCTCACCGAGCACATGCGGCTGCACGGCGGGGAGGAGCCGTTCCAGTGTCCCGAGTGTGACAAGCGCTTCTTCTGGAAAGCCTCCATGAGGTCGCACCAGCGGACGCACAGGGAGGAGAAGCCCTTCGCGTGCAGCGAGTGCAGCAAGACCTACACCCAGCAGTCTCAGCTCACGGAGCACCTGCGCGTCCACAGTGGGGAGAAACCCTTCCAGTGTCCCGACTGTGACAGAAGGTTCCGTCTCAAAGGAAATCTGAAAAGCCACCTGCTCCAGCACAGTGGCGAAAAGCCATTCTCTTGTGTGAAGTGTGACAAAAGTTTCACCCAGCAGTACAGGCTCACGGAGCACGTGCGGGTCCATAGTGGGGAGAAGCCTTTCCACTGCCCGGAGTGTGGCAAGAGCTACTGCACCCGGGGCAGTTTGAAGGCCCACTTACACACGCACAGCGGAGAGAAGCCGTTCCAGTGTCCAGAGTGTGGCAAAGGCTTCCTTCAGAAGAGGAGTTTGGAGAGCCACCTGCACCATCACAGCAGGGAGAGGCCCTTTTCTTGTGCTGAGTGCGGAAGAAGCTTCACCTACATGGGGGCCCTTACCACGCACATGACAGTCCATGCCAGGGAAAAGGCCCCCCGGCAAGCTACATAGCAGTCACACAGTGACCACCTTTAGGTGGAGCCGGCCAGCTCTGTGTGCTGTGCCTGAAGCAGAGTAAAGAATTCACAGACTGCTGCCTACAGACATCCTGGCCACATGCAGTCAGGAGCACCTGGTGGCTCCTTGACAAAAGGTGCAGATAATGCAGGCAAAGATGGTGGAAGAAATACTACCGGTCATGGAAGAAACATTGTATACCCATCTGCTAGTATAAAAGATTTTTCAGTGCCATGGAAGCCTGTGATAACTCTTGTTACTAAATTGGCAACTGTGGCCTGAACAAAGAAGTGTTACAAGCTAGAACTTTTCCCCACATCCACCTTCACCAGCTTTTCCATTACCAGGCCTCTTTATTTAAATTTGTGTTGGACTCTCCAGTTTGCTCTCAGAGTAGATTTTCATTACCTCTCAAATGGTGAGATAGCATCTGTTTCTTGGGGGAATTTCTCTGTGTTGCTGAAAATAAATGTTGTTCATCAACCCATTTGTTAAAATGATTACCTATGTGTTATTTCCTTGTAGAGTCATTGTAGTCACCTGAAATGTCACCACTGTGAGTCACAATGCTATTTATCTGGTCCCTCTACATTTTTCAACAGTGATTCTCATTCTCAAATACACTTCCTGTAACTTTAGGGTCTCTGGGGGTAAATACCAAAGGAAAGAAAGTTGTCCATGGCATCACCCCATTTTTTGCTCTGTAGTCTAATCTGTCATTATGAAAAGGCAGTTTTTCATACTGTTCTAACAGTATGTCTCTAACATCTGTCTCTGGGGCTGTCAATCTTTAATATAACTCCTAAGAAAACACACAGCTTCCCTTAAGAAATCTTTAGGGAATCTTTAGAGGAATAGGGTGCCACCTGTGTTTGGTATGGTCCTATGGATGTGAATTTCTTGGTGAGTTGATGATGCCTTTGCATAAAGAAAAAGGTCCATTGACCTGTGCAAAGGCACATATAGGCCTGATTTCAGTGTTTTTGGGGTTCTTCACCAGTGCACTTCAGAGTGCCTCTGGGAGCTTTTGCCTGGGGTGCATGTTAAAAATGCAGATTCTTGGGAATCTGTACAGATGAACAAGAATTTTCCGAGGTAGCGTTATATAAACTAAGCTTTTAGAACATTGGGTTGGGGGCCAGCAATGTGGCATAGTAGTCTAAGCCTCTGCCTGCTGTGCTGGCATCCCATATGGGTACCATTTCGTGTCGTGGCTGCTCCAGTTCCAATCCAGCTCTCTGCTAAGCCCTAGGAAAGCAGTGGAAGATGGACCAAGTGCTTGGGCCTCTGTACCCACGTGGGAGACTTGGATGAAGCTCCTGGCTCCTGGCTTCAAATCAGCCCAGCTCTGGCTGTTGTGGCCATTTGGGAAGTTCCATCCAGCAGATGGAATACCTTTCTAACTCTAACTCTCAAAAACTAAATAAAAAATCTTAAAAAAGAAAAGAAAAAGAACATTGGGTGGAGGGGCAGAGAAAGGAAAAATTATTTAATGTTTATTTCATCTATGTGAAAGGGCATCAGAGAAACAGAAAGAGATCTCCCATCTGCTGGTTCACCCCCTAAATGCCTGCAGGTGCAGGGACTGGGCCATGCTGAAGCCAGAAGCCTGAAACTCCTGGGTGTCTCCTGTGGGTGGCAGGGACCCAAGTGCTTGGCCATCTGCTGCCTCCCAGGATGTGTTGGCAGAAAGCTGGGTCAGACAAGGAGTAGCCGGAATTCAAACTGGCACTCCAGTGTAGGGTGCTGGCGTCCCCAGTGGCAGCTTAACCTGCTGCAGCACTATATCTACCCTTGGAAAAACTATGTTTGGAGGCATTCTAGCCATTCTACTGTGCGATTTGGGTTAGGACTCTCCCTTTAGCCTTCTCTCTTGTATTAAAGCTTTTTGTTACAAAAATTGCTTACATTTAGGGGGGTGTGTTAGTCTGCTCAGGTTGCCATAACAAAATACCATTAGACTGGGTGGCTTAAACCACAAAAGTTTGTTTTCTTATTCTTGGAGGATGGAAGTCCAATGTCAGGGTGCCAGCAGCATTGGTGTCTGGTGAGGCTACTTCCTGGTTTATAGACTGCTGTGTGCCTGTGTCTTCCCATATCCTTTTCTCTGTGCAGTGGGTGGGATTGGAGTTGGGCTTTATTTATCTTTTTTTAAATAAAGATTTATTTATTTATTTGAAGGATTTATTATAAAGTCAGATTTATAGAGAGGCAGAGAAAGAGAGATCTTCTATCTGCTGGTTCACTCTCCGGATGGCCACAGCGACCAGAGCTGCACCAGTCTGAAGCCAGGAACCAGGAGCTTCTTCTGGGTCTCCCACATGGGTGCAGGGGCCAAAGGACTTGAGCCATCTGCTGCTGCTTTCCCAGGCCATAGCAGAGAGCTGGATCTGAAGTGGAGCAGCTGGGACTCAAACCAGTGTCCATATGGGATGCTGGCACTGCAGGCCCCTTATTTACCCGTATTACCTCACTGTACTTTATGTACTTCCTTAAAGCTTTGATGCAGATAGTCACATTGAGGGTTAAGGCTTCAATGGGAGAATTGGGGAGTGTGGGGGGCACATGATTCAGTCCATAACATGAGGTTATGCTTAGATTTATTGAATGCCTAATACTTATCAAATACAGTGCCATATACTTCACATTCATAATCTCACCTAAGTCCTCACATGAAATCTCCATTACTAATTTGTTCTTTAGTTTCTCTGAAAACTGAGTATTGACCATGAAACAATTTATACCCCCTTACTAAGATCACCAGATATGGTATGTTATATATATATATTCTAAGATTTATATATCTATATAAATTTTATTTATATATATATATATATATATATATATATATATATATATATCTTAGAAACTCCTCTATTTCTCATTGACTGCCTTTGCCAGCCAAGAGAGTCCTGACTCCTAACAACTCTTGAGTATCTGGAAAGCTCCTGTTAATGTAGATCAGAGAGTTCCCTTCTCTCTTAAAGCCATCCCTCCTCCTTGCTTTCATCTCTTCTCCATTCTCTGCCTCCACTTAGTCACTTATTGAGCCTAGAATTCCTGTTTTGGTTTGACAGAGAACTCCTTGATTCTGTTCCTGTGCTAGTCCCCCATTTGTATTTCCAGGAGACTGGGAGTGATTGTACATGTCACTCGTGTACTGCAATCCTCTATCTAGTTCATGCTAGCAGCATATGTCTGAAATGGCATTTTTCTGTAGCTATGGCTGATTCTCATATTAGTACCCTCCTTTTTTGTTCTCTAAAAACTAGACTTTGTCTAAAATTGTAAATCTGTTAAATGGAAAATTGTCTAAAAAATGTAAATCCATTATATTTAATTTAAAACTAAAGCTTAATTCTAGTTCCTTGCCCAAGACCAGATGTAGTCCCAGGATCTGTCCTTTTGACCTTACTCAAAATCCTGTGCTTTTTCTACAATGTCACATGACTTTGTCAAGTCTCATGTCTTCTCAGCTTTTTTGTTTGTTTTAGTGTTTTTTTTTTTTTTTTTTTTTTTTTTTACAGGTAGGGTTACAGACAGTGAGAGAGAGAGACAGAGAGAAAGGTCTTCCTTCCGTTGGTTCACTCCCCAAATGGCCGAAACAGCCGGAGTTGCGCTGATCTGAAGCTAGGAGCCAGGAGCTTTCTCCGGGTCTCCCATGTGGGTGCAGGGGCCCAAGCACTTGGGCCATCCTCCACTGCCTTCCCAAGCCAAACAGAGAGCTGGACTGGAAGAGGAGCAACTGGGACTAGAACTGGTGCCCATATGGGATGCCGGCACTGCAGGCGGAGGATTAACCTAGTGCGCCACGGTACTGGCCCCCTTCTCAGTTTTAATTCAACCACTTGGGAATAGCTCTCACTAAAGTTAATAATCCTTTAAGTTCTTTCTTTGACCTCTTTTTGCAGCATTTGGTATTGTCAAGTACTTATTATCTCTTGGAATTCCTCCCAGACAACATTTTCTTTTTATTTATTTTCACATTGTTTTTAGTTCTGAATTTACCTGGTAAACTGTTGGTATTTCCCATAATTTGATCAGTGGCACATTGAGTTTTGTTTTTTTTTTTTTTTTTTTGAGATGTAACCCATAATAGCACTGTTTCTTGTCCAAATTCTAAATTAAGAATTAAAACAAGGAAACATACATAAGATGAAAATATCCTCTTTACTAATGATAAAGAGAATATCGGAAAATACTGCTGTGCATAACTGGACTTTTCTTTTTCTTTTGACAGAGTGGACAGAGAGAGAGAGAGAGAGAGAGAAAGAGAGAAAGGTCTTACTTTTTCCGTTGGTTTACCCCCAGATGGCCACTGCGGCTGGCACACCGCGCTGATCTGAAACCAGGAGCCAGGTACTTCTGGTCTCCCATGAAGGTGCAGGGCCCAAGCACTTGGGCCATCCTCCACTGTACTCCTGGGCCACAGCAGAGAGCTGGCCTGGAAGAGGAACGACCGGGACAGAATCCGGTGCCCCAACTGGGACTAGAACCCGGGGTGCTGGTGCCGCAGGCAGAGGATTAGCCTATTGAGCTGCGGCACCGGCCCATAACTGGACTTGAACAAAGTGGATGCAGAGGCAGAGGAGCAGTGCTATGTTAGTGGAAAGAAATATGCCATCTCCAAAACCAAGAGCATATGCATGACTGTTTCCCTCTCTTGAGCCACATCTTGCACAGCCATTTCTTCTATTAATCCCGTAGGTGCTTAGACTTTCAAATCTATAAATTCTTGCCAACTTTTTCAGTTTCCTTCTGAGTATTTATTATTTTTTATTTTTGACAGGCAGAGTTAGGGAGAGAGACAGAGAGAGAGGTCTTCCTTTTTCTGTTGGGTCACCCCCCAGATGGCCGCTACGGCTGATGTGCTGCGCCAATCCGAAGGCAGGAGCCAGGTGCTTCTCCTGGTCTCCCATGGGGTGCAGGGCCCAAGCACTTGAGCCATCCTCCACTGCACTCCCGGGCCACAGCAGAGAGCTGGACTGGAAGAGGGGCAACTGGGACAGAATCCGGCATCCCAACCAGGACTAGAACCTGGGGTGCCGGCGCTGTAGGCGGAGGATTAGCCTAGCCATGGCGCCGGCCTGGAGACAGCTTCCTCTAAGCAGCTCAGTGTACAGCTGCCAGACACCACTGCAGGTGGGAACACCACAAGCCTTCCCAAAGCAGCTAGACCCACTGCACAGGTGTGAGACAGGGCCAGGCTTAGGTTAGTGACCCTTAGGTTAGGGCCCTCCTGAGTTAATTTATTTTTTTAATTTATTTTTTGACAGGCAGAGTGGACAGTGAGAGAGAGACAGAGAGAAAGGTCTTCCTTTGCCGTTGGTTCACCCTCTAATGGCCGCTACGGCCAGCGCGCTGCGGCCGGCGCACCGCACTGATCCGATGGCAGGAGCCAGGATCCAGGTGCTTTTTCCTGGTCTCCCATGGGGTGCAGGGCCCAAGCACTTGGGCCATCCTCCACTGCACTCCCTGGCCACAGCAGAGCTGGCCTGGAACAAGGGCAACCGGGACAGAATCCGGTGCCCCAACTGGGAGTAGAACCCGGTGTGCCGGTGCCACAAGGCAGAGGATTAGCCTAGTGAGCTGCCGTGCTGGCCCCCAATATTGTTTTTAAAGTTTCTGTTCATTAATTCACGAATTCATTTGAAAGATAGAGATCATTCTTTCACTGGCCCACTCCCCAAATGCCTGCAACACCCAGGGCTGGCTCAGGCTGAAGCCAGGAGCCCAGAACTTAATCTGGGTCTCCCAAATCCAAGTTCTTGAGCCATTATCTGCTGCTTGCCAGGATGCAGGGAGCTGGAGGCAGGAGCACAGTGGGGAGTCAAACCCAGGCACTGCCACTCAAGATGCTGATGCCCCAAGCAGCACCCCAACCGTGTCTCCAAATGCTGACCCCAATCCATGTTACTTTGGTATTTTTTTCTAAAGAGTTACTTTATTTATTTTTAAGACAGGCAGAGAGAGAAAGAGATCTTCCATTCACTGGTTCACTCTCCAAATGGCCACAGCATAGAAGACAGCTGGATTGGAAATGGAGCAGCCAGGACTCAAACGGTGCCCATGTGGGAAGCCGGCACTGCAGGTGGCAGCTTTACCTGCTACGCCACAATGCTGGCCTCTTTTTTTTTTTTTTTTTTTTAAGATTTATTTATTTATTTGAAAGAGTTACACACAGAGAGAAGGAGAGGCAGAGAGAGAGAGAGGTCTTCCGTCTACTGGTCCACTCCCCAATTGGCCACAATGGCTGGAGCTGTGCCGATCCAAAGCCAGGAGCCAGGAGCCTCTTTCAGGTGTTCGACATGGGTGCAGGGGCCCAAGGACTTGGGTCATCTTCCACTGCTTTCCCAGGCCACTTCAGAGAGCTGGATCAGAAGTGCAGCAGTCAGAACTTGAACCGGCGCCCATATGGGATGCTGGCACCGCAGGCAGCTTTACCTGCCATGCCACAGCACCGGCCCCCACCTTGTTTTTTGAAAGCCTGTGTCCCTCCGCACAAGATGGCAAATACTCAGTGATGACTTTATTCATTTAAATGTATTATACCATATCCAAGATAATCAAAAATGTAAAGAATGTTCTGTGTGTCCTTCACTCCACAATAAGATTAGCAACACTTGGGGCTGGCGTTATGGCAGAGCAGGTAAAACTGCCCCTGTGCCACCAGCATCCCATGTGGGTGAAAGTTCCTGTCCCAGCTGCTCCACTTCTGATCCAGCTCCTTGCTAGTGGCCTAGGAAAAGCAGCAGCAGATGACCCAGCAGCAGGTGTGGGCCCCTGCCACCCATGGGAGAGGCCTGGAAGAAGGTCCTGAGTCCTAGTTTTGGCCTAGCTCAGCACTGGGGAGTGAGTAACCCAGCGGATGGAAGATTCTCTCTCTCTCTCTCTCTCTCTCTCTCTCTCTCTCTCTCTCCAGCTCTTTCAAATAAATAAATAAAATATTTTTAAAAAGACATTAGCAATACCCACAGCCCACATATGTCACCTGCCCTGATTTCAATCTCCTTTTCACTGCACCCTTCCCCACCCCAGGTCCTGGAGATAAACAGTATTCCAAACTGGGTGTTTATCATTCCTGCACGTATATACTTTTCCTGTGTGTCGCTCCTAAATAACAAGCAGTGCTATTTTACCTATTTTTCTTCCTCAAAGATTTATTTATTTATTTGGAAGGCAGAATTACAGAGAGAGACTGAAGGGGTGAGAGAGAGAGAAGGAGAGAGAGAGAGAGAGATCTTCTATCTGCTGGCTCACTCCCCAAATGGCCACAAGGCCAGGGCTGGGCCAAGCTGAAGCCAGGATCCTGGAACTCCATCCGGGTCTCCCATGTGGGTGGCAGGGGCCAGTTACTTGGGCCATCTTCCACTGCTTTCCCAGGCATATGGGCAGGGAGCTGAATCAAAGCTTAGCAGCTGGGACACGCAAGCCAGAGCTCACATGGAATGCCAGCATTGCCGGCGGTGGCCCACCCCGCGGCGCTACAACTCCGGCCCCTTACATATCTTAAAGTTTCTGTAAGTGAAGTCCTCCCATGTATACTCTGCAGCACACTTTCTCACTCCTATGCTAAGGATATTATCCATGCTGATATTTAGCCATAGTTCATTTTTTCTTTGCTGCCAGTTTTCAATATATGAGAAAAAAGCCGCACGTAAGTGATCCTCTCTGACAGTAGTAGACATTTACATTACTTGGCTGGTTTTGCTCTTAAAACAATGCGGTGGGAGAGTCTTGATGTGGTCCCCGGGACAAACACACGCAGAAGCTGCACGGGGAGCCTCGCTGCGTGATGGGCCTGCGCTTCCTCAGAAGCAGACACGCTTCTCCCCGACTAGCAGTGAGGAGACTCCTGTGTGCTCACTGCCCGCTCATTTTTCTCCTTTTCTGTGAATTCATTGTGCATAACTTTACACGTTTTCCTCTTGGGGAGTCTTGGGTTTTCAGAAGTTGTTTATCTACTCATCCCTTCTTGTAAATATCTTTTCCTGTCTGAGATGTTGTTTTTGCTCAATCTTTCATGTCTTTTGATTGAAAAAAAAGTTTTAATCTTGAGCCGGCGCCGTGGCTCAATAGGCTAATCCTCCACCTTGCGGCGCCGGCACACCGGGTTCTAGTCCCGGTCGGGGCGCCGGATTCTGTCCCGGTTGCCCCTCTTCCAGGCCAGCTCTCTGCTATGGCCAGGGAGTGCAGTGGAGGATGGCCCAGGTGCTTGGGCCCTGCACCCCATGGGAGACCAGGAAAAAGCACCTGGATCCTGGCTCCTGCCATCGGATCAGCACGGTGCGCCGGCTGCAGCGGCGGCCATTGGAGGGTGAACCAACGGCAAGGGAAGACCTTTCTCTCTGTGTCTCTCTCTCTCACTGTCCACTCTGCCTATCAAAAATAATTAAAAAAAAAAAAGAAAAAAAAAAAAGAAAAAAAAGTTTTAATCTTAACCTAACATAGTGGCCTTACCTTTGAACTTTTACTTTCTGCTTCTCTAAATATTTAAGCAGCAATATTTATGTCTACCAAAATTTTTAAAATGTCTCTTAAATATTACCTGCTGCATTACTTGTTGGGGGCTGACAATGTGCCCCCCCCCCCCCATATGTTGAAGTCCTAACTTCCAGTACCTCAGAATGAGACTGTATTTGGAGACAGGGTACTTGAGAGGTAATTAAGTTCACATAGAGGGCCCTCATCCAATATGACTGACATCTTTGTAGGAGGAGATTAGAACACAGAACTTAACAGACTGTGGGGGCACAACAGGCGGCCATCTGCAAGCTGGAGAGAGGCTGCATGAGAAATCAACTCTGCTGATACCTCGAGTCCAGACTGTGAGCCTCTAGGATGATGAGCAGATTTCTGTCACTGGAGCCATTCTGCAGCATTTTGCTAGGGCAGCCCCAGCAGGCTCCTATAGTACCTTGATAAACTTGATCACAAGATGATGGAAACCCTGAGGAACTTGAGTATCTGAAAAACAAGAGAAAAAAAAACAACACCACAAGATGATGTGCAGTCTCAGAACCATAAAAAGAAAGCATCTATATCAGAGTATCGAAGCTATGGGCAACTTTTATTTTTTAAAATTTGCTTTAGATATGGTGTTATTGCATAGCGGGTTAAGCTGCTGTCTGTGACACCAGTATCTCATATGGGTACCAGTTTGTGACCCAGACTTTATTTGAAAGTCAGAGTTACACAGGGAGAGGAGAGAGAGAGAGAGAGGTCTTCCATCCGCTGGTTCACTCCCCAATTGGCCGCAATGGCCAGAGCTGCAACAATCCAGAGCCAGGAGCCAGGAGCTTCCTCCGGGTCTCTCACGTGGGTGCAGGGGCCCAAGGACTTGGGCCATCTTCTACTGCTTTCCCAGGCCATAGCAGAGAGCTGGATCAGAAGTGGAGCAGCCAGGTCTCAAACTGGTGCCCATATGGGATGCTGGCGCTTCAGGCCAGGGTGTTAACCCACTGCACCACAGCGCCGACCCCTGATCCACTTCTGATCCAGCTCTCTGCTAGTGTGCCTGGGAAAGCAGTAGAGGATGACCCATGAGGGAGACCTAGATGAAGCTCCTGGCTTCAACCTGGTCCAGCCCTGGCTGTTGTGGCCATTTGGGGAGTGAACTAACCAATGGAAGATGGATCTCTCTCTCCCCCTTTCTTTTTCTGTAACTCTGCCTTTCAAATAAATATTTAATTTTTTTGCTTTATTATTACATTTTCATTGTTTTTAAGGAAAATCTGTAAGGTAGGTATAGCAATTACATCTAGCCAAGCAATTCAGTCACACTGGCTGCTTGGGAAGTGTGAAAGGGCAGAGTAAGACAGAGATCCGTTTTATTTTTAGAGTAAAGAATATTTCTTGTACTTTAAGGATCCTGTTCCTAATTAAAAATCTATAAGGTCAGTGTGCCCTGTCCCTAAATGACTTCCTGGGTGAGACTCTTGGTGACAGATTCAGCACACCTGCCTTTTTTTTTTTTTAAGATGTATTTGTTTGTTTGAAAGAGCTACAGAGAGGGAGAGAGAGATTTTCCATCCATTGGTTCACTCCCCAGGTGGCCACAATGGCCAGGACTGGGCCAGACCGAGGCCAGGAGCCAGGATCTTCATCTGGGTCTCCCACATGGGTAACAGGGGCTCAAACACTTGACCCATCTTCCACTGCCTTTCCCACACCTGCTTTTCAAGGAAAGCAGCTCCATAGTAAGACATAATTTTGGCCTTGAAGGGTACAAGTTGACCACAGTGACAGTAACCTGGCAATAATTTGGTACCACAGAATATCTGAGCTAGGGAGGGGACAAATAATACCATCTAAGTTTGTTCACCAACCTCCATGCATGAGCTACTACAAGTAATATGGGAGCTGCTGCAGGAATGCCAAGACAGCCCTGTTGATGCTCCACCTTGTCCCCTGTAATAGTCCAGCCTGTTAGAGAGCCACAGTCTGTTACAGCATTGAGGGCCATGTTCCAGTGCGAGTCTGTAAACAAATCCACTCAGCATTCACACTGCACAATAGGATTTTTAAGCTTGTTGACAATACCTACCTGCACTATAAATCCACAGACACTTACCATAGCAGGTGATATGGTATGGTATGGTGATATGATAGTTTAGTCAGCAGAATGCCAGTAGCAAGGCAGCCAAGCTATCTGTATAAGGACCATGTCTTCTACTGCCTGTAATTTCCAGTTGAAGAACAATTTTCTCATCTACCATGTAAATCATTTTCCTTGACGTCAGCTATGAGATGGCTTGCAAATTTAGCTGCTCTGTGTGATGGAGGTTTTGGTGAACTGTGCGAGCTTCCATGACCCTGAAAGTGTCACTGGGGTGCAGTGGGGACACCTCTTATAAAAGACTGGGCATCAGCAGGCAGCCCGAATTGTATGAAAGGATAAAGCTGCACCTGGCCTGCGATTTTCTAGATCCTGAATGTATCACTTCCATTCAATAACGGGGCTCTCATGTGCCCTACTTCACGAGAGTGGACAACTTGATATTTGTTGGCAAGCTGAGTTTTCTTCACTCAGGGCCACAGGCAGCTGCTAATTGATCTTTCAAGAAATAGAATCCTTAGCAGCCTGCTGGTTCAGCTCTCAGGACACTAATCCCAGTGGTTCTGCTCAGGTGCCTGCTCCATTTTCAAGGAGGGTCATAACCTTAACTGGGTATTACAACAACTTTGTTTCACCATCATTCAAATGCCAGTGCTTTTTAACATAGTGAAGATGAGACTGAAATATGAGTATGAGCTGTTTTCTGTGTTATTAAAATACGCTCTGCCTTTCAAGTGCCTAAATAAATAAAATCTTTTTTTTTTTTTTTTTTTTTTTTGACAGGCAGAGTTAGACAGTGAGAGAGACAGAGAGAAAGGTCTTCCTTTTCCATTTGTTCACTCCGCTAATGGGCGCTACAGCTGGCACGCTGCGCCGATCCGAAGCCAGGAGCCAGGTGCTTCCTCCTGGTCTCCCATGCGGGTGCAGGGCCCAAGCACTTGGGCCATCCTCCACTGCCTTCCCGGGCCACAGCAGAGAGCTGGACTGGAAGAGGAGCAACCGGGACAGAATCCGGCGCCCTGACTGGGACTAGAACCCAGAGTGTTGGTGCCACAGGTGGAGGATTAGCCTAGTGAGCCATGGCGCTGGCCGTAAAATCTTTTTTAAAAATCACAATTAACATTTGGGTGACAGTTCAGCAATCAACAAGGAGATTTAGTTACTTTCATTGCACACAGCCTTTGAAAGAGTTAGAGAGAGACACAGAGGAGGGGGAGATTTTCTATCCACTGGGTCACTTCCCAGATGGCCACAATAGCAGGGCTGGGCCAGGACAAAGCCAGGAGTCAAGCCCTTCTTCCAGGTCTCCCATGTGGGTGACAGGGGCCCAAGCACTTAGGCTATCTTCTGCTGTTTTTCCCAGGCCATTAGCAGGGAGCTGGATCAGAAGTTGAGCTTCTGGAGCTTGAACTGGCACTCACATGGGATGCCAGTGTCACAGGCAGAAGCTTACCCACCACACCACAACACTGGTCCCTGCAACAAAGTTTTACAAACTTTTTTAATCCTTTCAGGCACATAGGCCTGTGATGGGGGGGGGGGCACTTTTAAAGAGCTTACAGCCCTCAAGTCCTTTTTATTATGATGGCAAACATGGGGGCTTTGTGGTGCAGTTTGCCTACATCCCATATGGGCCCCAGTGTTGTCGCTCCCCCTCTTCGTGGAGGAACGACACTAAACCCTGCCTAGGCTTCATATCCGAGTCACGGCACCATTATGTCGCTCCCCGTCTTCGTGGAGGAACGACACAGGACCCTGCGCTGTTCTTTTGTCTGCTCGGCCCTCCCCGGGTTTGCTGCTGGTTCTTCCCGGGTTGGCTACTATCCCTTCCACCTCCGTGGAAGGGCGGTTCCCCCTGGCCACTTTCCCCACTTCCGCAGGGGAGCGGCACACCGCCGGCCGGGTCTCTGGGGGGCTGCACAGGTGCTCCCTCAGATGGATGTTCCTCTTAGATGTTCCTGGTGCATGTTGTCTCTCTCCTCCTTTATAGTCCTCTTCCACCAATCCCAACTCTGCTACCCACACGCCGAGTACGCTGCTCTCCTCCAATCAGGAGCAGGTCCTACAGTTTATTGGTTGAACTGGAGGCAGCTGTGTAGAAGCTGTTTCCTCCTCTCCCAGCGCCATATTGTGGGAGAGCAGATGCATAGAATAAGTCTTAACTCCAGTAACTTAGTCTAGTCCGGGTTGCTCCCCACAAGTGTGAATCTCTAAGCCAATCTAGTTAGCATTCACACAGCACAATACCTTTAGCCGCTATGCCACAATGCCTGCTCCTCCCTTATTTTTTAGAATCTAAGACATACATAGGTCCTAGTATTACCAGTTTTTTTCAGTCATGGGCTTATAGCTATAAGTTGACCAACTGGCCAAAATGCTCCTTAGGGGACTCAGATAATATTGAGCTGGTACCTGCATATTCAAAGACAAAACAGAACAAAAAAAGAAATGTGCCAGTCCCAAAGAAGCACAAATTTTATTGCGCCAAGGCCACATGAGGTGTAAATTTTATTGAACCAAGTCAAATTTTCAATTAGGAGTTCAGAAGAGCCAGAACCCAAAAGAGAAGGGAACAGAATCCCCAGCTTGCAGCCCCCCTCCCCCACCCCAACGGAAGTTAATTAACAGTGCCACAGATGCCCCACGGAGGGCAGGGAAGTCATTCCTAACTGCCCCTCCCCCAGCAATGGGGCATTAAGTCTTGGTGTGCACACCAGGCGACTTCCCCAGGTGGCCAGGCTGTTACTGCGGCTTCCAGAATCTGTTTTCTTTTCCTCAAGGTTTGAGCCACCGGGACCACGCCCTCACCGGGAGAGAGGGGAGAGTCCCTTAGAAGCAAAGCAGTTCCAGCAGCTGCGGGGGCTGTCCCCACTCTCCCTTCTAGAAGACAGAGCCCCTGCTGCTGGAGGCTTCATAGCCACTTGGGGTGACCCCTCACCGCTCTAACAGCAGACTCCCCTGTGGGAAGTCGCAGCGCGGTGCACACCACCACTACAGTGGCTGGCTAAACACCAGATTGGCTACCAGAAGCCCAGTCCTTTTCGATGGTGTTAAATCAGAGGAATGAGGCCAAGGTTTGAGGATGAAGGAGAGAAAAAGCGTAATCCATTTGTGGGTACGGAGGGTAGCAGACTTGAGTCTGAAGAACTATTGTCTTGTTCAGTGAAGACCGTCTGGGGGCCTTTTTTTTTTTTTTTTTTTTTTTTTTTTGACAGGCAGAGTGGACAGTGAGAGAGACAGAGAGAAAGGTCTTCCTTTTCCCATTGGTTCACCCCCCAATGGCCACTGCAGCCGGTGCACCGGCGCACCGGCGCACCGCGCTGATCCGAAGCCAGGAGCCAGGTACTTCTCCTGGTCTCCCATGCGGGTGCAGGACCCCAGCACCTGGACCATCCTCCAATGCTGGAGTGGAAGAGGGGCAACCGGAACAGAATCCGGCGCCCCAAGCGGGACTAGAACCCGGTGTGCCGGCGCCGCAAGGCGGAGGATTAGCCTAGTGACCCGCGGCGTCGGCTGGTCTGGGGGCTTTTAAGGAGTGCAAAGGGGAGTGTGGGCTGTTGAGAACGTGACTAATGGCGAGTCAGGAGTGGGTATGTGCTGAAGACAGTTGTGGGTCTGACAACAGGGTATTTTATCAATCTCAAGTCGATGCAATCCTTGAGAAAATTGCTTGACTTTAATTCGAGGAGGTCACAGCAAGATGGTCTGCACAACTACGCAGGTGCAAAACGTTATTTGACTGGAAGCTGAAAGAGAAAACGGATTGTGTTTCATCAACCAGCATGAGGCCCGCTGAGCCTACAGCCTCTGCTCGTTGCGTCCTCACTTATTTGTACCCCATACTCCCCGTTACAGCAAACCCAGTCCTCTGGGCATGCCGACTGAGGAGGGCCGGACACTGCGACTTCAGCTTGCTACCCCAGGGCCGGCTTCTGGAAATTCTCAAACAAGTGCTATTTGTTAAACTGAACAGATGCTCTAGTCAGTCGTAGGTTCAGTAGCTAGCTTTTGATCATCAGAAAGTAAGAAGAGGCCGGCGCCGCGGCTCACTAGGCTAATCCTCCGCCTTGCGGCGCCGGCATCCCGGGTTCTAGTCCTGGTCGCGGCGCCAGATTCTGTCCCGGTTGCCCCTCTTCCAGGCCAGCTCTCTGCTGTGGCCCGGGAGTGCAGTGGAGGATGGCCCAAGTGCTTGGGCCCTGCACCCGCAAGGGAGACCAGGAGAAGCACCTGGCTCCTGCCATCGGATCAGCGCGGTGCGCCAACCGCAGTGGCCATTGGGGGGTGAACCAACGGCAAAGGAAGACCTTTCTCTCTGTCTCTCTCTCACTGTCCACTCTGCCTGTCAAAAAAAAAAAAAAGTAAGAAGAAAAATAAAAGATATTTTCGGTACAGTTACATCACCTTCTTTCCAGGCTCATCAACTAACTCCCTTGCTTGGTTCTGGGGGTCACCTCACAGACGAACCCTCCCTGAACCCCATCCTTGTCTCAGATTCTGCTTTGAGGAGGAAACAAACCAGACCACCACCACCACCCCGCTCTGTCAGTCTTTGTCTAGGAAGAGCGCGTCTCCCCTCCTGTCGCTTCTCCCGCCACGTTCACCTCTCTCTCCAGTTGTGCACCTGTTGGCCTCGCTGGAGAGCCGAGGGTCGCCCCCCGCAGGTGGGCTGTGGCCGCGACTGCTCCTCCCGCCCGCAGGGGGCGCTGTGGGGAGGCGCGCCTGCGCTCCCGACCGCGGGGACCCAGCACGCGCCCCGCCGCGGTGGCGCGGGGTTTGCGGAGACGACCCGGAGGTCGGCGGAGCGGTGGACCGAGGGGCTGGAGCTGGGCGGGAGCGCCGGGGCCATGGCCGAGCGGGCTCGGGTAAGGCGGGCTGCCGCGCGCGGACGCGCGGTGTCGGGGCTCGGGTCGGGGGAACGCATCCTGCGGGTCCTCGTGGGCGGGTGGGCTAGGGCTGAGTCGGGGTCGCCTGGGTGCCGGGTGTCGGATCTAGGCCCAAAAGGGAGTCCTTGGCCGAACCACGGAACAAAGCCGAGCGTGGACGCTGGCCGGGGAGAGACCCCGCGGGCGGAGCCGACGGGGGAAGGCACGGATGCGAGGGCGGGTGGCCGCGCCGCCGCGGTCCGTCCTGGCACGGTGCGAAGATCCCAGGCTCTGAGCGCTGGAGCTTGGATGTCAGAATTCGGCGGCTCGCGGGAGGGTGCAGGGAAAGAGGACGTAAAACCCAACTGGGGGTGCCGGTTGATGGTTTAGGGTTTGTTGAAACCGGAGTTCAGAGGGCGTGGCTGATTTTCATGTGTTCTTTATGCGCCTTTCCATTAGGCACGTTTGCTGTTAAGTGAATTAATGAGATCATAAACTTGACAATGACCTGTATGATCGCAACACAAAACATAACGTTCCAGGATTAAATCTACAAAAGATATGCAGTACCTTGATAGAGACAATTGTGAATAAATGGGGGATATGCCATGGCCATAGACGGAAGGACTAGTAAAGATGCTATTAAATTCAAGTGACAGTATGATTTGTGTGAGCTTAAACAGATTCTAAAATTCATTTGAAAAAATTACAGTAGCCCCTCCCCCCGCAATCCACAGCAAATAGTAAGAACCTTGTAATTCAATACCCTTTTCATCTTAACTAAGCATTTATCATGTAATGTGGCACAACTTTTGAGGTAGGATAACAACCCTACACAGATTTCTTTCTCCTGCTCACAAATTCACAGACGATTCATTGTTATTGTAGGTCTTAGCGATGTCAGCAGGACAAATTTTTTATCAGATGAATTTTCTTTCACATTACAGCTTCTCTTTGCCAAATCCGAAGTGACAGCATTACCACTCTAGTGCTTTGGGCCATTGTTAGTAAGACAAAGTTACTTGACCACAAGCGCTGCAGTGTTGGGACAGTTGACTTTATAAACAAAAAGGCGACTGAGTGACTGCGAGGCAGGTAGCATATACAGTGAGGATTCCCTGGACCAAAGAATGGTGCCTGTCTGGGGTGGGACACAGTAGGATGGCATGAAGTTTCATCATGCTACTCAGAACCTCATGCAGTTTAAAGCAAATTCTGGAGTTGTCCATTTCATATTTTCAGACTAGTTAACCACGGGTAACCCTAACCATGGGAAACAAAACCAGTTAATGGAGGACTACTGTAAAAGTAAAAACAGAAATATGATTCAGAAAAAAGAACTAAGGGAGAATTTTCCTACCAGATAACACTGTCAGTCTATAGAGTAGATGCAGTACTGTTTTGTGCAGGGGTAGACAAAGAGAGCAGGAGAAACAACAAAGAACGCAGATGCAGAGAATGTCCTGAGTTGCATAGTTCTGTTCCCCCTTCCCCCACCCCAATTCATGGCCTTGCTGGAACTTCAGATTGTGAACTTATTTGGTAACAGGGTTGTTGCAGAAGTAAATTTTTTTAAGTCTCACTCTTTAAAAAATTTATATATTTACTTACTTATTTGAAAGGTAGAGACACAGGGAGAGAGAGAGATTCTCTTCACTGGTTCACTTGCCAGATGGCCTCAATGGTGGGGTTTGGGCCAGGCCGAAGCCAGGAGCCTGATATGTTTTCCAGGTGTCCACGTGGGTCAGGGGACTAGGCATTTGGGCCATCTTCTGCTTTCCCAGGTGCATTAGCAGGGAGCTGGATTGGGAATGGAGCAGCTGGCACTCAAATTGGTGCTCACATGGGCAGGTGGCAGCTTAACCCATTGCGCCACAGCATTGGCCCCCATAGGGCTAACTGATCAAGATGAGGTCATGGAGTAGGGTAAGGGCATTGAACCAGCTTGGCTTATGCCCACATCAGGAAAGTCACACAGCCGTGTGACAGTGGGAGGAGCGGTTGGATTATGCAGCTACAGGCCAAGGAGCACCAAGGATGCCGCGGTCCCTCTCCTCGAAGGCATGCAGAGATTCTCCGCAGGAGCCCTGAGGGAGGGCAGGCTCTGCCAACGGACGCCTTGGTTTCAGGCCCGGCTTCCAGACCGTGCGGGAAGAAGTTTCTGTTGTTTTAAGCCTCCGAGTTTGTGGTATTTTGTTCAGCCGCTCCAACACAGAGACCTTCAGATGTGGTATTGTCACAGTTGATCTTTCCATCCCGGGAAAACATTGATAGGTCATTAACTTATGCTACAATAAATTATATTCTGATAAACTAAAAATCTAACCGTAGCCGGCGCCGCGGCTCACTAGGCTAATCCTCCTCCTGCGGCGCCGGCACCGCGGGTTCTAGTCCCGGTCGGGGCGCCGGATTCTGTCCCGGTTGCCCCTCTTCCAGGCCAGCTCTCTGCTATGGCCAGGGAGTGCAGTGGAGGATGGCCCAGGTGCTTGGGCCCTGCACCCCATGGGAGACCAGGATAAGTGCCTGGCTCCTGCCATCGGATCAGCGCGGTGCGCTGGCAGCAGTGCACCGGCCACGGCGGCCATTGGAGGGTGAACCAACGGCAAAAGGAAGACCTTTCTCTCTGTCTCTCTCTCTCACTGTCCACTCTGCCTGTCAAAAAAAAAAAAAAAAAAAAAAACTAAGCAGACCAGGGCCGGTGCTGTGGCTCAGCGGGTTAACGCCCTGGCCTGAAGCGCCGGCATCCCATATGGGCATCAGTTCAAGATCCGGCTGCTCCACTTCTGATCCAGCTCTCTGCTATGGCCTGGGAAAGCAGTAGAAGATGGCTCAAGTCCCTAAGCCCTGCACCCACGTGGGAGACCCCAAAGGAAGCTCCTGGCTTTGGATTGGCACAGCTCCGGCTGTTGCGGCTAATTGGGGAGTGAACCATCGGATGGAAGACTTTCTCTCTCTCTCTCTCTGCCTCTTCTCTCTCTGTGTAACTCTGACTTTTTTTTTTTTTTTTGACAGAGTGGACAGTGAGAGAGAGAGAGAGAAAGGTCTGACTTTCAAATAAATAAATAAATCTTTTTTTTTTTTTTTTAAAGCTAAGCAGACCAAAAAACTATTTGTAACCTGTCTAGTAAACAGTCAACGTGTAAATTATGGAAAAAAGCACTAGAAATGAAAGATTAAATGACCCAATAAAAAATGAGGGCGAAGGAGATGAACAAGCAATTCACAGAATTGAGAAGAAATGGTCAGTGGATAAAAGAATGTATTAAAGTGACATTTAGACAATGGAACACCACAGAAAATTTAAAACAGTTCTCTATATGAGAATATTCAAACAGTTTATGGAAAATAGAATTAAAATTTATTTTGGAGCAAAAATATTTTGAAATTCATGCATAGTTTTTTCATAATATGCATTTTCCACAAACTTTTTGAATACCTGTCAAATGCATGGATTTCAAAATTTTTATACCAAAATAAATTCAACTTTTAATTAAATTTCCACAATTTTTTTTTTTTTTTGACAGGCAGAGTGGACAGTGAGAGAGAGAGACAGAGAGAAAGGTCTTCCTTTGCCGTTGGTTCACCCTCCAATGGCCGCCGCGGCCGGCGCGCTGCGGCCGGCGCACCGCGCTGATCCGATGGCAGGAGCCAGGAGCCAGGTGCTTTTCCTGGTCTCCCATGGGGTGCAGGGCCCAAGCACCTGGGCCATCCTCCACTGCACTCCCTGGCCACAGCAGAGGGCTGGCCTGGAAGAGGGGCAACCGGGACAGAATCCGGCGCCCCGACCGGGACTAGAACCCGCGGTGCCGGCGCTGCTAGGCGGAGGATTAGCCTAGTGAGCCGCGGCGCCGGCCAATTTTTTTTTTTTAATTTGTGTTTATTTGAGAGACAGACAACCAAATGCCACAACAGCTGGAGCTGGGCCAGAGCCTAAGCCAGGAGCAGGAAACACTATCCAGGCCTGCCACATGGAAGGCAGGACAATTACTTGAACCGTCATCACTTTTCCCAGGGTTCACATTAGCAGAAAGCTAGAGTCAGGATCTGAACCCCTGTACACTGACGTGGGATACTAACATCTTCATTGGTATACTAAATGTCTGGTCCTACCACAAACTGAGATTCCCTCACATGTCCACATGGGTAGATCTTAAAGTGTTGAATGAAAAATGCAAGTTGTATTATAATAGGTTATAATAGGGTATTTATGTATAAATGACACAAGGGTTTATCTACTCATGGAACATAATGCAACTAACAGAAAAGTCAGTTTGTCTCCAAGTATTGACCTGGAAAGATAGCCATGACATATTTGAACTGAATGAAGTCTCACAGTGATTTGTTCACATTTTTGTAAAGAGTTTCATTCCACACATACATCAGTCACATGTGTACACCAGCGCAAGTAGTTCAGAGAAGCACGAAGACGTAGAGGGGCTGTAGTGGTGAGCAGCAGAGCCACAGGAGTCAAGGTCATGGAGCGGCCGCGACTGTGTCCCTGTCCTTTCAGTTGCCTCTGACTTTCGAGGATGTTGCCATTTACTTCTCGGAGCAGGAATGGCAGAGTCTGGAGGCCTGGCAGAGGGAGCTTTATGGACACGTAATGAGAACCAATTACGAGACGCTCGCCTCTCTAGGTAAGAAATGTAGGATTTCGTGGGTATGTCGTGGGCTGGTTCCAGTAAGGGGTCTCTCATTGAATGCCTCTGTTTGTCAGGTAGCAGGACTGCACAGCAATTAACTCAGGAGGGCCCTAACCTAAGGGTCACTAACCTAAGCCTGGCCCTGCCTCACACCTGTGCAGTGGGTCTAGCTGCTTCGGGAAGGCTTGTGGTGTTCCCACCTGCAGTGGTGTCTGGCAGCTGTACACTGAGCTGCTTAGAGGAAGCTGTCTCCAGGCCGGCGCCACGGCTCACTAGGCTAATCCTCCGCCTACAGCGCCGGCACCCCAGGTTCTAGTCCTGGTTGGGACGCCGGATTCTGTCCCAGTTGCCCCTCTTCCAGGCCAGCTCTCTGCTGTGGCCCCGGGAGTGCAGTGGAGGATGGCCCAAGTGCTTGGGCCCTGCACCCCATGGGAGACCAGGAGGAAGCACCTGCCTCCTGCCTTCGGATCGGCGCAGCACATCAGCCGTAGCGGCCATCTGGGGGGTGAACCAATGGAAGGAAGGCCTTTCTCTCTGTCTCACTCTCTCACTGTCTAACTCTGCCTGTCAAAAAATTAATAAATAAATAGAATAAAAAAGAAAATATTCAGAGAAGCATCAAATGAAAGACACACTCTCCTGCATCATTTTTAAAAGAGGCAACCACTTGTAACCATTTCTGTTCTCACTGTGGTTTCCCCCAACCTAAATACCATGCCTATACCTCTGTTTCTTCATGTTGAGTGTAGACAGCATGAATCGGTTCCTAGGAGAAATGAAGTATTAGCTCAGTTATGCTATCCCCCTTCTATTTCCTTTTCCCCTTTCCCCCCAGTTTTTCATAGTTTTTGTGTGCCTCTGTTGGTTAGGTTTACAATTTAAAATATTCGAGCAAATTATAGATCATGTTCCATCAACTTTATCTTTGAACCTTTTCAGTGTATAAAGTAATTGGTTCTCCTGTACTTCCCTTCACATGTACTGCAAGTTTAAAGCAGCATACGGCTTCCTTTATGTTGCAAGATTTCTAAAACTTACATTCTGTTCTGTTACCATAGTTAAGTTTTCTAGACTCTGTCTATGGATTGTTTCTAAAACATATAGCCCAAGACATTACATTGTGACTGGAGAATCAGGTAAAGTAATTTAACCTATAGAGAAAGAAATATAATTCCATGTCATGAACTCTGTGCCACCCAGTAAAGAATGTTCAAGCACCAAGATCAAGTGGGTTCTTTTTTTTCATACACACGAGTTAATCGGTATCATGCTTCATTTTAATTTCCTTCACTGTTAGGCCGTGGCTTTTTTAGATTTGGATTTTTTCTTGGATTCTTTAAGATTTATATATTTATATATTTTATTTTGAAAGTTACAGAGACAGAGGGAAAGATAGAGACAGAGACGGAGACAGAGAGAGAGAGAGAGAGAGAGAGAGAGAGAGAGAGATCTCCCATACATCTACCAGTTCACTCAGCAGATAGACACTACGACCAGCACTGTGCCAAGCCAAAGCCAGAAACCAGGAGCTTCATCCAGGTATTCCATGTGGATGGCAAGGGCCCAAACACTTGGGCCATCTTCTGCTGCTTTTCCTAGGCCATTAGCAAGGAGCTGGATTGGAAGTGGAGCAGTTGGAACATGAACAAGTGCCCATACGGGATGCCAGCATCACAGGCAGTGGCTTAACCCCCTACGCCATGACACCGGTCCTTGTATCCTCTTAATCGTACAGTCAGTTACATGGACCATTCCAGCTTCTGTCAGTTCTCCCTGAATCAGTCTATACCTTCAAAGCAATTCCAGCTGAAATCCCAGCAGGGATATCATGGAATATCAGCTGATCATAAAGAACATGAAAGAACAAAGGGCCAAGACAATTTTTTGGAACAAGATGGGAGGTGAATTTTTTTTTTTTTTTTTTTTTTTGGATAGCAAGATTTATTATGTGGTACTGTGTTAGAGATACAGAAAAGCTGATAGCACCACGAGTCTTTGAGCAAAGTTAACACTCCTGCTGTGCTATTGAGATTGCAAATCAGCACAGTGACTGTGAGAGCAATTCGCTAGCATGCAGTAAAGCTGAAGACGTGCATACAGCAGTTCAGCCTGAGGAATGGCAAGGCTTGTGTGTTCTCACAGAGGCGAGCCAGTAGACTGAACAGACAAGACAGATTGTGAGACAGTCATGTATTAGATGGTAATGAGTGAATCAACGCAAGTTGTTTCAAAGTGAAGGAATTTTTGAAACATAATTTGAGGGAAAAAGTAAGATACAGAGTGATGGTATGATTTATATGAAATTTAAAACCAGCAATGGGGGCTGATGGCATAGCATAGCTGGTAAAGCCACTGCTTGCAGTGCCGGCATCCCATATGGGTACTGGTTCTAGTCCTACCTGCTCCTCTTCCGATCCAGCTCTCTGCTATGGCCTGGGAAAGCAGTAGAAGATGACCCAAGTGCTCGGGCTCCTGCATGCACATGGGAGACCCAGAAGAAGCTCCAGGCTCCTGGATTCAGATTGGCCTGGCTCTGACTGTTGTGGCCATTTGGGGAGTGAACCAGTGGATGGAAGATATCTCTCTCTCTGCCTCTGCCTCTCTGTAACTCTGCCTTTCAAATATATAAGTCTTAAAGATAAATAAATAAATAAACCAGCAATAAATATTTTTATTTCCTCTGTCTCTCTATCTCCCTGCCTCTCTCTCTAACTCCGCCTTTCAAATAAATAAAATAAATCTTTAAAAATATTTATTTATGTTTGCATTTAAAAATAACAACATACACAGAAATGATAAATGCCGGTTCAGGGTAATGCCTACCTCTGGAGAGGGACACACTGGGGCTTAAATTGTGTAAGGTTGCCCATCTTTTAAAATCTAAAGCAAGTACATATGTCAGCATGGTAAGAGCTGACAAAGTTAGATGACACCCAGCTTTTTGTTTATTGTTCTCTTTACTTTTCCATAAAAATATTTTTAATAAAAAAGCGTTATTTTTTGAAACCCTTTTTGATGGAATTTTGGCCTCAGCCGACTTGCTTCAACATTGAACACATAAGATTCAGCTATTATTAAGAATATTTTCAGGATAGGAATCTGGCTTAGCAGTTAAGATGCTGGTTAAGAAACTTGTGTTCCTTGGGGCTGGCACTGTGACATATCTGTTAAAGCCGCCACCAGCAGTGCTGGAATACCATTCGTGTGTCAGTTTGAGTCCCGGCTGCTCCACTTCCCATCCAGCTCTCTGCTATGGCCTGGGAAAGCAGTAGAAGATGGCCCAGGGCCTTGGGACCCTGCCACCCGCGTGGGAGACCCGGAAGAAGCTCCTAGTTCCTGGCTTTGGATTGGCCCTGCTCCAGCCGTTGCAGCCATTTGGGGAGTGAACCAGTGGATGGAAGCCCTCTTTCTCTGCCTCTGCCTCTGTAACTTTGCCTTTCAAATAAATAATTTTTTAAAGAACTCTGTGTCCCCCAAAAATGGAGACATTCTTTGCTCATGGATTGGAAGAATCAATATCATTAAAATGTCTGTACTACCTAAAGCAATCTACAGATTCAATGCAATCCCTATCAAAATACCAATGACATTATTTATATAACTAGAAAAAGCAATTCTTTTGTAAAAAAAAAAGATGTATTTATTTGTTTTTTATTTTTATTTATTTATTTTTGACAGGCAGAGTGGACAGTGAGAGAGAAACAGAGAGAAAGGTCTTCCTTTACTGTTGGTTCACCCTCCAATGGCCGCTGTGGCCAGCGCGCCGCGGCCGGTGCACTGCGCTGATCTGAAGCCAGGAGCCAGGTGCTTCTCCTGGTCTCCCATGTGGGTGCAGGGCCCAAGGACTTGGGCCATCTTCCACTGCCTTCCTGGGCCACAGCAGAGAGATGGACTGGAAGAGGAGCAACCAGGACAGAATCCAGTGCCCCAACTGGGACTAGAACCTGGTGTGCCGGCACCACAGGTGGAGGATTAGCCTTATTTATTTATTTGAAAGCCAGAGTTACAGAGAGGCAGAGAAAGAGAGAGAGAGAGAATATCTTCCATCTGCTGGTTCACTCCCCAGATGGCTGCAATGGCCAGAGCTGGACCAATCCAAAGCCAGGAATCAGGAGCTTCTTCTAGGTCTCCTATGCAGGTGCAGAGGCCCAAACACTTGGGCCATCCTCTACTGCTTTACCAGGCCATAGCAGAGACCTGGATCGGAAGTGGAGCAGCCGGGACTCACACTGGCACCCATATGGGATGCCAGCACTGCAGGTGGAGGCTTTACCCCGCTACAACACAGCACTGGCCCCTAGTAAAAGCAATTCTAAAATTTGTATGAATAAGAAAACAGCCAGAATAGCCAAAGTGATTCTGAATAAGAAAAAGCAAGCTGGAGACGTTGCAATACCTGACTTCAAAGCTTACAACAAAGCTAAAGTAATTAAAACAGCATAGTACTACATAAGAACTGGTACATAGATCAGTGGAAAACAGAATAGACAGCCCAGAAATTAACCCATGTACACACAGTCCGCTGGTTTTTGACAGAAGTACTCAAACCATACAGTGGAATAAGGATAGTCTTTTCAACAAATGGTGCTGGCAAAACTGGATTTATATATGTTGAGGAATGAAATTAGATCCATACCTCCCACCATATACAAAAATCAACTCAAGATGGATCAAAGACTTAAATTTAAGATGTCAGACTGTGCGGTTGCTCGAAGAAAATGTAGGGGAAACACTCCAAGAAGTTGGTGTATGGATGACTTTTGGATAGGCAACAAAAGCAAAACACAGGCAACAAAAGCAAAACCAAATAAATGGGACTATGTCAAGCTTAGAAGCTCTTGCACAGCAAAGGAAATGATCAATAGGGTGAAGAGACATCCAGCAAAATGGGAAAAAATATTTGCAAATCACCGATCTGACAAAAGATTAATATCCTGACTATATCAGCAAGTTAAAAAACAACAACAAAAACCAATCCAGTTGAGAAATAGGTAAAGGACTTCACTAGACAGTTCTCAAAAGAAGAAATAGAAATGGCCAACAAATACATGAAAAATGCTCAATATAACTAGCCGTCAGAGAAATGCACATGAAAATCACAATGAGATATTACCTCACCTCTGTCAGAGCAGCTGAAATCCAAAATACAGAGAGGGACAAATGCTGGCAATGATGTGGACAAAGGAGAACACTTACACACTGTTGGTGGGAATGTAAAGTAGTGCAGCCACTGTGGAAAACAGTGTGGCAATTTCTTAAAAAAAAAAAAAAAAAAAAAAACTAGAAATAGGAGCTGGTGCTGTGGTGCAGTGAGTAAAAGCCGCCACCTGCAGTGCCAGCATCCCATGTGGGCACTAGTTCAAGTCCTGGCTGCTCCACTTCCGATCCAGCTCTCTGCTATGACCTGCAAAAGCAGTAGAAGATGTCCCAAGTCATTGGGTCCCTGCACCTGTATGGGAGACCTGGAAAAAGCTCTTGCCTCCTGGCTTCAGATCAGCCCAGCTCCTGCCATTGTGGCCATCTGGGAAGTCACCAGCAGATGATAGATTCTCTCTCTCCTCTCTCTGCCTCTACCTCTGCCTCTGCCTCTGCCTCGCATTGTAACTCTGCCTTCCAAATAAATAAATAAATCTTTGAAAACAAATAAATCTTTAAAAAAAGAGCCTAGATGTAATAAAAAAAAAAATGGAAATAGACTTGCCATATGATCCAGCAATTCTACTACTGGGTATATACCCTAAAGGCTTGAACACAGTGTATCAAAGAGATGCCTGCACCCCCATGTTTATAGCAGCACTGTTGACAACAGCCAAAATTTAGAATCAACTAAGGTGTCCATCATCAGATGAATGGATTAAGACAATATGGTAGGCCGGCGCCACGGATCAATAGGCTAATCCTCTGCCTTGCGGCGCCGGCACCCCGGGTTCTAGTCCTGGTTGGGGCACTGGATTCTGTCCCGGTTGCCCCTCTTCCAGGCCAGCTCTCTGCTGTGACCCGGGAGTGCAGTGGAGGATGGCCCAAGTATTTGGGCCCTGCACCCGCATGGGAGACCAGGATAAGTACCTGGCTCCTGCCATCGGATCAGCGTGGTGCGCCGGCCGCAGCGGCCATTGGAGGATGAATCAACGGCAAAAGGAAGACCTTTCTCTCTCTCTCTCTCTCACTGTCCACTCTGCCTGTCAAAGAAAAAAAAAAAAAAGAAAAAAAGACAATATGGTATATATACACAATAGAATGTTATTCAACCAAAAAAAAAAAAAAATAATGAAAATCAGGCTGGTGCTGTGGCACAGTGGGTTAACGCCCTGGCCTGAAGTGCCGGCATCCCATATGGGCGCCAATTTTAATCCTGGCTGCTCCTCTTCTGATCCAGCTCTCTGCTGTGGCCTGCAAAAGCAGTAGAAGATGGCCCAAGTCCTTGGGCCCCTGCACCCACATGGGAGACCCGGAAGAAGCTCCTGGCTCTTGGTTTCGGATAGGCTGCGGCCATCTGGGGAGTGAACCATCGGATGGAAGACCTCTCTCTCTGTCTCTACCTCTCTCTCTGTAACTCTGACTTTCAAATAAATAAATAAATCTTAAAAATAAAACAGGACAAAAAAGAATGAAATTCTAGCTATTTGCAGCAAGATAGATGCAACTGGAGGATATCATATTAAGTGAAATAGCCAGACCCAGAAAGAAATACCACATGTTCTCCCTTATATATGGGAGCTAAAATTTAAAAAAAAAAAAAAGTAAGAAATGTCTGCGTGAATCAGTATTGCTTTAAATATAACTTTGTAAAGCTTTGTTTTATACCTTTATGAAACTAATGGTTAAGAATATTATACTAGTATAGTCTTAATGATCTGTGATTACTTCAAAATTTACTGTAAATGGGTGAAATGGTCATTTTCTCATTCATTGTTTATGGCTGTTGTCTATATTCCCACTAAACTAGGCTTTTTTTTTTGCCTTTTACTTGTTAAACTTCTTATTCAGTGAAGTATTAAGCCTTTTTTTTTTTAGATTATTTATTTATTTGAAAGTCAGAATTACAGAGAGAGAGAGAGAAGAGGTCCTCCGTCTGCTGGTTCACTCCCCAGATGGCTGCAATGGCCGGAGCTGTGCCGATCTGAAATCAGGAGCCAGGAGCTTCCTCCGGGTCTCCCACGTGGGTGCAGGGGCCCAAGGACTTGGCCATCCTCCTCTGTCCTCCCAGGCCACAGCAGAGACCTGGATGAGAAGTGGAGCAGCCGGGACTCGAACTGGCACCCATATGGGATGCCGGCACTGCAGGCAGTGGCCCCACCTGCCATGCCACAGCATTGGCCCCAGTATTAATCCTTTTTACTATAATGTAAATTCAAAATATGTTATTTCATAAAAAAACAGGAGGAGGAGAGTGGGAGGGAGAGAAGGAGAGGGAAGGAGGGAGGGAGGGGAGGGGAGGGGGAAGGAAATAGCATTATGTTCTTCGAATTGTATCTATAAAGCACGTTGAATCCTTCAAAAACTAATTGAAAATTAAAAAAAAAAAAAAAAAGGACACTGTTTCCCATATCAGGATTCCTGGGTTAGATTTCTGGCTCTGGCTCTAGAATCCAGCTTCCTGCTAATGCACACCCTAGGAGACACCAGGTGATGATTCAAATAGTTGGGGCCCTGCTACCCATGTAGGAGACTTCGATTAAGTTCCCAGCTTCTGGCTTCAGCCCCAGTCTAGCCATGGCAATGGGAGGCATTTGGGTAGTAAACCAGTGGATGGGAACTCTTGTCTCTCAAATAAATTTTGAACGATATTTGCCATTTTGTTTTTGGACAAAATACGGCATTGTAGATACATGGGGGCATGACAAAATTAAAATAACAAGTCCAGATAGGCTGGGAAACACTGTTAGGATGAGGGGGCAGCTTGGTCCTCTTTGTGCAAGTCTAGAACCTATTTTTTTTTTTCATCTCTCCTCATATATTGTCCCAGCAGTGAGCATTTAGAAACTTTGAGTGTTCAAGTAAGCCAAACTACCCTGCCTGACTTTTCTGTGCAGATGGTGGACTTCCCAAGCCAGAACTAATAACCTGGATTGAACAGCAAGGAGAGTTCGGGAGTTGCACAGAATCACAGAAACCAAGAAACATAATTTGCTCCTCTGCTGATACACATTTTGATCCAGCTGTTGAGGAACAGTTGTTTTGGGGTGAGTATTAAGAAATATATGGTCTTAAGATAGCATATATTCAGACTTCATGGTTTCTCTTTTCTGATCTTATCTTCTCTTTTCTGGGTAACCTTAATCAAGTTACTGAACCATTGAGTATTTCAGTTCTTGATCTATAAAATTAAGATAATGAAAGTACTTAAGTTTTAAGATTAAATGAGTAATGTATGTAGTGTTAAAATGATCTCTGGCACATAGCAAGAGCCCAGTGCTAGAAGCTATCTTAGTAGTAAGGAAAAGAGCCAAAGTAGGCCTAGTCTTTTTTTTTTTATTAATTTATTTATTTGAAAGGCAGAGTTACAGAGAGGCAGAGGCAGAAAGAGAGAAAAATCTTCCATCCGCTGGTTCATTCCCCAGATGGCTGTAACAGCTGGAGCTGGGCCTATCCGAAGCGAGAAGCTAGGAGCTTCTTCTAGGTCTCCCACATGGGTGCAGGGGCCCAAGGACTTGAGTCATCTCCTACTGCTTTCCCAGGCCATAGCAGAGAGCTGGATGGGAAGTGGAGCAGCCAGGACTCAAACAGGTGACCATATGGGATGCCAGTACTGCCTTACCTGCTACACCACAGTGCTGGCCCGTAGTCTTGCTGTCTGTTCTTAGGACAGCTCATGGATGGTATAAACTGTGGTATTAGTCAGGGTCTCTGTTAGGAACTTAACTGCCATCAACGTCTTGGGGCTCCAGGTATGTCTAGACATCAACATCAGGTAAGTCACGTATACCTGAAGTCATAGTGGTGTTCAGCATTTAAGAGTATATGCAACATGCTGGAACATGCTAAGAACCTCATGCATGTTAGCTTCATGTAACTCACTCCAGTCATATGTACTTTGTTTCTCTGCTCTTATAGAAGGAGATAAAGCAAAAAGAGATTAACTTGGCAGACATTGTGCAGTGGACAAATGGGATTTAAACCCAGGCAGTCTAATTCCGAAGCTTAGATCCTACCTTTGTGACCTGTATTTTCCTCTTCAGTATTATTTAATATAGGACACATCTGTTCAGGGATGGGCATTTAGCTTAGCTGGTACGACACAGGTTAAGATGCCTATATCCAATATCAGAGTACCTGGGTTTGAGTCCCAGCTCTCGTGCCTGACTCTCGCTTTCTGCTAACGCAGGCCCTGGGAGGCAGCAGTGATGGCCCAGAGTAATTGGGTTCCTGCCACCCACATGGGAGACCTGGTTTGAATTCTTGACTCCTGGCTTCAGCCTGGCTCAGATCCACTATTTTCAGCATTTGGGGAATAAACCAGTAGATAGGAGCTTTCTCTGTCTCTCAAATAAATTTTTAAAAAGATCAGTTTATTCGGTTTAGTTACCCAGACCATCATCAGACTCATTTTGGTTGTGAAATAGAACCACACTATGTGGTTGTGTGGCTCATTGGCAGCATGGTTCCCAGGCTACCCCCCAGTTACTGTTACACATCACGTTACCGGTAACAGTCATATGCCATGCCATCAACAGGAGAACTGACTGCATTTTTGTCTTCAGTTTCAGGAAGCCAGCAACCGGTGAGCTCAGGAGAAACTAAATGCCATTTCCAGGCAGGCACTCTTCGGAGCCAGCATTCCTCTGGACTCTCTTTAGGAGGCAGGGAAGCTGTTTCCTTTAGGCCTGACCAAGACCTCACGGAGACGGAGACGGAGACGGAGACGGAGACGGAGACCAAGAACCCACAGGGACGCAGCCCCAGGGCTCCTAATGCAGTAGGCCTTGGCTGCAGCGAATCTCCCTACAGAGAGGGAATCCCAAGGCACAGAGCTCCGAGTGTCCCCTCGCGGGAGAGCCCCCAGCACCCCTTCCCTGACCGTGGGGAGAACTTCTGGAAGGGCCGCTTGGGAAAGCAGCAGAGGAGCCGCCCCCAGGACCCGCCGCAGAAAGCCTGCAAGGTCAGCCGCAGAGCTGGTGCCCGGCGGGAACAGGACGGCGTCCCCGGGGCAGGGAGGCACTGCCCGGGTCGGGAGTGCGGACAGGCCTTCCGCCGGAAGCAGTACTTGCCGACGCAGCTGACTGCCCACGCGGGGAAGTGTGAGATGTGTTTCTGCCACAGGCGGAGCCCCCTCGCCCACCACCTCACGCACAAGGGGGAGAAGCCTTCGCAGCATCCCAAATGCAGCCCGGGCTTTCCGCCGATGAGCAGCGCGCAGGCTCACCAGTGCCAGCCTGGCAGAGAGACGCCGGGCTCCTGGAGGCGAGGCCGCAGGGCCTTCCCCGGCGTGCAGTCAGGGCAGAAGCCAGCCCCCCGCCACCCCCGGGTCGACGCAGAGGCTCCGCGGCCCTGCCCCGGCGCCGCGGGCGGCAGGTGCCTCCCCACAAGGTCCAAGCTTGCCAACTGCCTGGGGGTGCACGCAGGAGAAAGGCCCTTCCCGGGCCCCAGCGGCCCCGGCGGGGAGAGACCGGCCTCCCGCGGGAAGTGTGGCCCGGGCTTCCCCAAACAGCGCAAGCTCGCCGAGCACGACCGAGCCCACAGCGGAGAGAAGCCTCTCCGGTGCGCCGAGTGCGGCCGGAGCTTCCGTCAGACGGCGCAGCTGCGGCGGCACCAGCGGCTGCACACGGAGGAGAAGCCCTTCCCGTGCCCGGAGTGCGGCCGGAGCTTCCGCCTGCAGAGCCTGTTGCGAGCCCACCGGCTGCGACACGGCGGAGAGCGGCCGTTCTCGTGCGGCGAGTGCGGCCGCGGCTTCAGCCACCAGTGCAAGCTGCGCGAGCACCTGCGGGTGCACAGCGGGGAGAGGCCCTTCCCGTGCCCGGACTGCGGCAAGAGCTTCCGGCTGAAGGGCATCCTCCAGGCGCACCAGCGCACCCACAGCCAGGAGCGGCCCTTCTCCTGCGGGGAGTGCGGCAAGGGCTTCACCAGGCAGTCCAAGCTCACGGAGCACTTCCGCGTGCACAGTGGGGAGCGGCCCTTCGGCTGCGCGGAGTGCGGCAGGAGCTTCCGCCTGAAAGGGCAGCTGCGCAGCCACCAGCGCCTGCACACGGGGGAGAGACCCTTCCAGTGCCCGGACTGCGACAAGCGCTACCGCGTGAAAGCCGACATGAGAGCCCACCAGCTGCTGCACGGCGGCGCGATGCCCTTCTCCTGCCAGTGTGGCAAGGGCTTCGCGAAGCAGTCCAAGCTCGTCGAGCACGTCAGGACGCACACGGGGGAGAAGCCCTTCCAGTGTGCCCAGTGTGACAAGAGTTTCCGCCTGAAGGCCCAGCTGCTTAGCCACCAGGGCCTGCACAGCGGGGAGAGGCCCTTCCACTGCCCCGAGTGTGACAAGGCCTTCCGGGAAAGGGGACATATGCTGAGGCACCAGCGCATCCACCGGCCCGAGAGGCCCTTTGCCTGCGGCGACTGCGGGAAGGGCTTCATCTATAAGTCTAAACTCGCCGAGCACGTCCGCGTGCACGCCAAATCCTGCCGTGCTCAGGACCGGCCTGACGTTAAGCAAAGGCTTAGCCAGCTGTTTGCAATGATAGAAGCTGATTGGAGCTGAGGCAGAGCGCGCCATCAAGGCAGCGCAAGAGGTCTTCAACACTTCGTGATAAAGGCATGTGATGAAAAACACTGCATGGATTTCACTTTTTTTTTTTGCTACACAGAGGGAAAGACAGAGAGCTCTGAGCTCTTCCATCCACTAGCTCGCTCCTTGAGTGCCTGCCACAGCTGGGATAGCCAGCCAGGAACTCCCACCTGGGTGTACTGACCCAAGTCCTTTGGTCTTTATCCACTGCCTCCCAGGCACATTAGCAGGAAAGTTGGATCAGAAGCGGGGTGCTCAGTACTCACCAGTCACTCCAATATGGTATGCAGGCATCCCAACCAGTAGTACCCCAGTGCATGCCCTAAACTTACCTGTTCATTCAGTTTTCCATGAATTTTTTTCCCCAAAGATTTTTATTTATTTGAAAGTTGGAGTTAGCGAGAGAGGGAGAGACAAAGAAGTCTTTCACCTGCTGGTTCGCTCCCCAGATGGCCACAGTGGCTGGGGCTGTGCCAGGCTGAAGCCAGGAGCCAAGACTTTCTTCTGAGTCTCCCATGTGGGTGGCAGGGCCATCTCTGGCCCCCTGCATGAACTTTTTGAAGTCCCACATAAACGTGGAATTGCAGGGAAGAGATGGGGTCTTTCCTATTTGTTACACTAGATGGAAGTTGTATGGACACCGAATAGGTATACTTCAGGGACAGAATATACTGTATACACACAATTCCTGCTTTTCAGAGGGTTTATGGTCAGGTAGGAGATGGCTGACAGGGAGGCATTTGGCACAGTGGTTAAGATGATACTTGGGGGGCCAGTGCTATGGCTCAGTGGGTTAATCCTCCGCCTGAGGCGCTGGCATCCCATATGGGTGCTGGGTTCTAGTCCCGGTTGCTCCTTTTCCAGTCCAGCTCTCTGCTGTGGCCCGGGAGGGCAGTGGAGGATTGCCCAAGTGTCTGGGCCCTGCACCTGCATGGGAGACCAGGAGGAAGCACCTGGCTCCTGGCTTTGGATCGGCGCAGCGCCAGCCATAGTGGCCATTTGGGGAGTGAACCAACGGAAGGAAGACCTTTCTCTCTCTCACTGTCTGTAACTCTACCTGTTAAATTAAAAAAAAAAAAAATCCAATGTCTTAGTTCAAGTCTTTCCCCAGCCTCCATTTCCAGCTGCCTGCTTATATGCGCCCAGGGAGGCAGCAGTACTTGGGTTGCTGCCACCCATGTAGGAGACTGGGATAGAGTTCTGAGCTCCCAGCTTCAGCCTGGCCCAGGCCTGCCTGCTGTGGCCATCTGAGGAGTGAACCAGCCTATGGAAGATCTCTTTGTCACTCTGTCTCTACCTTTCAAATAAATAATTTTTTAAAAAATTAATTTTTAAAAATGGCTTACGAAATTCTGAGGGGTGACAGAAAATGAAATTACAGGTAAATGTAAATGACATTACTATAAAACAGTGTTACACAAATTAAATTCCCTGGGACAAAGGCTCCAAAAATATTCTGCAAGAAGAGAGTTCCATGGAAAATTACATAAAGATCCTAATTGTCTGTTGCTGCATTCTTAGACAAAGTTTATAAAGCATTTGAAGAAAAACTTCTACATAAAAGAGGAAGACCAAGATAAGAAAAAAAAATTGGATGAATCATATAATTTAGGGAATAAAAACAAAAATTTAAAAACATGCATACTCAGAAAAATTAGAGAAGACGCTGTTATTATGAAACAAGAATATAACTTTATGGAAAAGGAAGCTTCTGGAAACAACCCTAACATGTTAAGAAAAATGGGTTGTTTAATAAGATTTTTGAATTTCATGGTAGATTAGTCAAAGAAATCTCCAGAAAGTAGCACAGAAGATCCAACAAATAGAAAATAAGAAAGTAGAAAAAAGTGAATTGTACAAATTCTGGTGCTTTGCCCCTCCTTCTCCTGAGGTTTTGATCCTGTATTCCCTTTAATGTTTAAGACTACATACATACGTATCTTAATCATATACGTGTATATATGACATAAGTATGTGAAGAGGGAGAGAGTGGAAGAAAAATCAAGCAAATAAAGGGGAGAATGGTGCACACACACAAAAACCCAGGTATGATTACCTTTTATGCATTTATATAAAATTGGGGGTGGGCATGTGGCGAGGAGTTCCAGTTAGGATGCCAGTTAGAACGTGCAGACCCCATATTTGACTATCCTGACTTGATACTTGGCTCTAGCTCCTGTCCTAGCTTCCTGCTGATATGGACCCTGGGAGGCAGCAGGTGATGGCTCAAGTCTTTGGGTCCCAGCCACCCCACAGGAGACCCAGACTGAGTTCCAGGCTCTCAGGCTTTAGCCTGGCCCAGCCCAAGCTATTGCAGGCATTTGGGAAGTAAGCAGCAGAGGGAAGATCTCAGTGTCTTTCTGCCTTTCAAATGATAATATTTTAAAAGTTATTAAAAATACATAGAATAACTTAAAAATTCTACATTATTTTAGAACTCTAAGGACCTGAAAGTTTTTAATCCAATGTCTAATATCTCAGAGAAGGAAACAAAACCCACGGTGTAAGTCTCATGCCCAGTCTCAGCTGATGGGGGACTTGCTGGGACTGGCTTCTGGCTTCTGGCTTCCTGACAGAAGCTGTACTTCATGGGAAGTCGAGGAAATGCAGGTTCTATGGATAAACACCAAGTGCTCCAAGAAACCAAACCAGCAGTCACCTAAATGAGTTGGTTGGTTTGCAGAAGGAAAAAAAAAAAAAGGCAGTTTTCAAACCATGAAAGAGCACAAGGGAAAGAGGTCAGGAAAAACCAAACATCTCGTGTGAGGTCACAGGCCTAGGGAGTGAGTGGCCGCATGTTGGAGCGGGGTAATGTCGAAGAGAAAACAACGCGTGGTGTGAAGGGAGACGGAAGTTTAAGGAAAATGGTCACGGTTACACAGCACATGTGAACCGACGGAGGCACAGAAGCAGGCTGGGCGGCAGCGGCTTCCCTCCCGATCAGAGCGAATCGGCGTTTCTGATTTTGTGAGTTTTCCCAAGGCCAGTGACACCTCCAGCCTTTGTCAAGCAGTCGCTGCAGGAAGAATTTTCTCACACCTCTCCCGCCAGCTCCTCATGGGGGAAGCCGGAGGTGTTGCTCTGCGCCACAGATAGCCCAAGTCTTTCCCGAAACGTAGAATCCCAACGGTGGGTGGCAGAGAGATGCACGCAGCAGTGACCTAATGGGAAACGACACACCAGTGCCATTTTGAAGCGAGGCAGAAAAAGGCGACACTATACATGATCCAGCGCCCTCGCTTCCCTACAGATCGATTTCAGTCAGATTCAGTCCCGTATAGCCCCCAAAGGAGGAAGGGGGTCCGAGC